>NC_052532.1:61639182-62249636 GCF_016699485.2 Gallus gallus | reverse complement strand
CACCGCAGCTCAGAGTCTCTTGAGCAGCAGCATTGCAACCATACCTGTTTTATTTGCTGCTGACAAGAATTTCAGGCTGAGTAGACTGTAACCAACAGGAATTGCCACACGCTATCAACTCTGCTAACTGGCAACTTCAAACCAAGATGACTGACACCTGGGGAGGCAGAGCTGGATTGCTTTGGCATTTCATTTCCATCGTTGTCATAGACTGGAAAAAAAAAGCAGTGTAGGTTTTGGAAACATGACTGAGAATGTTCTGTCTCCTCAAGTTGTGCAGGTTCCAAGTTGACCACAGCAACTCCCTTGTGCTCTAACTTCTGGACAAAAAGGAAGTAGGACTTAAGCAAGCCACTCTAGATGGGCTTTTCCCAGTATAGGTAATAGCAGACAGGGCTCAAGAAGAATTTGAGGTATAGTTAAGACAAATTTTAAGCAAGGCAGAGCAAAGTACCAAAGCTGACTCGTGTAGGAGGCAAGGGAGTAGAATACACCTTCAGACAGCTAGCAGCACTTCCACAATAACTAAAAAACATTCACTAAAAAACATAATAGCAGCATGGAAATGACTCAATACCATCACAAGACCAGCTTTTAAAAGGTGTTTCTTCAGTATGCTTTTCATTTCAGCTGTACAGCTGCATCTTCCCCCGTTCCACCTGAATGTTCCACCTTCAAGGCCTTCACTGCCTTCCATCATATTATCTAAAGTCTTCTGTATTAAGAAGAACAGCAAGCAGCCCCCAGCAGGTTTGACACCAGAGCCCTTTGGAGAGTTCAGTTGGCTTCAAGTTCAGAAGCCACAATTTTTAACACATCAAACAGCACTTATTACAAAAAAGCAAACATGTACAACAGTGAACATTTTAGCTCATGTTCTGAAACTGAATATGTTTAATTTATCGCTCGTAAGTAAATGCCCTTACCATTTCAAACAGGTCTATGTTCTTTTTCAGCACAGTTTCTTTGCATGCAAAGAGATGAGGCAGTATTTGCTCTATTTTTAACCAACTGACCGCATGATATGCGATCAAGGACTGCTTGATATGAGCTCCAGAACACTGAAGGTCACAGCTTTATTTACCTATCAGCCCTAGAAAGGAAGCAAAGTGGAAGGCAGCAGAAGGAAGAAAGACAGAGACCAAGTTAAATTCCATTTCAGGTGCATTTATTGAGTTATAAAGAACCTGTCAGCTCTACCATATTTACAAGAGTTTTTCAAGAGGATTCTAGAGCTACTTGCTACTGAACCACAAGTTAAGGTGTGTAAGAAAATCCAAATCAACCATATCCATGATGTCAACTGTAGAGACAATGGTTACCCTTACAAAGACTTCGAGGCACCAATGCATATTCAAATATGGAGAAAAGTGTTTACCACCCACTGATTCATAAAGCCAACAGCAGCAAGATTCTCTTTTCTTCTAATGTAGTTATGCCTGAAGGCCAGGCATTCTTCCTAGTGCAACTGCTGAAAGCTCGTTTATTTTCAATATAAATTCGATTCATAAAACACAGATAATTACAAGGCTATTTAGAAACAAGTAGTGCAAGGTGTTAAAATTCATCTTGAAGATGGAAGTCTACAAGATGAATGAAATCTCCAGTTGGTTCCATCCAATACTGTTGTGAGGTGGTATTGCTGCCAGATGTGCATACCAAATCCTGTCATCTTTGGAGTCACAGCCAAAGCAAATGAAGTCCAACCTCCCAGGGCACTAGCACCATTCCTGTCTCAAAAAGCACTACAGAAACAGTGGCACTTGAAAGCATTGCATTGCTCTTTTCTGACAATCCAAGGCTCTGAAAGGCTGCTTTCAGTCAATTGCATCACTTCAGCTGCAGAAAGAAACATGAATGCTCTTTACATTTGTTCACCTTTCCATTCCCCATTGCAAGCCCAGAAGAGATCAGACATCAGTGCTCTTCTTCTGTTAGAAATCATCTCCCAGTTCAGCTGGATTTGTTTCCACATAGATTCCACCTGCATCTTAAGTCCTCAAGAAGTCCAACATTACAATACCACAACACCAAGAGAATATGGGCACATGATCATGCCCTCTAAGCCCACATCCTGACACATGCTGCTCCCACTGATGAGCATGTGGCTACGCTTGTCTTGTTAATGAATCTAAAGTAATCTTTTTCTTGGTAATGAACATAATTGAACGTTTAGTGAAAAAACTCATCAGTGCCAGCAGTCCTCCCTCACTGCATTGAGGAGTTTGTTTTGTCATCAACAACACAACTCCTTAACACCAAGTATCAACTAAGATTCTGAGTCCCTATGCACAGAAGGCTAAAAACCCATAAAGTCAAGCAGTGTCACAAATATAGTAGTAGGAAAGCTGCTAACAGGGATTCAGAGAAAGAGAGATGAGTATGCTGGCTTGTACAAAGGAAAAAGAAACCTACCAACTTTGTTTACTACCAGCTTTATTCTTAAGAAAAAAAACAAACAACTTTGTTCCTATTGCAAAGGCTACTAAAACAAAACCCAAGAAAAGCCCAAGCACTGTTCATGTAAGAGCAAGTACCATCTAGTAAAGACATCTTTCATGGAGCCCCTGTCACATTAACATGAGCTGGTATCTGACCTGGAAAGACTCCCTCAAGTTTGTCAGAAGCATAAATTGTCACACTGCTCTCCTCAAAGGAAAAGCCATCTTCACACTTATAAAATTAGCTGCCAAGCTGCTCACTGCAAAAAGGAGTTACTCTAAGGATTTTAGAAAGTGTATACTATCATACCAAGGCAACTTCTTAGCTTCTTGAGATTTGAAGCTGGGCCATGCTGAAAACACATTCAGCTCAAATACTGCATACACAAGTGCCACTGATGCTGGCAATTGAGGTCAAATGTTGAATCACTGTCTTGTATTTGAAGTAACACTGGTTTCAAATTTGAGAGTGAATTCGGGACTATTTTGACGCTGGAACACTCTACAGTACACCCACAGTTCAGGCTTAGTATCAAAGCACTACAGTCACACTCAACAGGAATCAAGCTATGACTGTGAGGAAAGCTTTACAGCAAAACGCTTTTAGACAGTGTAGAATACCCTTCACTGCTAAACTTGATAGCTACATGAGCTGCATTTACTAATACACCTTATGCATCCTATGCAGCATTTCTGCCCACCAGAGAGGTCAACAAACAGTACCACAGCACTATCACTGTAGATTAGATTTGTCTGTTCTTTGCAACTCAAAAGCTTAGAGAGGGGCTTCATAATTCCAGTTTCACTGAGGTTAAAAGAGAAAGAATTCTAACAAGTTTCTCAAATCTCTAGTACATGTTATTTATGTCCTGGAGCTGTTAAGGTTGTTCACTGGAGCTAAGTTGTAATTTAAACACTGAGCAGGAAAACCTGTGCTTAGTTTGCAGTTGAAGTTTGAGTTAAAGCCCATTATTGTAAACCAACAAAACACAGTTGTGCAATGTTTTGCAAAGACAGTGCAGGAAGAGGGATACCTTCTAAATTCCTTAAAAATTGAATGATAGTGTAACAAAAGATTGCAGTAGTCTAACAGTCCAAGCATCTCTTATAAAATTCACCTCTGGACCATGAACTGGCCTTGGGGAACCTTTAAATAAGAGAAAGAATGTACAATAGAAAGTGTTTGGAAAGACTGAAGGAATTTATACAGAAAAAAAGTTGGCATGGCAATTGATAGAAAAATCATGTCATTCTGTCAGTGAAAAACAGTGTTAGTACCTGTAACCTGGACTTAGTAGTCCAGTAGGATGGTGCTGTACAGTGCTTTTTTTCCCCCACTAAAATATCAGGTCTAGTAGATGGTAGATGGCAATAACATACCCCTTTATTTCCCCTCCTGGGCCACCATCAAACCTAGATCTGAGTGAGACTGCCCTGCAAGCTTCCATTATCTGATGAATGTTATTTCCTTTTTCAGTATCCATAATCTCATGCTGACATTTGAATTCCAGTTTTTGAAAGGCAGAGGATTCACTCGCCAAACAGACTCAACAACTGTCCCTTCTAATTACTTAGTGCTTGAAATTGAGATTTTCCACACAGTGCAACCTAGCAGTCATAAATAAATCACTTAACTACCACACACTTGGAAAGTAACTTTGTTAGCCAGTGGGATTTTACTTCTCAGCAGATTTTACTTTCCCTTGATCTTCCACTTTTTTGATGGCAGCTTGGATAGCTTCCTGATCACCCAAAAACTGGTGGGGGCCCAGAGGACGCAGATTCTCATCAAGTTCAAGGAGTACGGGCACACCAGTGGGGAGAGTAACATTCATGATGTCCTTGTCAGAGATGCCTGCCAAAGACAAAAACCCAGAGTTACACCAATCAACAACTTCATAACTGCTTATTTGCTCAGCTTTATTTCTGAGATTATCCAGTCAAAGCGGTTAAGAAGATACTTCCAGCCTCCTTCAGTAACAGCAGCTAATCAAGGATCAATTCCCATTCCCAGCTAGACACAACTTGGTTAGTATTCTAAGAACAGCTATAGGAGGGAATTTCCAACAACCTGAAGACCGTTTCTTCATTCTTGGTATACACATGGACTGAAGAGGAGGAGATTGCCCTGGAGAGTATATTTTTGTTTAAATATAGGACACTTCAAGCATAGGTTTTCTACATCATCCCAAATCATATACACAAAATTCAAGAGGATTAGAGTCAACGTGTATTATCTCAACATAAAAAGGCCTCACAGAACAAACAGTGCAAGGATCCTCTTTAAAGATACAGGATACTAAGGTTAATTTTTCTCTTAACTTTTTTTAATGCAACACCTTATAACAACTATTTTTAAGATAGTTGCAAGCAAGCAAAGAACAGTGTTTCCCACAGTTTGTTTCTAAAAAGAAGTTTATGACATCTTGTCTTCAGTACAAGCCCCAGAATTACATACAGGATATTTTTCCTATATTCAATTGAGGAAAATGCAAAGAAAAGCAAGGAAGTCAGTGTATACAACCTGGAGTGTGTTTCGGCATTTTCTACTTTATTAAGGTGTACCTATAGGGAAAAATCTTACCTGTTTGAAATACCCTGAGGCTCTAAGCTCAGCAACATTGCAGCTTACAGTTACACAAAGCACACATTTCTAAAAATGTCCAACTGAACTTTGAGGTCAAAATTTAAGTAAAGCTTCTGCAAAAGGTCTAAATATGTGCAGTTAAGAAGCAATGATTAAAGATTATTTCCCAAAGTGAAAGCCTGCTGTTGTGAAACAGAGCAGCTTCAATAACCCATACTTAGAAAAAGTGCACTATCGAGCTTCTAAAACTAAGGCACCATATGAACTAGACTGAAAAACAAGAAAATTCTCTCAAGCCAGCTGACAAAACAGGTGGCTCTCAGAACAGGAGTGTAAACTTACCAGTGATTTTCACATCAAGGAGAAAGAGCAGAGCCAACGCACACATAGAAAAACAAAGTCTAGCCACTCAGCCACAGTGGTATGACATCAGGTCAAAAAACAAAAGTAATCATGAGGTGACAATAATTTTATGCTGCTGCTATGAGACTACACAAACAGAACTTTTGTAGCAACCTATTCCTGTTTTGGTTGGACTGAGTAATCAGTTTAGCTGCAAATCAGCACTTCATTTCAGAAGGGAGCAAGAAAAACAGATAAACCCTTACAAGATGTTTATACCTTGTTTTGTATTGAGCTATCAGTACAAAAAAGTCATATACTCCTCCAGTCTAATCAACCCCTATATCGAAGGGTAAATAATTCATCTACGAGTAGAATCACAGACCTACATAAAAGCACTTACAGAGCCTATCAAGTTTTAGAACTACACAGAAGTCAATGAGGAGAATAGAATCTGTTCACCGGGGCACAAGCATTTTTCTCAAGAACTCTGGTTTGCAGGCAAGTTGTCTAAGTTCTCATTTACAGGATTCTTAAACACAGATTTTATCATTCAAATGTCACCACATACCCACAGGGAATCTGGCCCTAGGAAGTGTTCTGCCCACCTCTCAAATTCAGCCTCCCAGACTAAACCATACTGATTGAAACAAAACAGATGAAGTCACACAGGAGAACTTAAGCAAACCACAGAATGTGGTCAGCAGGCAGGATATTTAAAGGTTTTCTCAAGAGCTGGATTAAAGAAGTAGTTGTTGCTGCATGGTTTCAGAGATGTTTTACCCTTTCTACAGAACACAGCGACCACACCAATGTCAACTAGTGTTGGTGTACAAAGCAGGAGGAGTACAGCCTGGGATAAACAAGTCGCAGGAAGCACTTAGTTTTCTCCTTTGAATTTGTATTTGTGGAGTGCTTTTCTTCAGGAAACAAAATGTTGATCAGACTTGTCACACAAACTCCTCAGTTGCAGGAAAAATACCCAGAGAACACTCCCTAACAGTCTAGGAAGACAGTAAAGGGATCACTTCTTACCACTGTGGCCATTCCAAGAGCAAGCTGAGCTGCTATCCAGTTACTTCATGAGCTGTAACTATAGCACAGTGACCTTTTCTTGCACTTCACCTGACCTGGACTGTGTCACAACCACATTACATCTCACATGGGAAGAAGGGTACTAGGTTGCTGGAATCAGCCTTCCCCCAAGAAGGTTTAAGACTAAAGTCCTGCCTACTTAAAATTATAAGAACACACACTGCCAAGGCATTCAGGGTGCCTCCTTCAGGACACCAAACCAGTCAACCCATTCTTTAAGCAGATACTTCCCATGTTATCTCTTGAGCATCTCTTAAACATTCTTCCTTAATAGCAGCTGTACAGTAGGAAGCAATTAGATCCATGATCATATACCAGATCTGATATACCGGAAGGCCTTGAAGCCATCCAGAGGGATCTCAACAGGCTGGAGAAGCAGGTTAACAGGAACCTCATCAAGTTTAACATGAAGTGCAAAACCCTGCACTTGGGGAGAAACAGTCCCAGGCACCAGGACAGGATGGGGGGCATCAAGCTAGGAAGCAGCTCTACAGAAAGGAACTGTGGCCCTGGTGGACACCAAGTTGAGCATAAGCCAGCAACGTGTACTTGATGCTAGGAGGTCTAAGGGTACCCTGGCCTGTATTAAGCAAAGCACTGCCAGCAGGTTAAGAGGTGATTCTTCCCCTCTCCTAGTGGTGAGGCTTCACCTAGAATTTCACATCTGCTGCCAGGTTACCTGGTACAAGAGACATGGACATACTGGAAAGAGCCCAACAAAGGGCAGCAAATACAGTTGAGGGGCTGAAGCATTTCGCCTCTCCTCTAATGAAAGGAGGGAAGAGCTGGGACTGTAGTCTGTAGAATAGAAGGCTCAGAGAATCTCAGTGTCTACAAATACCTGAAGGGAAGGTGCAAAGACAGAGCCAGGCTCCTTTAAGTCCCAGGACAAGATGCAGCAGGCACAAACTGGAGCACACGGTAGGATCCCCCTGAATACAAGGCAGCACTTCCATGCTGTGTGGAGCACTGGCACAGGTAGCCCAGAGATGTTGCAGAGTCTCTTCCTTGTAGATCTTCTAAGGCCACCTGGGCATGGGCTCTGGGTGCCCCTGTTTGAGTAGGGCTTAGACCAAATGGACCCAGAGGGCAACACCAACTTCAACCATCCTGTGAACAGCTACTGAGAATAGACACACCCCTCCTCCCATGCGTGTCACCTACACTTGAAGCCACATGATTCATCTCACAGAATACACACGATCATATGCCTAAACTCAGCCACAAAGGGCTCAGTCTAGAACTGCCCACTATGGTTGGGATCCAAATCAGTTCCTTGTATCTCTCCTTGCAAACTTAATGAAAATACTGATGCTTTAGTCTAAGTTCAACACCCAGGACCAGATTCTGCCCTCCTTAAGTGGATACCAGCTGCTTGCAAGCTGGCAGAGGACCTGCTTCAGTAACACAAATAGGCAAAGTGTTTGGCTCTTGAACTCTACAGCATTTAATGTCACTGTGCAGATTTGAAGGCAAGAAGGAAGACGGGTAGGCTACTGCCACAGCTGCAGCGTATTATCCACATCTGTTTCACCATTGTGCCTGCCAAGCTTTCCTCCTATGTCATTATATAAACTGATCTTGATCATGGCCTGAATTTTACAGTGGTCATTACTGAGGCCACTCCCAAATGAGATTGTGTAGGAAAACAAACCATGAATCTAAAGTACTCTGATGCAGCCTAGAAATCACAGCCTGCCATAAACTCCTGAAGATTTAATGCGCTGAAAGAGACATCAGACCTGCTACTATCAGCATTAGCTATTACCTATACAACTAGAGTGAAAAATGCCCAGAAGTCTTCAGCAGAGATTCAGGCTGTACTTCCACAGCCATTAACCTATTTTTTGCTGTTTTCACCAATGTAGAGGCCAAGTTTGCTCATACACAGGCTAAAGCTCAAGAAAAACAGCAGACACAGAACAGAGAATAGAATGAGTTAGAGGAGGATGTAAGTACATCTTTCAGTAGAACTGCTGGATAACATCAAGCTGATTTCCCTTAACTGCCCTTGGGTACCACAATCACATAAGTAGCTTTCCCTTAAGAATATCAGCCTGCAAACACCAGCAAAATAAGAGGACTCAATCCTGACCCAGGAATCACAATGCACAGCTCCAGCACTTAAACTAATGGACCCATAGTAGAGCAAAAAAGGAAAGTCCTTGAGGGCACTGCTCTCCCTGCTCATCTCCCCACTTACCATCCTGCCCACAAGCACAATTGCAGAACTGTTCCATCCGTGACCTCAAGCAGTCAAGCCCAAGGTGTGGGACACCCACATCTTTCTTCAGATAGATAACCCCTGCCCTCCTGAACAACTTTTTTCCCCCTGAATAATCACATGACAAGGCTCAGTGACCACCACCACACATATCCAAGAGATGGCAACATTTCAGCAGGAAGGGAGTGCAACATTAGGTCTTCCACAAGACCCCATCTAGAGGTACTTAATACCAACCCTAGAGATAAATAGTCAGAATGGAAGAAAAAACTGAGCCAGAAGACAGCACAGCATTTTACCAGGCACCCATTATACTGCTGTCCAACAAGGCAGGCTGGACATGGCTTTTACACTAATGCTGTCTTCACAAGGAGAGTCTGCTAAGAGGGTCTCAGAAGTATCAAATAAAATTACTTGAAAGAATCACCTGTACACAGACCTTGCATCCAAGAAGCTTATTTAGTAGATTCTAGCAACTGGCGTTTTCACAATCAGTAGAAGTCTCAGCACTCAGAGTGAAGTTAACCAAACAAGTCTGACACTGTTATTTTACATGCTCTCATTAACTTCTTGTTGTCAGTACTCTTCCAGTGCAAATACCTGGTATGTTATGAAAGAAAATGCACTGCGTGCAAGGCAAGTTATAGGTCAGTTAGTGCTAGCAGTGTCACAGAACCAAACCAGTTACTGAGATCTAACAAGACGTTTCCACTGGCAAACAGACAGCTTTCAGTAGAGGAAAAACATGCTTTAAAGAATTTTTCCATCCCTAACAGCATGAAGTGAAAGCCATTTCTCGCTTTACCAGCTTTTAACTGTGCCAGTGATCTCCAGCATTGCATATAGCACCTGGAGATAAAGCAGAGTGCTCTGAAAACTCTACTCAGCACAGAGGGACCAAAGAGCAAACTCTCGGCAGCTGCTGTTTCTCATCTGAGCACACAACAGTACCATCCAGTTTGGGTTAAATACTGTTTTCAGCAAGGCTATTGCAGTTTCACTTCTAAATCATCTCACACAGAAACTGTGACATCCTACAGACAGATCCTACATTTATCCCGTTGAGGTCTACTCCGAGCACTAAGAAAAACAAAGCCCAAACCTACAATCAAACCCTTGTTAGCCTGACATTCTGCTGCTCTGATTTTTTTGTGTGCAAGTGGAAAGCCACCATAATTCAAGCTCTTTTTACCAATTAACAACAAGGAGAACATTCAGATTCAGAGAACCGCAGGCCTGTTTCAAAAGAAAAGTCTCTGAAACAGGAACTTCAAGGATAACCTGAGACATCTTTGAGAGAAGTCATTAAGTTTCATTCCAAAAAAAAAACCTGAAGCTATTTCATCAGATCAAGTTGAATGAACACATTTAGTGCCATTTAAAATTTGAGCTACAGCTTCAATTACCACCTTAGTAGTAAGACAACCAATCACTCATTTAGGAACGATGCTTGAGGCATTTGAAGCCCATTTTCTCACTGCCAGAAATAGCACAGCTCCAGCTGAGACACAGGAACCTAGATGCTACCCTCAAGTATAGCACGTATTAAGTGCATCATAGAAAGCTTACACGAAGTAAAACCCAATTTGCAGTAGGTGCTACAGTAACAGCAGGCTAGCAAGCTTCAAGCACTTGTACATCAGGCCCATTTCCAGAGCAGCCCACAATCTTTTGTGAGAGAAAGGGAGAAAGTCACCACTCCAGACAAGGCACCTCTTCTATCCAGATAGATATATACAGGAGCTAAGGGCAAAAAAAACGCAGCTTGTAATATCAGGTCTTAAAGCTCTGATCATACCACCCTTCAGGACAGCTCTGCAGCAATCCAGATCCCACTGCTTAGGGCACAGAAGAGCCAACGCATCTCTTGCATTTGCTCCACGTGGTAGCTGATGGACATTCCTAGATCCTCTCCAAGGATTCCTCATATTTCACCATACGATCATTCAATGAGAGGAACAAGGTATAGCATAATACAGAGCAGAAATTCTGCTTTCTTCAGATGTTTTATTTACAGTTGTAGTGACGACAGCCCTTGAGGAATTCTACCTAATTCAAGTCCATCTCACAAAAAAAATAATCTTGGCAGCTACTTCAGCTTACACTGTTCTCACTGATCTCAATGCAGAGACCATTACCTGCTGATGAAGCTGTCCACTCAAGCTCTGGTGCTTAACTGCACAAAGCATAGCCCAGGGTTTCCACAGAAGCTGCAGTCAGCCTGCAGCACCCCACTCCCACAGGGCTTGGGCAAGCATGGTTCAGTTTCCAGGGTGCTGGTAGGGGACACAGTGGTTGGGGATCCCTTTGCCCTTCTGTCCCTTTTACTTTAAAAGATTACACGTGCAATGGACAATTACAGACCACAATCAGTAGAACTGGCTGAACCAGCCTTCCTCCTGCATCCAAGCTATCTGCACCCCAGAGTCATCACCTCTGGGGTTCCAGAAACCACCTAGGTGCCTCATTCTCTGGGCTTTTCAATGCTACTAAAGCATCAGCAGCACTGACTGTTCCAGCATGCCTGAGTGCAAAAAGTGCATGGCAGTCACAGCTATAAAGGGGTACACAAAGGATTATAGTTAGGGAAAACTGAACGGGCACAATCCAGTCTTGCAACTGTATTTCTAACAGGTTGCCCTTGTACATGCACAGTCATTAAATTCTGTTCTACCCATGACGAAATTACTGCAGCCTCTCTTCTAGCTCAGAATTGCTTATATTAGATGTCATGTCATTATAAAGAGGTGGGAGGGAAGGAAAACCCTAGCAATGATTTAACAGCAAGCTGCATCTTTTCCAGATCCCAGATAATAAAGCAACCAGCTCAGCTGTTGACTGGTAGGCATTTTCTATATATGGAAATAACACAGCATTAAGCTTTAGCAAGTACCTACCCTGTGACTCCATGTCACAGCAGCTTTTTTAAGTAAAGAATCCACAATGAAGCCTCAAAATGTAGGCACAAATATCTCCCACAACCCAAGACAGTTTATTCTTCCACAGCATTACAGCATTGCTTGTTCAATAAACAGATTGTGACTTCAACTGTTCTGACAAAACAGCTGAGTAAATGCAAAAGAACCAAACAGTGAAAGAGGCTGTACCTAGACTAGCTAGAAAATTTAGCTTGAATACACTTGTTTAAAATGAGCACTAAGAGATGAGCAATAAGCTAAGGGAAAGAACATAGTGCTCCTCAGCTACAATAAACCAACTGATTGTTCCTCATCCCTTTAACCCCACAGTTTAATTTCTGCTCCAATAGGCCAACATTTCTCTTCATAGGCCACAGACATTTAACATTACATTGTCCAGATGAGCAACACATGCTATACAGAGCAAGACACAAAACTTCACACAGGTGAGTAAGAAGAGAAGATGACAAAGAGGAAAAGCCTTACCTTCCAAATGCTTGAGCAGTGCCCTGCTGCTGTTGCCATGAGCAGATATAAGGATCTTTTTCCCACTTTTGAGTTCTGGCACTATCTTTTCATTCCAATAGGGAAGGAGTCTATCAAGCACATCTTTTAGACTTTCAGCCTTCGGAAGGTTATCCTGAGAGACATCGCAGCATTTGTATCGACGGTCATTGTATATCTCTTCATAGTAGGGATGCGATTCAGTTATGGGAGGTGGAGTAACATCATAGCTTCTCCTCCATATTTTCACTTGCTCTTCTCCATGATTCAGAGCCATTTCTGCTCTGTTGAGACCAATCAGTGCACCATAGTGGCGTTCATTCAGTCTCCAAGAACTCTGGATGGGGACCCATTCCTGGCCCATCTCTTCCAGGACCAGCCACGCAGTCTGGATAGAGCGCCTGAGTATAGAGGTGAAGACAAGGTCAAACTCAAAGCCCAGAGCTTTAAGCTGCCTGCCACAGTTTTGAGCTTCCTTTATTCCATCACTGCTCAGCTTCTGGTCCACCCAGCTGCAGAAGCGATTCTCCTTGTTCCAGGCTCCTTCCCCGTGCCTCAGGAGAACAAGCTTGTACTTAGTCATTTTGGTTGCAGCTTGGCACAGATGACTGGTCTGGCATCTAACAATGAGGCATCTGGACATAAAGGAGACATACAAAACAACCCACATATATTACTACTTGTAATGCGTTACGACAGCAAAGAACAGGCAGCTATCAGGATCAAAACAACCAAAGAAGCATGAGTCTGCTAAATGTTTTCACCTGAGAGGTCTCCTGGATTTGAATTTCCTTCCAGCCTCAAGCATATGGAAAACACCATTCTCCACCTAGCTGGTTGGGACAAGCCCACCTAGCCAATTAATTAGTGGTAGACAGCATGAAATTACAGAATCCTGGTGGTTGGAAGGGACCTCTGGAGATCATCCAGTCCAACCCTAATCTGCACAAGCTGTTCCTGTCTACAGATCTCCCAACCAATGAAGCAGACCTCAGTCTTAGTGGTAACTCATTACAGCATTAGAAGTTAAAGATATGGAGCTCCCAAACTTGTAAGAGATGCCCAGCCCCACACCACCTCTGATGGAATGCAGGCACAAGACAATAACTGAGTCTGTGCCAGAGCAATCAGAAGCGCCCACCACAGAACTGGAACTTGCAATACATAGAACTTTATTAGCTGTATCAAATGAAATGTGACCATGATTACACTCTTTAACTTGTTTCCTCACACTCTCCCCCACTCCTCATGACAATCTGTTTCATTCTTCTTCAGACAACCACTGTCTCCTCATCCACCACCATTCCTCCACACTTGGGACAAATACAATTCTGAGATGCAATGCACAACTACTGAGTCTCATCTCATAGAATTCAGAACTGATCTTACAGATCATTTATTCCCCATGCTTGACTTTAAAGCCATTTTCCCCTGCTGTTCTTATAAACTAGGATTAATGTTTTTACTTCTGCTGTAGGTGCAAATGGCATAGTTTCTGAACTCATTAAACACAGCTATGCATTTGTAAGTTTAGACAGCATCTATCTTCTCCAGTTGAAGACAGAAAATGAGCTCTGGGTTGTCCTCAGTGTGCACTGGACTAAACACTCAAACTCTTCCAGTGCAGCCAAATATATTCTAGTCAACTGTGTTACATCTGAGAAGTCCATCTAAGAGCACTACAAGTTCTGGAAGCACCAAGTGTTCACCCTGACCCAAGATATCACAGAATATACAGGAAAGGACAGAAAGAGGGAAAAAAATACAACACTGCCCTCACTGGAAGACTGCAGTATTATCACTGGGTACTAGATTAGACAGTTGGACTAGATGATCCTAGTGGTCTTTTCCAACCTTAAGAGTCCGCTCTCAAAACCAGTCTGAGGACTGATTTCTGTACATAGAACTTTGTATTTCCAGAAATTAAATGTATATGGGAACTTCCATTATCTAAAATCAGTTGGAGATGCTTCAATCCCACTCCAAGTGTCTCAAATTTGGTCCCCTTAAATATGAGATCTGTAGTACAGGTTAGACCCACACACTCCAGGTTTTGGGAAGCATCCACCACAACATCAGCATTCATTTTTACAAAACAGACATTCATTTAAAAGCATAGACTTTTCAGGAGTATATATTCCACCTCTGTGTCTGGGAAGATCATGGAACAGATCCTCCTGGAAGCTATGTTAAAGCACATGCAAGATGAGGTGATCTGAGATAGCAAGCACGGCTTCACCAAGGGCAGACCATACCTCACCAAGCTGGTAGCCTACAATGGAGAGACGGCAGCAGTGGACAAAGGAAAAGCAACTGATGTTATCTACCTGGATTTCTGCAAAGCCTTTGATATGATCCCACACCACATCCTTATCTCTAAATTGGAGAGAGAAGAAGTGTGGACTATTCAGTGGGTAAGGAATTGGTCAGATGGTCACAGCCAGAAGATTGTGGTCAGCATCTCTATGTCCAGGTGAAGGCCGGTGATGAGTGGTGTCCCCCAGAGAACAGTCATGGGACCGGTGCTTTTACCATCTTTATCAAAGACCTAGACAGTGAGATCAAGTGTACCCTCAGCAAGTTTGCAGATGACATTAAGCTGAGTGGTGCAGCTGATGCAACAAAAGGAAGGGATGCCATCCAAAGGGACCTGAACAAGCTTGAGAAGTGGACTTACGTAAACCTGATGAGGTTCAAGGCCAAGTGCAAAGTGCTACACCTGGATCAGGGCAATCCCAGATATGTCTACAGCTTGCGAGAAGAACTCATTGAGAGTCAGCCACCTCACCTTCTCTAATCCCCCCTTCTCTCTCTCCCAGGAGCAGGGAAGAATGAGATCTCAGCTTCCTCTTCTCCAAAATGAATAACCCCTACATTCCCTCACCACTCCTTATTAAATCTCATTTACTGATCCTCTCACCAGCTTCACTGGTCTTCTCTGCACACATCCAAACTCACTACTACGCTCCTTTGCAGTGAGGAACTCAGAACTGAACACTTCAAGGTGCGGTCTCTCAAGTGTCAAGTATAGCAGGGAAGAAGTTACTGGCCCTGTCCTGCTGGCCACACTATTTCTGATGCAGGCCAGGATATAATCAGCCTTCTCAGTCAAACACACCACTGGCTCATGTTCCATTGGCTGTCAACCAGCAACCCTAGGTCATTTGCTGGAGGCAGCTTTCCACCTACCTTCCCCTAGTCTATACCACTGCATGGAGTTATGACCCATGCAGGACCCAGCACTTACTCTTGTACAATTTCACATGCTTGCACGCAGTCCTTTTATCCAGCCTACATAGACCCCTCTGCAAGTCAGATCAACAGTCCTGCCTTAGTATTGACCGCAAGCTTAGCTGACATGCACTCAGTACCCTCCATTCCGATCAGTGATAAGAGCATTAAACAAAATCAGCCCCAAGACTGATCTCTGGTGAACAGCACTGGTGATCAGCCACCAATTGGATTTAACTCCACTCACTCCTTGGGCATGGCCATTCAGTCAGTTCTTCAGCAACCCGTACACCTGCAATGAGTAGACAGTTTCTCCAGGAGAATACTGTGGCAAATGGTGTCCAACACTATACGACAATCCAGGTAAACACCCACAGCCTTCACCTCATCTACTGAGCAGGTCACCTTGTCATGGAAGGAGATCAGGTTAATCAGGCAGGACCTGCTCCTTCTAAATCCACACTGACTGCTTCTCATCACTAAGTTGTCCCACACATGCCATGTGATGGCATTCAAGACGACCTGTTCCATAACCTTCCCTGGTTCTGAGGCCAGACAGACAGGCCTGCAACTCCCTGGATCCTTCTTCCCACACTTCTTGCAAATCAGAGTCACATTCACCAACATCCAGTCAGCTGGAACCTCCCCAGCTACCCAGGACCAATGGTAAATTGCTGCATATATTTTGGGTGAGCACCTCCACCAACTCCTTCAGTTGGAGTCCCATCCAGACCTGGAGACTTAAACATTCAAAAGATAGTAGGTCACCCCTTTGGATTATAGAGACTTCATTTCACACGCTGTCAGTTTTCCAAGCCAGGGGGCTGGGTACCCCACAAAAAATTGACCTTAAGAATACTGAGGCAATAAATGCATTAAGTATCCCAACCTTGTATTTCATCACTACGTCTCCTCTCACATACAGTAAGTAATCAAGATTCTCTTTAATCTTCCTTTTGCTGATGATATATTTACAGAATCACTTAATCTTCTTTAACTGCACTAGTCAAATTGAATTCCAGCTGGCTTTGGCCCTTACAATTTCATCTCTGCACAGCTTGACAACAGCTCTACAGTCCTATGTTTCCTGCTCCTTCTTCCACAGTTCATAAAACTCTCCACCTTGAATTCCCAAATAAATTCTATTCAGTTAGGGCAGACTTCCCTCCCACCAGCTTGACTCTCAGTGCATTTGGGATTGCCTGCTTCTGCACTTTCACAACTTCTATCTTGAAAAAGGTCCAGCTTCCCTGGACTCCTTCACCTTTCAGAACCACTTCCAAGGGACTTCTGTCAACCAGGCCTCCAAACAGGCTGAAAATTGCCCTCTAGAAATTCAGTGCCAGAGTTCTGCTAACCTTCTTTCTTCACCAATGATCATTTCATGACCGCTGTGCCTGAGGCAGCCTCCAACCATCACATCATCTGCAAGTCATTCCTTGTTCCCAAACAACAGGCGACTTCCCTAGTGAGCTCACTCAACACCTGAATCATCCACACATTCCAAGAAGCCCCTAGACCAACTCCCTTGTATTGCATTTCCAGAAGTCATGAGAACAAGGGCTAGCAATCTTAACACTTCTACCTGTTTACAGAACACTGCATCTATCTCTCCATCTTGCCTGGATGGTCTATGATAGACCCTCACCATAATATCAGCCTTACTGGCTTTTACTCTGAAACACTCAATCCTTTCATCACCATCACTCAGCTCCATGAAGTCAAAGTACTCCCTAACACATAGGACTACCCCACCTCATCAGCTTCCCTAACTCTCTTGAAGAGCCCAAAAACATCTATCCTAGCACTCTAGGCATACAAGTCATCCCACCATGTCTCACAGAGGCCAATTATATCATAGCCCTGAGATTTAACTAAAGTTTCCAATCTTTTTTCCCCCCCCTAAGTCATAATGTGTAGAGACACTTATCCCAGTGAAACTATTTTGTTGGATGAAGTAGCTGGAATTCCTTTGTGTTGTTCTTCATGTGCTTCCCTGAAGACCTGTGACCACTCTCCCAGCCCTGGGCACCTGCTGCTGGCACTGGCAGCAAACCAATCAGTTCAGTGGACTGAAGTTCCCCCACCTCAGCAGCTTTAGTTTAAAGTTCTCTTCATCATTTCAACAAGCTTGTAACCAAAGATGCTCTTCCTCTCCTCTGACAGACAGACCCCCATCATTTCCCAGCAGACCAGGTTTATCAGAGCCCTAAAGTATAAAATAAAAAAAAATCTAGCAGGCTAGGTTAGCAAAAGGGCACCTCTTATACCCACAGGATAAAGTCCCCTACTGTTATCACCCATCACTGTTTCTTGTTTGGACAGGTCATTATATGGGGAACAGATCAAGCTGACTTAGACCTGCTTCTCCCCTGACACAATAGGTCCTTCTTCCACAGTCCATCAGTTCTGGGGCACCTCACACAAAGTGGAAAGCCTCTTCCTCCTGCTAGTTCTTGCTGTAATACTTACATTTGTGTTTTCAGCTTCACTCTCTTGTGTTGTCTTGAGGGGAAGTTTCTGGCTGTGAGCTCATAGCAGAACACACATGGAACCACCTGCCTCTCTCCTTATATGTGTGACAGCACACAGCCTTATTACCTCTCACTGCAGCTCAGCCACCTGCTGCAGGAGGTCCTCAACCTGGGTGCACCTTTTGCAGGCATGTTTGGTAGGTGGAAGAGACAACACAGTTGGAGCTGCAGCCTTTAAGATGAATGTCCAATATACCATCTAGGCAACTACAACCACACAAACTCCAGCAAACAAGCAGGGTACACAAAGTGCCACACCCTTCTTGTCCCTATTTGCCATCACTAGCACTTCCCAGAGCTGCCTCTTCTATGGTTGGTGTTGGCTACCCATGCCTCAACAGTTTCTTGCAAGAGCAGACAGCTTCTAGCAGGCCCCATTGCTACCCTGGGGCTTCCATGGCTCAGGAAACCACCCTGCATACCACAATCCATTGCTTAGCAAATTGACTAGCTCCAGAACAGGATGCCTTGCCATGTGACAGAAGACTCTCCCAAGGACACTATACAACAGCTCCCTCAGCTGTAACTTCTGACCACTGCTACAGCTTAGCTTCACAAAACCCTCTGAGGACTAGCAGAGTTTCATCTGCATACAAACAACCAGTAAATACTAGACAGTCTTCTGTGATCTCACACAAGAAGCAGCACCTCAGGTTAAATCCTCTGTACATTTCACTTACTACTCACAATGAGATGCTGCAGGTTCTGCAAAGACATCAACCATTAGGATTTAGTTGTTACATTCCTTTCTGTCACATCAGATAGACTACTGAACTACATTGTAAGACATCAGGTTTACAGAAAGGATACACCACTATTCAGATTAACAACTGTCCACATGAACAAATAGAGTCATTCACAAGGCCACCTTAAGACCCAATGCAAAAAACAAGATCCAACAATAGAGGTGCACCAGTTCACACCTACTCCTATTTAGGTACTTTGGCCTAAAACCTAAGATCGTCTGGGGACAATAAACTCCAGTTCAGCTGTACAAGAAAATTAAGCAAAACCACCACTCTGAAACAAGTGTAGAGAGAACGGCAGTCATCAGGTTGTTTAAATATCAGACTACTTATGGAAGCATTTCAGTGAAAAGCCTCAGAGCAACAATACATGGAAATAATCCTACTCACCTTCCCTATGGCAAAGGAACAACCTACACAAATCCCAGCAGAGACTTGAAAGCTAATCCTTCCACACAGAGCACCAGGAGCTCTCGGTTAGTTACCTGCAGGAAGGGAACAAGCACCAAACGCTCACACAAGTGCAAATGGTTACGTTAATCATAGTTTGCTTTCAGAGCTGGAAGAAAGCAGAGCACAAACCCCTTGTACAGGTTGGGAAAGCTACCCGTTTCCCTATCCCAAAAAGATGCAAATGAACAACTCCTGCAACTCCAACAAAGGGAAGTTATTTATCTCCTAATGCCCCAGGACATCATTTGCTCCCCAAGATTCGTTTAGACTGCAATTGCTGCAGCTCTACCGTGCAGAAACCTACTAGAAACCGCAGGGCTCTCTGAAGGATGCAGGCAGCAGACCAGGGCCAAACGTAACGCAGAGGCACTATGGAGACCCAGCTCTGCACATCAGAGCAGAGCTAGCTGCTCGGGATGACCTCTCACCTCGGCAGAGCAATCAGCCCAGCAATGCTTTAAGGTCTAGCTTCCCCCACAAGCTCACCTGGCTCGATCCTCTCACAAAGCCGCCCCGTCGTGATGCGGCTGCCTCCGGGCCGCCCCTAAGGAAAGAGAGGGTCACCAGAGCGCTGCTCGCCCGCCCCACACGCACAGCGCGCCTTGCCGCGTCCCTCTCGCAGCCCCCCCTTCCCCTTACGGATCCCCCCCGTCACGGCCAACGGGGCCGGCCCCACACCCCGCACCCAGCCCTTGGGGTAGCCGGGCCCCCACACACCCTCCCGCTGGTTGCTCTTCCCGGGCTGCCCCCACCGCACAACCGTTACCCGCCCTCCCCCGACAGCTCCATCAATCAGCGGCCGCAATCCTAGCGGCCTCACCCGGAGGGCGGCAGCAGGCTGCGACCCGTCCGCAACGCCACAACTGCGCTCCGGACCAAACCCGCACCCCGCGACAGCCTTCTCCCGCCGCCGGAAAGCGAGCGTCCCCCGAGCCGCCTAATAAACCCCCGGCGTCCGCGCGCCCGTGACGCCTGGGCTGAAGCGGAGGAGATGATTGGCCGCCATGGAGGATGAACACCGTCGGGAGCCAATGGAACAGCGGCTGCGGGCGAGTGGGCGGGCACCGCAGCTCGGCGCCGGCCGGAAGCAGGGGCAGTTCGGAGGACGGGGGGGTTCCTTTGCTTCGTGCCTCGCAGATGCGTGGTGTCGTTGTGGGCGTGGGGCTGGCGCGGCTGGTGGGCTCTGTAAGGGCACGAACCAGAAACGGCAGTTCCAGAGTCAGCACTGCCAGCACCTTACGTGCTCAGATGCAGTTACAAGCACGGCTCACCAGGCTGCAACCTGAGCCCCAGCCAGGCTGCTATGCCCAGTCAATACCATCATGTCCAGTAGTCTTCAAGCAAGCTCATTTCATAAGCATGGCAAAAGCAGCCAAACGACTTGATTTCAAGCTCCAAGTCCGAGCCGCGTCCTGTTCAGAGCCCTTGCAGACGGCTCCGCTCCTCTGGCAGCTATTATCTATCAGGCCAGCTGGCAGTGTTTTTCAGGGTCTCTGCTCTGGAACCCTTCCAGGCCGTAGCAGATGCTTTTTAGCTGGAATGTTTATAGTTGAAGCAGTCTAGGAAACTCCCTTCCTCAGCACGTAAGCTTCTGCTGGGGCAGCAGTGCAACTGCATCGCTCCGAAGGATGGCCAGGAGCCGAGCAAGGCAGCACGAAAGAAAACAGAATGGAGGGAAGAAAGGCAGATTAATGAGTGATGAGAGCTGTGGCCAACGGGAGCATTCTCTGCTGATGATGCTCTATGCCCTTGGTACATTTTCTTACAATAGTTCCTTTGTTCAAAGCTAGATCCAGTATTTGCCACAAAACCCTAGTAATTTCCAGAACACCCTGAGCTCATTGCTTAGCACTACTTGATATACGAGCTGTCTTCCTTAATAATTCCATCTTCAAAAGAGGCTCCTGTAATCAAAATCCTCATCCTTTTTAATAACACTGAAACCTCTCCAAAACTTCCTCTTAGGTGTTTTCCTACTGCGTGAATTTGTGTATTCCCTCCTCAACTGTGCCCCTCCCTTCCACCCTTGGTTTCTGCCAGGAACATGCCCGTTCCCTCTGCCCCACAAATGTGTGGCCAAGGAAACCCCTCCCTTGTTTTTGGATGCACGTACGCTCAGGCTGTTTTCAACACTCTGACTGTTTTTCCTCTACAAAAGGTCTAGATGCTCTCTTCTCCCAGTCATTCATCCACACTATTGTTCTCCCACATTTCTAGGGCTGAATCATTTCTCTGCTGCTTATCTGATGGTTATCTTCCATTCAAGGCCAGATTTTTACTGAGAGAGGTCTGGGAGTACAACATGCTCCATACAAGGAGATAAATACGCCTTTGTTTCCCCTGGAGGACTCCGAACTGTTACCTCCTAAAATCACTCTGGCTACATCGACTTCCCTGCCTACCACCCCAAGTGCAAACTAAGCACAAGCATCATCTCATGATGAACTCAGCTGCGGGAAGGACAGATACACACCGTGTGCTATCCAGGAGGGATGTCTCTCTTTAAATACCACAGCCATCATATTTGTCCATGCCTTCAGTCTCCTTGCCTATTCTCCTTCATGTCTCAGTTTACTCAGTTATTCTGATTTAAAACACCATTTTAGTCACTGCTTTCTCAATCACCCTCATTCTTTTCCATCCTAGAAAGGCTGCAAGTCCACGAGATATCAATACATTTTCATCCAAGCCTGATCTCTAAACCCACTTGTTTAGCTGAGTCCCATGCAAATCTACATGCATTAATGTACTGGAAGCTGTTTGCCTTGTCCCTGAGACAACAGCACAGTCCAGTTTGCCTGAACTCCTTCATGCATCTCCCACACAGAGCTCTGGTCTGTAATACAAGCACAATAAGGCTCCATCAGAGCTCAGAGAGCACTTATCGGGTAAGGACATAGAAGTCCTACACCTGTCTTTTTGTTACAGCCACTCACTGCATCTTGCATTCATCAGACAAGTGGTTCTCAACATTTTCTTGGCTCAAACACACCTATGTGTCAGTAATTTTTCATCACACGCCTACCCCTGTTTGCCAATATATCACACAACCGCATCTTGAACCAAGCCTGTTATTAACTAAAACTTGGGGGTAAACCTGACAGAGTAGTGAGGCTTCCTTCATGCACCAATTAGTCTTTAAGCTCCTTGGCAAATGGCCTCTTTCACCTTTTGTTTAACGAGTCCCCTATGCAGTCACGCTTTCATTTGTAAATACAGCGAGGCTTTTATCCTGTTTAGGTATGGAGGAAATATATAGCTTCACCCCTCTGAGTTGTTTCTCATTTAGTCAAAACCAAAAGCATAAACTCGTGTGGAAGACACTCTTCTATTTGTTTTGTTTTGTTTCACTTTAAGTCCATTGCTTAGGAGGAAAATCTATTCAAATAAAAGAGGAGTATATAAGCACTTAAACTAATCTTGAGTTTGTCACCAGTATCATAGCTTCAGTGAAGTAAATGTAAATGTTCTTCTGTATCATGAAGCACTAAATAAGACTGATAAAGAGGAAAAACACAACACAGCCTTCATTTCATTGTATGCAAAGCAGACAGAGGGAAGCTGCTATGGAGGGCATCACACTCCAAAAGACAAGCCAGGAAACCAATTTATATAATCCCTATTGCTAGGTACTGGTAGTTTTATTCTGAAGTAGTAATTGGTTTTGCTTTGAGGAAAGAAAGAAGTTTCTGGATATGCCCTGGAATGCTTTCTGAAAAAGAAAAAAAAAAGTCTGTTTGTCTGAAATAACACTTAAAAAATATTACATTTCTCCATACCCCAAGCTGAAAACATACATGTGAAAAAACATACACAAGGAAAACCTTTCATTCTCTATGCCCTCAAAACCATTACGGCAGTATATGGAAACATCTCTGAACCATCTTTAGCTAAACACAGCAGGTGCCTAGACACTACAGGAAGGTGTATGGAGCCCAAGGCTGAGGACATTCCTGCAACTTTCCCTTGACCCAACAATGGGTCAAGCCAGCACTTTGCTTTTTTTGCTCCAAAGATATGCAGGTATCCAGCCTACATTAACAGCTACAGTCCTAATCCCAAAAGAACTCTAAAATAAGTTCTACAGGATGCCAACAGCTGAGAAAATACAATTCCTTCTCACTTAAGCTGACTTAAGTACAGATTAATTTATTGTAACAGTATCAAAAGGAAGGGAAATCTACTGATGAATCTGCCCATTTTCCCCCCATGATAAACAAAGTGTTACAGACATCAGACGTCAGTAAGAAACTGTGTGGGAAGAGATAATTCAAAAGCGACTCCTCTAAAAAAAGCAAGCAGCCGGGTGGTGTCTAGTCAAGGCACGATAAGTTAGTTAAAAAACAGACTGCAGAGTGCTGATACTACAGCATGGTTACAGCACGTACGAATCTGAGCAAATACAACCAACAGCAAAGAAAAAAAAATGGGAAGTCCAGTACTTTAGAGAATGGCAAGTACGGCAAGCACACAAAAGACATGTTCAAGTTTGCTTGTGCTAATGTCCTTCTACTAAAACTAATGGTTCATCTTTAAAGAGCTGCTTAAGACATTTACCTTCCTTGCTACAGTGTAGGGTAACCAGAAACTTGCTGATGTGTTTGCGGAGAGCTACCTCCTTCTGTATTTAGTATGCCTGTTCTCTCACAAACACTCTAAACACAAAGATTTGTCCTGTGCTGCTTTAAGTTTATTTCCATGGTATGAGGCTCTCTTGCGGACACCACTTTACAAAAAAGCCTAATTGATGTTTTGTTTGGTTTTAAATGGAGCAAAAAAAAACAACCAAAGACTTTCCTGTATTAAAAAAATCTGTTCTGTTTGTCCTGGTCGGGTAAAGAACAGAACTGAGTCACAGTGTTCTACCTTACTGCAACTTCTCGGAATGCAGTGGTGTTGCCCCCGACTTACAAAAGCCAAAAACATCATGCTTTTCTTCTGCAGGACTGTTTCCCAGGCAACCTTAGGAGTTAAGTCCCTAAATCAACAGCTGTACATCACAAGTTAATTCATTCTTTTTTTTTTCCCCCCTCCATTTCTATAATGAAAAAGCTGCATGAGTGGAAAGGCAGCCAAGACTTGCCTTTCCTACAAACAAATCATGCTTGGATGGGGAGGCAGGATAACCAACTTCCCAGAATTTTTAAGTCCAATTCTCATCTCCTACCTGTTTTACTCACATGGAAATCTACTCATTTAAATCACTCAGTGTCTGATTTTTGTTCTTTTTTGCTTTGGAATTACTCTCTTCTCTATTCACATCAGCTCTAGCTGTTCACGGAAGAAAAAATATTTTACCTGTATTTCAGCATCTCCCTTTTGTATTAGAAAAAAAAAAAAGACAAACTTTTCTGCTTCCCAAAGACACTGGGTACTAGCTAGCATTTGACACTTTGAATACGTCAAGTTCTTATTTAAATATGAAGTACTGCCAGCTCTACCTTCTCTGTGCAAGAGCGCATCTACAATGTACCAAATAAATTACTGAGCTCAGCTCAGTGGATCTGTGAGAATAATACATGGGCAACACGGTGCTGCCCTTTCTGAAAAGGCATTTGCAGAAGTAGCATGTATCCGATAAGGAGCTGTTATCTCTGTTGTTGTTTTAGTACCTCCAGAAGGATACTGCAAAATGAGGTCTGTGCTATCAGACCAACACCTCATATCCTTTTAAATATGTAGGTTCTCATAAACTTCAGACACAGAGAAGTCAGTTCCTCTGGCTAGTGGGTTATATCTAGATTATCAAGACAGCTGGAAGCACATGCAGCCCAAATTAACGTACCCAGCTTCTGCATCAACCCACATGTGGCCACCTCTACTCAGCCCTTCAAGTTACAGGCATGTTCTGGTCTGGGACATGACAACCTCACAAGCCCCCACTAAAGGTTCATAACACTCATGGGTCCTGCTGCGCGACAGCAGAAAGACTGAGTAACTAAGTTAAAACAGTTGGGCTCCCCCGTTATCACTGAGTTCAGCTTATAAAGAAATTTCCTTTCAGCTCTCACTGCACAGATTATACAGTGATATTTTTCATATTATCCCTAATCAAGATAAACATTGTTGCTTTTACTGAGTGCTTCATTTTGTAATCAAACATGAGGAAAATATTTTCAACACTTTCACATTTCACAAATGGAAAACATAACTTCCTACACTCTTAAGGCATTCTAAGCATTCCTTTTCTTGTCAAAACTAGACACAGCCAATTGCCAAAACTTGAAAAGGAGCGCAGAAATATCTTTCCATGAGAACAACACCCTCCACTTGGCAAAGAAAACAGCACACTCTTCTCAGTAGTGATGAGCTTTGGAAAACCTGTCTGTGTACATGAGAGGAAAATCTTGTTCCTTTGATAACAGTGAGCACCCACAGACACTTACTGGACAGTTACATACATCTGGAATGACCAAATTTTCAGTAGGCATATGAACTGGGTTGGAGACTGGCCATGGTTTCCTTCTCCTTTGATTTCAGTTGCTTACATCCTCTGCTACAAAGCCCGCTCTTCCACAGTGACTGAGAATACACGTCTGCTGTTGCTTCAGCACCTGCTCTTTCCACAGGCCTTGACCTAGAGAAAATCCAGCAAAGAATCTGCCTGTCTTGCATTAATCCACCTCTCCAATCTATTCTCAGGAGGTTTCTTTTCAGGAGTTTCAGAGAAGACATGGAAGACATTGACATGCTTGGCTTCCACAGAAACCAGTCCTAACTTGCACAAGGCAATTGCAGTTTAATTAATTTTTTTCAAAAACTGATGCTATAAAATTAATGCTAACTCTGTGGGAGGAAAGATATCATTTTACTGGGGAGTGATTTCTATATTTACAACTGAAGTAGGTAGGAATACATTTAAGTTAAAGCAATATACAACGTACTTCAAGTGATATGTGTCCAAAAAAAGACATTTATATCAAGATAATGAAACAGCTCAAGATTTGTATGTAGACAGACTGTGAAGAAAATGTAAACATATCACACTTGGGAAATACAGTGAATATGCCTTGTTTTGCCTTGCTCTGCTGTCAACATCTCCTACAGTGCTTCCAGGGCTTTTCTCACTGCTGTCTCACATTCCAAGGCTGTGATGCAGATCCCGTGCAATTTCATCTTTCCCACTGGGCCCAAACCATTACCACAGATGCATCAGAGCTGCAGTGGGATCATAGGAGATGTATGGGGACAAAGCAGTGGAAAATGAATGCACAGCAGAAATCCTGACATCCAGCTACTCTGAGGACTCCACAGATAACATGCAAAATAAGACAGAGTCTGGCATTACGCTGGTTGGAGAAAGAGACAAATGACACTGTTGGTGGAATTTTTAACAAAAGTCTTCCTCCAATCCCACTGAACCAATAGAAAACATCCCAATGCAAGTAGCCTCTGGCTACTAACGTGTACTTGACACCCCAACTCCATACTGCACACACTGCTTTACACCACCTACAGACAGTCCACGGTGCTCATTGATTGGTACTGTCAAAACAAGAAGGAAATCCTGACTACATTCCTGTACTAACAATTATCATAAATCCATCCCTTCCACATTTTGGACAGGCTCTCTGTGTCTCTGGGATACACAACATTCCCCTGGGATGTTGTAGTTTAGGTGCCTGGCCAACAGGAGGTGGTAAACAGATCTGATTTCTGTCTCACACGTAACAAATCTTAAAAGCATCGGTTGGAGAACATCCTCCAGACAGTCCATTGAGATCCAGCAGGAAAAGCTGTCTTACTTCTCAGTGCAAATGACAAAGGGGAAAAAGGACAGTTTTTTAGTGCCCTCAATTAAGGAATCGGGCAATTCAGACAATCAGTTTGTTAATGGTTAATTAGCAATTTTTTGCTAGTTTCCTCTTCAAAATTCACACCAGATCTCTTGAAACCGTAACAGAAAATGTTGATCCCTTACCTGCATTCCAATCATAAGCCATCTTTTGTTCATTTCCTTTTAATCGAAAGGAAGTATGAAGAAAGGTTTTCACCTTCTCAGCATTATAAACTCTTCAGATTACAATACGCAATTCAAACTGCTAAGGGATTGGTGAGGAAATTCCACAGCAGCGATGCTGTCACACACAGGTTTAACTCTGCCCCCGTGTGTTCAAACATTAAAATATGCCCTTCATTCCATCATCCGGGTTCTGAGATACTTTCGATCAAAAGGATGAGCTACTGTGATACCAATTAACTGACATCTACATCATGTTGCTACTGGTCACCTTTTATCACCAAAGAATGCTCTGGACACGAGCTGTAGCCTGTACCAATAAAGTGGGAAGAATGACAAGTGAAAAGAACAAGAAGTTTTCTGCAGTTTACAGGAAAGATGGTCCTCTCAAGACTGAAAAAAACTGAGGACCTACTTTAACTTCTTAGCTTTACCATGCATGCCCTGCATGAACTTCAGCAGCCATGTTTGATCAGTGCCTCAATTCCCACTCAAAATTGTGCATTAAACCACCTCTCCCACATGGGGACGTCTGCATCTGTAGAAATTCCCCAGGTGTCTCTCACCATCCATCTACACCTATAGGCAGGGATACTGGGCTCTGCCAGGTCAACTCAGGTCACCAGTGGGGCTGCAGGCTCTAGGGAAAGGGGTAGGCCCTGCATCCAGCCAAGCCTCCCAGCCATGAGGGCAGAAGCACGCAATGTCTCTGTGAGCAGTCTCCTGCCATGCCTTGGGGCTCCAGTTTGTGGAGTCATGGTATGGCAACCTCTGGTCGACTGCCACTAACTCAAACATGCGGTAACAAAAAGGGCAAACTTCAGAAGGGTGTTGCCAATTCCCACCAAGATACGCGCTAGCAACTGTGCACAGGGGCAAGGCCCTGCACAAGCACAGACCTGCCAGCACAGCCACCCTCAACCCCCCTTTTAGAAAATAACAGCACTGGGAAGAAAAGTCCATGGGTTGTGCTGTGGCACGCCCTGTGTTGACGATCACTTCTGTGACTTTTGATTCCATCTTACACATTACCTTGTGTGAACTGAGATTAATCCACAGCACTGTTGCTGGACACGTGAGAGCTCAGAGCACAAGCATAGCTCCGCCATCCTCCCCCCGCCCAGGGGCAGCACCGTCACTATTAAACAGGCTGGGCAGGAAGCGGCCACAGCACAGCCGGACTGGCAGCGTGAGGGGCCATGGCGACCTACGTGCAGCTGAACACCGGAGCCAAGATGCCCATCCTGGGGCTGGGCACCTGGAAGGTAACAGCTTGAGAGAAAACCACTCGGACTGCACAGCTCCCTGGCACCAAGCTCACTTGCTTCTGCTCGGCCTGGCTGTGAGACTGAGCCTGTGTGAGGGAGAGGCTATGCAGAAATGTGTGGTGGTGGGCTTCCAGTTCCGCAGCACTGCTCTTGGGAAAGAAATAATATCAGGGAGGGTTACTTTCTGCAAGGTAGTTTTGCCATTCTTCTTCTGCTAGGAAACAGGCATTCACACTGCACTGATTTGAACTTCTAAAGGCATCGTTTTCAGTCCCCACCAGGGCAAGTGACAGCTGCAGTGATGGCTGCAATCGATGCTGGATACCGCCACTTTGATGGTGCCTATGCGTACCAGAACGAGAAGGAGGTTGGGGATGCGATCCAGCAGAAAATCAAGGAAGGCGTCGTGAAACGAGAGGACCTCTTCATTGTCAGTAAGGTAAACATCTGATGGTCTTCCATCCAAAAGCAGGGGATGGGAAATGCTTTGCCTATGCTATTTGCAGAGTAGGTAGCTTAGAGACAAGCTTTACATTGTAGGTTGAAGGCATTCAAAACATCCTTCAGGTCACTCCTGATTCAAGCGTAGCGCTTCACCCCAGTCTCTATGGAGTCTCAGGAAGGATATGAATCCATGATTCTGGAAACAACACTTGACTTTCCGCACACCGAGTGTGGTTTTCTTGCACCCAGCAGACAGGGACAGTGAGCTCGCTGAGTTGTGAGTGGAGGGCAGAAACCCTCTTTTCTTCCCAGTTCACTGACACACTGCTCCCCATTCAGCCTGAACTCACCTAGAGCACTGTGCTCTCAGGGACCTCACTCCACAGCCAAGGGGAAGTCCTTCCTTCCTCCAGCACATTCTCTCCCTGTGAATGGCTCCTTCTATCCATATCCCTGAAGAACAGCCACTCTTCCTACACCCAATGCACTATGTGCTTCAGCACCACAGCCCTACACTTTGCAGATGGGAAGAAGTGCTGCAGCATAAAGAAGCATGTGTACCTGAACTTCATGCCCCTGCTGGAGCTCGGAGATCACCTGCACAGCATGGGCATAGGTGAAGGGGGGCAGGAAAAGAGATGGAGGGCCAGGTAGCAACAGGAAAGTGAACAATCAGTGACACACAGCTCTGAGGTGACATGTGATAGCGGGTTGGTACACAGGCACTACCATTGTGCCACTGCACCGTCATGATGGCAAAGCACAGCAGAGCAGACAAGCATTGCAGTAGTGCTTGTGGAGCACCCCAGTTCTTGCTTCAGCAGTGGGGCTCACACTTCTCAGCTGCATGACGAACATGAGGTTCTGGGCATCCAGGTTTCTGCCCACAGTCAGATGCCTTTATTCCCCATGGCCTTCCAAAGAAAATGGGCCATTCCTGTCCTCTATCAAAAGGCACACCAAGTTTTAACCCAGGAGATCACAGTGAGGCTTGGCTTTTTATCTCCAGCTATGGTCCACGTTTCACGAAAGACATCTGGTGAAGGGAGCCTGCCAGAAAACTCTTGCCGATCTAAAACTGGATTACCTGGATCTCTATCTCATCCACTGGCCTTCTGGCTTCAAGGTACAGAAATGGCAATTCCGTTGACTTGCTTTCTTGGGTGACCTTTTCAGAGCTGCCAGCTATGCTTCTAGCATCACTGCTGTTCCTGTCCTGAAATATCACGTCTCTCTGGTACTGCTCATTCAGTTCTACTTCAGTGATGAGAGCCAGGTTCTGGAATTCTGCCCACGAGTGCACTGCATGCACAGCATTTTCCGTCCTCTTGATAGTGGGGGAGGAAGATCTAATTGATGGCAAGAATGCCCTGGACCTGTCTGAATTCAAAGGAAGAAATGGTTCAAGATTTCACTATCTTAATTTGGGAATTAAAGTGTGTGGTTTTCTTTCATTCAGCTTTAGCTTCCTATACTCCTGTTTGATTTACTTACAAAGCTAACTTCTGTAAAGGGAATGTTACAAACATTTTTATTCCATGCTCACAGGCAGGAGAGGATCTATTTCCCACAGATGACAAAGACATGATTGTACCCAGCAACACCGACCTTCTACAAACATGGGAGGTAAGTTCAACCACACAAGCAGTCCAGTTTTCTCTGTCTTTGACAGTCCTTTCCACGTTTTCATTGCATTCATCACTCACGGAACAGTTTTCTCACGCGTGTACATTTACTTGGAAGGAAATCAAGGTAATACAGGGTAGATTTCTATGTGTTTACTCATTACTTCCACACTGCTGTGCTCTCAGTATCTAACCCACGGGGAGAACCAAAATCTCTTTCAGGGAAGCTGCAGACCACAAAGGAGATGGAAAAAGTTCTCAGCTTGACTACATCTACTTTCCAGTGCACCACAGGTCCTCAGGCAGTTCTTGAAATACTCAAACACATGTTGCAGAAGAAAAGACCTTCTAGGTTGTGAGCTTACCTACAGCCTGGGGCACAACCCAGCCATGCTTATACAACATGCAGGGTAGTGTGATTTTTTTACTATGCCAAGGTGTGAGACTTTGAGCTTGGAGGAGATAGGACCTGCATTTCCCTCAGGGAGCACTGTGGGTCTAAATAGTTAATCTCTGCATCTTAAGAAAACGGGGAACCATAACACAGAAGCCCATCTTCAGGATCCATCTTCTATACCAGATGTTGCATCTTTAGGATCCGTTTTCTATACCACATGTTGACTTTGCTCCTCTTTCTGCTAGGCCATGGAAGAGCTGGTGGATGCTGGCCTGGCAAAAGCCATTGGCATCTCCAACTTCAACCACGAGCAGATTGAAAGAATCTTGAACAAGCCAGGACTGAAATACAAGCCTGCAAACAACCAGGTAAGCTGATAAGTGACCCCACGTATACATCCTTCATTGACTATGAAGACCTGATCCATTGAATGGGGATAAGGAAAAGGAGAACAGTGAAAAGAAGGCATTTATCCTTAATCCAACTCTGTGTGTATTTCTGGGTACAAAAAGCACTGACAGGCTCACCATTTGTCTCACCTTGATGAAGTGCTATACACAAAGACAGATGAATTTCCTCATGAAACATTTTTCCTAGAATGATAAAGAAAACATAGCCAAGATTCATGAAACCCCTGCAGACAAACTGTGTAAAAACTTTACATGATAGGAGGTTTTTAAGAGAACACGAAGGATGCATGTTATCACCCAGGACATTAGACCATTTGTGCAAAAGGCAGCCTGTAAATGCACCAGGTGATATACACTGGCACACAGCAATTCTTCAAAGCTTCTGTCATCAACATCATCCGTGCCCTTGTCTTTCCAGATTGAATGTCATCCATACCTGACCCAGGAGAAGCTGATCAACTACTGTCAATCCAAAGGGATTGCTGTGACAGCATATAGCCCCTTTGGCTCTCCTGACAGGCCACGGTAAGATTATCTGAAATTTTTCACAGGAGCTGGCAGGACTTTTGCATGAACTATTGCTATGACAACTCCATTAATCATTCATCATCACACACATACATCTGTTGCTATGCCGGCCGTTCCTGTGGAGGTTTCTTGCCATTGATCTTCTGTTCTTTGTGTAGGGCTAAGCTGGAGCACCCTTTACCTCTGGATGACCCCAGGATTAAAGAGATTGCAGCCAAGCACAACAAAACTGCAGCACAGGTAGGTGGGTGCTGGATGGTGGGTACTGCTTTCTGTAGCGCTGTGATTAAAAAAAATTATGCCCAAGGAGGAGATAAAATCTGAATCCATTCTCTACAAGCTGTGGCACTCCTCTGATTATTCCCTAACAATGCAGATTATTCCTTGAATGGCTCGCAATATATGCAACTCTTATTTCTTTGGCCATAAACAAAGAAAAGATTCTTGACTCATCTTCAGGCATCACTTCTCCGCTCAAGTTCTGCTGCACAGAATGACAGCCGTGTAGAAATTACTGAAACTCCAGGTAAGAAAGAAAATAACCAATTGTCTCAAAACCAGATCAGAGAGGAGGCCTCCCGTGTGGTGACCCACTACTTCCCTTTTTGCTCGTCAGGGAGCCCTACCCAGGCTATATGACAGGAATGACTTGAAACACTGCTGTATAAAGGTGGCTGCACACATGGCAAACCACTGCTGAGCATACTCAGCTTCTGTGGTAACACCACCTGTCTTCTCTCTGATTTGATGGTCTCTTCCTGCAGGTTCTCCTTCGCTTCCAGATCCAGAGAAATGTGATTGTGATCCCCAAGTCTGTCACACCACAGCGCATTGTGGAGAACTTCAAGGTGGGTGATTACAAGTGACCTGGCATCACTGTTTCCTGCAGAGCAAGTAGGGATCCTTCCCAAGTCCTTCTCAGAAAAGACCACAGGGCTTTTTCTATCTGCCTTTTTACCTCTACTGAGGAATTATTCTGAGCAGGCTTGGAGGCCAAGAACAGTAATATAGCAGAAAAATCTGACATAGAATAAATAGTGATCATAAAGAAGTTCTTGTGTTCATAAAAAGTGCTGCCCTCTATCTCTGAAGTCAGCAGTACGTGACATAAAATGGATCCGCCACAGTGAATATGCTTTCTCAGCCTGTCCATCTTCTTCACGCTGTTCCATTTCTTTCAAAGAGGTGATTTCCAGCTTTTTCTCTTGTTAGGTCTTTGACTTTGATTTGACTCAAGAAGAGATGGCAACTCTTCTCAGCTTCAACAGGAATTGGAGGATGGGTTTACTGAGCCAGTAAGTGACACTGATTCTTTACTTCCAAGTCTCACCTTTAGAATTACCTCTACGAATGGTTTCTGTCTGAGCTACTAGGCAGCATGAAATTCAATTAATTGAGAAAATTACTAATTCAAATAATAAAAGGTTTGTCCAAAAATACTTTTGCAACAGGCAGGTAAACATACTCAGTTTGAAATCAAAGGAAAGAAACAACAGACCACATACTCATTTTCAATCCAGATTCCAGGGAACTCTCTAACTTCAACTACAAAAGATGGGTTCTCACGGACAATTTTGCCTTTCTCTACCTTAGGAAAATTAGGATGCATATCTTCACACATTCTTCCAGCAATTACATAATTCCAGTCATACAGTCATCAAATGATAAAATCTGTGATTTTATGATTTTATAAGCCATTATAGAATGGATTGTGTTGGAAGGAACCATAAAGATCACCCAGTTCCAACACCACTGCCATTGGCTGAGATGCCAGCCACTATATCAGGTTGCCCAAGGCCCCTTAAAACCCCCATTTAGCAGCTCCGCTGTGCACCAAACACACCTTGATCTAACTCATGACTATGCATTAAAAGAGCTTTCTCTTTTTGATTTCTTTCAGGGCCAAAACACACAAGGAGTACCCTTTCCATGCAGAATACTGATGCTGTTCGTAACCTGGCCTTCACGATACCCCTGGTGTTTCATGTGCCTCTCCTCCAGCTTTGATCTCCATATCTAGCTTTCTTACTGAGTCTGCCCGGTTGCTGCCAGTGAGGTGAAAGGACATTTATTGCATTGCTTCGATCCAATTTCATTCTTTGAAATACGGAAGGAGTATTGTCCAACAGAACAAAATGTGGGATGTACTAATTTCCTGCTTATCAGAAGAGACAAGGAGTACCGAAGTATCTGGGCAGAACTGCTAAGTGAAAAACAAGGACAGCTTGAACACTTGAACCACTATTCAGCAAGTGCCTTCAGTCTTGCATCAGCACAAAGTAGCTTTAAAGGGTGAAAGCATTACTGGCTGAAATAATGGGGGGGCCGTGGAGGGGAGACCTTCCTTTTTGAAATTAAATAAACTACCTATGAATGTTAAACCTCACTTCTTGGCTGGTGTCTGGTGTCTGGTGCCTGTGGAACAAACCAGTTCTTGTTCCAGAAGTTCAGCTTACACTTCTCTGCTGTGGGAGGAAGATGAGGTTCTGAGCACCTTGGGACAATGCAATCTGCTCTGTGCATGTCCCAAAGAATGTGTGGTCATGGGCTTTCTTGGCCATCCTTACGAAGGAAAATGGGAAACATAGTTGATTGCAAAGTGCACATTTTTTGAAAAAGCTCTGCTGGAAGGAGCCTGCTAGAGGACACTTGCCAGCCTGAAAGTGCATAACCTGGATCTCTATCCCATGCACTGACCTTTGGGGTTTGAGGAATATTAATAGTAATGCACCTGGCTTTCTCATGACCTCTGCTTCTGAAGATTTCTATGGCTTTACAGCCCAATAACTGCTACCAGTGACAAAGTTAACCACGACTTTGATAAGTACAAGTAATGTTCTTGCCTGTACAAGTTTCTGCATGGTTTCTTTCCCTGTAGGTATTTGGGTGAGTCATCACTTTGAGGGGCCCAGCGCAAATACCTGCCATGACTGGGATATGCTGGCTAGAAATACTAGATGGGTGGTGTTTCTTTGTGTAACACAGTGTGAATTCCTCTGCTTCACCAAAGACATTTGAGGATGGGTGCAATGTCAGACACAGTACAAAAATTGCCAGTACCCAACTTTCTACAAGAGAATTAACTTGGGCAAGCTCACCAGTTCCTTCTCCGTCTTCATGAAGGGAAACAAGGAACATCAGGAAGAATGCATTCAGGCCCTGTCTTGCATCATGGATGGTGACTTTGCTGCACCCTGTTAGGCCACAGAAGAGCTGGTTGATGCTGATTTAGTTAAAGCCATTGGAATCTCCAGCATTAACAGTGAGAAGACTGAAAGAATCCAAAACAAGCCAGGAATGAAATATAAACTCACAAACAGCCAAGTAAACTGATAATTGAGAACCCAGCTGCATAGTTCTCAGGGATTATAAAGATCTGATTAAAGATGCTTGAGGATGTGGAAAGAGAGAGAACAAAGTGGACACTCCATGTACTCCAAGTGCCACCTTGTTGAGAATTCCAGGTACAAATGTCATTTGAAATCCAGGAAGAAAACTGTCTAACTCCATGTGGTGTTAGAAAGTGGCATTCCTTTATTCCTCACAATACCTACCAGGTGACTTAACAAGCAAGCGTGCTCTCTCAGAGTTCAGATACCACATTTAACATTTAAGACATACGTATGCGGTAGACTGGTATACATACCCATTCTATTTCAAGGACTCATTAATATATGCCAGTGTCCCTTTGGGCATGCTCAGTAGTATCTAGGGTGGTCGAGTGCCCACCTGCTTCTTCCCCATTTTCCACCACTAGCGTCATCACTGAGACCTTCGGTTTAATTTCAGCTGCTTCTCCCCAGTTTGGAAAATTTCCATTGCTTTTTAGGCCACAGCGAGCAACTTTTCTAACAATATATGTGGAATCCATGGAAGGTGTCCTTGCATCTATTGGGTGCAAAAGATAAAAGTAATCTATTACGACTCCTGTGCTTCTTGTGAGGCAAAATTGGTGAGGCAAAAGATAAAGATATTCTGTTATGTCCCCAGTGCAAAATTATTGAGAAAAACAAGACTATTCACCCACTAGAGTTGAAATGGAAAGTTTTAGTACTCTCACTCATGGATTCCATTTGCTAAACTAATACATCGGTTCTTAAAGTAATGTACTGCTCCCTGTTGCTAAACAAACCAACGTATACCACAAGACAGACTGGGAAACTTCATTATGCATGCAACTGGCTAAACTCTTGTATGCAAGTATAGGAACACACTGTGAAACCCTCTTTCCCAGCTTCAACAGAAAATGGAGAATCTGTTAAATGTTTTTTTAAGTCATGGCTTATTTCCTTCCAACTCTTAGATTTTCAGTATTCTTCATTCTGATCTCAAATGTACTCAAAGAGCTGTATAAATGAGACATGTTTGGAAAGCTGAAGTCATCTGGGGACACTAAGCATCTCCTAATCAATATCTTAGTAGAGTAGAATATTTTCACCATACTGACTGAACAACGTGCCTAAGTGCCATGTACTTATTTCAAATATCTCTGTTGTCAACACCTCCTGTAGTAGCACCTCCAGGGCTTTGTTGGCTCCTGTCTCACAGTTTTATTGACTCCCTCTTCCTCTTTCATGTCCCTTCAGTTACCCTCTCGTTGGCAAGTTACAACTCTTTTTGCCACCAAAACACCTCATTTGGTGTAGCTCAAAAAATGACAGCTTCCTCCAGTTCTGCTAAGTTAAAAGCCTTCTTTTCAGGACAGCTATAATCTCATGTCCCACAGACTCTCTGCAGATTTCTCTCTTTACAGCACTACTCCTTTCTGCAGCCTCAGAACCAGATTCACCGGGGCTTCCTGGGAAGCCAAAACAAAACTTCTTCAAGCTCCTTCTGCCTTGACAGTGTCAGAATGTGGCTGCTGCTTCTTGGATGTCCACCCCTCTGTACAGGGGCACACCTGGGGACTCAGTAAAAGGATAACAAACTCCATTGCGGCGTTGAGGTCACACTCAGGTTTAACTCTGCCCCCGTGTGTACAAACATTAAAACGCAGACTACATTCAATCATGTGAAATGGGTTCTGTGCTATTTTTGTGCAAAAGGATGCACCATCCTACCTCATCTGCATCATGTTGCTACAGCTCACCTCTCATCATCTCTACTCTCATCTCTCTGCAGTGTGAAACTCTCCCCAGCGAATGCACTCGCCTTTGAAAACAGGCCATGGAGATGTGTCTGTAGCCAGTGGTTGTTCAACCTTCTGGCTTGCCTAGGCCGCACGGAGCAAACAGGAATTGCTGTGGGCTGCATATAAAATACATAATAAACTTAATGTAATATAAGTAACAAAACATTTTTAACGCATTTTTTCTTAAAATGAAAAACTGAGAGCAACAAAAACATACAACAAGTGGGATGTTCAGCCTTGATTTGTTAAACTAATGCATCATTTCTGATGAAATATTATTCTTCCTGTGCTTCATCCTGGACAGTAATTGTTCACAAATATATGTACTGCCAAAAAGTAATGACACGAATAAGGTGTGACTGCAAATTGAGGGATATTTTTCTCTGGTAAGACAGGGCTTATGAATGTCTGGTAAAGAGACATGATAATGTTTTTGTTTTAATTTTTGAAACCAGTTCTCCTACTTCTTTATCAAAAAGGAAAGCAAGGCTGCATATTTTCCACTGTTTACAGCACTGTGTTAAGCCAATCATCACTCACCACTCTCTCAGTAAATAACTTCCCCCTGACATCTAAACTGAATTTCCCATCCTTTAGTTTAAAACCATTCCCACCTTGTCCTATCACTATCTACCCGTGTAAAAAGTTGATCTCCCTCATGTTAATAAGCTCCCTTTAAATTCCAGAAAGCCACTATCAGCTCTCCTCATGGGCTTCTCTTTTCCAGGCTGAACAAGCCCAGTTCCTTCAGCCTATCTACATAGGAGGGGTGCTCCAACATAGGAGAGGTGCTGATGCAGTGATTGTTCATCAAACGTGAGTTACTGGTGGTAACTGCATCATCTTCTATTCATTTTATAAGTCCCCCTTTTGTACCATCACTGGGACACCATCAGTAGCTATACCAGATATGTTGACAAAGGTGAAAGAAAATGGCTTTAATATATTTTTTCACTCTTTCATACAAATCAATCTGTGTCTTTCAATGGCACCAAAGAAGCAATTTCTTCAGTGACACTATATTTGTTACCAACTCCTCTAATGAAAATGCCAAATTGAGCCGTGTCTGTAGCATTACTACTTTCATCTATTGTCAAGGCGTAAAATTTGAAATTAGCAGCTGTACTCTCCGACTTTTTTGGATAGGTTTTCCTATTCCTTCAGTAGACCTGGCTATAATCAGGTGAGACAAAATGATCTGAGAAAAATCCCTTGTTTTATCAGGACACATGCCATCCATGCATTGCTTAACAAACGCACATCCAGGAAATGGCTTTGATTTTTTGCAATTAGGTTTGCTATCCCGTAGGAAGATTTTATAGCAAAGTCCAGTTGAGTTTTAACTTCTTTATAAATATTTTCTTGAGGTGACAGACCTTTACTCAGTTCCAATATTTTGTCTTTACGAAGCATTCCTTGATACGCATCAAATTTGGCAGCATGCTTCTGCACAGGTATTTTGAAATTGTCCTCTTTGACAACTGACATGATTTCCTTGCTAAAGAACTATAGAATCACTCAGGCTGGAAAAGACCTCAAAGGTCATCGAGTCCTACCATGACTTAACCATAGCATCCTAACAACCCTCCGCTAAATCATGTCCCTGAGCACCACATCCAAACAGTTTTAAACACATTCAGGGATGGTGACACAACCACCTCCACGGAGAGCCTATTCTAGTGCTTAACCACCCTTTCTGTAGAGAAGTGTTTCCAGATAGCCAACCTAAACTTACCCTGGCACAACTTGAGGCCATTTCCCCTCATCCTGTCACCTGTCACCAGTGAGACCAACCCCGCTCTCACTGTGGGCACCTTTCAGATATGGGAAGAGAGCACTAAGCTCTCCCCTCAGCCTCCTTTTCCCCAGACTAAACAGCCCCAGTGCCTTCAGTCTCTCCTTGTAGGCCATATTCTCCAAGCCCTTCACAAGCCTTGTTGCCCTTCTTTGGACCTGCTCCAGCACCTCAATGCCCTTTCTGTACTGAGGTGCCCAAAACAGAACACAGTACTCGAGGTGAGGCCTCACCAATGCCGAGTGCAGGGGCAGGATGACTTCCCTAGTGCTGCTCACCAGACCATTCCTGATACAAGCCAGGATGCCATTGGCCTTCTTGGCCACCTGGGCACACTGCTGGCTCGTATTCAGCCAACTGTCCATCAGTACACCAAGGTTCCTTTCCATCAGGCAGACTTCCAGCCACTCCTCCCCAAGCCTCTAGGGTTGACAGGGGTTGTTGTGACCAAAATGCAGGACCCGACACTTGGCCCTGTTGAAACTCATACAGTTTGCCTTGGCCCATCAATCCAGTTTATCTAGGTCCCTCTGTAGTGCCCTGCTCTCCTCAGGCAGATCAACACTCCCCCCAACTTGGTGTTGTCTGCAAACCTAATGAGGGTGCGTTCAATCCCCTCATCAAGATCGTTAAAAAAGATGTTACATAGAAGCTGCCCCAGTACCAAGCCCTGGGGGACACCACTCGTGATCGGCCACCAACTGGATTTAACTCCGCTGGCCACAACTCTTTGGGCCTAGCCAACCAGCAGTGTTTCACCCAGTGGAGCGTACGCCCATCCAAACCATGGGCAGCCAGCTTCCCCACGAGAATATTGTGGGGGATAGTGTCAAAGGCCCTACTGAAGTCCAGGTAGACCACACCAACAGTCTTACCCTCATCCACTAAGCGGGACACCTTGTCATAGAATGAAATCAGGTTTGTCAGACAGGATCTACCATTCATAAACCCATGGTGACTGGGCCTGATCTCCTGGTTGACCTTTAACTGGTCCGTGATGGCTCCAGAGATCATCCGTTCCATAACCTTCCCCAGCACCAAGATGAGACTGATAGGTCTGTAGCTACAAAGATCAACTTTCTGGTCCTTCTTGAAGATGGATATCACGTTTGCCATCCTCCAGTCCACTGGGACATCCCGAGTTAGCCAGGACTGCCAAGAATGATGGAGAGTGGCTTAGCAACCACATCCGCCAACTCCCTCAGCACTCTACGGTGCAATCCATCCATCCCCATGGACTTGTGAGCATCCGTAGGGCCTTATTATTTGTCAGCACTGCACAGTGCCTTCCTGGTGTCCTGGGGCAGGGCCAGGCTGCTCCACAGGGAGAGCTGCCATCGTGATGATGTAGCAGCAGGGCACGGGCTGCAGGTTGGACAAGCCTGCTCAAGCCTGTACCAATAAACTGGAAGAATTACAAGCAAAAAGAACAATTCACAAGAAGAAAGTTGGTCCCGTTAAGATCATGAAAACACCAAGGATACACTTGGACTTCTGATCTTAACCACACGTGCTTGCCATGAACTGCAGCAGCAATGTTTACCCTGTGCCTCAGTTCCTGTTCTCTGAAGTGCAGATAACATTACCTGCGGGTGAAGGGGACAACTTCATTCAGTTGCCCCAGGTGTCTCTCACCATCCATCTGCCCCAGCACTTAGGGGCACCAGGCTCTGCCAGGCTAAAACAGACAACAGTGGGACAGAGGCATAGGCCCTGCCTTTGCCTGAGTCTCCCAGCTATGAGCGCGGCAGCACGGGATGCCTCTATGAGAAGTTCCATGCCACACCCTGGGGCTCCAGTTTGATGAATTCTTGTTGGGCAACCTCTGGCTTTAATAATGCCAAGTCATGGGACAAAGTGCCACTAACTCAAACAGGCAGTCACCAACTGGGAGTAGTTTAGAAGTGTTGCAAATTCCAATCAAGATGTATGCAAACAACTGTGCCTAGGGGCAAGGCCCTGCACAAGCACAAACCGGACCAGAGCACAGCAACACTCCGCTCTCCTTCTGATAAAGAAAAGGATTGGGAGTAAAGGTTTATGGGGTGTGCACAGCCATGCCTTCTGTTGGTGATCACTTGCCCAACTCCTGAATGAATTCAGCTTGCACGTTAACTTGTGTGAGTTGAGAATAATACGCAGCACTGTTGCTGGACACGTGAGAGCTCAGAGCGCAAGCGCTGCTCCGCCATCCTCCCCCCGCCCAGGGGCAGCACCGTCACTATTAAACAGGCTGGGCAGGAAGCGGCCACAGCACAGCCGGACTGGCAGCGTGAGGGGCCATGGCGACCTACGTGCAGCTGAACACCGGAGCCAAGATGCCCATCCTGGGGCTGGGCACCTGGAAGGTAACAGCTTGAGAGAAAACCACTCGGACTGCACAGCTCCCTGGCACCAAGCTCGCTTGCTTCTGCTCGGCCTGCCTGTGGGACTGAGCCTGTGTGAGAGAGGGGCTATGCAGAAATGGATGGAGGTGGGCTTCCAGTTCCGCAGCACTGCTCTTGGGAAAGAAATAATATCAGGGAGGGTTACTTTCTGTAAGGTAGTTTTGCCATTCTTCTTCTGCTAGGAAACAGGCATTCACACTGCACTGATTTGAACTGCTAAAGGCATCGTTTTCAGTCCCCACCAGGGCAAGTGACAGCTGCAGTGATGGCTGCAATCGATGCTGGATACCGCCACTTTGATGGTGCCTATGCGTACCAGAACGAGAAGGAGGTTGGGGATGCGATCCAGCAGAAAATCAAGGAAGGCGTTGTGAAACGAGAGGACCTCTTCATTGTCAGTAAGGTAAACATCTGATGCCTTTCCGTCTCAAAGAAGTCGTTGGGAAACACTTTGCCTATGCTATTTGCAGAGTAGGTAGCTTAGAGACAAGCTTTACTCTGTAGGATGAAGTGGTTCCTATCATCCTTCAAGTCATTCCTGATTCAAGCTTACCACTTCATCCCAGTCCCTATGGAGTCTTAGGAAGATCTGCACCACTGATACTGGAAACACCACTTCATTGTGGTTTTCTTGCACCCAGCAGACAGGAACACTGACACACTGCTCCCCATTCAGCCTGAACTCACCTAGACAAGACAGCACTGTGCTCTCAGGGACCTCACTCCACAGCCAAGGGGAAGTCCTTCCTTCCTTCCTTTCTTCAGCTCATTCTCCCCCTGTGAATGGCTCCTTCTATCCATATCCCTGAAGAACAGCCACTCTTCCTACACCCAATGCACTATGTGCTTCAGCACCACAGCCCAATACTTTACAGAGGGAAGGAGAGGTGCTGCGGCATGAAGAAGCATGTAGCCCTGCACTTCATGCCCCTACTGGAGCTCAGAGACCACCCGCACAGCATGGGCATGAGTAAAAGGGAGCAGGAAAAGAGATGGAGGGCCAGGTAGCAACAGGAAAGTGAGCAGTCAGTGACACACAGCTCTGAGGTGACATGTGATAGCGGGTTGGTACACAGGCACTACCATTGTGCTAATGCACCCTCGTGATGACAAAGCACAGCAGAGCAGACAAGCATTGCAGCAGTAGTGCTTGTGGAGCACTCCAGTTCTTGCTTCAGCAGTGGGGCTCACACTTCTCAGCTGCATGACGAACATGAGGTTCTGGGCATCCAGGTTTCTGCCCACAGTCAGATGCCTTTATTCCCCATGGCCTTCCAAAGAAAATGGGCCATTCCTGTCCTCTATCAAAAGGCACACCAAGTTTTAACCCAGGAGATCACAGTGAGGCTCGGCTTTTTATCTCCAGCTGTGGTCCACATTTCATGAAAGACATCTGGTGAAGGGAGCCTGCCAGAAAACTCTTGCCGATCTAAAACTGGATTACCTGGATCTCTATCTCATCCACTGGCCTTCTGGCTTCAAGGTACAGAAATGGCAATTCCATTGTCTTGCTTTCTTGGATGACCTTTTCAGAGCTGCCAGCTATGCTTCTAGCATCACTGCTGTTCCTGTCTTGAAACATGATGTTGTTCTGTTGTTTTAGTTCTACTCTGGCCATGTGAGCCAGGTTCTGGAATTCTTCCCACCAGCACAATGCATGCATGGTGTCCTCTGTCCCTTTGATAATGGGATAGGAAAATCTTACACCAAGCTCTCGCCTCTCAGCTGCAAGAATAAGTTACTCTGCTTTCCCTCACACAACTATAATGTGTTCGTTTCAAATATAACCTTCTCAGAATCCAGCAGAATTTCCTGCCTTTACTGGAACAGTTTATGGCAAGAAGGCCTTGACCTTTCAATGTAAAAGAAGAAATGGTACAAGAACTAATTATCTTGCGAAGAGAATTAGTTGTGTTTGTTTTTTTTTTCATGTACTATTAGCGTTAACTTCCTATACTCCTGTTTGATATCCTTACAACGCTAGCTTCCCTAATGGGATTGTTAGAAGCATTTTTATTCCATGCTCACAGGCTGGAGAGGATCTATTTCCCACAGATGACAACGGCATGGTTATACCCAGTAACACTGACCTTCTAGAAACATGGGAGGTAAGTTCAATCACACAAGCAGTCCAGTTTTCTCCATCTTTGACAGTCCTTTCCACATTTTCATTGCATCCAGCGCTCTCAGAAATGTCCTTTCACACATGTACATTTACTTGGAAGGAAATCAAGGTAATACAAGGCAGATGTCTGTGTGCTTAGACATTACTTCCACACTCCTGTTCCCTGCATATCTAACTCTCAGTTGTAAAAGATTATTCTTTTGCACCATTTTCTCAAAGCCTACTGAGGACACAGATGAACAAGTCCAAACAAGTCCTGGACAAGGGTTGAGAAATTGTTTGTCTGAGGGACACAGATGGACAAGGCAAGGGGAAATGAGGGAGAGAGATAAGCTTCAGATTGATGGCTGGGAAGCAGTCTTTTGTGTGGGCTTACCTTGAGGGAGATAGTCATCTCAAGAGGTGCTGCACATGACTGTTACCCAAGCACACAGGAATGCTACGCTGGCACTAGAAGGATAGAAAGGGGATCAACAACCATGAAGTTAAGTTTCTGACAACAGATTCCTCACTACCTGAGACCAGGATGCTGAAGAACAAGGTTTCTGACATAAGAAGCCTCATGACCTGCCTCTCCCTCCTGGACTTGCTCTGCGTTCTCCCTGCTTGCTGCCTAAGGCTGGCCTCTCTGCTGCTGCTCTCCCCCAAGAAGGTGTCTGATACCACAAGCCTCATGAGCTGATCCATGCATGCTGACTCTCTCTTGGGCCTGCAACCTGAGACCTGCCCCTTCCTCCTGGACTTACCCTGCCGCTTCTTCCTGGTACCTGCGTGCTGCCTAAGGCCAGCCACACTGCTGCTGCTCTCCCCCTGTGCTTTTACCTTGGACCATAGGAACGGGGAGCAACGGGACCGCTGCTGGATCCTGGTGGTGACTATCCCCGCTTTACGCAATTCTTGCTAATTTCCTATTGTTTCTATCGCCCGCCTTCCCTTTCCCATCACCCTAATTCATAATAGTGTCTGTCCTCCCCTTCCCCATCTCTCTGATTAAGATTTGCAATAAACTGGTCGGACCAACATTTGAACGATTGTTTCTCAATCTCACGCCGGGTATACATATATCAAAGAACCTCCAATCCCTCCTACAAATTGGGGTGAGACAACAGTGAGCGCCAGAATATCTTTCAGGGAAGCTGCAGACCACACAAGAGATGGAAGAAGATCTCAGCTTGACCATAACAACTCACCACAATTCACCACAAGTCCCCAGGCAGTTCTTGAACTGCTCAAACACATTCTGCAGGAATAAAGACATGCTAGGTTGTCAGCTTACCTACAGCCTGGGGCACAACCTTCCAACATTTGTACAACAAAATATTATGGGGTATCATTGTCCTTTTACTCATGCAACGTGATTTTTCACAATGTTAAGAAGTGAGACTTCAAGCTTGGGGGAGATGGCACCTGCATTTCTCTCAGGGAGCACTGCTGGTCTAAATAGTTAATCTGCGCATCTTAAGAAAACGGGGAACCATGACACAGAAGAGCATTTCAGGATCTGTCTTCTGTACCAGATGTTGACTTTGCTCCTCTTTCTGCTAGGCCATGGAAGAGCTGGTGGATGCTGGCCTGGCAAAAGCCATTGGCATCTCCAACTTCAACCATGAGCAGATTGAAAGAATCTTGAACAAGCCAGGACTGAAATACAAGCCTGCAAACAACCAGGTAAGCTGATAAGTGACCCCACTTATACATCCTTCATTGACTATGAAGTCCTGATCCGTTGAATGGGGATATGGAAAAGGAGAACAATGTGAAAAAGGCATGAACCACAGTTTGAAGATGTATAGTTCTCCCAGAAACATTTTTCTGGAAGGATAAAGAAAACAGAGCTGAGTGCAACCTCTGCAGACAAACTGTGTAAGAACTTTACATGATAAGAGTTTTTTAAGACAAAATGAAGGACATGTTATCACCCAAGACATTAGTCCGTTTGTCCACAAGGCTGCCTCTCACTGCATTAAGAAATAACTATTGACACAGCAACATCACAGGTGTTCTGCCATCATCACCCTCTGCACTCTTGTCTTTCCAGATTGAATGTCATCCATACCTGATCCAGGAGAAGCTGATCAACTACTGTCAATCCAAAGGGATTGCTGTGACAGCATATAGCCCCTTTGGCTCTCCTGACAGACCATGGTAAGATCACTGGCATTTTGCAAGGGAGCAGGCACAAATTTTGCTTGAACGATTGTGACTACAACTCAATTAAGGATTCATCAAAATGCAGATATCTGTTGCTAAGCCAGCTGTGCCTGTGGAGGTTTCTTGCCATTGATCTTATGTTCTTTGTGCAGGGCTAAGCCAGAGGATCCTTCTCTTCTGGATGACCCCAAGATTAAAGAGATTGCAGCCAAGCACAACAAAACTGCAGCACAGGTAGGTGGTTGCTGGATGGTGGGTACTGCTTCCTGTAACACACTCATTTAAAAAATTACACCCGAGGAGGAGATAAAACCTAAATCCATTCTCTGCAAGATGTGCCACTCCTCTGATTATTCCCTAACAATGCAGACAGCTCCTTGTATGGCCTGCAATATATGCCACTCTTATTGCTTTTGCTATCAGCAAAGAAAAGATTCTTGTCGCATCTTCAGGCATCATTTCTCACCACAAGTCCTGTTATAGAAAATGAATTGCAGAATTGTAGAGTTATTTGCGTTGGAAGAGACTCTTACAGGTCATCTAGTCCAACCCCTGCACTGAACAGAGACATCTACAAGGATACAAAGAGCCCGGGTCAGCCTGACTGTGAATGCCTCCGAGGACCGGGAATATACCATGTCACTGGGCAACCTCTTCCAGTGCTTCACTACCCTCATTGTAAAAAAAAATTCTCCTTATATCCAATCAAAATCGCTCACTCTTTTACTTTGAAATCATTTCAAAGTTTTGCTTACATTATTGAAAGTCCACGTAAGAAAGAAAATAACTGACTGTCTCAAAACCAGATCAGAGAGGAACCCTCCCAGTTGGGGATCCATCACTTAGCCCTTTGCTCTTCAGGAAGCACTTCACAGGCCACAGGACAGGAATGAACTGAAAGGCAGCCCTACAAAAGTGGCTGTAGCTCAGGCAAACAGCTGTTAAACACACTCAGCTTCTATGGCAGCACCTCCACCTGTCTTCTCTCTGATTCGGTGGTCTCTTCCTGCAGGTTCTCCTTCGCTTCCACATCCAGAGAAACGTGATTGTGATCCCCAAGTCCGTCACACCACAGCGCATTGTGGAGAACTTCAAGGTCAGTAATTAGGAGTGACCTGGCATCACTCCTCCCTGCAGAGCAAGCAGGGATCCCTTCTCAGCCTTCCCAAAATCCTCCTCAGATAGGTCCACTGGGCTTTTTTTATCTGCTTGTTTATTTCTACTGAGTGCAAAGCTAAGGACACGGTGAGGACTTGCATGATCTTTAATGTTCTGTGTTTTTTTGGTTAAGGGATTATTCTGAGCAGCCTTGGAGGCCAAGAACAGTAATATAGCAGAAAAATCTGACATAGAATCAACAGTGATCGTAAAGAAGTCCTTGTGTTCATAAAAAGTGCTGCACTCTATCTCTTAAGTCAGCAGTACGTGACACAAAATGGATCCATCACAGTGAATATGCTTTCTCAGCCTGTCCATCTTCTTCACACTGTTCCATTTCTTTCAAAGAGGTGATTTCCAGCTTTTTCTCTTGTTAGGTCTTTGACTTTGAATTGACTCAAGAAGAGATGGCAACTCTTCTCAGCTTCAACAGGCACTGGAGGATGGGTATAGTGAGCCAGTAAGTGACACTGATTCTTTACTTTCAAGTCTCACCTTTAGAATTACCTCTACAGAATGGTTTCTGTCAGAGCTACTAGGCACCATGAAATTCAATTAATTGAGAAAAGTTACTAATTCAAATAATAGAAGGTTTGTCCAAAAATACTTTTGCAACAGGCAGGTAAATATACTCAGTTTGAAATCAAAGGAAAGAAACAACAGACCACATACTCATTTTCAATCCAGTTTCCAGGGAACTCTCTAACTTGAACTACAAAAGATGGGTTCTCACGGACAATTTTGCCTTTCTCTACCTTAGGAAAATTAGGATGCATATCTTCACACATTCTTCCAGCAATTACATAATTCTGATCATACAGTTATCGAATCATAAAATCACAAAATCACAGAATCATAGACTCATAGAATTACTTGGGTTGCAAGGGACCTTAAAGATCACCTAGTTCCAAGTCCCTCGCCACTGGCTGGCATGCCAGCCACTATATCAGGTTGTCCAAGGCCCCTTAAAATCTCCTTTCAGTGGCTCCTCCATGATCCAAACACATCTCTACGTAACACATGATTCAGCCATTAAAAGAACTTTCTCTTTTTGATTTCTTTCAGGGCCAAAACACACAAGGAGTACCCTTTCCATGCAGAATACTGATGCTGTTTGTAACCTGGCCTTCACTATACCCCTGGTGTTTCATGTGCCTCTCCCCTAGCTTTGAGCTCTGTATCCAGCTTTCTTAATGCGGCTGTCCTGATGCTGCCAGTGAAATCAAAGGACATTTATTCCATTGATTTTGTCTGACTTTATTCTTTGGAAGATGGAAAGAGAAGAGTTCAGTAGAATAAGTTGTGGGATGTAATAATTTCCTGCTTATCAGAAGAGAGGAGGATTACTGAAGTATCTGGGCAGAACTGCTCAGCGGAAAATGAGGACATCTTGAATGCATGAACCACTATTCAGCAAGTGCCTTCAGTCTTGCATCAGCACAAACCAGAGGCTGAGAATCCACAAGAGCAAACAGACATCCACCACTGCATGAGAAGGCTCACAAATTTTAAATAAAAGTAACTTGAAAGCGTGAAATCATTACTGGCTGAAATGTTGGTGCAGGGGTGGTGGGTTGGATCATTTTTTTTAGAAATTAAATGAAATCTCTATGAATTTTACCCTTCTCTTCTTTCTTTTTTGAGCATTGGCACAAAGGAAGGGAAACCATAAAGTCATGGGGGGGCAGGTAACACCAAGATGTCATCCTAACTCCAGTGTGGTGTTAGGAACCGGCATTCCTTTATTCCTCACAATACATTCCAAGCAACTTGACAAACAAGTGTGTGCTCTCAAAGTTCAGGTTCTACGTTTAAACAATTAAGACATAAAAGTGCGTTACATTGGCGTACGTATACATTGTTTTCCAAGAACTAATTAATATATGCTAGTATCCCCCTGGGCGTGCGCAGTAGCACCTAAGGGGGTCACACGCCCACTTACTTTTTCCCTATTTTTTCACCATGAGCTTAATCACTGAGACTTTTGGTTGACTTTTAAAATTTCCCAATTTGGCAAATTTCCATGGCTTGTTAGGCTATAATGAGCAACTTCCAAAATAATGTATGTGAAAATTCAAGGAAAACATCCTTGCACCTGGTTTAATGCAAAGATAAGTAGTCTATTAATGACTCCAGTGCTTCTTGTGAAGCAGAATTAAGAGAAAGCAAGGCTGTTCACACACCAAGCAAAGTTGAAATGGAATGTTTTAGAACTAGCACTCACTGATTCCTTCTGCAAAACTAATATATTAGTCCTTAAACTAATATACTGATAGCTACTGCTAAACAAACCAGCCTACGTCCATCCCTCCTTTTCTTTTGAGGACAAGGATGTTTGTATGTTAATCCTCACCATCTTTGACCTTCACCCTTAGGGATACATTCCCAACATTGAATCACAGAACAAACAAGAATACATAGAGCTACTACCTACACTATCCCTACATGTAACTTGTTAACCAATCCAATCTGGGAAGCCAGGAGTCATTTTGGTTAAAAGGTCAGTTAAACTCCAGTTTACATCATCCTGGCTTACTTTATGCAGCATTTCAGCTTGGTGCTATATCTTATGTACGTCTGTTTCCATTCTAACATTTTGATCTACATAAAAACAACAACTAGCATTTACTCATTATTGTGCAACTCATATCTAAAGTCATTCTATTTTGCAATACTTCTTTGGCTAAGCTTTGAACTTCCTTAAGGGCAGTAACAGTGCCCACTGTTTCATTTTCTAGCTGCTACATAATAGCTGCGATGTTTACTATAGTCTTTTGTAGAAGCATTACATTTTCACCCTATTGTCTGAAGGATGAGCCTAAATATCATGTACTTATTTCAAATTTCTCTGACATCAACAACTCCTACAGTAGTGCCTCCAGGGCTTTGCTGGCTGCTGACTCACAGTTTTACTGACGTCCTCTTCCTCCTCGTCCACCTCTCTGCACAGGGTCACACGTGTGTACAAACACTGAAATACACCCTTCATTCCATCGTCTGGGTTCTGAGCTATATTTTGTGCAAAAGGATGCATTACGCTATGACACCAATTAATTGACATCCATATCATGTCGCTACAGCTCACCTCTTGTCATCTCTATTCCCATCTCCCTGCACTGTGAAACTCGTCTCTATGAATGTGCTCTAGCCTCTACCAATGAATGGAAATAACTCAATGTGAAAAAAACAAATAGGCAACTCCACAATTCACAAGGACAAAGATGGTCCTCCTAAGATTCTGAGAAATCTCAGGACCTACTTTAACTTCCCCACTTTACCACATGCGCTCTGTAGGAATTCAGCAGCAACGCTGCCTCTGGGTCTGGCTTCCCACACTCTGAAGTGCTGATAAAATCACCACTGGGTCAAGAGAATAACTTCTTTCTCTGTATTGCCACTCCACGTGTCTCTCATTGTTCATCTGCACCAGCACAGGATGGTTCTGTGAGCAGTTTCACACCACGCCTTGGGGTCCCACTTTGCTGAATCTTTATAGGTCAACCTCTGGCTTTATTAATGCCAAGTCATGGGACAAAGTGCCATTCTAATTCCAGCAGGCGGTAACTGACAGGGCAAACTTCAGAAGTGTGTCATCAGTCACTACCAAGATATGTGCAGCAACTGTGCACAGGGACAAGGCCCTGCACAAGCAGAGACCTGCCAGGCACAGCAACCCTGAACCCCCCTTTTAGAAAATAACAGCACTGGGATGAAAAGTCCATAGGTTGTGCTGCAGCACACCTTGTGTTGACAATAAATTTTGTGACTTTTCATTTCAGCTTACACATTAACTTCTGTGAAGTGAGATTAATCCGCAGCCTTGTTGCTGGACACGTGAGAACTCAAACACACATGCAGATCCTCTTTTGATTCCATAAGGATTCCTTTTCACCTTGCAAATCATATAACTTTTTCAGCATTTTACCTCAACTTAGCCACCTTCCTTCAGAAAAGTAAACGATGATCCCATAATTAACACACATACTTTTAAGGAACTCCTGAAACTGGCAATGATACAGAACCTCAGACATTGTGAAATTCACAGCTTTGATGACAGTTTGCACAACAGTATCTATTTTTAGAGCCCTTGCAAACAAATTTGCTTGTTGTCTGATAATCAAATCATAGAATGACTTGGTTTGGAAAGGACCTCAAGGATCATTAGGTTCCAATCCCCTAGCCACAGACAGAGCTGACAGCTGCAAGATCAAGATTGCCAGGGCCTCATTCAACCTGACCTTGAACACCTTCAGAGATGGGGCATCCACAGCCTCCCTGGGCAGTCCGTACAGTAAGCTCCCCCTGACATCTAAACTGAATTTCCCATCCTTTAGTTTAAAACCATTCCCACCTTGTCCTATCACTATCTACCCGTGTAAAAAGTGATCTCCCTCATTTTAATAAGCTCCCTTTGAATTCCGGAAAGCCACTATCAGCTCTCCTTGTGGGCTTCTCTTTTCCAGGCTGAACAAGCCCAGTTCCTTCAGCCTATCTACATAGGAGGGGTGCTCCAACATAGGAGAGGTGCTGATGCAGTGGTTGTTCATCAAACGTGAGTTACTGGTGGTAACTGCATCATCTTCTATTCATTTTATAAGTCCCCCTTTTGTACCATCACTGGGACACCATCAGTAGCTATACCAGATATGTTGACAAAGGTGAAAGAAAATGGCTTTAATATATTTTTTCACTCTTTCATACAAATCAATCTGTGTCTTTCAATGGCACCAAAGAAGCAATTTCTTCAGTGACACTATATTTGTTACCAACTCCTCTAATGAAAATGCCAAATTGAGCCGTGTCTGTAGCATTACTACTTTCATCTATTGTCAAGGCGTAAAATTTGAAATTAGCAGCTGTACTCTCCGACTTTTTTGGATAGGTTTTCCTATTCCTTCAGTAGACCTGGCTATAATCAGGTGAGACAAAATGATCTGAGAAAAATCCCTTGTTTTATCAGGACACATGCCATCCATGCATTGCTTAACAAACGCACATCCAGGAAATGGCTTTGATTTTTTGCAATTAGGTTTGCTATCCCGTAGGAAGATTTTATAGCAAAGTCCAGTTGAGTTTTAACTTCTTTATAAATATTTTCTTGAGGTGACAGACCTTTACTCAGTTCCAATATTTTGTCTTTACGAAGCATTCCTTGATACGCATCAAATTTGGCAGCATGCTTCTGCACAGGTATTTTGAAATTGTCCTCTTTGACAACTGACATGATTTCCTTGCTAAAGAACTATAGAATCACTCAGGCTGGAAAAGACCTCAAAGGTCATCGAGTCCTACCATGACTTAACCACAGCATCCTAACAACCCTCCGCTAAATCATGTCCCTGAGCACCACATCCAAACAGTTTTAAACACATTCAGGGATGGTGACACAACCACCTCCACGGAGAGCCTATTCTAGTGCTTAACCACCCTTTCTGTAGAGAAGTGTTTCCAGATAGCCAACCTAAACTTACCCTGGCACAACTTGAGGCCATTTCCCCTCATCCTGTCACCTGTCACCAGTGAGACCAACCCTGCTCTCACTGTGGGCACCTTTCAGATATGGGAAGAGAGCACTAAGGTCTCCCCTCAGCCTCCTTTTCCCCAGACTAAACAGCCCCAGTGCCTTCAGTCTCTCCTTGTAGGCCATATTCTCCAAGCCCTTCACAAGCCTTGTTGCCCTTCTTTGGACCTGCTCCAGCACCTCAATGCCCTTTCTGTACTGAGGTGCCCAAAACAGAACACAGTACTCGAGGTGAGGCCTCACCAATGCCGAGTACAGGGACAGGTTTACTTCCCTGGTGCTGCTCACCAGACCATTCCTGATACAAGCCAGGATGCCATTGGCCTTCTTGGCCACCTGGGCACACTGCTGGCTCATATTCAGCCAACTGTCCATCAGTACACCAAGGTTCCTTTCCATCAGGCAGATTTCCAGCCACTCCTCCCCAAGCCTCTAGGGTTGACGGGGATTGTTGTGACCAAAATGCAGGACCCGACTCTTGGCCCTGTTGAAACTCATACAGTTTGCCTTGGCCCATCAATCCAGTTTATCTAGGTCCCTCTGTAGTGCCCTGCTCTCCTCAGGCAGATCAACACTCCCCCCAACTTGGTGTTGTCTGCAAACCTAATGAGGGTGCGTTCAATCCCCTCATCAAGATCGTTAAAAAAGATGTTACATAGAAGCTGCCCCAGTACCAAGCCCTGGGGGACACCACTCGTGATCGGCCACCAACTGGATTTAACTCCGCTGGCCACAACTCTTTGGGCCTAGCCAACCAGCAGTGTTTCACCCAGTGGAGCGTACGCCCATCCAAACCATGGGCAGCCAGCTTCCCCACGAGAATATTGTGGGGGATAGTGTCAAAGGCCCTACTGACGTCCAGGTAGACCACACCAACAGTCTTACCCTCATCCACTAAGCGGGACACCTTGTCATAGAATGAAATCAGGTTTGTCAGACAGGATCTACCATTCATAAACCCATGGTGACTGGGCCTGATCTCCTGGTTGACCTTTAACTGGTCCGTGATGGCTCCAGAGATCATCCGTTCCATAACCTTCCCCAGCACCAAGATGAGACTGATAGGTCTGTAGCTACAAAGATCAACTTTCTGGTCCTTCTTGAAGATGGATATCACGTTTGCCATCCTCCAGTCCACTGGGACATCCCGAGTTAGCCAGGACTGCCAAGAATGATGGAGAGTGGCTTAGCAACCACATCCGCCAACTCCCTCAGCACTCTACGGTGCAATCCATCCATCCCCATGGACTTGTGAGCATCCATAGGGCCTTATTATTTGTCAGCACTGCACAGTGCCTTCCTGGTGTCCTGGGGCAGGGCCGGGCTGCTCCACAGGGAGAGCTGCCATCGTGATGATGTAGCAGCAGGGCACGGGCTGCAGGTTGGACAAGCCTGCTCAAGCCTGTACCAATAAACTGGAAGAATTACAAGCAAAAAGAACAATTCACAAGAAGAAAGTTGGTCCCGTTAAGATCATGAAAACACCAAGGATACACTTGGACTTCTGATCTTAACCACACGTGCTTGCCATGAACTGCAGCAGCAATGTTTACCCTGTGCCTCAGTTCCTGTTCTCTGAAGTGCAGATAACATTACCTGTGGGTGAAGGGGACAACTTCATTCAGCTGCCCCAGGTGTCTCTCACCACCACCATGCCCCAGCACTTAGGGGCACCAGGCTCTGCCAGGCTAAAACAGACAACAGTGGGACAGAGGCAGAGGCCCTGCCTTTGCCTGAGTCTCCCAGCTATGAGCGCGGCAGCACAGGATGCCTCTATGAGAAGTTCCATGCCACACCCTGGGGCTCCAGTTTGATGAATTCTTGTTGGGCAACCTCTGGCTTTAATAATGCCAAGTCATGGGACAAAGTGCCACTAACTCAAACAGGCAGTCACCAACTGGGAGTAGTTTAGAAGTGTTGCAAATTCCAATCAAGATGTATGCAAACAACTGTGCCTAGGGGCAAGGCCCTGCACAAGCACAAACCGGACCAGAGCACAGCAACACTCCGCTCTCCTTCTGATAAAGAAAAGGATTGGGAGTAAAGGTTTATGGGGTGTGCACAGCCATGCCTTCTGTTGGTGATCACTTGCCCAACTCCTGAATGAATTCAGCTTGCACGTTAACTTGTGTGAGTTGAGAATAATACGCAGCACTGTTGCTGGACACGTGAGAGCTCAGAGCGCAAGCGCTGCTCCGCCATCCTCCCCCCGCCCAGGGGCAGCACCGTCACTATTAAACAGGCTGGGCAGGAAGCGGCCACAGCACAGCCGGACTGGCAGCGTGAGGGGCCATGGCGACCTACGTGCAGCTGAACACCGGAGCCAAGATGCCCATCCTGGGGCTGGGCACCTGGAAGGTAACAGCTTGAGAGAAAACCACTCGGACTGCACAGCTCCCTGGCACCAAGCTCGCTTGCTTCTGCTCGGCCTGCCTGTGGGACTGAGCCTGTGTGAGAGAGGGGCTATGCAGAAATGGATGGAGGTGGGCTTCCAGTTCCGCAGCACTGCTCTTGGGAAAGAAATAATATCAGGGAGGGTTACTTTCTGCAAGGTAGTTTTGCCATTCTTCTTCTGCTAGGAAACAGGCATTCACACTGCACTGATTTGAACTGCTAAAGGCATCGTTTTTAGTCCCCACCAGGGCAAGTGACAGCTGCAGTGATGGCTGCAATCGATGCTGGATACCGCCACTTTGATGGTGCCTATGCGTACCAGAACGAGAAGGAGGTTGGGGATGCGATCCAGCAGAAAATCAAGGAAGGCGTTGTGAAACGAGAGGACCTCTTCGTTGTCAGTAAGGTAAACATCTGATGCCCTTCCGTCTCAAAGAAGTGGTTGGGAAACACTTTGCCTATGCTATTTGCAGAGTAGGTAGCTTAGAGACAAGCTTTACTCTGTAGGATGAAGTGGTTCCTATCATCCTTCAAGTCATTCCTGATTCAAGCTTACCACTTCATCCCAGTCCCTATGGAGTCTTAGGAAGATCTGCACCACTGATACTGGAAACACCACTTGATTCTGGCTTTCTTGCACCCAGCAGACAGGGACAATCATTTTGCTGAGATGTGAGCAGAGGAGGGCAGAAATCCTCTTTTCTTCCCAGTTCACTGACACGCTACTCCCCATTCAGCCTGAACTCACCTAGAGTATTGTGCTCTCAGGGACCTGACTCCACAGCCAAGGGGAAGCCCTTGCTTCCTTCCTTCCCCAGCACATTCTCTCCCTGTGAATGGCTCCTTCTGTCCATATCCCTGAAGAACAGCCACTCTTCCTACACCCAATGCACTATGTGCTTCAGCACCACAGCCCTACACTTTACAGAGGGAAGGAGAAGTGCTGTGGCATGAGGAAGGACGTGGCCCTAGACTTCATGCCCCTGCTGGAGCTCGGAGATCACCTGCACAGCGTGGGCATGAGTGAAGGTGGGCAGGAAAAGAGATGGAGGGTCAGGTGGCTGCAGGAAAGTTAGATATCAGTGACACACAGCTCTGAGATCGCTTGAGGTAACTGGTTGGTACAGAGGCACAATCAGTGTCCTAACAGCACCCTGATGAACAGCAGAGGAAATAAGTGCTGCATTGGCAGGTGACTGTGGAGCAACTCAGTTCTTATTTCAGTATTGTGGCTCACAGTTCTCTGCTGAGTGTGGCTTGGCTTTTTGTCTCCAGCTGTTTTCCACATTTCATGAAAAACATCTTGTGAAGGGAGCCTGCCAGAAAACTCTTGCTGACCTGAAACTGGATTACCTGGATCTCTATCTCATCCACTGGCCTTCTGGCTTCAAGGTACAGTAATGGCATTTCCACAGACTTGCTGTCTTGGGTGGGATCTTCAGAGCTGCCTGCTATCCTTTCAGCACCACTGCTGTTACTGTCCTGAAATATCACATCTCTTCTGCTCTACTCTGCCCATGTGAGCCAGGCTCTGGATTTATGCCTATGAGAGCTCTGCTTCCATGGCATCATCTGTCCTCTTGATAATGGGGAAGTGATTGAGGGTACATTTAGATCCGAGAGACAGAAGCAAGCAGCTACACATTCAAGCACTCAAGGCAGCACAGAAGGTTTATAGTTTTATTTGACATACACACACACAAAAATAGGCCTCCACTTAGATAACCCCAGTAAGCAGCAAGCAGAACGCAATATTATTTACTGACCCTTGAGAGACAGCAAAACACCAAGTAGGAGAGGGAGAAGGAACATGCCAGTGGTGGATTCGATACATAGTGTCAACAGGGCACCCCATGCTTCAAAGTGCACTTTTCCTCTCTATCCCACCGCAGCCTCCCTCCTGATTTTATTGTCTCCACGGTCTGCAGGGCTTTTTCCACTTGCATGCTGTACCCATGTAGCCAGTGAATGATACAGAGCCCAAGTGGAACACCTGCCCGCAAAACAATATAACTGGCAAGGTAGACTCCCTAACAACACAAGATAAACCACTGTAGCCACAAATACCACATCCCTTAAAACAGTCAGAATACTTTTCTATCCCACGATCATTCTTCAGTCGGGGGCCTTTACATCCCCAACATGGAGGAAGAACTCAAACCAAGCACAAGCCTCCCAGCTACAAGCATGTGTTACACAGCTTTCCCTCATACGACTACAAAGAATGTTCATTTGAAATGTACCCTCTGCAGGAAGGGTAAATGAGGGATCTAGCAGAATTTCCTGCCATAATGGAGACAGCTTATAGCAAGAATGCCATGACACTGCTAAAATTATAAAGAAGTGGTTGAAGACTGTACTATTATATGACGGGAATTAACATGCAGGGTTATTTCACGTACTGTTTGAGTTCCTTACAAAGCCAGCTTCCTTAAAGGGAATGTTACAGACATTTTCAATCTACTCTTACAGGCAGGAGATGTCCTGTTTCCCACAGATGAAAATGGCATGATTATACCCAGCAACACCGACCTTCTACAAACATGGGAGGTAAGTGCAACCACAGAAGCAGTCCAGTTTTCTCCGTCTTTGACAGTCCTTTCCACATTTTCATTGCATTCATCACTCACAGAACTGTCCTCTCACATACGTACATCTAATTGGAAAGAATAAAAGGTAATAAAAGATAGATGTCTACGTGTTTAGTCATTACTTCCACAATACTGTGCTCTGAGGGTTTAATAACCCACAGTGAGCACCAAAATATCTTTCAGGGAAGCTGCAGACCACACAAGAGATGGAAGAAGATCTCAGCTTGACCATAACAACTGCCCAATTCACCACAAGTCCCCAGGCAGTTCTTGAACTGCTCAAACACATTCTGCAGGAATAAAGACATGCTAGGTTGTCAGCTTACCTACAGCCTGGGGCACAACCTTCCAACATTTGTACAACAAAATATTATGGGGTATCATTGTCCTTTTACTCATGCAATGTGATTTTTCACAATGTTAAGGAGTGAGACTTCAAGCTTGGGGGAGATGGCACCTGCATTTCTCTCAGGGAGCACTGCTGGTCTAAATAGTTAATATGTGCATCTTAAGAAAACGGGGAACCATGACACAGAAGAGCATTTCAGCATCTGTCTTCTGTACCAGATGTTGACTTTGCTCCTCTTTCTACTAGGCCATGGAAGAGCTGGTGGATGCTGGCCTGGCAAAAGCCATTGGCATCTCCAACTTCAACCACGAGCAGATTGAAAGAATCTTGAACAAGCCAGGACTGAAATACAAGCCTGCAAACAACCAGGTAAGCTGATAAGTGACCCCACGTATACATCCTTCATTGACTATGAAAACCTGATCCATTGAATGGGGATATGGAAAAGGAGAACAATGTGAAAAAGGCATTTATCCTTAATCCAACTCTGTGTGTATTTCTGGGTACAAAAAGCACTGACATACATTTTGTCTCTCACTTTGATGAACCACAGTTTGAAAATGCAGATGTAGTTCTCCCAGAAACAACCTAAATGTAGGAAGGAAACGAAATTCCTTCTGGAAGGATAAAGAAAACAGCTGAGTTTGAAGAAAACCCTGCAGACAAACTGTGTAAGAACTTTACATGATAAGAGGTTTTTAAGAGAAAGCGAAAGATGTATGTTATCACCCAGGACATTAGAACATTTGTGCAAAAGGCAGCCTCTAAATGCACCAGGTGATATCCATTGGCACACAGCAATTCTTCAAAGCTTCTGTCACCAATATATTCTATGCCCTTGTGTTTCTAGATTGAATGTCATCCATATCTGACCCAGGAGAAGCTGATCAACTACTGTCAATCCAAAGGGATTGCTGTGACAGCATATAGCCCCTTTGGCTCTCCTGACAGACCATGGTAAGATCACTGGCATTTTGCAAGGGAGCAGGCACAAATTTTGCTTGAACGATTGTGACTACAACTCAATTAAGGATTCATCAAAATGCAGATATCTGTTGCTAAGCCAGCTGTGCCTGTGGAGGTTTCTTGCCATTGATCTTATGTTCTTTGTGCAGGGCTAAGCCAGAGGATCCTTCTCTTCTGGATGACCCCAAGATTAAAGAGATTGCAGCCAAGCACAACAAAACTGCAGCACAGGTAGGTGGTTGCTGGATGGTGGGTACTGCTTCCTGTAACACACTCATTTAAAAAATTACACCCGAGGAGGAGATAAAACCTAAATCCATTCTCTGCAAGATGTGCCACTCCTCTGATTATTCCCTAACAATGCAGACAGCTCCTTGTATGGCCTGCAATATATGCCACTCTTATTGCTTTTGCTATCAGCAAAGAAAAGATTCTTGTCGCATCTTCAGGCATCATTTCTCACCACAAGTCCTGTTATAGAAAATGAATTGCAGAATTGTAGAGTTATTTGCGTTGGAAGAGACTCTTACAGGTCATCTAGTCCAACCCCTGCACTGAACAGAGACATCTACAAGGATACAAAGAGCCCGGGTCAGCCTGACTGTGAATGCCTCCGAGGACCGGGAATATACCATGTCACTGGGCAACCTCTTCCAGTGCTTCACTACCCTCATTGTAAAAAAAAATTCTCCTTATATCCAATCAAAATCGCTCACTCTTTTACTTTGAAATCATTTCAAAGTTTTGCTGACATTATTGAAAGTCCACGTAAGAAAGAAAATAACTGACTGTCTCAAAACCAGATCAGAGAGGAACCCTCCCAGTTGGGGATCCATCACTTAGCCCTTTGCTCTTCAGGAAGCACTTCACAGGCCACAGGACAGGAATGAACTGAAAGGCAGCCCTACAAAAGTGGCTGTAGCTCAGGCAAACAGCTGTTAAACACACTCAGCTTCTATGGCAGCACCTCCACCTGTCTTCTCTCTGATTCGGTGGTCTCTTCCTGCAGGTTCTCCTTCGCTTCCACATCCAGAGAAACGTGATTGTGATCCCCAAGTCCGTCACACCACAGCGCATTGTGGAGAACTTCAAGGTCAGTAATTAGGAGTGACCTGGCATCACTCCTCCCTGCAGAACAAGCAGGGATCCCTTCTCAGCCTTCCCAAAATCCTCCTCAGACAAGAGCACAGGGCTTTTTTTATCTGCCTGTTTACATCTACTGAGGGCTAAGCAAACGATACAGTTACTGAGGACTTTTATGGCATTACTCATTCTGTGGTTTTAAGGATTAATCAGAGCTTGGTTGGAGACCAAGTGTAATAACAAGGAAGAAGGATCTGATCTATGAGATCTACTGCCAGTGCAATGCTTCCCATCTTATTATGTTGGTCCACAACATCAGAGGTGGATGATGGTAGTATGGGAGTACAGGATAAGCCTTCCCAACAGTACTGCATTACATACTGTTGTCATGTGACAAACAGCAGCAGAGGGGCAGTCTAACATAATGATAGCTGAAACAGAAGTGCACGTGAGGCAAAACACGTAGAACTCAATTCCTGCATGTAGGAAAAAACTGCACCCACTGACATTCATCTACAATTGCTGAATGTTTACAGAGACCAAACTCTAGATGAGAGCACTGTGAGGTGATGAGTTTCAGCACTGAAAAAACAACACTGCGCCTCCTCCGCTGCAACAGATTTTTATAAGCACAGCATGCAGGCTCTTGTTAATCACTAGTGAAAATACACAGCTAACGGTAGCGACTACATTGAAAAATAGTCTATCGTAGCTGAGAATCTCCTCTAGCAATTATTGTTATTGTACTCTTTGTATCTGTTGTACTTTCCAGGGAAATAAGTAGGAAGCATTTATTTTGGAGCAACCTAGTAGAATAAGCAATGCTCATAAAGAATTTCTTGCGTTCATAAAAAGCTCCATCCTCTATCTCTCAAGTCCATGATGGAAAATGGATCCTCCACTCTGAATCCACTTTCTCATCCTGTCCATCTTCTTCATGCTGTTCCATTTCTTTCAAAGAGGTGATTTCCAGCTTTTTCTCTTGTTAGGTCTTTGACTTTGAATTGACTAAAGAAGAGATGGCAACCCTTCTCAGCTTTAACAGGAACTGGAGGATCTGTCAATTCATCCAGTAAGTGACATCAATTTGTTATTTTCGAGTCTTACCTTTTGAATTGCCTCTACAGAGAAGTTTCTGTCAGAGCTACTAGGCAGCATGAAATTCAATTCATTGAGAAAAGTTATTAATTCAAATAATAGAAGGTATGCCCCAAAAATATTTTTTCATCAGGCAGGTAAATATATTCATTTTGAAAATAAAGGAAAAAAAACCCAAAAAAATAATTCAGTTTCCAGGAAATTCTCTAAGATAAACTACAAAAGATGGATTGTGAGAAATTACTTTTCTTTTCTCCACATTAGAGAAATCAGGATTCATATCTTTACACATTCTTCCAGCAATTACATAATTCCGATCATACAGTTATAGAATCATGGAATCATAGACTCATAGAATGGCTTGGGTTGCAAGGGACCTTGAAGTTCCAACACCCCTGCCATTGGCTGGGAAGCCAGCCACTACATCAGGTTGCCCAAGGCCCCTTAAAATCCCCATTTAGCAGCTCCTCTGTGCAACAAACACACCTTGATCTAACTCATGATTTAGCCATTAAAAGATCTTTCTCTTTTTGATTTCTTTCAGGACCAAAACACACAAGGAGTACCCTTTCCATGCAGAATACTGATGCTGTTTGTAACCTGGCCTTCACTATACCCCTGGTGTTTCATGTGCCTCTCCCCTAGCTTTGAGCTCTGTATCCAGCTTTCTTAATGCGGCTGTCCTGATGCTGCCAGTGAAGTCAAAGGACATTTATTCCATTGATTTTGTCTGACTTTATTCTTTGGAAGATGGAAAGAGAAGAGTTCAGTAGAATAAGTTGTGGGATGTAATAATTTCCTGCTTATCAGAAGAGAGGAGGATTACTGAAGTATCTGGGCAGAACTGCTCAGCGGAAAATGAGGACATCTTGAATGCATGAACCACTATTCAGCAAGTGCCTTCAGTCTTGCATCAGCACAAACCAGAGGCTGAGAATCCACAAGAGCAAACAGACATCCACCACTGCATGAGAAGGCTCACATATTTTAAATAAAAGTAACTTTGAAATTGGCTGGTTTAGCAATAGGGATTGATATATCCTACTTTAAGGATGACCATATTAGTTTAGCAAAAAGGAATGTATATGTGCTGGTTCTAAAACTTTCCAGTTTAGCTTTGCTTGGTATGTTAATTAGACTTGTTTTTGAATGATCCTTGCTTCATGGAAGCAACTATAGACTTTTTTTATCTTTGTATCCACCAGGTGCAAGGACATTTTCTGGGGTTTCATATAAATCATTTTGAGTTATAGCGTGCCACAATAGAAAGTTGCTCACTATGGTGTAAGAAGCAATGGAACTTTGTCATTCCGGGGGAAAACAGCTAAAATATCAGCCAAAGATCACTGTGAAGAAAATGAGGATGAAATAAAGGGAATACAGTAGATGGTCATAGAGCCAGACTACACATGTTCAGAAGGACATTACAATATACGGCAGGCTTACCTGCTCTTTTTCCTCTTTCATGAAGGGAAACAAGGAATATCAAGAAGAATGCATTCAGGCCCTGTCTTGCATTGTGGATAGTGACTGCTGCACTCTGTTAGGCCATGGAATAGCTGGTTGATGCTGCTTGGGTAATCTCCAGCATTGGAATCTCCAACATTAACCGCAAGCAGGCTAAAATAATCCAAAATAAGCCAGGACGGAAATATGAACCCACGAACCAAGTAAGCTGCTAATTGTGACCCCAGTGCATAATTCTCTGGGATTGTAAAATCAGATTAATGTTGCTTGAGAATGTGGAAAGCGGGAGAATAAAGTGGACACTCCATACACTCCAAATGCTAGTCTGTAGAGAATTTTGGGTACAAGCTAGATTGGGAAACTTCTTCATGCTCTCATCTTGCTAAATGCCTGTTTACAAAAATAGGAATACTCAGTGAAACACTCTTCATTTTCTTTTTTTTATTGAAAGGGGAGAGAAAGAAAGATTTTCATCTCCTCAACATTATAAACTCTTCAGAACATAATATGCAATTCAATCTAAGAGACTGGTGAGGAAATTCCATAGCAGCGATGCTGTAACACACAGGTTTAATTCTGTCCCTGTGAGTACAAACATTAAAATACACCCTTCATTCCATCATCTGGGTTCTGAGCTACTTTTGTGTAAAAAGATGCATTACCCTATGACACCATTTAAATGAAATCTACATCATGTTGCTAAAGCTCACCAATTGTCACCTCTACTCCCATCCCTTTGCACTGTGAAATTCATCTCAGTGAATGAGCTCTAGCCTGTACCAATAAATGGAAGTAATTAAAGGTGAAAACAACAAATAGGCAACTCCACAATTTACAAGAATAAAGATGGTCCTCCTAAGATTCTGAAAAAAACTGAGCACCTACTTTGATTTCTCAACTTCACTACCCACGCTCTGTAGGAATTCAGCAACAACGTTGCCGCTGGGTCTTGCCTTCCACTCTGTGAAGTGCAGATAAAATCGCCACTGGGTACATCTTCCTCTGTATAGCCACTCCATGTGACTCTCACTGCTCATCTGCACCAGCACAGGACAGCTCAGTGAGCAGTCATGCCTTGCCTTGGGGCTCCAGTTTCCTGAAACTTTGTAGGGCTGGGCAGGAAGTGGCCACAGCAGAGCAAGCCTGGCTGTGTGAGGTGCCATGGCAACCTACGTGCAGTTGAACACTGGAACCAAGATGCCCATCCTGGGGCTGGGCACCTGAAAGGTAACAGCTTGAGAGAAATCCACTTGTACTGCAGAGCTCCCTGGCACCAAGCTCACTTGCTTCTACTCTGCTTGGCTGTGGGACTGAGCCTGTGTGAGAGAGGGGCTATGGAAAAGTAGGTAGAGGTGGGCTTCCAGTTTTGGAGCGCTGCTCTTGGGAAATAAATAAATCAAGACGATTGCTTTCTGTAAGGTGGTGTTCTCATTTTTGTTTTTCTGTCACTTCAGGCTTAGCCTTGACGTACCTGAAATAGTCTGGCAATTGGACTCAATGTTCTTTGTAGGACCCTTCCAACTGGAACTATTCTCTTCGAGTTATCATCACATGATCCTTGCCACAGATACATAATTCTTTGAAGCCTCTCCCCAAAAAAGCCAGGCTCAGAATAATAAGAACACTCTGGTGTCTTGTCCTCTTTCTTATTGGAGATGCCTTCTTACTGTCCAAACAGCTGAACTTGCCAGGTTTTCACAGACCTGCAGAGCACATCTTGTTGATACCACTAACTCACCCTGGCACCACTCCAGCACAAAATCTGATTGATTCTGGCAGTTACTACCCCAAGAGTTAAAGTACACTCACCATTCACTGTTTCTGAGAACAGTAATGACAGTGCTAACATAGTGGCAGTACACCACAACAAGCTTGTGAATACAAAGGAGAGTAGAAGCAGACTGACACTTCAACTGGTCTTCAGGCTCTCTGCAGAAAGCATCACAGTCAAGGCAAGATGTGTCCTTTTACATTTTTCACTTGGAAGGAATTCCAAACAGAGGATAAAATACAAGTGCTGAGTTGTGTAGCTGTACTGAAATCACATCCTGCTGAGGATAGCTGATGTTCTGGAAACAAAACAGGATTAAGACTAAAAACTCATCACCTTTTCTACCTTCAGTTACACAAAGCAAAAAGGACCTGGCTGTCTGCTCTGGGAGAGGCACCCAGAGAAAAACACACCGGTGCATTCCATGAATAAATTCTCCAAACACAAGGAAGTGGTGAAGTCTCCAAAGCTGCCTTAACATACCACTGTGGAGCACTTTCCAGATCCTACTGGTAAATCAAGCATTTTTAAACTGCACCACGACCTCTCCACCAGGAAGACATCTCGTCTTTCCAACACTTCCAAGTTAGTTGCCAATGTGGAGTTACAGGCCCTGAAAACAGAGGGACAGCCGTGATCACTGTGACAACCAGAAACACTGTTTTTCTGCAGCTTTAAAAACATAGTACAAAGTAAAATCGTCTCGCAGCATTTTAACTCTGTTTTCCTGAACTCCTCTTGAGCACCAATCCTTCCCCCTAGGCGCAAGCTGAGCAGAGTCAAGACCCCATCACACACGGCCCACACGGCCCATCTGACGAGCGCACAGCGGCACGGCACAGGAAGGCGAAGCTCTCCGCTCCGGGGCGGGGCGGCAGGAGGCAGCGCCCACAGCGGGGCCGGGCTTAAAGGCCTCGGCGAGGGGCGAGAGCATTCGCGTTGAGCATGGCGACCTGCGTGCGGCTGGGTGCCACGGCCAGGATCCCCATGGTGGGGTTGGGCACCTGGAAGGTAATGGGGCTCCCGCGGCTTGCAGCGCCCGGAGGAGGTGGCCCGGCGCTCGGCGGCGGTGGGTCTGTGTCACCCGCTCTGGGTCCGGGTCGCTGAGCCGCCTCCACCGAGCTGAAGCCCTCCTGGCCGGCAGCTCCTGCGGCCTCTGGGCAGTAGCGTAGGGTAAGGCCTCGGTCTGGCTCTGCGGGGCCTCTGCTGGACGAAGCTGGGACCCGCACGGGAACAGCAGGTGGATAGCTGGAGGCTGGCTCCGGCCCTGGTGCCTCTGCATGCCGTGTGTACAGGCTTTTAAAAAGTGTTTTGGAAGAACTCCTCTGAAATGTCTTTCAGTGTTTCTCTGCCTACCTTGGAAACAGTAGGTGAGGGTCCCAAGCTGTAATGTATCGTACCCTTATCTTGTCCAGGCTCCACCGGGTAAGGTAGAATCTGCAGTGATGGCTGCAATCGATGCTGGATACCGCCACTTTGACTGTGCCTATGTGTATCAGAACGAGAAGGAGGTTGGGGATGGGATCCAACAGAAAATCAAGGAAGGTGTTGTGAAACGAGAGGACCTCTTCGTTGTCAGTAAGGTAAACATCTGATGGCCTTGGGTAGAGACTGGCCTGCCTGACCAGTGATATTGCTATAGTTTAAAAAAAAAAAAAAAAAGTGAGACTTGGAGTATTCCTATGCATTGTCATGGTGAAACTCATAGTGCAAATGAAATGACTTTTGGTACTCTTCTGGTTTCATCCCATAACCACAATGATACAGCTTATAGCTCTCACATGTCTACTGATAGTGATTCTTTTGTTGTAGCCATTCGCTAGGAATGTGAGTTCTCTGAGGTCTGAGCAGAGAAAAGAATTGTAACTGTTTGCTGACAGTTTTCTTCCCCAGTCAGCCAGGTAACATTGAATGAAGTCAGACTGATTTTATTCCCCTAGAAGTTCAATAACATCTTGAGCACCACAGCCCTCCTGTGCTCTGGCAGTCTTCTGAAGAGAAGCAGGAGTACTGGAAGGTGGGGGGGAAACGTGGCCCTGCACTTCATGTTCCTGCTGGAGTAGAAGAAAGAAGCACCAAGAGATGTAGAAATCAGTGATGCAGAGCTCTGAGATAACTAACTTGAGGCCATGGGTTGGTACAGAGGCACTGGCAGTGTGGTAACTGCACTTTATTGATGCCAAAAGAGACAAGCCTTGTAGTGGTTGGTGCCTCTGGAGCAACTCAGTGCTTGTTCTGGCAGTGGGGCTTATGCTTCTCTTCTGTGTAAGCAAGATGAGGTTCTGGGTATCTTGGAGCAACGTAATCTGCTTTGCACATACACTAGATAAGATGCGAGTGTGGGCATTCTTGCTTATTAAAGAAAATGGGGAGTTGGTTCATATGTGGGGTTTTTCTCCTGCTGTGTTCAGTGCAGAAGTTTCAGGCACAGTCGTATCTGACAGGTATCTGTCCTCATTTTTGAAGCCATCTACTGCAAGGGCAGGCCCTGTGTAAAAGGGAATAGCATAGGTGGTGTTAACTGAGGAAACAGAGGAGTCTTTGTATATGATCCTATTCGCATGCTGCTCTTGCTATTGCGATCCGGTCCAGCTCACAGTGGATGCTCCATTTTAAAAGCAATAGGTTGGTGTAATTCCACATTGCCTTCCGAAGGAGTGCTTTTATCTAGTACAGGAGAACGCTGGAGAGCTTTAAGCTAGGAGGTCATGGTGTGGCTTGGCTTTTTGTCTCCAGCTGTGGTGCACATTCTTTGAAAAGCCCCTGGTGAAAGGAGCCTGCCAGAAGACACTTGCCAGCCTGAAACTGGATTATCTGGATCTCTACCTCATGCACTGGCCTTTTGGGTTCAAGGTATGGTAATGGGGATGCATGTGTTTTTCTCATGATCACCGCTTTAGAAGATGTTATATGGCTTTACAGCCCAATAATTGCTAGTACTGAAAAAAACCCTTGATCTTTATCCTTGAGAATGCTACTTGCATACCCCTTTTATCATAGGGTGTGACAGATACAAAAGTGGAGGCAGATCTCCCAGCTGCAGGCACAAGCTAGGCTTTTCTCTTTTACTAATCCAAAATATGCTTCCCTGAAAATCATGTTTTGTGGAGAGCAGGCTACATTTTTCCACCTGACAGGTTCTTTTCTCTGCATGTTACAGAATCAACTACAGAGAATGTTTTTGTTTTCCATTTCTGCTTTTAATCACCAAGTCCTTAGTTCGGTATAGACTGAGTTAACCTTTGCTGCAGAAGCTTTACTGTTGTCCCACAAACCCTGCATTGCAAAAGGGGTGACTTCTATGGAGCTGAAGTCTTTCAGACTGATGTCTGAGTTTGCTTATTTCTAGTCTTACCTTCTCCTTCCTGCTACAGCACGAGTGGTCTCCATCCTACCTGTTGCTTCTGAATTGCTTAACTTCATGTTCTATTTTAGCTTTGTTAACAAAGCCATAAAAACGAAACTGTCTCCTTGCAGCAGCAAACTCAGTTGTCAAACACAGTCTAGTCTTGCTGTCTTTACACAGCTTGCACTCAAAGGCTCTTCTAACTTTCCTGGCATGATAACAGCATTCTTGAGCTTTGCCATGGAAGAACTGCCACAGTATGTAATACCTCTTTTCAACAGACTTGGTTTAGTATTGGCCAAAGCTATGTATCACCTTTATTGGAAACTAAGTCCTGTGATGCACTTCTGGGGGGGGGGAAATCCGTTCTTCTTAAATGGGTGAAAAAGAACACCACATGAAGTGATACATACGAATTTCTTACCTCAATCTGGATCTGAGTGGTTTCTTTCCCCGCAGGTGTTTAGGTGAGTCATGGCTTTGAGGAGCCCAACAGACATATCTGCCTTGATTGGCCAAAAATACCTCCAATTCCTCATCTAATGCAGGAAGGAAGAAATGACTGTAGAAAGAATTAGTATTCTTGACTGCACCAGAAGTTTAAGCTATCTTGGTCCTGAGCTGTCGCTGTCTTAGACAAACTTCTCAACAGATTTTTCAAGCATTTTCTTTCTTGCTGACAGGCAGGAGAGGACCTGTTTCCCACAGATGACAAAGGCATGTCTATACCCAGCAATGCTGATATTCTGCAAACATGGGAGGTAAGCTTAGCCACAGTGACAGAGTCACGTCTTCTATCCCAAACAGTGATATTTCTGTAGTTACAGTGTGGTTCCACATGGATGCAGTCTTCTTTAGAAAGAATACACAGAAGTAAATTCACGTTACTCCCAGGGGAGCTGCAGAGCAATCTGAGGTTGAAATAGTTCTTTGCTTGACCATGACAATTGTGCAGTTCTCAAACTACTCAAGTACAAGTATTTTGCAGAAATAAAAACAGCTTAGGTTATGATTTTTGCCCTCATCCTAGAACATAGCTCTCCAGTGCTGCCACAATAGTACATTATAGACAAGTGATATACTTCTCCTTGTGTAACTCAGCATGAATTTCTCAGTCATAACAAAGAAGATGTTGGGGTATGGATGGAAGACAATGGAAGACGGAGTGCAAAAATTACCACTACCCACTTTTCCCCAAGAGACTTAAGTTGGGCAAGCCTACCAGTTATTTCTCCCTTCTTGTGAAAGGAAACAAGGAACATCAGGAAGAATGTGTTCAGGCCCTGTCTTGCATCATGGATAGTAACTTTGCTGCTGTCTCTGTTAGGCCATGGAAGAGCTGGTGGATGCTGGTCTGGTAAAAGCCATTGGCATCTCCAACTTCAACCACGAGCAGACTGAAAGACTCTTGAACAAGCCAGGACTAAAACACAAGCCTGCAAACAACCAGGTAAGCTGCTAATAGTGAATAGTTTTCAGGAATTATTAAGATCTAATCACAGTTGCAGGAGGATATGGAAAAAGGGAGAACAAAGTGGACTATCACAGTATGTATTTCAATTCCCACTCTGTGGTTCTGGGTAATAAAAGGACTGAGGAACTTTTTCTCACCTTGCTGTGACAATGTTTACAGATATAGGAATATTTCCTTGTGAAACATACTTTCTGGGTGATAAAGAATACAGATGTGAGCTGTGATTTTTGTAATCAAGGATTTTCATTAAACTTCTCAGAACAAAATCCAAAATGCATATAAGGACTCAGTATAAAAATTAATGCTCTACAGAATTATGGGTTTGTATTATCCCACAGCCCACCTGGAGGTGAAGATGAAGGTAGCCTATAATAAGGAAACTTAAGATTTGGGGGGGGGGGGGAGAATCTCTGGAGCATTACAGTAGTTCTGCAACTACCTGTCTGCTCCTGTGTTGGCAGATTGAGTGTCACCCATACCTCACCCAGGAGAAGCTTATCAACTATTGCCAATCCAAAGGGATCACTGTGACAGCATACTGTCCCCTTGGACGGCCTGAAAGGTAATTTATAAATGGGTTAGCAGAGCTTACTTTCAGACTTTCTGAAAGAGAAATGGTGCAGGTGTGAGTATATTAACTATTGCATATTTGTATTACTCCTAGGTAGAAACCTTTTAGAGTGACTCTTTGCCATTTCTTCTTTCCCTCTGTAGGGCCACACCAGAGGAGCCTGCCATTTTGGATAACCCCAAGATTAAAGAGATTGCAGCAAAGCACAACAAAACCCCAGCACAGGTAGGTGGGCACCAGAAAATAACATCCATTAAGGAAAATACACAGGGTTTATATGCTCTTTCAGGTCTATGTGTTCCCAGTGAACTGTAGTGGTTCTCTGTGGTGTTAACAAGCAATATTGTAGCCTGCACAGCAGCCAGGCTGCATATGCTGGAAGAAAATCTTTGGCCCTCACTGAAGATTCTTGAGCCATCTTCAATTGCCATGTCCCCTCTCAGGCCCTGTTGCAGAGAATGAAAGCCTTGCATAAATTACTGAATGTCTAGATGGTAAGAAAATGAACTCATAATATCAAAACTGGATGGGAAAGGAGAAAGGAGGCTTCCCATGAGGGGCTCTGTCACTTCCTCCTTTGCTATTCAAGAAGCACTATCTAAACCACAAGGACAGGAATGATTTGAAGTTCATCTCTATGTAAGTGCCTGTACCTCAAGTGAAAATAGCTGTTGAACACTCAGCTTCTGTGGCAAAAGCACCTCTCTCTCAGTAGTCTCTTTTCTTGCAGGTTCTCCTTCGCTTCCAGATCCAGAGAAATGTGATTGTGATCCCCAAGTCTGTCACACCACAACGCATTGTAGAGAACTTCAAGGTGAGTGATTACAAGTGACCCTTCCCCTGCAGAGCAAGCAAGGATCCTTTCTCAGCCTTCTTAAGTCCTTCTCAGACAAGAGCACAGGGCTTTTTCTATCTGCACGTTTACCTATACTGAGTGCTAAGTGAAGTCTGAAGTGAAAACTACAACTGCAGAAGAGAGGTTGACAGAGGTGTTGGAAACAGTGTCCTGATAACACTATTGGTCATCTTTACATTGTCTGCTATTCTGCAGAAAGTGGATGAATTGGCCTGCAGGGCTTGCTTGGAGCACAAGTGCAGTAGCATGCCAAATAAGCTTATATAGTGTAAGCAGTGTTAAGAATCCTGATGTCAGTGAAGTATATTATTTCTTTAATGGCAAGTTGCTAGTATCTTCCTGATGTTGGACATCAGGATTTTAGAAGAAGCATAAGTATATTGGAGTATTGAAGTCTTTCAGATGTTTATTTAGAACTGGAAAGAAATGCATCTTCAACAAATAGTGTTGCAGAATGCACCTAAATGCTTATGAAACTTCTTGCAACAGCCAATATATGTAACTGTGACTTTGGGGTTTTTTGTTGGTTTAATTTTTGGGGGTTTTTTTTGTGTTTGTTTGTTTAATCCTTTCTGTCATGGGCATCCAAGCAGGCTTTTCCTTCCCCCCCCCACCCCATGAAACCATTCATAACCAACATCCCTTCCCTTGTGGACTTGCTCTTTACTTTTGTCAGCCTGTCAGTCTGATTTGTTCAGTGAGGTGATTTCCAGCTGTTTTTTCCTTGTTAGGTGTTTGACTTTGAACTGACTAAAGAAGAGATGGCAACTATTCTCAGCTTAAACAGAAACTGGAGAATTTGTGAAATGGTCATGTAAGTGACAGCTTGTTTCCCTGAAATTCTTAATTTTTCAATGCTCTTTACAAGTACCGTTGAGTTCCTAATATAGGAAGGTTCTAGTTAGTAACTTTGGTTATGTCTATTATATATATAAAACTATTTAGTTATATAGAGAAGTGAAGCAATTAGCAAGTTTTAAACTCAAGATTTTTTTAGTTCTTGTTATAGTAAACTGATGTCTGCCACTAGCCAGCTCTACAGAAGCTGAGTGAGCTGCCACTTGCAAGTGTGCACTGTGGAAGCATATACCTAGACAAAGCTTTAGTTTAAAGGTCAGAAAGTGCTGTCTTGTGTGCAAATGGTTACAGACTAGCAAAAGCAAGTCTCTTGAATTAATTCTGTAGTTAAGTAATCTGTCACCCATCCACTATAGTTCTGTATAGCATTTATTTTACCTATGGAGTAATCATTCATCTTTGTCTTCCTTCAGGTGCAGAAACCACAAGGAGTATCCTTTCAATGCTGAATACTGAAAACAGCTTTATCCTGTCTTCCTGCAGGCCTGTAGGGTCCAATGAGTTTCTACCACTACCTACAGTGATCCACTATGTACCTTGTACACTGTATCTATCCTGACAGCAGAGACTTTCTTTGGCAGAACAAAATAGTAAAGTTGCTCTGAAGAACAAAATGCAGGCTAGAATAACTGGCTGTAATAATTCTTTACTCATTAGGTACTTGTATTTACCTGGCTGAAATGGCAAAACAGAACACTAAAAATAAAAGAATATAAATCAGTTGCTAGTTAATTCTTAGTGTTCTGTCTAACATTAACACTACTTAAGGCTGCAGGGTAATGATATCTGAGCACAGAACCTGTCCCGAAAGAATGAGCTATGTAATGATTGTGTGGAGATGAAAAACAGTTATTCATTTCTAGGCACAACCTAAATTTTCTTGAAATGAGGAATGTCTGATCTACATGCATAGAGGCTTTATTGCAGCCGTGTTCTTTACCAACCAAAACTGAACTGTGACTTGTTTGTATTCTCTCAGAAATAAAGGAGCTTGACTACTGATGGCTTGGAAGCTCTTGTCTAATGTGGAAAAACTGGTAAACCAATGTTGTGTTAAAAATATCATCTGAAACCATTCTGCATTTTAAACTATATCATGGGAGTACTGAGACTTTTATCTTGATCATGACTTTAATACCTAAGTACAGTATATTTTAGTTGATGGAACAAGGCAGATGGCAGCAACAGATGTGGCATACAGTAGTATGGTTTATGTATCAAGATGCACCAGGAGACCATAACTGGAAGCTGCTGGAAGGCTGTATGGTGCTACTACTGCCAACTGATTTAGCTAGCAGCCTGTGCTGGCATTTGGCTATGATTAACAGATTGTAGAGAGGGGGAAGCAGTGTTACCTAATATTGAATAGCAGTTCCACCTTGCACCCTCAACTGATACTGGGCTGCTGCCCAAAGCCTGACACGCTCAACTGAAGTAAGTGTCATGTTCCCTTCAGGCTGTGACAGCACGGTAACGGGGACAGGTCTGATTTAACTAGCTTTGTGTATGAGTAAAGCTTTCCCTGGAAAAGCCTTTCCCTGATGGAGGAGGATGCAGGAAAAGAGGGTGTGTCACTGAGCAGTACTGAGAGACCTAGCAGGTATTGCAACAACATGGTATTTCAAGGATCTGCGGTTGTAGTATGCCTTGGGCCAATGGATTCAGGGCATACTGAGTATTACTTAAAAGAATTAGAATTTACAAGGGAGTAATGCATGGCCTTTTATTTCTGTGGGATTTGTCATTTATTTGAAAATTTCCACATCTGAAACACCACACTCATCATACTTGTAATGGCCATAAATTCCCCTAAGATAATTCTCATCGAGAAAACTACATCGTGCTTTTCCCTAGAGCCACTGGAGGGCAGCCATCCCCCAGAAGAGACCTATAATAAGAGACTCGGTGGTCTCCTGCAGGTTCTCTATCTTCCAGACCAAGGGAAGTATGATTGTGATCCCAAAGTTTGTTTGTCATGCTCATCTCAAAGTTCTCCCCAATGTGCTGTGGCGATTACGAATGACCGGGCATCCTGCAACCTCAATAGCAAGCAGGTATTCTCTCTCAGCCTTCCCAAACTCTCAGGGAAAAGGAGTGGCAGCTCCTCTAAGTATCCCATACGGTTTGATACAGAAAAATTATTTTGATAGATTATATTAATTCCTTTATTCTCAGGGGAAAAACTCACAGAATAGTGCAGGATACTGAAGACGGTCTTATCATGTCTTCAGCTGGAGCTTTGGCCTAATATTCTTCCTATCAATTTATATAGCTTTCTTACTGCATCCATTCTCCTGCTACAAATGAATTCACAGGGCATATGCTCAGGGATTGTCTGTTGTTGTCATTCCTGAAGTTTTTTTGCTTGAAAGAAGGACATGGTATTTGTTAGAAAAACAACATGTGAGCTGTAATAAATCCCTGGCCTTCTATGGAATTACTAAGGAAGAAGCAGGGAGAGACTTTGAAACACAAAGTCAGATTTGTACTCAGTCTTGTATTTAACAGAACAGGCTGAAGAGGATGAAAGTCTCTTACAAGGAATATGAAGCAAAGACCAAATTACTGAGGATAAGGGAGACAACCAGAGGTTTTGCCACTTCGAAACTGAACACTAAAAGGTGTTCTCTTTGTTTTCATTTGTGTTGTGCATCTGTCCCCCCATCTCTTACGTTGCATTTATCCCTCTCTTATATTTTTCACATGCAGAAAACAAGGATGTATGCTGAGCAGCAGGGTAATCGGGCTTTCTTCTACATGCGTACGGGTGTAAATACACAAGTGGTGATCATGGCGCTTGTTGCGTAGAGTTACTTCAACAGCTGCTTCAGATGATTGCTATCCGCGGGATTCAAACCCCCTGTTCCCCTTCACAGAGGCACCCTGCCCTTCTGCTCCCTGGGCTCGCCCCCGTGAGGAGCGCGTTTCCGCCGCGGGCAGCAGAGGGCGGCCGTTCCTCACAGGAGCCGCCCCGGCCTGCCCCACTCCCGCCGCCTCTTCGGCCTCGGAGCGCAGCGTCCGCGCAGATGGGCGCTGTCGCCCTCCTTTATTTCACTGAGATATACATCCCACATCCTATAACAACATTAACTGAGCTCAGCCCCTTCCCCTGTGCTAGATCTGTGGTGGGTTTTCTGTCCCATTCCACTACTAGCTCCCTGTTTCTACATAACATCCATAAATCCCAGCACAACAGGTGGAAGCTGGAGTACTTTGATCCCCTCAGAACGCCAGCCACACCACTAGCACCACAGCACCGTCCTTCGTCATGCTGCCAGTCTCACGCTGCTGTTTGGCATGCTCCCCTCAGCACAAATGTGTCCTTGCCCTCTTCCAACTTATCAGGCAGTCCCAGCCTGCCACGCAGCCCTCACAGTTTCTGAGCCACAGCCTCGATTATCACAATTTTAAGGGCCCTTTCCCCCCTGGTTGCAAATACGATTCAGTGGTCCAAGCAACTGTAATTATTTCCTTCTTGCTCCCAGTCCTTTTGCAGGCGTATCTCACCAGTGGGACAAGCAGGATCAGTGCTCCACATAGCTCTTCGCTAGCAGATCCCATAGCACTCCTCTCTTGTGCAGGGCAGCGCTTGCAAGCAGCAGATCCGTAACTGCCCAGAGTTCTGCCCTCTTCTCCAATAGCAAAAGCCATACCCCATATTGGCTTCCCAGCACAGCCACAGCTACCACTGTCCAGCAGTTCTGTAATTTCACTGTGAGCAAACTGCTGCTGAGAGTGCACTCACACACTGGGCACACACACACACACACACAGTCTCATCTCCACAGGTCTACATAAAGATTGCAGCTGGTTGTTCCTGAAAGAGCTTTGCTTTTATGTCAGCACAAGACCTACTTATCCCCCAGGGTGTTGGAGTTCTCTTTCTGAGTTGGTCACTCAGTAGCCTGATACACAGCATCCAGACTGGCCAATTCAGCACTACTAACTGCCTGCTTCTGACCAACAGCCTCCCCTTCACTTCGAACATTCGTTAATGCCTGTTATCCCAGTGGTGTCCCCAGGTCCCTCCTTTCTCTGACTCTGCACACCATCTGTACTTCCATCCTTCGTGCTGTGCCTTAGCACCCCTGATCCAGCACAACCAGGCTGCTGTCCCCTCAGCAGTGAGCCCCCTCCTCCAGCGTGTGGGGACATCCCCACCAAGGCACAATATGGCAGGTGACATCAGTCCATCCTGCTGGCCAGAGCTTCACCACCCCAAAGGTTTTAGAGCTGGGGTGAACTGGTTCTAAGCAGCCCAGGGCAGCTCACAGCCTTGCCCTACCCTGTGCCCACGGCATTTCCTCAGTACTTGGCTGGTCACCAGCATCTCTTTCAACCACATGCAGCACCTGGGGTTAACAGGTGAGACAGAAGACAAAAAGCCTCGTTAATTCTGAGGAAACTGGAAAGCAACCACAATATGCTCCTGGCTCAGAGTTAATTCAGTGCAAGGAAGAGGCCAAGGTCCTGTAAAGCTAGGTCCAGCCAAGACCCACAGATCTACACCCCATCTTAACAACACCCGGAGCTGAACTGAACAACCTCATAAGTTAAGCATTTTAGAGGCCCCAGGCAAGGAAGAAATTCCCACTGCTATCAGAGAGTTCACTTTTGCTGTGATTCCAGCTTGCAGCCCACATGCTGTCACCTCACAACACTGACTTCAGCTGTGTTTGTATCACCAACACCCACAGCTGCAGACCCTTACCAGCTGAGGGGATTGTACCTCACGACCCTGCCACCCCCTTCCTTTTTTTTCAGTCAGAGATGGTGAAGACCATCTCCACAAGGATGGGCCCACTCCCATTACTTTGGGCCCAGCTCTTTGCAGATACCAAACACTGCTGTCCTCTGAAGACGCCATCTGTGGTGAAATTACTATCAAAAAATGCAGAGTTAGCAAAACAGACTGAGAAACTCGTGATACCACATATCCTGTTTCAGTGAGAAACCTCGTGCACAGAGCCCTCCCACACACAGCCCCACATCTGCAGCGCTCACTGGGCAGAAACAGCCGGGCACATCACCAAGGACAGCCTGCAAGGCTTGCCTGTGACACAGGGCTGCACTTCTTCTTCCCCAAGGCCTCACTACCACGTGCCAGACAGCCTTGAGGAGAAGGCAGGCAGCCAGGATGGGGGCAGAGCTGCCCATCGGGTGAATCAAGAGCAAAGTAAACACAGAACCTATGTGTGAAGTCTCATGAGAGACAACATCCCTCCTTCCAGAAACTACCAGGGGAAAATAAACCCAACCAAACGGTGAACGATAAGCACGCAGTTATATAAGCGCCCTGCGATCCAAGGGAAAACACATCACATCCTGCCGGGAACGGCTGACAGCACTGACACAAACCAGGAGGAACGTTAAAGAGGAAAACCAATTACCTTAGCTCACCCTTAGTTAAATGGAGCAAAAAAAAAAAACCAAATGCGGAGCAGGGGGAGAGGCACCCGAAGCCGCGTTCCACGAGCGAGCAGCGCAGCCCCACACGCGAGGCGGGTTTTTTCCACTGCGCTGCAGCCCTCACCAGGGCTGCGCGCACTGCCCTGCCGCGTTTCATCACCCGCTCCCGAGCCACAGCGCAGGCCACCCTTGTGCAGGACGGTACAATGGCACGCTTTATGCCTCCAGCGCCTCCCTAAAGACAGCGAGGCCCTTTGGAAACGTATTTTAAAAATAAATAAATAAACCTTCCCAACATCCAGACCAAAGTTGCCGTTGCTCTTTAATTGCTGGGTTTTTTTGTTTTTATTTTTCCTGGACTCCCCCTGAGCGCCAGCCCTCCCCCAAGTGGAAGCTGCAAAGCACCCGTCCCAGCCCAGCACACACAGCCACCCGTCAGCCTAACATCGGTCCCAGACCCCCGCCCGAGTCCCGGGGGAACAGCGCCGGCGCCGCCTCCAAGCCGAGGCGGGGCGGGGCCAGGCGGTTCTTAATGGGTTCTGAGGGGGGCGTCTCCCTCATAGCCGTGTGTGAGGCCATGGCGACCTACGTGCAGCTGAACACCGGAGCTAAGATGCCCATTCTGGGGCTGGGTACCTGGAAGGTAACGGGCTGGGGGGGGCGGCGAGCTGAGGCCGGCTCTTGGCGCGCGGCTGTGCCGCCCTTGGTGGGCTGTGGGGGGTCCCGGCCCTGTGCTGGGGGCGGTGAGTGGGAGCGGAGTAGCGCGGGCCAGGCGGGTGAGGCTGGCGTCGGAGCTCGGCTCGGCTTGGTAGGACCGGGCCCCTCCCGGCTGGCAGCTGCTGAGACTTCTCCTTTTAGCAGCAGTGGGGGGAAGGGAGGAGGCCTCGGTTCGGCTCTGCGGGGCCCTGCGCGGGAGAGGGGTGACGCTGAACAGCTGGAGGCCGGCTCCGAGCATGGGAGCCTCTGCTGGAGACGTGTACGGAGTGAAGAATGCTGCAGAGAGAACTGCTTTGTTTGCTTACTTCTCGTTTTGCTTATTTTTGTTGAGGGTTGGTTTTGGTGGGGTGGCCTTCTTGGGTTTTGTTTTACTGGGAAAAGATCTTCAGGATGTTTTGATGAGCATTCTTTAGACATTTCTTTCTTTCCTTTTTTTTTTCCCCCCAGTCCCCACCAGGGCAAGTAACAGCTGCAGTGATGGCTGCAATTGATGCAGGCTACCGCCACTTTGATTGTGCTTACGTGTACCAGAATGAGAATGAAGTTGGGGAGGGTATCCAGAAGAAAATCAAGGAGGGCGTTGTGAAACGAGAGGACCTCTTTGTAGTCAGTAAGGTGAGGATCTGGTAGTGTGCAGTCTGTGGGAGGACCTGCTTTTTAACCGTAGCTCTCTGGTTCTGAGCTTCTTTCTTTACGTTATTTGGCATGGTGAATTAGGAAGAACTTTTGCTTGTGGAATGGGTCACAGTCTGAACTTTCCTGTCACTGAGTTATGCTGCCCAGTTTTATACAGAATCTGACCTTGTAGTAGTTATAAAATGTCTTAATTCATGCCTCCTGCCTACTTCTGCTGTCTGACATAAACCTATTCAGTCCTGTATGCTGCCACAGCACCTCTTGCCCTCAGCATCATGGGCTGTTCCTGTTCTCAGAGCAAGCTCCATTTGAAGATCAATAACATGGTCTAATTCCACATCAATTTCCAAAGGCGGCTTCTCTCCAAAACAGGACAGAATTGCTCCAAGAACTTTAACCTAGGAGGTCATGGTGTGACTTGGCTTTTTGTCTCCAGCTGTGGTGCACATTTCACGAAAAATCTTTGGTGAAAGGAGCTTGCCAGAAGACTCTTGCCAGCCTGAAACTGGATTATCTGGATCTCTACCTCATCCACTGGCCTGTTGGATTTAAGGTATGGTAGGAGCAGTGCCCTTAACATTGTTTGTTGCACTTAGCAGCTTTGAAGAGCTGTACAGTTTTACTGCTCATTTGATTCATACCCTTAAGAATCTTGTTTGCACAGCATCCTCTGCTGTTTTATTATACAGCAGATGAAGTTAGATCTAGAAGCAGTCTTCCCTACTGCAGTCATAGGTAACAGTCAAAAGAACAACTTGGGTGTTGTCTTCTACAAATCAAAAGTATGTTCAACTGGCGAAGATTTGTTTCCCCCTTTGTGGGTGAGAGGGCTGTAATTTGCTGTCTGACAGAAATTCTTTCCTCTGTTGTAGACTTGCAGAACAAGAAAAATGCTCCTATTTTTCTCTTTCATAAATGAGCTTTTGGTACAGTAGAGATGGAGCTGAGTTTTGCTGTAGGAGCCTTGGTGTTCTACAAAGCTTGTGTTTTAAAAAGTGAAGCTTTTTAATTCCAAACTTTTACTGGCTACATAGAAAAGGAATTGATGTCTGTCTGAAAACTTTTAAGCTTAATCTGTTACAGCATAATAAAAATCTCCATCTTAACTGTTGCTTCTGAGATACGTGCTTCAAAAAGCAATTTATATCTTTGAAATTACTTTTATTGGGCAGTACTATCAAAGTGAAAATGTGTTGTGGTATTCAACAGAAAACACCTGGTTCTGAATCAAGCTCATACATAGGCATCTTGTCCAAACTGGTGCAAAGGAAGTTTCAACATTCCATTTGCCAGCAACTTAATTAACAAGCCTCCTTGTGAAAGACCCGTCTGCAGATTGGGTCCTTATGGAAGGACTATGTTCCCAGATCCTAGGTAGATCCTTATTAAATATTTCAATAAAACACTCCATCATGCTTGCGTAAGAGCTGTGCATTTCTGTAACACAGGAAGTAAACTTGTAAATTCATTATGATTCTACAAGTGAAGCATTGTTTTTTCTGTGCATTTGGGTGAGCCAAAGGACAGTGCTATGCAGTGGACGACCAACCCTTCTTTGGATGGTTGCTGGCAAAAATGCCACAAACCCATGTGAAAACAAAATAACAATGAAGAGTGTAAACTGATGTGTTTATTATCTAATAAACATGCAGATAAGTAGTATTCAGTTTGTGATATGGTCTTCAGCTGCTGTTAATATTCCTAGCAGGGAGTATTTCCATTATTTTCTCTCTGACAGGCAGGAGAGGACCTGTTTCCCGCAGATGATAAAGGCATGTCAATACCTGGCAACACGGATCTTCTACAAACATGGGAGGTAAGTTTAGCCACAGTGACAGTTATGCCTTCTGTCCTCAGCAGTCACCTCCATGTTGTCATTAACTTCAAACTCCAAACTGTTTCATGCTTGCAGAGCTTCTTGGAAGGGCTCACTGGTACCATGATGCGTTGTTAAGTGCTACTTTCCACTTCAACTTGGGAGGTGGGGGGGTGTGGTATAAATATACCACTGCTTTGTTTCTCCCTCAGACATGAGCTCTGCAAATCTAAACACTTTGTGCTTCTCATGAAGGAAATGAGCCGTGTCAGGAAGAATGTCTTCAGACCCTGTCATGCATAACGGGTGCTGTCTTTGTTCTTCTTGCCATTAGGCCATGGAAGAGCTGGTGGATGCTGGTCTGGCAAAAGCTGTTGGAATTTCCAACTTCAACCATGAGCAGATAGAAAGAATCTTGAACAAGCCAGGGCTGAAATACAAGCCTGCAAACAACCAGGTAAGCTGATAAGTGACCCCCAGGTAAATGTTCTAGGTTTTATTTGTTTTGTTTGGGGATTTTTTTCTCCCTCAGTATTGGCTAAGATTATCTTACAGGATAAGGCTGGAGTTTTTGTGCTACTAATTGGAAATCTGGCAAGGGGCTTCTCCAGCATATCTTTGTTCTGGAGCAGAGAGGAAGGTCAGATGAGCCTTATAACTGCCTTTCAGTAGAATAAAATTCTGTATGTGTACAAGAACCTGGTAGAGAACAAGATAGTTTTGTGACTTTTTTTTTCTAGCTCCTCTATAGAGAAGTCAGTTCCTATAATTAATGACTTGAAACTGAAGGAACTGAATGGAAGTATGCTCTATAGACTGTTTGTGAATAGTCTCTGTGCAGTGTGTTCTGCTGCTTGACTGCCCTTTCTAGCATTTCTAGTCCCAACCTGTCTTGTTTCAGCTTCCTCCTGTTGTCTCTTGTCCTTCCACCATGTGCTACTGAAGAGCTTGGCTTTACTTTTGATGACCTTCTTTGTTGGGAAGCTATTGCTAGAAGCCCTGGGGCCTTCCCTTCCTCAAGCTGAACAAGCCTAATGCCCTCAGTCTACCCTAGTACAGCACGTGCTTTAGTCCTTGGCTATCCTGGTGTCCCTCTGCTGAAATGCCAGTTTGTCAATCTTCTACTTAAAGAACTGGGAAGGGGAAATCGGATGCTGTATTTTAAAGGTGGTCTGATTACCCCTTGAGCAGAGGGGGATGATCACTTCCTGTAACTTGCTGTCTGTGTTCCTGCTGACAGATCACTACTGGCTGATGTTCAGTTCAGCCTGCCGTGGCTCCCAGCTGCTTTCTAGCAGTTGTTCTCCATGCATTCAGGTTCTAGCCTGTGTCACTGCTTGGAGCTCTTCTGTCCAGGGTGCAGAGCTTTGCATGCAGCTCTCTTGAGTTTCATAAGGCTTGTTAACCTTTTTCCTGTTGCGTGAGTAGGTCCTTCTGAAGTGGCAGCCAAGCCTTGAGTATTTTGCCTGGTCCTGTATTTCCCCCTCAGCTTGAATCACCTCAGAACTGACAGGATTACTGCTTTTCACAAGTTGTTGAAGAGGACAGGTTCCAGATCCCTGTGGAATCTATCTAGACCGCTCATAAATTGCCACGGTACTTGAAGGACTGCGATCTGTTCTTGAAACTGGATTACAAGAACTTGTTAATTCACTGTGATAGCTTGAGCATATGTACTTAAAAAGGACTTCAACACTTTTTCTGGGAAGCTAATAGGACCATTCTCTGGAATTCTATTCAATGTCAAACCCTCTGGCAAGTGTAGAATCTGATTCTGCCCAGAGTATTTTCATAATAGATCCCACTTGACTTTTATCATACTTAGAAGTTTTATTATACCTTTCAACACCTACCACCTCTCACTGCCAAGAAAACTTTCACTGTAGTTAATGATTACCCATCTATTTCTATAGAGGATGCTGACCTTATGTCACACTACAAGTTTACTTAAGCTCTCTGATTACCATAATCAAGTTAAATTCAGAGCAATGGGTCTTGGCTTCTGTCCTTCAAAACTAACACTTCTTCAGAAATGCTTGCAAGCCTACAAGCTTGTCTGTTATTAACTCTTTCCAATTGACTTAATGTAAGATTATAGTGCTTCTTGGAAACATTTGTGTCAGCATTCAGTGTATAGTCCCTTAATGCCATGTACTGAGATTCCTGTTGTTAAGATTCCTGTTCTTAATTATGAATACAGTTAGTATTCTTACTGGTTTCATTCATGGTGAGATATTAATTTGGCAAGGTAGTAAATTCCACTGACTTAATACTTGTAATTAGTTCCCAAAGGGGAACTGACACTTCGGTAATTCATCACTGTCACAGTGTGGGTTGCAGTATCTTAGAGGCTTTTCACCATGGTCTAGATGTAACTTATTATGCAGCTAGCAGTCTTGCACCTAGAGTTCTAGCGGGAATGTAGGAATGACTTTGTCTCATTCATATGCTCTAAATTCTTTCTATTGAATAGTGCAGAACATTCACAGTTTGTGTAATTGTTGTTACTCTGAGAAGCTGCTGAAGCAACATTAATATGCATAATCTACCCTGAGAACTGAGTTAACATCCTGTTGCATTTAATATTCCACCATGCTTCAGAAGAGAAGCAGCCATGCAGGCTTCTCACGTCAGCAAGCAGCCAGAACCATAAATAAAGCACTCGAGGCTGTAATCTGATCCCATGACTTGCACTGTTGCTCTGCCTGCCAGCAGCACAAGTTTCCAGGGACTTCTGGAGCAAAGCAGCTGCTACCTTGAAGGCTAGAATGACAGTGTAGTCAGAAGGTTCTCTTTAGCCTGCTAAAAGAATAGCTGTCTGGTATGTGACTATCCCACAAATCCATCTATGAAAAGTATCAAAATTTCATGTTCCTTCACTGCCTCCAGACAACTTGAATAATGGCTGTTCTATACTGAATATCAATGCATTTACCTGCCAGAATACAGATATGCTGTTAAGGACTCTGTATCATGTTATATTGAGAGCCTTCTGGAAAGTAATGGTAAGCACAAATACATTTATAGTAAATTTTTAATAGAAAACAATTTGAAGTTCTAGAATTTGTAGCAGTTGATAGCCACTCTTAATATTTGCAGGCTGGGTGTATTTGGCACGAGTATTGACATTAAGCTGATAAAAAAGGAATGAAACAATACCAGTATTAAGGCTAGTGTAGTAGATGTGAAAGCATAATGATTTTACAGCATAAGTACAGAGAACTTTGCACTCTGTATTGGTCTGCTTTTTCTATTCTTGTGATTTTGCAGTTGTTTGTGTACGTCTCATTGAACTGTTCTACTTAAGCAATTATAAATATGATCCTGTTAGGGACAGCATAGATCAGGAAAGTTATAATTGTTGCTGTCTTTGGACTCTTGCACTTGTGAGGAGACCTGCTATAAAGAGCAGAAAGGGAGCGGGGGCGTAGAGAAAACAAATGCTGCATAATATCACATAGGCTATAAATTAGGACAAAAAAAAATCTTCCTTTGGATTAAAAATCAATAAATGAAACACGAAAGTAATTCTGCTGTCATTCTCTGCACACTTCTGTTTCTAGGTTGAATGTCATCCATACCTGACCCAGGAGAAGCTGATCAACTACTGTCAATCCAAAGGGATCTCTGTGACAGCATATAGTCCCCTTGGCTCTCCTGATAGGCCATGGTAAGACCAGTTTGCAAGGGAGCTGGATGGGTTATGCTAATAGCATTGAGATTACAAGTTGTTCCATTGATCATTCATCATGATACAGATATCTGTTGGTAGGCTGGCTGTTCCTGTGACAGTTTCTTGCCTTTAATCTTCTGTTCTTTGTGTAGGGCTAAGCCAGAGGATCCTTCTCTTCTGGATGACCCCAAGATTAAAGAGATTGCAGCCAAGCACAACAAAACAGCAGCACAGGTAGGTGGGTGCTGGACAGTGGATACTGCTTCCAGTAATATAGCTTGCATTTCTATTATTTAGAACAACTAATGACATAAAAGATGTAAAGGACAGCCTGTTTTTTCACTCCCTTTGAGCTGCTGCAGTCACATGAAGTAGCAATGCAGCTTGTTTACTGCAGTCTGCAATGTATTCTCAAAAAGGTTCAATAAACCATCAATAAGAAATGCTTTATTGACCCACCTTTACATGTTTCAGTCTACCCATCTCAAGTTCTTGCAGAGAAATAAACACTTGTGTAGACTGCTAAAAGCCTACATAGCAAAGAAGCTATCTGGGTACCACAGGAACCAGATGGAAAAGGAGAAAAACACCACTCTTTGATCATACTTGAAGTTCTGCTTAGAGTACAGGTGTGATGTGAAATGCAGCTCTGCTGTGATTGGTTAGTCCTGCTCAGTTGTACAGTTAACAGCAAGTGGCTATTGGAATAGGTTTTGCATCTTACAGAATAAGAGCAGTTATCTCTGACTTAGTGATATGCTCCTGCAGGTTCTCATTCGGTTCCACATCCAGAGAAACGTGATTGTGATCCCCAAGTCTGTCACACCACAGCGCATTGTGGAGAACTTCAAGGTTAGTAATTATAAGTGACCTGGCATCACTTCTCCCTGCAAAGCAAGCAGGGATCCTTTCTCAGCCTTCCCAAAATCCTCCTCAGACAAGAGCACAGGGCTTTTTTGTTTGTCTATACTGAGGGCTGCAGTTGAAGAGATGAACACTCTGTTTCCAAGATATCTGCTGAAAGTCTTAAGTCACCTTACATGGTGTCTGCTATTCTGCAGATTGCAGATGAATTGGCACTTGGAATTTTACAGGCACTGAAGAGTAGTAGCACACCACAAAGGACTAATACAGAGTAAAGCTTAAGCCCTTGTGTTAACAAATGGTGTTACTTTAAGTGATACTTGACTGAAAGCAGTCATTAGAATTCAGCAAGACTCTTAGCTGGATTAAATGGAATATGGAAGCCTTGTAGTTGTTCCTTTGGAATAGGACCTGAAGATGCATCTTTGACAAAAAGATGGAGTCATTTTGTAACACTGAAGTGCTCACCAAAGTTCTTCGAATAGTTGGCATGTCAGCCTCACCTTCTGGCTTCTTTTATTCCCTCTACCATTGAAGTCTTGAAAAAAGGCATCTCTGGATTTCCTTTTCTTTCCTTCATGAAGGAAGCAGGCATTACTTCTAACCAGCTTACCTCCAATGTGGACTTGTTTTATTTTTTTTGTTTTGTTTTTTTTAATGTTGTCCATCTTGCCTACAATCTTTGATTCCTCCAAAGAGGTGACTTCCGCCTGTTTCTCTTGTCAGGTGTTTGACTTTGAACTGACTAAAGAAGAGATGGCAACTATCCTCAGCTTTAATAGAAACTGGAGAGCTTGTGCAATGAGCATGTAAGTGCCAGCATTTTTCATGCTGTTACTTTCTCATAATGTTGTTTATAATTCCATGTTCTAAACCTTCCTAAAATTCAGGATATTCAAGCTCAATTTCCAGAGTTCATCCTCAGAACAATTTTTTTAACAGTAAAATGTTAAATATTCACGTTTTGAACCTAACTGTGATATGCTAGACATTAAATAATGGTAAGGCTGCAAAAAAGTCTTCCAGGCAGTAAACAGTTAACTACAAAGTGCTTAGATCCCACAGCATGTTGGAATATTAAATGCAGCCTGATGTGCTCAGAGCCAGGAAGAGTCTCTGTTTACAAATGCAACCCATCACCATGGAAAACAGAAGTCTGCAGCAAATGGACTCTGCTTTAATACAGTTCATCTCCTCTGACAGTTCCTTGCAGTGGTTACAGCTGCAACTTTCAGCCACTAGACTAATCTTTCCTCTTTGATTTCTTCTAGGTCCCAAAATCATAAGGAGTACCCTTTTAATGCAGAGTACTGAAGATGGTTTCTTGCCCTTCTCCTGACTTCTAGGATACGCTTCTGCCATTGCCTATGAGTTGTCTATATAGCATTCTCACTGCATCAGCCTCCCTGCTTTCCCCCCCCCCCACCCACAAAGACACAGTGTATCTACCCATTGACTGTTTTTTGTTGCTTGTTTGTTTTGGAAGAAGAAAATGCTGGAATGTTTCTGAGGAGCATACTGTGTGGACTGTGGTAGAGTGGTCTTTGCCAAACTGAATTGGTATGCAGAAAATACTGTGAAAGGTTGAACTACCAGTCTCTTTTATTTTGGAGTACTGTGAACTGGAGCTAGTGACTATTGTCAGGAAGGACCAGAATATGATAGGCTTTGCAAAATCGAGATCAGATATTTTTCTAATGACTTTTGGGTTTTGGTTTTTTGTTACTCTGTGCTTCTTTCTAATTGGAAGTACCAATTGATTTCTAAGTACAGCAGTTGCTACATGAGTAGCTCTTTGAAAAGTGTAAAGGTCCTGTTTTCTTGGTGATATAAAAGCTGTTTTTGCTTATAATAAAATATAGTTTCATTACTGTGTGTAATGAAATCATTATTTCAGCAATGCTGTAATGGTAGTGATGCAAATGTAGCTGTGTTGTTAGCTGTCTTTGAAGATTACATGAACACGAGGAAAATTACCAAGAAATCACAGCATCTGGTGTTAGCAGATCTCAGATTAGAGGTTGTCTACTGTTCCATGCTACTGCATGTGTGGAACATGTTACAAACCTGTGGCCATGGATCTATACTGTAATGTAACTTTGGCCACTGAATAGCCTACTTATAAATACAGCTGTTCTGATATGTCTGATAGTTAAGAATACTAATGCTTGAATCAGTGTTTGTTTCACTGATGTGGTAGTATATTGTGGCTAGTAGAAAATCACTCCTTTAACAACATCAAGCCTAGACAGAATTCTGTGGGTTTCAGTAAACACTATAAAATGCATCTTCCAGGTCAGTAGCACATGGCGCAGGAAAGACTTGCAATTGCTGCTTGTGTGACATAGGGATAATGCAGTGTATTTCCAAGAAACTCTTGCATCATGAAGTGGTAGATCAGAAGCTACTACTCTGTTCTGGGAGGACAAGAAAGTAAGCATATACCCACATCTTGATAGATGAGGTATTTAGTTCTATTTATAGCTCTCACAATATATGCCAATGAATATGTTAAAGTTTGGTTCCCTCTGAGGCTGCTTAAAGCTATTGTTTGAATTGGAGTCTCAGCTAGTTCAGAAGTTACAGTAATGAAACGTTAGGGGAAGCACAGCGAATGTGGTTGTTCTCATAGTATTTCCTAAGTAGGTGATACATCTTTTTGGTACTGATTATAAAGGTACTAAGGTTTCATACTAATCTAAAATTTGTCTGAGTAATACAAACTACTCTACTGAGAGGGAAAAATACTGTCTCAATGCTGCTTTCAAATCTTTCCATTATTCCCAAAGCCAGATTGCAACATATTTTTGGTCAGAATAATTTACAACAGGCTCAAGATACAAGGCTGAGTTGCCTTACAGCACAGCAGGGAGGGAGGGGAGAATCAGTGACTGACAAAGCAATATTCTCCTCTAGTGCTGATTCTCTTAAAATAAACTGATTATAATCACTGAATTCTGGGCTTAAAGGTAAATACAAATAAAAATTAGCTCTGAAAGTGGTTCTGTTTATCTATAATTTGATAAACAAAGGCCCAGAGGCATCTAAGGAAAGCAGAACAGCTGATGTTCTTAGGTTAGTCTGACAGAAAACTATTTGGGGCAATGTTGACTTGCTTGGAAACAAAATCTTTGCACTGAGTGTTCTAGCAAGAAGTTACACTGGGAATGAGGGATTCAGAAATAGTACATCAGGCTCCGTTCATTTCCTCTGTTTTTATTTCACTTAAACTTCATGAAAATGCATGCCTGAAATTTTCCATTCTCTGAGTAGGAATTTTACTGGAGAAGACTCTTAGACAGAATGCTCCACAGCAGAAGGAAGAGTGGCAAGCCCTCTTACTGGAGGGGCATTGTAACAGACGTGCTCTGTGTTTTGCTGGATGACTTAAGGGGAAGGAATTTGGGAAGAGTCATTCTGGGACACAGTGCAGCTCTTCTCTGACAGAGCTTTGATGCTTGGTCAGGTGTATGAGTGGGAATAGAGGAGAAACAGAAGCACCTGAGGGAAGGACAGTGATGCCTAGCTTTGAACACAAAGCTGTGCTTTCCCCTCAGACCATGAAGATTAGAAAGACAGCAAATGGTGGAAAAGCTTGTCAATTATACTGATTTTTTTTTTCCAGTTGTTTCTTTGAGGCTTCATATAATCAAACAAGGTTGAGAAAGGGGGAGAGCCAGTCTTCTGGACTACAGCAGAGTCTTCGTTATAGTATAAGCTGATGTAGGGATTGTAGGGGGTAAACCAGCAATTTATTTTTACTGTAACAAGTATACTAGGACATAGAATTCCTTTCATCTCCTAAAAGGTAAAGTGGAATGATCAAAGAATTAGATATCCGGAGCCTAGCATTCCTGCTAACCGAGTTCTTCCTGCTACCACTGTTCACAGCATTTGTTTTTCTGTTGTGACTTGACAGATCCCTGGGTTTCTGATCAAAGAAACTTGTAAGGACAAATATAATTTTGTAGCTCTTCCCATGCAGTGTTTTTGTTTTCTTAGCTTCAGAACATGTGGTTCAACTCCACCTTGTTGGCATTTTTAACCAGACTTTCTCAGGACATTGCTGCAACAGCTACCCCAGTGTGATACTGCAGCACCCCTAGGGGAGATAGAGACCAGCCCACAGCAAAGATTAAGAGTTGGAGACAAACACAGTCCTAGGACCTATAAAGTCAGTGCTTGCACTCAAATTTTATATATTTTTTTTAGCTGCCCTCACTGCTTAAAGTGACAGTAGTTTAGGAAGTTTTTTTTTTGTATGTTAAAAGAAAATGCATCCGAGAGAACAGATGCATTTCCATAGCAGTGTAGAACCTTGAACTGCTTTATGTGGGAAACAGGTCCCTCTTCAAGGAATTTTTGTGTAGCAGAAGAGAACACAAGAAGCAGCTGTCAATATCAGATTAGTTGGAGATAGGACACCACCTGCAGTTTTGCAGGTATTATATGTTTCAGCTTGCCATTAATGTTCCTTTGGGTGAAAATGGCTTGACTTCTGACATTGGGATGCAAGCAGACAGGCTGGCTGGCTGGAATTGCTTTGCTCTTTAACTTGGACTGTCTTTACCTCTGGGGAAGAGGGAGGGGACCGTTCTGGTTGAGCTCTTGAGTCTGACACAAGCACATATTGTAATACTTGTGCCAGATTGTGGAATCTGGGGCACAGGAAAAGAAAATCCTCCGTTGGACTGTAATCTGCATTCACTATGTTGAAAATACTATTACAGAACTCCTGCTTGATTTAGACACAGAACAGCTGACTTAAGACAAACTTTAATCACTTCATCCTATAGGTTATCATCTGTAAACTCCATCAGTAGTGTTTTATCATGTACTAGACACATACCCGAACTTGTCCTTGGTCACTTAAAAAGTTCAGAGCTGGGCCTTATCTGGTTGGGCCTTGCTCATTTAGGCTGAAAAGTAACTCTAAAATCTTTCATGCTTTCCGAACTGTTCTGGACTTGGTAAAATTCTGGCATAGCTCCTTGCACTGGTGTCTGGTCAAGGAGGGCCTTAGCCTTCTTAATTACAGCTTATATGAATTATTCCATGCCATGGATCATATTAGTTGGCTCTCTGTTCCTCTTCTCATGATAGAAGGTTCTATGAACTTTCTGTGCAGGATTAAATGCAAAAAGTTCATGTAGTAGAATAGATCTGTTGTGCTGTTTTTGTTTTTCATTGTTTGCTTTTGAATGATATGGAGTCTCATGTGGGAATGTTTGGAATTACAGTAGTTGGATAGTAGGTGGAAAACAGAGAAGCAATAACTGGCAAAGTGTTCTGAGTTTTACTATTTGTTTGTTATCTATGTTACCATGTTTTCCCTTTGAAACATGGGAATAACACTGTTTTCACGCAGCCCCTTTTGAATCTTTTAATCAAGGGCTAACTATACCAGAATGGATGGGCTGCACAATAAAAGCTCAAGTCATGGGACAGCGTATTGTGATAGAAAGGCAAAATGTTAAGCTAAGGTATTTTCTATTTACAATGTTCAGTCCAGTGATGTGGATAATCTCACTGCTGACTAGGAAAGATGCAGCTGCAGGATTGCCCTAGGCACACTGTGGCATTGCTGAGGGAGATTAAAAAGGATTTGGGGGTAATCAAAGACTTCTGCTGTAGTTCCAAAAGAAAGCTGGTGATGATGCTGCTGAGGAAACTGGCGCACAGGAAGGGAATCTGCTGGCCCTTTGAAAAACTTGCATAAATGGGCTCTAAGGAGTTTAGCTGTGTTTTGTGCTGTGAGAGTGCTCATTTTCTTTTCCTGAAGCACGCTGTGGTAGCTTGACTTGTCTCTTGCCTTGAAGAGATGGCCTTGATATTTTCAGGTCTATGAGGTGCTAGAACTGTGGCATCTCAAGTATCTGCTTCTCATGCTATGTATCTGTACAGCCTAGGGACTAATAATGGACAGATGTTCCATAGGTCAGTGGGATGAGGGTAGAGATGAATGCTGCTGCATGTATCTAAATAGCAGCATGCACTTTAATTGCAGTTCTCTCTTAAAAAGAGGAGTGGGTTAAATGCCCGCCAGTGCACACTCACTTGTCAACACAGACTTCAGAAGAATCTGAAGATGGTGATTTAATGGTTCCTAGCACTTGTCAGTAGGTGGAAGTACCTCTGTGCAGGATGCCCCCCTTACAACAAATAAAACTTTTTTTGCTAAAGCTATGGAAGTATACTTTCAGAGCAGCTTATAGCAGGCTCTTGTAGACAGCTGCAAGGCAGTACTCTTCTGCCAGAAGGATGTGCTGTCATTAAATCATATGGCTGCAGTGCTGCTGCAGAATTGAAGATACTTTATTCCTTGTGACTAATATCACCCACTCTTTTTATCTCTGGTAAGCTCTCTGCAGTTGGAAAAGAAATTATCTATTGTCTGTACAACAAATGAACAATTTCTGGCTTCTAGCTTGTTTTGGACTTTTTTATTTTACTATTATGCAGCTGCTGTGATCATCTAGTCTGGCTTCCTGCCTACCAGAGTCCATAAACATCCTGTAAATAACTTTAACTCTGATTAAATTGGAATGTTCCTCGAAAATTCCTGTGAAGCAGGATAGGCTGTATGCTGCAGCACTGAGTGACTATTGCTCCTGATGCTTCAGAACAGCTCCAGATCTGCTTGGGATCTTTTTGATAGAACCAGGCTGCGGTCTGAGTGCCTGGAAGTGCAACATCTTCCACGTGGCTTGTTTTCCAACTGTGATTACAATGACAGACTGTAACCTGACCTTTTCAACTTAACCTATTAGAGAGGCAGGGAAAAAGACTACCTGTTGCAGGCACCTTCCATACCACTGCATTATGACCATGTGGTATGGGTCTGAAATGCATTCTTTAGAAGAGTTGCTGTATGAAATCCAATTTGATACCATTCCTTTCCTGGTTCTAGGGTACCTGTTATTAAAATATCCTACAGAAGACTAAAGTAGCCTCAAAGATGTGTCATCATTCCCCTTAAAGGCTTAAAAACCTCAGGTTCAGAGAAAATCAGTTGCCAAAGAATATCCATGAAATCTGTATCCTAGCCCTGAACCTTAATCGCATAATCATCCTTCCACTCTGTGGGCAGTACTGCTCATCCACATTGTTCTTCTCCTGGACTGGAAGAACCCAAAGGGGCTACAGGAGTTTTGTGTGTTAGAAGTCAAGAGCAAGAAGTCTCAATTAACAAACACTTCATTAAATTTTGAGCAGGTGCATAGGCTGAAGCAACTCTTTTTCCCTATGGAAAACAACATTCAGTAACAACCTTTGGATTAGAACAGAAAGGGACTACTATCCAGCAAGTGGTGTAAGAGTGAAAATGTACTCTTGGCTTCTAGAAATCTGCCTGACTTTTCTGCCAAATAAAATAATTCTTCTGTTTCCTTTATCAGACTTTGGTTTTGCTGGAAGAAGTTTGCAGCCTTAACTGCAGCCATTCTACTGATAAAGGCAGTATTTATCTACTTCTGTAGATATGATAAATCCAAACATACAAATCTCCTACCAGTTTGTTAGTGTTTAGCAGTTCATAAATAGGAAACTTCATTAAGAAAGCTGCTCCAGAAACACAAGTCAGCAGTGTCCTCTGAGGTGTTTTCAATCAATCACACAGCTCTGTACTTGGTGAGAATCTGAAACAGCATTTTGTTCTACCTCATAAAGGCCTTCTGATGTTGAATGGCTTGTCTTATATTAACAACTAAAAGTGTTTTAACCTGTTGTCTGAAAATACTGACACCAGGAGAATCTCTAAATTTCTCTAAAACTTGTGATGATTTATATTTATTGCAAATTATTTTTGTCTGTCCCATGGATTCTGGGTTATTCAATTTATTTAACTATCATTACTAAACACTAACACAGTACATAGAACCCTTAGAGTTGGAAGGGCCCCTTAGAAGCCATCTGGTCTAACTCCCCTGCAGTGAACAGGAACACACACAGGTAAATCAGGTGCTCAGAGCACTGTTCAGCCTGACCTTGGGTGTCTCCATGGATGGGGCATCCACCACCTCTCTGGGTAACCTGTTAACATATTTTCTTACAACTAAGAATATTTACAAGGTCAATAAAAAGACACAGGCAAAAGATCAGAATCTTTGTAGTTGATAATAAAAGAAACAAACCTGTGTTTGCTCAAAGCTTACTCTTCAGTATTCCCATCAACTATGTTCTTCCATCTTGTGCAATACATGTTGGACTTAATGCTGTGATTTGTTATGCATGAGGTGTTACAAATCACTTGAACAATGAAGCGCAGTTCTTCTGATCCCTGGAGGACCTGAAGATAATGCCCATGTTTGTCTTCCAAAAAAAAAAAAAAAAAATGATGATAATCCTTGTGATTTTTGCATCTAGCAAAAGAGAATATGATTAAAACATTTAAATGGATATTCTTTCTCTTAATGCTAAGGAAACTGCACAGGCACAGCTTTTCACTTAAAAAAAAATTGAAGCTCATTCTTAAAGTGGATTTTATTTACAGTTACTGTCTGTAATGTAAAGCAGCTAAAGGAAACAGAAAAATAATTTAAAATTATTTATTTTGGCGTTTCCAGCCCATTTTGATTTTCAGACAACAGCCTGAAATCCATCGCAAGGTGCCTCAGCATACATTAACTGCACACAAATCCCAGTGCTACTAACCTGTATGAGGTGGACAGTGCTCTAACAAACCCTGGTGCTTGCTGGATTCCAGAAGATACAGATGTGATCAGGTATTGGCTAAGATTCCCTTTTTTTTTTTTTAAAGTGAGGCTATTGATGGATGTCTGTTGAGAAGATACTTGAGTGATAATCTAGTCCTGTCTAAAAGTAGAGAAGAAGATGGTGAAAGAGGTATTCGCTCGCTTAATGCACGGATTCAGTATTTCTTCTTGAAACTGAGGAAGGTTTCCATCTCCTCTTCATCCAATTCAAGGTCAAAACCCTGGATGAAGGTCCCAAACAGCTGATTTGCAATTTGCAAAAAGGCAAGTGTAAGTAGATTGGCAGGAAGAATATTAAATACAGAAGTAGAAAAGTGTTGTGTTTGTTCAAACACTAGAAAGCACGCAATGGATGCATGCTTTTGGTGAACAATGAAAAATGTCATCAAATTACAGTGCTGGTGGGAACCAAATTGCATCATTTTGTATCACTAGGCGCAAAAAGTAATGTCTCTGCCTTTATCTGTTTTAATGAAGGAGTCTCAGGCCCTCTTTTAAGTAACATCTAGCATTCATAAGGAAGTAACCTACGTGATACCTGACAAAAGTTTTTCCATATTCTAGATGTGAAGGGAGTATTTTGTTCTACTCCAGAGTGGATTTCTCTGTGTAAGAGTTAAATTTTGTAAGGTTACCTTAATATTTTCCTTCGTGCAATGTGGAGTGATAGATCTGGGAATTAGACTCATGTTTCTTTGAATCTGGAGCCAGATAAGTACCTGTAGGAATAAATAGGGAATTAGAGCTGGAAGTTCCACCCATCTGAAAGCCAAAAATCATACTTTTCTACATGGTTACAGGGGACAGCTCTACTGATAGTCCCAGACAGCTTACATAGGAGAAACAGAGAAAAAGCACTATGGTAAGCACTTCCTGATTGTTGCATGAAGTCATTTAACCATATTTCTCAAGTTGAGATGACAGAATGGGAGTACATTGAACAAGAAATCAGAATTGGCCAGGGATGCTGTGTGTTGAAGAGCCAATTAAAGACCACAAGTAGAAATCCAAAGACACTGGTAATCACTGGTAACCATCTAACACTAGTCTTTAAATCTAGAGACAAGTTTTAAAGCGTTACACTGGGGATGAGAAAGCTAGAATTCAACTTTCTGTAAGGTCTTTTGGTACCTTAGCACAAGAGGAAAAATTAAATATCACTGGGGAAAATACCAAGATCTGTGTTAGCCCGAGCTGCGATTTTGCTGTGCATGAGTGCAATTTCCTTAACTTGGGGGTCATCAAAAAGGGAAACATCCTCAGGCTCGGACCTGGAAAATAAAGAGCAAAGTTCATCAATTGAATGACCTACTGTCTTCTCCCTCAAAGACTACAGTGCATAAATACTAGTTAAATGATAAGAAAACATCATTTTGCACACTTTCTTTCATCATCTTCTTGCTGCTCCAGTCCTGCCTTCATTCTTTTCCTTTTATCACAAGCAGGCACACGTGCAGATGTTTGTCGTTTCTAATATGTCAGATAATCATAACACGTTCTAGTGTAGTGTTCTACAGCCTGCAAGCAGGCTGGGAATTTGTTCTCTCCAATTTTGTACAAATTACTGAGTTTCTTTCTAATTACAGCAGTTTACCCTGTGAAGGGTTATCCACACACTAGTTTTATAGTATTGGTTCCCATTTATGTCTAAGAGTGAAGTCTCACAAAGCGTTCCTACCATGGCCAGTTGGGTGCTCCAAATGGATGGTACACAGTGACAAAGATCCCTTTGGACTGGCAAAATGGAATCAGCTCCACTTGAAGAAGATATGGGTGGCTTTCAATCTACAGATAAATAAAAATACTTAATTTCTTTGAAAGCAGAGTCTTCTTCAAGGTTTAACATCACTACGGTGACCTACCAATGCCACCTTATCTTTGGAAAGACCATAATTTTTGCATTTATATGGATTTTAAGAGTGTCGGCCAATATGTCAGAATGTTTCCCCTTCTCAACTCTGCCTCACAAGTTCCAGGCTTCTTACATTACTTTCCCTTCCCAGCTGTCTGCCTCGTTTTTCACAACCTCTCATAGTCCCCATATAAATGGACTCCAAAGTCTAGCTGTTTGCATCCAGCTGGAGTACCCAGCTGTCTTATTGGCCTTAGCTATTTGCCTTGGCCGCATACTGTAGCCTGGCTCTGTTTCTATCTAGTCATGCTGCCTCTTTTCTGCCAGCCCTGGGGCACAAGATTGGAGAAAAGCAATCTGAGTTTTCCATTTCTTGATAATTCAGCTAGAGACAGGTGTATTTTCACAGGGATATTGAAAACCACAGCCTTGACATAAAAGCTATTTCACAGCCAGAGATGCTCCATTAAATGCAAGACGCTAATTGTCACAGACAGGTGTGATACCAGTCCTGATGAGCTGAAGCAGAATTGGCCTGATTATTGGCAGGTTTGTATTTTGAGTCTGGTTTGCTCAAGAGCCCATCTATCTGTTTACAGTTGAAGTTGGAGATTCTGATGACCTTTACCATCCCCACATCCACCTGCTCTTCCATAGCCTAGAAATAACACAGAATCAGATTTGCTATTGCATTAAGATCTCCTCTTCTCTTCTCTTCTCTTCTCTTCTCTTCTCTTCTCTTCTCTTCTCTTCTCTTCTCTTCTCTTCTCTTCTCTTCTCTTCTCTTCTCTTCTCTTCTCTTCTCTTCTCTTCTCTTCTCTTCTCTTCTCTTCTCTTCTCTTCTCTTCTCTTCTCTTCTCTTCCCTCTCCTCTCCTCTCCTCTCCTCTCCTCTCCTCTCCTCTCCTCTCCTCTCCTCTCCTCTCCTCTCCTCTCCTCTCCTCTCCTCTCCTCTCCTCTCCTCTCCTCTCCTCTCCTCTCCTTCTTCTCCTCTCCTCTCCTTTTCTTTTCTCTTTTCCCTTTCCTTTCCTTTTCCTTTCTTTCCCTTTCTTTTCCCTTTCCCATTCTTTCCCTTTCCTTTTCTTCCCTTCCCACTTCCCCTTCCCTTTCCCTTTTCATACGGAAAAAGTGCCTGCAGAAAGACTGTAATGGTAAAACTCATCATAGCTGAGATGTGGCAGTAGTACAGCACAGTGAACACCAGCACCTTGGTCAAAGATTCTGGCTCTCATGTCATGTGCCATTGTACAAATAAATAATAGCATTACTCCAGATGAACAGTTATCATACTATGATTATTTCAGTAGAATGCCACCATTTTGAAATACTTCCCCACGCAGACCTTCTGCTCCAAAACAGCAGAGGTGGGGTTTTTTTTAGAACAATTCCTCAGCTGACAAAATAATTTTCCCATAATAAAAAGCCTGTAGTTGGAACAGAGTGGCTGTGTTCAACTAACCCCTGACAGCCAGAAGAGAAAACCAGATCATCACTGCTGATTAATTTCCTACAGGAGCCGTACCATTTAGCAGTTTTGTTATAGCACAAGCAGTGCTACATTCCTCCCACTTCCTATTTCACACTAACAAATGATAAAGCCACTTGACAGCCCTAATTAGTTTGGCACCTCCAACATAAAAGAAGCAGGAGAAAAATAATATGCTGCCTTTCCAGCAGAAAAAAGCACCTTTACCAAATCAAAAATCCTTCTCACTTGAAGTTGATATCATAAGCAGCAGCCTGGCGTGACCAATCTTTTCCTTCAAATAACAAAATTGTGCCTAATTCTTGCTCTGACTGAAGGGGAAAAGCATCAAGGAACTCGGCTGACTTATGAGTCTCTCATCCTCTGAGCACATGGAGGAAGAGAGGAGAGTAAGACAAAATCATTCAGAAAGCAGAAAAGTGGGCCTGCACTGAAGTCTGGACTTGCACACTGCCTGTGCATATACCTGCACACACAGCATTAGCCACAGGCTTTGGGCAATTCCAGTCCTTTCTGGAGGGGAAAATTTGTATGTCCTGGGTATGCTGGCACAGGCATGTTAGCTTGACTGTGTTCTGACAGGTGAGGTACAGATTGGGTTGAGCACAGCTCCAGAAAAGACACCCATGAACACCTGGTGCACTGTAGGGACACCACAGCGTGTTTCGTGTTAGAAATTCTCCCAGAATGACTCCTAGTGTGGTCAGCGTGAAGTTTTCGGGCTGTCATTTCAAACTAGCAAGAATTTTTCATTCAGCTAATGAATGAACCTCCCATATATCAAGAAAATCTGTATCACTGGGAATTATCATACCCTTATCATCTGCAGGAAATGGCTCCTCACCTGCCTATCATGGCACAATAAAAGTGGGGTTAACGTAGGCTGGAATTGTAAGTAGTTGAAGAAATCACATAGGAATCCAACAATCAAGTGGATATCCTGGCTTATGTTTGTGTTGGGGCGAGAAGTGGCCAAGAACAGTAATCTGCATGAACACAGTAATCTTCAAGAAAATCTGCCTCTGGAGAATCCGTCCTGCGGGCAGAGGAAGGGCAGACACTTTTATGTGCTCCACTTGGGTTGTGGGAAGTCTGGGGATGTGACACAATGGGGAAGTGAGGATTTATTTAACCTGGGGGTAGAGAAAGAAGAGAAAAAAGGGAATTCACAACTGTTTGATCCTGAGTAAGCAAAGGACAGCCAAATCCCAGACTTTAAGAGGAATGTGATCTGGATGGTGATTTGATCCATGCCAAGGAAACGCTGTGTAGGTGAAAGTAAGGTGATTTTGTATTATGAAACCTGTCTTAAACAGCCACAATCTTATCTTTCTTCCTCATCACTCTGTATTATGTCACGATGTCATTATGTCTTAATGAGGTTTAACAACGCTTTTCCTTAGATCCCCAAGGAAGAAGGGGCAGAGTCCTGACAGAGGGCTCAGGAAGGTTGAAGCCTCACATACCTTGAATCCCACAGGCCAGTGCATCAGGCAGAGATCCAAATAATCCAGCTGGAGGGCAGTAAGCGTATTCCGGCAGGCCTCCTTCACCAGGGACTTCTCATGGAAGATGCACCACCACTGGGGGGGACACAGAGCCTCACAGCTGCAGAGCATCCCAAGCAGAGGGCACTTGGCATGCACAGAAGCAACTCACCGTAAAGGACAGCTCCTCATCCTGCGGAAGCTGCAGTTATGTGCATCTTATTTTATTCGCAGCAATATCGGTCAGCTAGGTAAAACGAGACTGAGACAAAAATCCTAGAAATTTAAATGAGGATTAAACAAAATGAATTAAAAAGCAAAACTGGTGAATATCAACCCCCAATTTCCAGTAGATAGAAGTTACTTTATTTTTCCTACCATTGTTGTTGGGGGAAAAAACAAAACAAAACAACACCCGGGAGTTAACAGGCTAAGCCCAGCAGCGCAGCAGGAGTGACCACAAATACAATAGCTGTGCTTCTTATCTCAGAGGCAGCTGAGAGCACAGCCTCAGTTCCTGTCTCCATAGCTGACAATGGATATGGACTACAAAAAAAAAAAAAAAAAAAATCCCTCTCACATCAAGCCAGGTTTTCAACGGTTGACCTCTTTCTTCTCTCCATCCACATAATGCTGACACCTGAGAGAGGAGCTAGCTCTCAGCCCAGTTCCATTTGTGAGCCTGTGGTCGTGCATGAGATGAGTTACCCAAGGCTGTACATAAAGAGGTCTTCTCACCTCACAACGCCCTCCTCAATTTTTTCTTATAGCACAGCCCCAATCTCACTCTCATTCTGGTACACGTAGGTGCAGTCAAAGTGGTGGTAGACAAGACTGATGGCAAACTTTACCGCATCTCTTCCTTTTCCTTGGAAAGACTGAAACAAGGGAAAAAAAAGAATATAAAAGAAAAATATATCGACTACCCTTCAAATCTGGAGACTTTAAAACACAAAATATTGACGTGCTCCAATTTGGTTCTTGTTTTTAATACTTTTCTGGAACACTTTGGCACTGGCTGCAAGTCACCGATGACTTGCTTGAGCTGATCCATCCTTCTGTGAGGACTGAATGCTCCCATTCAGGCACCAAGGTATCCTGAAATAAGTTCTAATTTTCCCCAGAATAAAAAGCAGTTTCCAATGTGAGATACTGGCAGCATAAGAACCTGAATAACCTCCGGAAAGTCTTCTGGCCTTGCACACCAACAAGCTGACTCTTGTTAACAACAGAGCAAGGGACACAAGAGGACTACGAACCACTACAGACTACAAATCACTACAGTGCCACCTCCTGGGTAAAATGCACAACTTGGTATTTAAGAGAAAAAGTAAAACACTTCCATTCTTGGCTCAGAGATGCTGAAGTGTTGCTCGACAGCTGGATATCAGCTCTGGAAAACGATACTTCAAAAGGAAACGTGATCTAAAACAACCACCACTGCCTACATTTAGCTTAATTACATCTACATCCATCACCTGTTTTTTTAATGATTTCAATTCTCCAAGTGTTTCCAGTCAAAGGGCATTTGTCTTTTCTTAATTCAAAGCGGTCTCACATAGAAACCACAGCAGGTTTGCTCTTCTTCTGTTTTGTTTTCCCATGAGCCTACATGTGACCAAGTTTAAAGTTGTACAAATCTTGGTCTTTGGAGTCACGTTCTGTGGTTCTATGCTGGAGAGAGCTGTCAGGGAGAAACCACAGCAGGGAGTGACCTGCATTCCTTTCAGGTGGAGGAGGAGCTGGTGAAGAACAGCAGTGACAGTATATCCTGTCAATACACAAAGCTGAGTAACACAAAATGTTTTTCAGACAAATAATCTATTTTTTATATTGTGTTTAATGTACAGAACTTCAAATTCTGTAGTCAGAGTGAAAAGGACACCCTACTGTCCCACTGAAACACAGAGAGTTGAAGCTCCAATTACATGGGAACCTTGATATCAAACAACTTTGATTATTTAATCTCAGTAGGTTTGGTCTGTGTTTTCATTGCTCTAATACGAGAGATGTTTTGTGGTGACAGAGATCATGTGTCCAAAAATTTCCTTCTCTGTAGTACTAATAGGTTCCTATTACTGTACTAATCAGTTCCTTCAGAGAGCTCATTAGCATCAGCGCCCGAAGAGATCCCTTCCAAGGCATAATTTTCACTTAAAGCCCATTTAGTTACCATTTAGGTTTCTTAGTATCTGCTGTCATCAAACCAATCCAGACTGAAAGGGTTAAATGAATTAATTTTTTATTTATGTGATGAATAGCAGCAGCTGACCAAGAAATATAACAAAATAGTTTAAGATACCTTTATGCTGACTGAATGGTGTGTTATAGACATAGTAATTTACAATTCGTATTTAGTTTCCAGCCAAGGGACAATCCACTTTTTCTCACTTAATAAGCTCATTTTCTCTCCTTTTAAATGTTTCATCCAATTTTACATTTATAATTCAATATGTCCTTAAATCTTCTCTCTTATCTAAATTCAGTAATATAATATTTGCAGGTAAAGAACTACTCAATCAACTTTTTTTTTTCTTGCAAAATGCTACGTACTACTCATCTGCTGTCACAGATCCCAATAATCCCCAAAAATCCCAATAAATTAAAAATGTAAAATCATCAAAACAAGTGTGAATAAGTTACCCACATTCTCTAAGGAGAACATGTACATTCAAATCCACCACGTCACTTAGATTCACATACCCACATGCACTCATCAAAGATGACACCTACACAACATGCTAGGTTATTAATACCCAATGGCAAAAACAAGAAGAAAGAAAAAAAGGCTCAGCAGAATTTTTTCTTTTGTAGGATGTGGTTTTTTGTTTGATTTTTTTTCTGTAGCTTAGAAAATTTTCCTTGACATCACTACCTGCTCAGTTAAAACATTTCCTGAAGGACAGGTGTAAAAAACCTACAATACCTGAAATATTCTAAGAGGCAACAAATGCCACATCCAGTATTTTCTGCACTTTTCTGACCTGAAGTAGAGATGGTCAAAGAAGTCCTTTGCCTATCTATGTCAGCAATTTCTTGGTGTTACTTGCATGACCAGAGGTGCAGGGATAAGCAGAAAAATTCCTTTCCAACATGTACCTGCCATGTGCCCAGTTCCAGGATGGGCATCCTTGCATGGGTGAGTAGCTCCAGGTTGGTGGCCATGCATGGTCCTCTTCCAGATACACAAGAAAGCAGAGGCTTAAGCCCCCTGCAGAGCCTTTCAACAGCCTTTGTTCCTTCTTCTTCCTTTGTCGTTGACTGCAGATGAAGAAAAAGATGGGCAGAATTAGTATAATAAATGAAAGAAGGAAAGGATTTTATCTTCATGTCATTCTTCAGAGAATGTCAAAACTTACTGTGGACTCCTTCCACAGGTTTGCTGAGTGAGCTTGGCATTTCACTTACACATTTTTGCATTGACTGTGGTTGCAGCTTTTTACATACCTCATAATCTCTAGTTTTCTGAAAGGGAAAAAAAAGAAAAAGGTATTTGAAGAGTTCACGCTCCTCCAAATAACCATTTCTAGTCTCACCTGTCATCTCCCAAGAACATCACTAGAAGTCACAAGCATACTTGTTTTGCCCACAGGAGGAATAACTAAAAAATTCCCAGATCTGCTTCATTCTCACCCACCTCATCCCACCATCCTCATCCCACCTCACCACCACTCACCCACATTACTCATTTCCCCTTCACTGCCTTTATTGCAGCCTACAGATTTTCCTCATGAGAAACTGGGCAGCAGCCTATGTCTCACTTGGATTTGCGCTCACTGAGCTCAAATGGTGACACTAGATTTGCCTGATGCACAAGGCCAAACCACGTGGTCAAAATATCTGTCTCTGTAGGGTTTCAGGGAGAATCTAAAGGCCCACTATAGTTTTTGCCCTGCCCCTTGACACAGGTTTTGCTGTGGAAGTGGCAGATTTACTGACATTATTTCTTGTCTTCCTCAGGGAGGAAATAAAGTTTCTTCAATGTTTGCCCTCAACGACCATACAAAGGGTGTTCACTTGATTCATGTTCCATTGTATGCCATTTTTTTCTCAGTTATACATCATTCTCATCTTTATCATTCTACAATTCCACAGTCTTACCATATGAAAGTACTCACCATATGAACGTCATTTCTAGTTTCAGAAAATACACCTCACAAGATTTTCAGCCTCAGCTTAGGGATATATCAGGTCAGTGAGGAAGTGAATTAACGCCACCATTAAAGATAGATTTAAGTTTTCCTTAGGGATTCTTCATCTGTTCAAAGAACTTCATGCTCACAGAGAATATAACTTTGACATAGAATTCTAAGATTGAAAGATGGCTTACCTACTACAATTTGCTGTAATACACGGTATGATAAAGGGAGATATTAACTAAAAAGGAATGTCCCATTCCTATTTCCCATTCATTTATAATCTTCCTGCCTTTCTCAGGATTTATATTAACATTTGCAGGATGTAATAATGATAAAATCTTGTCAAAGGTCAAAATATTTGATTGTTTGACACATTTGAAATGTTCTGATGCAATTCTGTTGATATCTTTAAAACAATCAAATAGACAACGGGTTATTCCCCATTCATCTGTTAATGATATACTTTTGAAAGTATTTTGACATTTCCACAGTGTGATTCGTCAAGAGGCACAGGGTTTCCCCTACTTGAAAGAGTTAAGAAATAAGTAGTAAGTAGAGCTTTGTCATTTAAAGATCCATTTTGTTACTTCTGAGTGATTCTTCTAAATCCAACTTATTTTATCTGCAAGACAGATGATCAGCAGTGGCAGTCTTGATCCGTGATGTTGTGGTAGTGCTACTTCGTGGTCTCATCTATTTGCATACTGTCCTATATTGGATAGTTTATCATTCATAGCTGAAAAACTTCTGCATAAATTGCACAATGGTTTTACAAGGCTCAGGAAGAATAGCAGTCTATTCTGGAAAATCCCAAACCTCTCATTTTTACATAGAGAGGGTTTGACTCCAGCCTGGAGGCTTCTGTGTCCTGACAGAAGGAGCTGGTGTGCTATCTGATTTCAGAGCACTGCCCAAGATTTCACAAGAAGTCATTTCAAAGATATGACTGTTACGCACATATTGTTTATCCACTCATCAATGAACTTTCCCTTCTCTGGCAAAGAAGAAGGGAAAGTTTCCTTTTGTTACAGCAAAGAACAGCCCCAGGGTAACACCACATTTCTACAGGCAGAGCCTCAGATGCCCAGTGACCCAGTGCAGGTCACTTCCTTCAGGCCTTTTTTGCATCTTGCTGCCCCTGCACGCAGGATATGCTCAGTGTGAAAGCATAAATCCACCATTTCTCATTCAACACACAAAAACAGCAACAAACACTGAGAGTCCATGAGATTGAGCATGAGCATGCTCAGTACTCACTGGGCAGACACACAAACTGCTTCCACTCTTCCATTGAAAGGCCAGCAGCATCAGTCAGGTGGCCAAGAGTCAACCCTGCTGCTCCCTGCAAGAGGTGCCCAGTGGCTCCAAGCTCTTGTTCTCCAGCACCAGCTTTCCTTGAGCATTTCACACTTTTTCACATTGAGTAATTTTCCTCTTGTATTCTCTGTCACTGCTTGAGCTGATCTAAACCAGCAGCTTCCTTCTCCACACGCAGCCTGCCCCCTCTTGCACAGCTCGAGGCGGCTGACCTCCTTGCAGCGGCTTCCTACAAAATGGCCTTTTCCATGCTGGCCTTGGCCACGGGCACCTCAACCCCATGTCCAAGGATTTTAATTGAGAGGTGTAAATTTGCTGCAGCTCTGGGACAAGATAGAGGGGAATATCTTTTTCTTCCAAGCTCTGCTCTTCCCATTGCCAATGCAGTCTTGGGGAGAAGCACTGGCCCACATTTCCGTACTGAATCAAACTGTGGAACCCATGGGAGGCAGAGCTTTCAGTCATAAGTCTGTTTAAGAAAGCAACAATTACCTGAGAGCACTCTTAAGTCTCAGTGAAAATCTTTCTCTAGTTTGGAGAGATAAACCCAGCTTCCATCTTACATATCTGTGCAAAAGCTCTGGCAGGGTTAGTACTGTTTCCTTCCACTTGAAGTGCTACTGCACAGTCATAAGAAATGGAGATGTAAGGTGGATGAGATATGGTGATATTTCTGTTGAATGGCCCACCTTTCTACCTTCTATTTTATTATCGTGACCAAACAAATGACAGCTGAAAGCATCACTTTCCACATAGGTTAAAATGATCTCAAGGTGCTCAAGAAGAGGCTTAGATTACATATTAGGAAGGTGTACTTCACAGACAGAGTAGTCAAGCAGGCTGCCAAGGGAAAGTGTGGAGTCCCCATCCCAGGATGTATTTAAGAGACATGTGGATGTGGCATAAAGGATGTGGTTTAGTGGTAGGACTTGTCGGGTCAGGTTGATGGTTGAACTTGATGATCTTGAAGGTTTATTCCAACCTAAATGATTCCATGATTCCATGATTTGCCTTTAAGCCCTTGTTCAATTTTTCACAGCAGTTATGCTTGTAAGTTATGTTGTGGGTTTTTTCTTTAATTTCAGGAGAGTTACCTCAGAAACATTTATCTTCCAGTTTCTTCACCACATTTACATCAGAAATCTGTGTAACCTTTTAAGTTCTCTAAAGCATTTATGACTCCTGTGCCTGTTTTCACAGGGAAGTGCAAACACCACCGAGCCTAATGAATGCAAGCTTCAGCCTGGTCAAATATAAACCAGCCATGTGGGAAACAACACAGAGTCTGGGCTGAAAACTAATTGATGCACAAAATACCACCTAAGGGCTATCTGAGGTCTGTTCGCACTTGCAAAGAAAGCACTGCCCTCTATTGTACAGCTGAAAGAACAGGCCGCGTTGTCAGGAGAAACTCCAGCAGGGCCTTCCTGCCCTCAGGTGGCCACAGCTCAGGGCACATTGTGGGGGGAACACCAGTGGTAACTATTTGATAAGTAACTCTTGTAAATTACAGTTATACTTGAAGTAAAGCATCAAAAAAAAAAATTTCTTTCTTACTTTCATGTATAATCTGTAGGTTGACAACATATCGAACTCTTAGGGAATACACACATGACTGTCTGTATATGTTACATAAAAATATACATGTTTATTTTAAGGTGTTCTGGTTTTTACGTGTGTATTGAAACTGGGGATATTGAAATTGGGGAATATCTGAATCCGAGGATGTGTCTGCCAGAGATGAAGCAGAGAATCTGCATTTTGCTATGCCTCTACTCCTATCTCACAGATCCTTCCCCTTAAGACTTGGTAATCCCAAAGCAAACCCATAAAAAGGAAATGAAGTTTTACCAGAGCCTACAGTTATCTCTTCAATTTTCTTCTGGCTTTATCTTGCTTCTCAAGGACCTCGCTACCTGTGCTAGGTTTCATTTGCACAGTGGCTCTAGCACAGGGTCAATAACCCCAACTCCTCTGAGGGGACTCTATGGCTGTGTTGGGAACGCTGGTGGAAAGGCAGGAGGTGCTTTTCCTCACCCTGCCACTGTGTGAGGTTATAACTGCAGGGCACGGAATCTCAGCACAGGCTGTTTTGCATAGCACTTCACCCCATGCTCTGAAAGCCATCCTTGGGCTGTTTATCCTGCACACGCATTAACTGCTGTAGGTAGACACAGGGGCATTCAAGGTGATTTTTTGCAAAAACAGCTCAGGTCTGGAAGTTTTCGAATCGGTATGCAACGCAGTCCCACTCCTCCCATGGCCCAGTTGGATCTGGAAGCAATATAAACTGACTACAGACCCTGACAATAAACTCACTGTATATCCAGTGCAAGGGCAAAGTGATCTGGGAAGGCTTAGTCTCACTTTCTCGGTTGTTAGCTCTGTCTTTGTTACTTCTGAGGTGCAATTTCTCCACTGTATGAGCTCTGAGTAGCCTTGAGCCTCCTGGCATTTGCTGCTATGTTGTTCAACAGAGCGAAGGATGAAAAAGGAAGTTTGTATTCTTTACGCAGGGTGAGCCTTGATGCTTTACTTCCACACATCTTCCAGGCACGGTAGTTTTTCAAAGGGCCACAGTGAGTCTTCCCCAGTCTATGTCTCCCAGACAGTCTTGTAAGCAGCAACCCTGGATTTGCACAGTGAACTATGTTACTAGTAGTTATTAATTCACATAGCATGCTCAGCCTCTTTCTGGATATAATGCTATGGACAGCCACCAAATCTGTGCTTCTGTAAATTCTGTAAAAGGCAGCAGTAAAGAGGCCAAAAAGGAGCATACTATTTAGAACTAGAGAAGTTAATCATGCTCATCCTCAAAAATGCACAGTATCTCCTTCTCTCCATAATCAAGCCCCTGCATGCTGTGTGTGCTCCACACCTGTAAGAACTACATGATGCACTGATGCTTATCAAACCTGTAATTGCCTCACACTGAGAAATAAAGCCTACAGATCAGGGCCACAGGTGCACCGACAGGCTCTGCAGCCTCCTCTCCCCTGCCTTGGGGCTGACCATAGAAGTTGTTTCATCCTCTCACCTCACAAGCACAATGTTCAGGACCAGAGCTGATACAGGACAGCTGTAATTTTGGATCTGACACCTAAATTCTGTGAGAGAGCTGTGAAAAGCCTTCTTTGGAACCTTCACTCTTTGTTTTGAGGGCTGCCTTTGAACTCAGGCCCCCATGCTAGGTCCTTGCCCAAGCTACACCAGCAGCTGCATAAGAAGGTTAGGAGCCAGGAATCCTCTAACCTCAGAGGGTGCTGATTCAGGACTTCAAATACATTTAATATGATGATCGAAGCAGTTTACACTTCAACTGTGCAGACCTCAAGGACTTGCAGTTTTGGGGGATCTGCCATAATAAAGAGAACCAGAACTGGTCTTCGTGTTTCTTAATCCAGGTCATGAACTTGGGCAGTCCTGAAGTGAGTAGTACACTCATTTTACCACTTCTGCCCAGGGACAAGTACCAGAGAGGAGAGTGGAGAGCTCAGGGTGACTGCAGGGTTATAGGAAGATGCTAAATCCCTGTTCTAGTAGGCCACTGTTCTTATCTGAAAGCTCAGAAAGCCAGTTGTTGTGGTCAGGTCACATAGCATGTGTTCTGCCTTACATCATTTCTGTTCTCTCTGAGGCATTCCAGCTTCTAATACAGGAAATTAGGTGCCCAAATTGTTAGAATTACCTTATTCTTCATCAGTATTAAACATGCAAGTGTAGCATGCACTTCTGGCAGCACCACACTGGGGACTTGACAGCTCCTGATTTCTTAGCACCTTAGGGAACACCATGCCCGCAGAGACATTCAGTAGTTGGGTTGTGCTGCTGCTGGAGGTGGGGCAGGCTCATCACCTGTGGGAACTGAGCGGCCCTTACCAGGCAATTTATGTTTTCAGATACATCCAGGCCAAGAACAATTCAGAAAGGTTACTTGCTAGGGGATTTATCCCATACCATTGAATTCAACAAACAAAAAACAGAGATTTCTTTTTATTGGCATACAGACTGAAAATATTCTTAATATATGTCTCAGCAATTCCCAGATAAAGGATAAAAGCAGATAGGAACCCTCCAGCTGCGTAGTCTCACCACAGGAACATAGGCTGAACTAATAGCACAACGTGGCAGGACTTGAAATTGATTTGAAAATTGAGATTTGAAAATGACTTACTTTCTTTACAAACTTGTACTATACAAAACGTTTACTGCTTGAGGGACATTTTTGACTTCATGAGCGGAGAAGGAAAGTAGAGAGCAATACAATTCCTGATGGCAATCCCTTGAAGAAAAAAGGAAATTCCTAAAAGTTCGACTATATCAGGGCATTTTTTTTCTCCTCTTCCCACATTGTATGGAGTGTGTTACCATAATCTTTGACTACTGTGGTGAATAATTTCCACTAAATACACATATATGCCTGACAGGTATGATAAAACGATAATCGTCTATCTGAACGCATACAAACTCATCTCCTACATCACAACTACTACAATAGCTCCTGATTTAAAAACATCTCTTTATGCTGACACCAACTTCCAATCACATCTCAATTCCTCGGTGATTCATTTCCTTGAAGAATTTTAAGAGTAAGCATCCCCTCCCTGGAAGCATTCAAGGCCAGGCTGGATGGGGCTTTGAGCCACCTGGTTCAGAGGGAGGTGTCCCTGCCTATAGCAGGAGGTTGGAACTAGATGATCTTAAAGGCCCCTTCCAACCCAAACCACTCTATGATTCTGTGATCACTGCTGCATGTGTTGTAAGGGCCCTGATCCCTGTTAGAGCTGTTTCTCAAGACTTTCAGGGTCCCTTGCCCAGCTTGCCATCATCAAACATGGCCTGAAAAGCTCTTTTGGTCTTATAGCTGCCATGGCTCTCCAGCTGCACCATGTGCTTTCTTGGAACACCATGCAGGCTTTCAGACCAAAAAGTTCTTCTGTACTGGCATCTAGGCACCAGCATGGTGAGTCAGCAGAGAAAAGAACTAACTTTATTATTTTTTAAGAGAAAATTAATATATAGAATCACACAAATATGAAGGATACAATAAATAAATAATCACATGGCAGGAAAGAAAAGATTTCTAGATGCAATAATTCTAAGGTCCTTTCTCCAGTTGAGTTTGTCCTGCACTTCTCTTGTGGGGGAAAAAAACAACTGAATGCAGAGGTTGTTGATGGAGTACAGTTCTTCCTTGAGGAGCATTTGCACACATCCACTCTGGCTTGCAGATGTTGAGCTCCACGGGCAAGGCACAGCTTCTGAAAACATTCTGATACAGCTAGATAAGGCTATTGGGGCTGTTTTTTCATGTAAAACAAGAGATATGCTGTTTGTCCCCTACAAGAAAAAAGAAAAAGCAAAACTAGCATGTTTGAAGATCTCACTGATCTCAGTTGCAAAAAACCTTCCAGGTTTGTTCCCTCTCACCTTTCTGTCAGCTGAAGTGGCCCTACCCAGTGCTCCTATGGCAGCATGCTAACCTCCCTGGCAGCACTATAGCTTATAGGAGGAAGTCTCTCCATGCTCATTTTCTTATGATTCATCAACATACAAAGCATCGAGGAATCCTGACTGATGTACCTAACGCTAGTCAGGATCAAGGGTCAATCACAACACCACCACTCCTACAGCACTATTTGTGACAACTGCAGGCTTCAGGTACAGTCAGTATAATGGTCTCAAGTAACCAGAACACAAGAATGCTCCCTATACACTCCAACATCCCCAGCTCATGACAGGCAAAGGGCAATTCCTATCATTTGTTCTCCCTCACTTTGCTGCATCATTCTGCAGATGCCAGAGTGGCAATAAGTAAAAACAAAGAGGCATTTCCTTACCAGTAGAGGTCTGAATGCCCATAGGTACTTTTAACATCATCCCACGACACCTGATGTAAAGCACAGAAGATAAGGGTGGTAAAAACTCTTGAGATGGACATACTGTGATACCAGCACAACAGTCCTCATGACAGTGATACAACTGCTACTTTCAGGAACAACAAATATTTTAATTAGACAGTTTGTTGATCATGCTTTTTGAGGAAAATCAGTTCCTTTGCCTCTTAAAAAAAAAAAAAAAGCATTGAACAGATCTAGAGTACATAATGTAGGGTATACAGTCAATGGCTGCTTGTGCAAAATGCAAAGCAGATCCTGAGGTCGTGAGCTAAAGCCATCTTGACCTCAGCTCTGAGTATGCTGTAGAAGAGGAAAGAGATGCACAAAACTCTGCAGCCTCATTTTCCTCTCCTGGTTCTCTTTAATTAGCAGTCAGTCAGACTATGTGAGATCTAGAGGAGTGTCTGGAAAGCTACAAAAGAAATGTGGATTTGTCTCCTTACCTGCTCAACAAAAGAATCGTTGAAGCAATACCATTTGCATTCTGTGAGACTTCGAATATAGGCACAGTAATGTCCGTAGCTAGTTGTTCCTGAATGAGCAACAACAGCAAAAAGCTCATACCTCCAGGCAGCCTGTAAAGAGGAACTTTCAGTAAGGCAATTTGCATTTACCGCTGCTGAAGATAAGCAGCAACCAGGACAGAAAGAATGTGTATTTCATAAGGGAAAAAAAAAGAAAGATTAGACTGACCCTGAGCATCCTGCCTTTTGTAATGTTACCCTCAGAGATTTGCCTGCCAACTGTGGACTAGCAGTCTCCCTGGAGATCACAGGAATATAGAAAAGACAATAGGACAGCAAAGAGGCAGTAAAGGGGTGACAAAGGGGCTGCAGCCAAGCACTGCACCAGTGAGATTTTGCTGTTGCCCCATTTTCCCTTGTTATTCTCAGTAAGAGGAAGAGATCTTCAATGTGGCAGATCACTCTGCTGCTTGGCAAAGCTGTCGTCTTCCTGCTAACCTCAAGGTCTGGATTTGGTCAACTAAATCGACAGTGTTTAAATCTTTTCTTCAGTATTTTCAGACATGGAAGAAAGAAGTTATACTCATTGCTCTCAGAAGGAAGAAAAAGAACCATAAAGCCTTTTTTGTTTTTTGGCTTCATGGCAGAAAACTCCGTTGGAGACTGAACCAGTCAAAACAATGAGATGTCAGATAACACCAAGCACAGGTAGAGTCTGAGACATACATTTCTAAGACAGTGCTTTGAAATGAAGTCTGCACTGTTCTTATCAAATTCGAGCTAAAGGCAGAAGAAAATCTGCCTCTTTTAGACAGGGCATTAGGATTATCTCACCTTTTCATTGTCATACGCTTGGCACTGCTGTTCTGTCAAGACTGCGTTGAAATCAAGGTCTTGTGGGAATGGCAGACAGTTGCTAATTTTGTGGATGTAAGCTGATCTTCCAAAGCAGAAGCGCTTTAGGTGTATGGTCAGAGTCTGTGGCAGGTGGACTAGCTTCACACTCTGAAATGGAATAAATAATGACATTTAGAACCAAGGAGCAAACCCAGGGGAGCTGGGGTAGAAACAGCCATTGCCAGGCAGTGAATGTAGTGTAGAAGCCCATCTACACAGAGCTGTGATGATCAGGTTTCTCAACTTCAGCTTGATCAGCACTGAGCCTTACATGTCTCATTGGCTGCTTCATTTCTCATCTGCTTTCCTAACCCCAGGCTGGTAGCACTCCCATAACTATTCCCTCTGTTCACTAACCCATGGACGGAAAATTATGGCATTTAAGACTGTTTAGGCAACCAAATCAGCCATAGCATAAAATACAGATGGTGCAGCATGCTGCCTAGCTGCCACAATCAGCAGGCTGTTTCTACACAACAAAAAACAGTCATGTTCAGAAGAAATTTCCCTCTTGCACAACTTGTCTGTGAAGATTAATTGGAGTAGTTTTTTCTGTCTGCTGGGTTGGCTGTACTCTTCAGTGGCAAAATACCTGATGTGTTTGTCACCTCTTTAAACCCAAGCACCACAATACCATTGATAAACTGGATGGGGTCTTGGGCAGGTGAGTGGGTAGTCAAGCACTGTGCATGGTGAGGAGAAGCAAGGCAACTTCCTTGAGCCAGCAGAGCTGTGTGCAGGATGCCACGCTGTCAGCTCACTCCACCTAGCACTACCTTTGTTGATAGTACTGCTTCTGCCACGACTGCCACCAAGACATGTATGCACTGTGGCCTAGGAGGGCGGACCAATCCTGAAAACGTCATGGAAAGTCCCCTCCAAACCTTGGGCTGAGGCACTCTTCCCCTACACACCTCTCTCTTCAATGCACTTGCTTCTGCATGAAACAGGTAATTCATCTGCGGCAGAGACCAATACTGTAAACACACAGAGCCCAATGGAGAGGAGAGAAAAGAAATCACCCTACACTCTCCTGCTCTTAAAGGTATGCACAGCACCAGTAACATACTCTTGTCTACCCCTAGGTGACCTATATTAAAAACCACTAAAGCATTCTTTTGTCACTAGAGCTACGTTCACAGCAGGGATCTTGCCATATGGCTTTTACCTAGCTGACACTGCTATGCCAACATAGCTTTGAGTTGTTGATCTCTTAAACTGATACGGTTGAGCTCTTTCTCCATCTTTCCCAGTCCTAAAGGGAGTTCTGTGTATAAGAGGCATACGGGGAAATACTTCTGCTTACTTGCTGAAAAGGTGTTTTCTTTCCACAGTGTTCACAGAAACACATGTTGTGACCAGTCAACTCTTCTGGACGGAAAAAGCACTGCAGGCACTTCTCCTAAGAAGACAGAACAGTTTTCTTTCACTTTATTTCCTTCCTTCAAGCTAGATTTTTATTTCTACTTTGCTTCACAGGCTGCATGTAGACAACAAGGCTCCAGAAGGCAAATTTTAATTGCAAGGAAAAAAATTAGTTTTCTGTCCTTTACCATGAACGGAAGAGCAAAATCAAGTGCTGCTAGTCAGTTTGCATTGTTCTGCTTTTTTTAGTGTTTAAAAAGATTTTGCCTGCCTTGCATTCATCTGTAAGTTAGACTCTCTTGAATAACTAACAGCACAAGCAGTTAGAAAATGTGATGTGTTCAGCAACCTGTAGGCTAAGCACCAAGTGTCACTGTAAAACATGCTCGTCACAGTGACAGTAATGCATTTAATTTTTTAGCCAAAGAAAACAGAGGAAGGGTTTGGTCATTTCAACACATATAGGTACAGTATCGAAAAAACAGTTTTCCTTCTTTGTGTAACTTGAGCTCTAAACACACAGTTTGTTTGCCTTCATGGGAGAGTGAAGAGTATTTTTCCCAGAAGCAAAATAACCCTTATTCTTCTGCATACAAAGATGGAATTTAAGAAGGAAGGTTGCAGTAAGAAGACTTCCTAAGTAAGAAGACTGGGTAATGCAGGGCTGGGAAATTTAACCACTTTGCTGAGCCACACTTCCTTCTCTCCTACCATCTGAAGTCAGCAAACATATGACTGTAAAACTTCCCCTGACATAGTGACTCTCCTATTACAATGGACTGTACAGACATAATTATAGTCAAACTACACTGAATGTGTATTCATATATGTACACATGTGCACACATCCACTGTGTCCAATCATTTCTATTGCAGTGTGGCCAGGACAGTTCTAAAACAGACACTTCTTTCATTATTTCAGCAGGTGAAAGAGCATCTTCTTTACATAAAGAAAAAAATATCCACAAAGGATCAACAAAATACACATTGTTTTAAACCCAATTTTAGAATGAGTGCGAGCAACAAATAACTGCGTGTCTTTCAAACAGGACACATATTATGCAATATACCCCTTTTCCTACCACAGCCCTGAGATTTCATCAGTTTCTACCCTTGCAATGGGTGAAAAGTGAGACTGGATCCCAGATCCAGCCCTTAGCTATCATGCATTCCATTACAGTGTCATACACCTGGCACGCAGCCTAGTACAGGATCATCCCTGTTGTGTTGCTTGTCTTTGATAGTGCAGAACTATGGCAAATCTTCTCTGAAGAAACAATTCCTAATACGTCTCCTCTTTCTTAGCTCTGGAAAAGTACTTTACTTCTTAAAGTATGGCACAAAAAAGCTGTTGATATGTGAGGGTATTTTACACCATCCCGAAGCCTCAATGATTTTGAAGAAGGTTCCTTTATCCTGGAACAGCATAAAGTGATCAGAATAAGGTTCAGTTGTCCACTGACACCTGAAACATCCACTTTCTATTTGCCACGGCACCCATACAGCCACCATCACTTCTTTACCTGGATATCAAACAGCAGTACTGTTTTAACAGTAAAGGAACACTGCACTGGGCAAATGCAGCATGCCTGGTGAGGGACTAAAACTTATCTAGGGCACTTCACTATTCTAACTAAGCTCTCACAAGTACACATCACCATATAGTGTAAGTCTTTGAATCCTACAGAGTATTTAGTCAACAACGTTCTCAGAAAGGACCTTCAAAGGTTTTATTTTCTTTCTTCAAAACTGAACAGGCATTTTTCCGGAGAAGTTCAAAAGCCCTCAAAACAAGCAAGAAATGTGAATGAGAAAAGGCCCCAGACAGTCTGCCGAGATTCTCTAGATGTGTACTGGGAGACACCAGTCCTACAGGGAGATGGCTCTGACACTGAATAGAGGGGAATCTTCTTTCTAAGGTGACAGCATTATCACTGAACTTACCAGAGTCTTCAGCATGGAAGAGTCAGAATCCAGTAATGGGACCGGAAGGCTTAACATGCTGCTGTTCCTCTTTGTTTCAGAAGAGCATATCTGACAGGCCAGGTGCTCCTGCACACTGATGGTGTACAGATCACTCAGCTTTTCAACCTGGAGGAAGTAAGAATGGCCAAAACAAGGTTAGTGAAGAACACAACTGAGGTATTTCCCTCTGTGGCTGGGAAGGGACATGCCACTTCACGAAGTGTTGGCACTTTAAGGCTTGAACCCAGATCTGACATTGACTTATGTGGACTGGACAATTCCCACCATTTAAAGGAGAACAGCTCCTTCCCCTCACCCCCTGATGGAGGTGAAAGACATCTCCTATAAAAGGACAGCTAAATGTCTGCTTTAAATGCAATTTTACTGTTCTGTTTGGGATAGTAACAGGAATCTGTCTTGTGTATGAGCAGAACTATGATACTGATTTGAGGAACAGACACTTTTTTCTTACTTTACACCATTCTCTTTGTAGGAACTGTCATATACAGAACATACCAAGAGTTTCCCATAATGAAATGCGCATGGCTGACTTCAAAGAATGAACTGTGTAAAGACGTCAGTTAATTCTTACAGAAATTTGGGAAGTAAAGACATGCAACTTAACCAAATTTGGTGTTGCTGAACGGTCAGTCTTATCGTTTATTAATGGATTCTCCTGTTAGAAAGGAGAACCTGGCACGCTCTAAACGTAGGAGCAATAGAAGTGTGATTAAAACCGATGAAGTCTATGAGATCAACATTGTCATTTAAATATGAGAGGGAATATTTAAATGGGAGATAATTCCAAGAATTCAATTTAGGATAATTGACAATGAATGGGATTCTTCTTGGAGAAACAGACGGAAGCACATATGGCAAAGGCCAAGGGGTCTGTTGTTCACTTCGTTGATCATCCTTACCAGCTCTGGGTTTTTCATCTGCTTCTTTAACAAGTTCCAAAGAGTCAGAAAGAGTTGGGCAGCATCATACTGTACAAACACTGGACAAACAGGAAACACAACCTCAATGAGTATTATCAAGAGTGCCAAGCATGTTATCCACAGATGGCAAAGGTAGATATGTTCTTCCCTATTAGAACCTGTATTCTGTTCCATTGCCACCTTCTACCAGGAACAGCTTAGTCTGGAGACAAGCTACAGTGTCTTCACATGACCTGAGCAAACAGTGGGAAAAGATGGGAGTGCTTGATTACCCCACTGAACTACCCATTGCAAGAGGAACATCTCTGTCAGTAGGACGCAGAGCCTAGCATATGCCTATAACCTACCAGAGGATAAGCCTGATTGATGCCTCATTGAGTTGGGCATCTCTCTTTAAGTGAAATAGAGAAGGCAGAATGCAAAACCTCAGAGGGAAGAATTACATAAATAGAAATACTAAGGTTAGCTCATGTTCCTCCTTCATACAGGTCTGGGCTGGTTATTGACTGTCTCTTCCAGAATTGCCTTCTTTTGACTTTTTGTATGAAGATCAGGGCATTTGTATGCAAATTACCAAATTATCATCCATATTTGCACACATAATCAGACCCTCAGCATCTCATCCCTACTGATCACTTGTGCATATAACTATTTCTCTCGTTTGTGCCCACGTGCAGATGGGAGGGTAGGTCGGTAAGTTCTTTTCTTAGCAATTGTAACAAGGAACAGGAATAAGATCCTTGGGGATTTAGGTGAGCTCAGTATCTTTCCAACATGATCCCCTCTTTATAATATGAAATAATAGCAGTTTCACTGTTATTACAGTAGGATAGCAAGACAAACCGAGCCATAAGCCATCCACTCTATGTCTCGCACAGCCCTTTCACTCTGTCCAGTATCAACAGCTGAGTCTTCCAGCATGCTGATCATATTTGCATCCTTTGGACACCAGCGAACTAAGTCAGAAGCAAGACACAGCACCTCACTCATGACAGGGAGGTAGTTATAAAGAGCACTACATCATCATGTACCTACTTCTTGCATTTCTGAACCTCTGAATGAGATGCCAAGGTCTGCACTGCTTTCTAGTGCTTGATAACTAACATTCTCAGTCTGCAGGCAGAGGTGGGCATGAGAAAGTGCATGCTTACTTGTCACTCTGTGTGCTTCAAGACAGAGAACAAGCTCTCTGGGAGAAACTGCTTTCTGCTTTCCACACTGCATCTTCTCCAGCAGCAAAAGCATTTGGTATGGGACATTCTTCTTCTTTTGTGTAGCACACACTGGCACTGAGATCCTATAAAGAGAAGTAAAATTAATGGTAACCGAGCAGCACAATGGAGGAATATTAGATACCACACTTGAAGGAGCAGAGGTGGATGGCACAGATAGCAACTCAAGAAGAACCACAATGGGCATGTTTTCGGCAAAATAAGGAAAAAATGGCAAGCAAACAGCTGCACTAGCTCAACCTACAGTGCAAGCTGACAGTTCTAAAGCAGAAGGCTATGATTTTAATTTGGCTCATTTCTGAATAAGGGGTAAACTGAGCAGAACTTGCAGTGCCTTCTGTGCTCTGAAGCAACATTACCTACAGCTGGTTCCAGAGCTGCTCTTGTCTTACACCTCTTCTTTCCTTCATTTTCAGCATACCCTCAAAATTTCATGAGCAGATATATCACAGTTATTAAATGCTGAATATACCAAAGATATACAATTTCAACTATATGCCAAATGGAAAGCTCTTTATCCTTTCTAAACTTATTATAGTCAAGATGTTTTTCTATGTCTTTCTTTAAATAATAATCGTAACCTTCAGCCTATTATTTTGCCATTTTAATGATATTTATCATCCCTGCACACCTGTAACTTGTTTCCTTCCCCCTCTGCACACTGGTGAGTGTGTAATAGATTTGGAGAAAAGACTGAATAGGAATGATCCACTTAGATGCCTAAAGCTACAGTGAACTGAGCAAACTGGACACCAGTTGTAGGTGTGGCAGACAGAGAAGCAGAAGCCCACATCCTGCTCACAAACAAGTAGAAAGCACTATCAAGCAGAACAAAACAACAGTGTATTTGCTCCCTGCTACCACACTTATTCATCTCTATCAAGAGTTAGCCAGGGCAGTTGGGGCCAGAGGCTATGGATCACCAATACGTATATATTCACATGCTTACAATGTTAATAGTGGATATGGTTATACATGGCACATCCTTTAATTATAATGTGCTATGATCATATCTGGAACAAAATCATATCCTGCTATGGAAAACAGGTACAAATCATAAGGACTCAGTTCAAGCCTGCAATGCCTCAATGTGCAAACATTACATGAGAGATGACTAACAAGTCAGAAAATGCAACTTTTGCCTTTGTAGGCCCTACTCTGTAAAATAAAAGCCACAGCAAGGTAGAGATCTTTCTGAGTGAGCTGGAAGTACTTGACACCTCTTAATGTGTCAGTCCTTCAAATGTATGTTCCATATAAAAAAGGACCAAAGACAATGGGGCAACAACAGAACCATCTCAGGTAGTTCAAGCAGGCAGTACCTTCGCAGTATCTTTGTGAAGTGTATGTTCATAAGGAACACTTGGAGCAGGGAGTTCAGACAGCAGGTCTGTCCAATGTTGTACAATCCAACAGCTCCTGTAGGCACAGGAAAAGAGGAAGTAAGTCCAAAGACAGGTGACAAGAAAAGAAAATGAAAACAATGTAAAGGTCAGTAAACTTATCTTCGTACATATTCCGCCATTCAGTGCACACCTTGCTCAGACCCGAGAGAGGGTCCAACCTACTTTCCTCAAGCAGATAACATTTGGGTTTTTTTCTGACAACTGACAGGAAAAATCCAAGTCAGCCTGGATTATGATACTCAGATGTCTCCTCTACTTTCAGTCTTCTCATAACACACTTAAAATAAATAGATACCAAAGGCTGCCCGTATGAACATTTTTATTCAGCCTTTTAAACAGCCAGGCCTATCAACAAAATCAGGAGCTGCATGTGGGGACCACACGTTAAGTGTCTACCACACAAGCTTCAAGATACCCTTTCAGCCTACCTCTGCTATTGTTTTTGTCTTGGTTTTGAAGAAAGGATCTAGCCTGAGAGAAGTGGAAAAAGTAACTCACAGCTGTTTACACTGCATGTAGAAAAAAAGCATATTCTGTACCCCAAAGCAATACCAGTAAATCATCAGAAAGTAAAAGTTTATCTTCTGAAGTCAGGAGAAAGGAAATGGAACAGAAAGTCAGAACAACTGTGAAACATGTACAGCCAGTGGTAATGAGAGATCTATGTGATACAGAACAGAATGCACACCTGAAGTACTGAAGGCAGCTTTTGGGGAGCCAATCTCCTGACACAGCGTAGTAATTAGGACCTACTCTGTGGTTTAGCAAATCGATAGGCAAAGCTGGCTGTGTTTGGAAAAAGGCTGCCATCTACTTATTCTCAGCTGCAATGGCCCGTACAAGGAGTTGGAAGGGGAAAAAGTAATGGAACAGAAGGCATTAAAGACAGAAAATACGTGCAAAGAATAGACAAAACTTGATTACTGTTTTTTAAGTCTGCAGCGCCAAAGACTGATGGTGGCCTCCAGTCTTCGCTCTTTGGCTCTTTGGCTTCCTCTTTATAATTTTCTTCTTCTGCCTTCATGGTCTCACTTGGTGATATCTCTAGTTTCTTCTTGCTTTCTTGATGCCCACCTCTATGGCTCATCAATAGCATTGCATGTACAATCACAGAAGGACTGCAGAAGGACACAAAAAGATCAGAAAGATAGGGAACACCCAGAAACACACAATTTCTCTTTCTATTTCATATTTTCATGATTAAAATGATGGAATGTCAATAAAACTAGTTTGATTAGTGCAATAGTGTTTGGTACGTTTCAATTACTATGGGCATGGTAATTGGGCAATATATCAGCAAGATAAAAGACACGGAGCTTGCTGGCAATTGGGCATCCTGACTTCCCCCCTGTGACTAAATAAATGTCCCCGGGTTCCACAGAAATAGCTCCACCTAACCAACAGAATTCTAGACACACCTACTTATTCACAATTCAGTGAATAATACAATCGTTCAACTGTCAGATGTTGCAAATCTCCTCTGTTTAGTAGAAGTAACGCCTGAGTATCCAAAGGAGAAAATTTCACCCTCTCTAATCTTTTGAGCTGATAAGCATTTATTTTCTGGTTGGGCTGTCTACATTGTTTGTAAGCATCCCAACCACAGCTCTACTGTGGCACTTTGTATTTCAATTTTTAAAGGCACTTCAGCATCTAAATATCATTTTCAGTTCACGCTTCTTCAAGTGATCACAAAGGAACTGTTTAAGTAAGAGAACAATTACAATATCTTGAGTCTGAATGAACCACTACTCTAATAAATGCTTACGATTCAGCAGCTGACACTTTAAGTAAAACTCAAAACAATCACTAAGCTAAGAAGAAATTAAAATCACAGTGTCCCATGCTCAGATTCACTTAACATCATCAAATTTGCTGAAGAATTTTATGTGGGGGAAAAAACTCAGAAATTGAAAGGTAGATTCAAGAACACTGCATTTTATATGGAAAAGCAGTGATTTGAACAGCTATTCAGGAAAAGTTAAACTGGATTCAAATTCTTCTTTTGCAAAACAGTCAGAACTCACTCTGTATGTCTCCTGGAAAGTGGTTTAACCAGGCATTCAGGATTCTGAAATCCCATCCAGAGAAGGAGTGCATCTTTGTGTGCAGAGGAAACTAGTGGGTTTACTGGTTGCATATCAGCAAGAGTGTGAGTAATGCCGTCAGCCAGAGGGAATGGAGGAGGAGACAGAAAGGAGGGAAAAATGATCAGCAGAGTAGAGGGAGCTGAACAGCAGCTATGGGTGTGTTGGAGATGAGGAAAACTTGCAAGATGTAGCTTTTGGTAGATTTAAGGGTGGGATGAACAAGGAAGCTCAGAGCTAGGAAGCTTTGGGTGGCTTGAGAAATAGGTAGAATGACACTAGTGCAGGAAGGAACAGAAATCTACAGAGACGGAAGGATTTGGGTCTGTAGTTTGATGAAACTCTCCCCCACACACTGCTAACAGGAACACTAGCTTGGGAGCAAGGACAAGACCTGAATTTCCCAACCATTGCATGGAACTGCCTTGTCTCAGCTATAAAAAATAGAGCATTCCTAAGATTTGCACATGATATTGCACATGATCCCTTTCTTGCATAAATGGGCAGGGGACTCGGAGAGCAGGCTCGCTTCTTAGCCCTGATTACTCCCCTCTTACTGAAGGGGCAGGGTCCCTTCTCTGTTTCCCTGGCAGATGAGGGGATGACTCAGTACCGCATGTGGCTTAGATGAGCCGAGTGACCACGCTAACTCCAAGCAGACAGAAGGCAGCAGCCATGTCTGCTTCTACCTTTCACCCATCATCAGCAAGCCGTCTTGCCCAACCTCTCCTTCAGCTTAGAGTCATCCCTTTCACCCTCACTCTGCACCACAGCCTGTCTGTCCACTCAGGATACCGGCCATCCATGACAAATCCCCATGGCCCCTTTACACCTCCATACCACAGTCTTCTGAGCCCCAGCATCCTGTGGTCTTGCTGCCCCTTGGCCACCTAAGCCCTCTCTACCTGAGGATGGCCTCCGTCCCTGGTCACCAGTCACCCTTCCCACCATCATCACTCCTTTATCCTCATGGGGTACAGGCTGCCAAGTGGACAGACGGTGGCTTCAGGGGATAATGGCCACCCCAAGGAGCTGATCTAGTAGCCGGCAACCCTGCCCACAGTAGGGGGCTGGAGTTTGGTGATCTTTAAGGCGCCTTCCAACCTAAACCACTCTAGGATTCTATGGTGGCCTGGAGGAGATGATGGTGGACTCAAGGAGATCATGGCAGCCCTGAGGTGCAGCTTGAGCCCCTCTCTGCACTGCTCTTGATGCGACTGAAATGAGACTTCCCACTCCTCTGTTGAACTACGCGTTTGTTCAGCTCCCTTTTTTTTCCTTTCCCTTTTATATATATATTTTTGTTCATTAAAGAATATTTCTGCTGAGCCAGACAAAAGCAATCATTCCAGCAGCTACAAACGCCAATTATTTGCATCCCTTTGACTTCATGCCCATTAATTAACACAGTAAGAGTCTGAAGTCAAGAACACCCCGACACACTGTGCATGGGATCTCCCTACCAGAGCCCTGCGGCTGCGGCTCTCCGTAATGACAAACAGTCGATAAGGTTTCCTACCGGTTCCCGCGGGATCTCGAGCTCTCGGAACCACGGCCGACCTTCAGCTTTCCCCCGGGGCCGCATACAGCCGTAGCGGGCCAGGAAAGCGCATCAACGATGCGGAGGGCACCACCCGCGGCGGTGCTACCCGAGAGAATGCCGTCCTCCACCCGGCTGCGTCAGAGGGCAGCGAGCACCGCCCTCAACGCCGAGGAGTTTTCGTTTCCCGCTTAGCTCTGCCCCCCGGATAGAAAGTGAAACTGAGCTCCGGCTCAGCCCGGGCGAAGCCGCTCGTTTCTTCCTGCTCCCCGCCAGGAGCAGACGGGGTGCAGATGTAGGCTTTTGTTAGGAACAGCATCTGTTCCTTTTGGCTACAAAAGCAACAAGAAAGCCAAATTCTTACGAACTCCCACAGCAACCTACTTATTTAAAATAACCCCAGATAAGTTACTTGCTTAGAAACTTAATGCATGTTGCAACCTCGAAGTGTAACCGGTTCCGTTCTTAAGTGAGCCGTGGTCCCCAGAAGGGTATGGGTGAATGGCAGTGCAGTGGTAAACAAAATTACTCAGCCACAGAGTAACTCCAGCTCCAGCCCGTGCTGGATGATGCCTGGCCTCAGTGAGTCCAATTGCATCCAGAGCAGCGGGAATTTAGGCACCCACTCCTCCAGTGCATTTCCAGGCTACCTTCCTCTTCATACAGAGCACCAGCAGGAGGAATGGAGAGGTGTGGTGCCCTGCTTGGATGTTCTGCTTGGTGGGGAGCAGCTACCAGTCCAGCTTTGTACCACACAAGGAGACAGGAGAGCTGAGAGGTGAGTGATGCTGCCCTGCTGGCTGGGGAAATGGTGTGTGTGAATCACAGAATCATAGAATCCCTCAGGTTGGAAAAGACCTTAAAGATCATCAATTCTGACTACAACCCAACCATACCACCCTAACTAACAACCCTCTGCTATGATTCTAAATCGTGTCCCTGAGCACCACATCCAAATGGTTTTTAAACACATCCAGGGATGGTGACTCAGCCACCTCCCTGGGGAGCCTATTCCAGTGCTTAACAACCCTTTCTGTATAAAGAAGTTTTTCCTGATATCCAACCTAAACTTCCCCTGGTGCAACTCTAGGCCATTTCCCCTCGTCCTGTCACCTGTGAAGTAGGTGTCCTGCTGTAGGAATGGAATGTTGTTTCTGCATTAGATACTGAAAAGGGGGAATTGATCTGAAGAAGTAGAGCACAGTGTGTTTGTATTTTGTAACTTGTCCTTAGAAATAGCTGATGTGAAAAGGTAGAAGTACCATACATCTTAGTAGCATATTTTAGAAGTATAGTTGCTGAATTATGTGATTAATTCTTGCTTGCAAAACTGCAGTAGTTTTTAAATGTTCCGAATAGTATAGGAATAGTATTATGGACTGGAAAGCATATTGTAGGGCTATTCTGTTTAGATAGGAGACCCTCAGCAAAAGAAAAACAGACTTAACAAACAGCAAAGAAGCCAAGGCCTCTACACAAGGATTGCCTCGCTCCGTGGGTAGGTTGGGATGCAACAGGCAAGCATCAAGATACTCCCCTCTATCCTCTTTCCAAGCTTATCTCTATGCAAGGACGAGCAGATGTCCAGAAACAATGGCTGAGTATTGAATGAGCAAATGTGAGAAGTTACCTAATTAGCAATATGTGCTTAGCTAGCAACCATTTATGTTTATCCAGTATCTGTACGCTTAGTTGAGCATTGGGAAGTTTGTGAACCTGAGGTACTCAGCCAATGAGGAACCAGGGGAGGAAGAGATAAGCACTGAGTAATAAGGCATAGAAGATGTGATGCTGTTTTCTGTGTGCTCTCCTGCTTGCAGGAGGCCCGCCATTGCAATTGCAAATAAAATCTGCTTTATCAGAGACACCGTCCTGATAAATTATTTGGATATTTCCAACACTGCTATCTATGTGAAATAGATGGAGCCTCTGGGAGCCCAAGAGACCCCGATCATACAGCCTGGCCCTCACAGCAAGAGCTCTTCAGCCAAGGTAGCAGAGGCAGTGAAAATCTTCCTGAGCTATCACATGGACAGATAGGAGGGTACCTGTAGAGGCTTGGGGGCAGAAGGGTACAAATGACTCAGCATCTTTCCTGTGGCACCTGTGAATCATTTTGGTAATGAAATGACTCAGTGGTTTTCTCTTTGTGCTGCTAGTTTGTGTGGAGTCTGCCTGACAAAAGGGAGAGAAAGAAGAACTGCATAGCTGTACGCTGCCTTGAAACAGTTAAACCAAGTAAGCAGAGTGCAAATTGACACCGGAGATAACTGGAAGCTAGATTTGACAGATCTGTGTAAACCAGTGAGGGAGCGTGCAGCTGCCATGGCTTTTGGTAATGACCTCTTTGGGAGTCTGGTTGCTAGATTAAGTGGAGCATATGTCTTATTTAATAATATAGTAGGGTTTGCCTGTGGAAGTCAGTTGTGACACTCCAATTCCAAAATGTATTGGGCAGGTGCCTGAGCCTGGGAAATACACTTAGATGAAGGGATGGCTAAAAGTGAGTAGATTAAGTGTTTGGATCCAAATACACTGCCTGTTGAGTGTCATGGGGTAGTGTCACTTTGACAAAACCTGCTTGCTCCTGGTAACTGCCATAGCACTTCTAAAGTTACCTCCAAATCATTCTAAAGAGGTCGTTGACTACTGAGAGAAGTGGGATCCTGATTCCTAAGTGTCCTTGCTAGTAATATAAAATAAAATAAAATAAACCATAAAATTGATAATCAGGATGAGATTTGAAAAGCATTCTGGGAGTTAAGAACTCCACATCCTATGATTTAGAGTTTATAATGTACTCCACTCTGGATTGGTGTCTTCCACTTCTTCATTGCATCATTTTCAGCAGTTTTTCAAATAAGAAAGCAAGAACTTTATCTGCCATTTTTGTCACCATTTCTTTTTTAACAGTGTCCCATGTGTAAAGTTTCCTCTGTTTCTGGTTTTGGTCCCAGTTTAAGAGATAACAGTGAGTCTAAGGATCTAAATCCCACTGGACTGAGTAATATTTTTTCATGTTGCTTCAGTTAAATACATAATCATGTATATCCTGAATAGGGATATTTTCCTAAAAAAAAAAGAAAAAGGCATTTCTAGTATTCTGTAAGTGCATAATTCAGTGCTTTAGTGATCTGGATAATTAAATACATATCATACATGCTGTAACTGTCAACATAAATAGAAATCTCTATGTGAGGAAGATAACAGAATCATAAAATCACAGGATGGTTAAGGTTGGAATGGACCTCTGGAGGTTGTCTGATCCAACCTTCCAGCTCAAACCTATAGCAGCATGACCCTCTGGTATGTCTGCCACTCCTTTCACCCTCCAGGCTCAGACATTCAGCCAGTTTTCAATCCATTTCAGTGTCAACTTACATAGCTCGCACTTTGGCAGCTTCTCTTTGAGAATCTTGAAGATCTGACCAGAGACCATCGAAAGCCTTACCAAGGTCTAGGTGGCCTATATTCACTGCTGTCCCCTAGTCTACAGTCATTTTGTCATAGAAGTTTATCAAGTTATTCAGACATGACTTGGTGAATGCATGCTGACTACTAATAACTTGTGGGTTTTTTCAGTTAATGTGCCTGTAAATGGTGTCCAGGCTTAGATGCTCAAGGATTACCTTCCCAATGATCAAGGTGAGGCTGAACAGCCTGCAGTACCCTGAATCCTCCTGCTTGCCCTTTTTGAAGATAGGAGTGGCATTTCCTTTCTTCCAGTCTTTGGACACTTCTCCCAGTAGCCACGATTGATCAGAGATTGTTGAGAGTGGCCTCACAACGACATCTGCCAGCTCCCTCAGCACTTGTGGTTGCATCCCATCAGGGCTCTATATCTACATTAAAAGTTGCAGTGTTTTTTTTAGTCAAGAAAGATTGTCACTGCCTACTTAAGATGAGAATCCTATAAATTCAGGGTCTTTTATTTCTGACTTGAATTATCTTTGAGTGAACATTCAAATGCCTGTATTGCATATTCACTTGCAGGTGGTCTACTAAATAAAGATGACATTGTGATCTCATGGATAAAGTAGGGAATGCTGCTTGCAGAGGAAGAACCATTCAGGTAAAGAATACTGAAATGCTTTAGACTTAGTAGGAATTATGCAAAAAATAATAATAATAATTTAAAAAGCTTTGTTTGTTTGTTTGATGTTTGTTGGTTTGTTTGTTGTTTTTTAAAGGAGGCAATTTTCCCATTTAAAGAATTACAGAAACTGAAAAAAAATATTCCACGGGTTGCAGCTGTAATGCTTTTGGACCCAACCAAAAGGAATATTTGCTTTCAAAACACAGATGTTTCTCTTCCAAGTCTGTAAAAGATCACTGCTTTAACATTTGCGATTAAAACATTTGCTTTATCAGAAGTGATATTTCAAAGAAGAGTGAAATGCCCATCTTATGTCAATCAGTTGAAGGTCATTTAGAGGATAACGAAGCACAGAGCAGAGGAGCCGGTTCTCCATTTCCATTGTTATTTGCCATGCCAACAAGCAAAAGGCAAAGCTATGTCAAATTTAAATTTGAAAACTATAGTGTTTCACTGTAATCCATTATAAGCTTGTATTTATTGGATTATCATGTTTTAATGTGTATTAGAGTTTTAAAAAGCTTATATTAAATGTGCAAGAGAGGAGAGCAAGTCACTGTACATTGTTGGGAATGGTGGAGCATTACTACAGCTAATTGTATCTTACAGGACAATTTACCTGTGATTCGTGGAGCAAAAAAATGTCTTTACGTGACTCCTCCGGTATTGGTGTATATTACAAACAAAGGTGTGACATAATCATAGACATATGCAATACAGTGATACAGAGACAATTCTGTGCTCACTAGGAACAAGATGTATTTTAAAATTACTCTTCATCATTTTCATCTTCAAATGAGTCAGTTCCCACTTCCTCATAGTCCTTCTCCAGGGCAGCCAGGTCCTCTCGGGCCTCTGCAAATTCTCCTTCCTCCATGCCTTCACTTACGTACCAGTGCACAAAGGCTCTCTTGGCGTACATAAGATCAAACTTGTGGTCAAGCCTTGCCCAGGCCTCTGCAATGGCTGTGGTGTTGCTGAGCATGCAGACTGCTCGCTGAACCTGGGCTAAGTCTCCCCCAGGAACTACTGTAGGAGGCTGATAGTTGATCCCAACCTGGAAGTAGGAATATGAGAGAAGTATGAAAAAGGGCAGAAAGCAGTCAGGAAGTTGAAAAAAATGAAGTTACAGATGCTGTGATAGCATGGTACCACTATCAAATGGCAAATGCAATAAAATATAATAAGGTCATACACAATATATGAGCGTTTTAATTGCTGTGTACTTATTCTGTTTAATCTACACTGGAAACTTCCTGGCTTTCTTAAGAGCTACTCAACACTGAACATACAGTTTCAGTAAGATTCAAACTAATATGGAAAGTTGGTTCCCAGTTTAAAGTACTCGGTTTCTTAAACTAGTTTGCATGACGGATGTTTTTGCACGACTACTGTCTGTATTCCTGTAGAAATTATGTTTGTCAGCATTCTATGGAACCAGAGGAGAGAGGCCATGTAGCACTTCCGTATGAGAGGGTTAACTGACAGCTTCTCCAGGATCAGCATTTCCTTTATTGAATGTACTGTCTTCAGCATTCCCTTAGTTTTAGTTGTTGCTTCAGAGAGCACACTCACTGGCTCTTTCACAATTCAGGTCTGAAATCAATATGACTTTAGATTTGAACTCACACACCTAGATTTCCCCTTATAAATATTTACAAATCCGTGCCATTAGGATTCCTGAAGGAGAAAGCGCATATTTTATACCCACAAACCTTTTATAGGTTCATTCCTCTCACAAGTGAAAAGCATGCAAGATCTAAAGCTTTAAGTGCAAGATCTCAGCTGGACTTTAAAAGTTAAACTCATGGCATTCTCACCTTGAAGCCTGTTGGACACCAGTCAACAAACTGGATATTTCTCTTGGTCTTGATGGCAGCAATTGCTACGTTGACATCTTTGGGAACTACATCACCACGATAGAGCATGCAGCAAGCCATGTACTTCCCATGCCGTGGGTCACATTTCACCATCTGGTTGTTGGGCTCAAAGCAGGAGCTGGTGATTTCAGCCACCGAGAGCTGCTCGTGATATGCTCTTTCAGAAGAGATGATGGGGGCATAGGTCACCAAGGGGAAGTGGATACGTGGGTAGGGCACCAGGTTTGTCTGGAATTCTGTCAGATCCACATTGAGGGCACCATCAAAGCGCAGCGATGCAGTGATGGAGGAGACAATCTGGCTGATCAGGCGATTGAGGTTAGTGTACGTTGGGCGTTCAATGTCTAGGTTTCTGCGACAGATGTCATATATAGCCTCATTGTCCACCATGAAGGCACAGTCTGAGTGTTCCAGAGTGGTGTGCGTGGTAAGGATGGAATTGTAGGGTTCTACCACAGCAGTGGAGACCTGAGGAGCTGGGTAGATGGCAAACTCTAGTTTAGATTTCTTTCCATAATCCACAGAGAGGCGCTCCATCAGCAAAGAGGTAAATCCAGAGCCGGTGCCCCCTCCAAAGCTGTGGAAGATGAGGAATCCCTGCAGTCCGGAACAGGCATCAGCCTAGAAACCAAAAGATAAAATGGAAGAATAGGGGCCAAAAACGAATTAAAAGACTACATCGCGTAAGCATCTACATAAGCGTTTGCTTATTCTGAGATGAAGGAGAGAGCAATCATCAGCAGTATGCAGCACATATTTTAGGTCAGTATTTCTTGAGAAAGAGCTGATGATAATCTTGTTATTCGCTTCCTTCACTGGCTCAGCTTTTGACATAAAAATTAGCCTCTTAACAGTGAGCTCTCTCCCTGAACTCCACAGTTCTTTCTGTCAATCTAACTGAAACCAGTAACACAGAACTATGTAATCCACCCTTTTATGTCAGTATAGGTGTTTCAGAGCTATGCACATGATAGAATCATAGAATTGCTGATGAATTGCGTAGAAATGATGAAAAATTACATGTTCAGAAACATCTTTTAAGAATATCTGAAACCATGCAGCTGGGAGGTGACTACTGGTCTTCTTTCTTAGAGTGGTAATAGTTCTGTACTTCTTGTAGTCTCCTTTTGAACTGATTCACCTTGCCTGTAGCGCACTTCTTCCTTCAGTGGAACTAAAGTGCTGTTACAAAACTACTGGGACTTACCAGCTTACGAACACGATCAATCACTATATCAATGCTTTCTTTGCCAACGGTGTAGTGTCCACGAGCATAGTTATTAGCCGCATCTTCCTTTCCAGTGATCAGCTGTTCTGGATGAAAAAGTTGCCGGAAGGTGCCAGCCCGCACTTCGTCTGACCAAGAAAGAGAAATTATAAGAAGCTGCATGACCACGCTGCAGTGCCAACAAGCTGGTTGTTGTTGGCAGCGGTGACAGCTTTCAGTCATGGGAGGTCATGGCCCAGAAATGATCCAAAAAACATATACTGATTGAGAGGGGAAAACTAACGGAAAAGGGAAAACTTCCCTAGGAATTTTTGTCATTATTGTTGTGGCATTCTGTTTCTTTGTTGTGAGACATCTGCCAAAGCTGTTCTTTTCTCAAGAAGAGCTTGTTAGTTGTACCGACAAGAGGACGGGTTACCAGAAAAAAAAAAATGTGACTTGGGAGAAGAAAATCTCATTCCTAATTTTAAGAAACCCCATTTTTCCTGGAATGAAACTGTCAGTTCTCATTTTGAATCCAAAGTGGAGAAAAGCAGAATTCAAATGACAAAACTGTCATGATAAAGGAAACCAAGAGTTAAGAGTTTCCACAAAGAAGAGTCAACTGTGTACACTAGCTATTAAACTGCTGGGGATCCTGCCATTCCTAGGTCTGTAACACCGATAGAATTAATAGCATCATGACAGAATGTGACATTGAGTGTCACAGTAAAATTAATTTCATGCAGTCTCATGGTAGACATGGTACAAAGGATGTGCTTCTTTGTTTCAGTGGAGACTGGTGACACACTGTGGTGATACCTAAGAAGAGAAAGCCCTTTTCCATTGTGCAGGTTGATACTGACCTACTACAGTTGGTTCCAAGTCTACTATTACAGCTCGTGGCACATGCTTCCCAGTGACAGTTTCATTGAAAAATGTGGTAAAAGAGTCATCGTAGTTGAGTTGATTGTGCTGATCCTTGAAGGTGCCATCTGGCTGAATGCCGTGCTCCAGGCAGAAGAGTTCCCAGCACGCATTTCCTATCTGAACTCCAGCCTGGCCGACATGAACAGAGATGCACTCACGCTAGAGGGAGAGAGCAGAGAGATAAGGTCAGAAAAATCAATCTGCTTTAATATTCCTTATTCCTAAATTACTTTTTCCCAGAATATTACTTTTCAAAAAAGATATTTAATTGTCACTGGCAGCATTTCATTTGTGTGTTCAACTTCATGATTGAGACTGTACATACACAGGCCAATGACTGGGACAGACTTTTTAAAAAGTGAGGTCTTTATGCTGTAATACATGAAAGCAAGCAAAAAATAATAATTTCAGTTCTACAGAACCTGCCTTTCCTCCCATGAATTGGCTATACAGAGGAACACATCCCACTTTATTTTTACTTCTGGCTGGAACCTGACACAGTCATATGGTATTTTTCAACCGTATGTAACCCAAGACAGGTGATGTCTTTTGATCCTTTTACCCTCTGATAGCACACCAGAGTGGAAACTTGGAGGAACTGCTTTCAGCAATATTCACCTCAGGAAATGATTTCAGATTCTTTTGGTTGAAATTAATGTTCTTGCAAGATCCTGAACAAGCTGTGAACAAGCTGTGAACACTGCAGGTTCACTGCTTATTAAGTCAATGTTACAGCATGTAATGCACTTATTTAGATAATTTTGAGTATAATTCCTGCAGTAGCCTGGAACTTCAGTGAAAGGAACACAACATATGTAACACCAGGTTTAACTAAGCCGATGCATTGCTCAAAAGCCTCAACACATTGAGTACAGGGGCCTGGTGCTGGATTTCATATGTTCAGAAAGAAAATTATAGAGACTTCTGAGTTGGTCCAGAGTAATATGACATCACATGGAGGAAAGGAGGTTTTGTAAGTAAAGGTGGTTACAGACCACTTGGAGTTTTGCAACCTCATTTTCTGCTTTGGAGCAATTGTAATTATAATCTTCTGTGCTCCATGTTTGTGGTATCACTGGCCCTATCTATACTAGTGAGTAAAAGAGACAGAGTAGCCTGTACTGATTGATAATTGGTACGTACTCTGGCACAATTTTGGCTTGTGCCAGCTCCAACTTTCTCAGGTATTGCTTGGGTACCATTCAGAGGACAGCTCAATGTTGAGAATGGTTTCCAGTGAGCAGCACTGCCTGGTTTTGGAGGGGGAAAGAGAGATATGAATACAAAGCAGGCCATCCTAGCTGACCTCAAGGCAAGAGAGTGGTCCCCACTCATTTTGGGTTTGTAACATAGATATATCCAGTGACGTAAGAGCAGATGTGGCCAGTTAACTTTTTGTTGTTGTTGCTGACAAATTCTATAACTGCTTATCCTGCAAAATCATCCCATGATCTGACAGTTAAGTGTATCTATCTTCCTCAAACCCAAATGCTCTGGCAGGATGCACGACCAGCATCATCTCTGGAGTAGTTTTCTTCACAAATTGTCAGTGTTTGCATTTTATAAACAGAACTAAATATATCTTTTCAGGAGCAAGTGGTATTTTAGAAGTCACTACTGCCACAGGTTGTCATTTGCAGAAGTGCAGATGAATATAGAAAATCAATCTAATTATTTCATCCAAGGAAACATTTTATTTTGATTCAGTGCTCGTTTTAAGTAGCTGATTGTGAGAAGTCATTTGCAAAAGCATGTGTAATGTGCTTTCAAGTACACTTGTGCAACCTTGCTTTTTTTCAGTTAAGTTTTGCAGAAGTGAGTTATTTGAGTGCTGTTACATCTGCGTTGGCTAGTATGCTGCAGTGGAGTTGCAGTCTGGAGGATTACTCAGGAAACACTGAAGGTTAGATTGGGTTTAGTGAGTACAATTAATGCTGATTTGGCACAGTACAGGCTCTTGCTTTTCAATTAGATCCCACTGTGGATCTACAAGGCTGACAGCAAGAAAAAGAGCAGCTCTGTCTTTTAAACACAGAAATGAGGCAAGGTAACTTTTTAATAGATTCTCTTTTAGAGCAAAGCTACAATTAAAAGCCAAGCAATACTTGGAACCTTCTCTCATTATCAGTAGAGGAAGCAATTTGTGTGTGTGTGTGCGTGAATGTTGCCTTAGAATGTTAATATTGTAGAGCTTAGCATAGGACCACAATTGAAAACTGCAGACCCCGGTTGTTTCGTTTCAGACAGAGCTTCCACTTCCACTGGTTTGAAGCAGTGTCTTAACACTGCATTTTGGGCCAGGCTTTCTTCTGCGACTCCTGGCTTCAACTCCTGTTTCTTCCTAACCCAGCAATTGCTTGGAAATATTCTGGCAAGTAGATAAGAAAGTAACAAAGGGACTTCTAATTTTCAGTAGTAAACAGCTTTTAAAATTATATTAGACTTCTAGTGGGAAAAAGAATGGCCCTTCTTCAGAATCACAAGCAGAGCAAGCTGATCTCTACGTGGTATTTCAATTTCGAGCCTCCTCCAAACTAACATTTCACACTGCATCACTAATGTACTAGGACCTACCTTACAAAGTGTGGACCTGACTTTCACAGAGTCTGCTTTAGGACAGGGTAAATGCATGGAAGTGTATGTACTTTGCCTGTGAAATAAGCTTTCTCATTTTGGACCTGCAGCTGTACTGGCAGAAAATTACATAGTTTTCTACACTAAAATACAGCTGGCCTAGACATAAATTGGTGTACCAGGTGGAATTATTTTTTCACATTATAAGAGGCCTTCAGCAATTTCTATGGATTTATTAAAAAAAAAAACCCTTAAAATTTTAAAATTCTGTTTTACTTACTTCAACACATACACATATAGAAACCTTCCTGCACTCCAGAAACACATACACTGTATAGCTGTGAACAGTACAGACATCAGGCTTAAATTAGTTTAAGACAGGCACAAATGTAAGGAAAAGGATTAGTATTTCATATGAAAACGAACATGTGTTGAGAAAATATAGTCACACCAGGGATTACTAGAAAACTTCTAAGTCCAGATCTACTTTGCTGTATAATCCCACTAATTAGAGACTCTTTGAAGAAAATCGTGGCTCCGCATGCCTTGCAGCTCCACTGAGATATTCTGACACAGCTTTCCTGACCTTTTACATCATAACCAGTGAGTGAGGTCAGACTTTGCGGCACAAGCTGGTGGTAATGGCAGATCCCCCCTGACTGCCCTTGCCCGTAATCCTCCCAGTCCCTGTATGACTGGTGATCCCACATCCCCCCTTACCATGGTGGCTCCAATGGCGTTTCCTTCCCTCTCAGATCAGTGATGGCAGGTTTTTGCAGAGCCGTGCACTGAACGTCGCTGGGCACCTGCTTCTGCTCTTCAGTGTCACAGCGCTTTGGGCAATAGGTCACAGACTCTGCAGTTCAGCCTACTGCATCACCGCCTTCTGCCCTCCCAGCCGCCCCTAATATGCAAATTCAGCCGGACAGGCAGGGCTCAGATATACCCGAATATGTCACATATAGTCCCTTCTGATTCTGCATGATTATTAAATCTGAATGTGGCCACGTGACGTGCCTCACGCTATAATTTCTGAGTGCTATAAATATGTGTCGCATACAGGAGACGTGCTATCCCAATTCCCTGTTCTGCCAGCATGCATGTGGAGACAAGAATCATTCCTAAATTCCAGTTTGGAATACAGAGATCACAAAGGAACGAGTGAGTGGGAAAGAGGAGGACAGAAGAAAAGGCAAAAACTGAAAAATGGAAAGTAAACACACTTCCCATTTTAAAATGTCTTCTGCCAGTGCTCTTAAATGCTGGGCTGGCCTCTTTCTGTCCATATTCTGGCTGCCTCTTTGTCAATGTTTCAGTTAGTCCTGTTACTTTTCCTTCCATTCAGCCATCCGGGCTGTACTGCCAGCAGCATGGCACAGCATTCAATATGAAGTCTGACTTGTCTGTCCAATCACAGAAAGGAATTTGATTCTCATTGCATTGCTTATTGCAAGAAATAGCTGGAGGCATCACACAAATGCTTGCAGTCTGAACTAGGACAGTTGCCTCCACCATTACACTGTTTGCTCCTTCCACTGTAGCTCAGCACTGGAAAGAAGCAGCTTCTGTCAGGGGACAGATAAGTCCTCATGATTTCAGCTCCTAGGTCACAAAGAGGAAGGCACACTTAATTTCTTGAATCTGAGTATTTAAGTATCCCATCTTTAGAAATACACTGTCTATAATTAAGTTTAATCAGCAGGAATTTAAATTTATAATTACTAAATTTTAGGTTAGTCTACTTTGACATGATGATATTAATAGATTGTTCTGCCATTGTTGGCAACCAGCACCTATCTTTTGCTTTAAATCTTACATTTTAACAGAGCGAAGTAGTTGGCACCATTTTTCATAAGCTCTTGTTTACTTTGGTATGATTTCGTTTGGGTGTCCTTTACATCAACCTCCAAATTTATCATCTCTGGTTTTGGCCAGGAAAGCTTCAGATTTCTGGAGCCAAAGATGTTTTTTAAAGAGGAAGAATTCTCATGGCAGTTCACCTGCTGCTCTGTGTAAGCTGAGTCTCACGCTACTCTAGGAAATCATCAGGCAGTAACTTTAAGCCTGAAGAATAGTTTGGTTTAGTGTTCTTCTTCCAAAGGAGCTGGTAACTTTCCAGACAATCCTCAGTGTTCTGGGCAATCTGAAACGTTAACAGTCATAACTCCACCAGATAGAGCGTCTGTACAGAGAATCACCTCAGGAAAAGATCTCAAAGCAAATAGAAGGCAGTCCACTACCCAGAATCTCTTAGTCACTCTTTGAGTCAACATGTCAGGTGTCACAGCTACAAAAGCCCAAAGAGCTCAGTGAGTCGCTTAAACATTGACAATTTTGTCCATATCTGTACTTTCTCTGCTCTTCTGTTGCCTCTCTTCTGAACAGACAGTGAGAGCACCTCCTGGAATCAGTGTTAATTTAACGGCTGCCTACCTCACTTGTCCAGAACCCACAGACTCAGTGGTGCCCCATTGAGCAGAGTCTGCGTCATTCCTCACTGGTTGAACACTTCTGGGGAGGAGAGAGTGCTATATGATGACAACACAGAAGTGCAGCTGTGAGTTATTATCTCCAACTGTTAATGCTACAATCAAAAACAGCCTATTACAGTTTTTTTTTCTAAACCAACAGCAACGACAAAAAACTTCAGCCCTCACACAAAATCCAACTCCTTTTTCTCTACTTAAAAACAGACACTTCTCTGAAAACAGTGTTTTGAATAATCTAGAGCTTAAATAAAGAGTTTAAATAAAGAAGCACAAAGTACCTCTTGGGAGACAGTTTCAAAAGTTATTTATTCTTTTTAATAAAAATTGCCATATGTAACATTTCTACTTATGTTGTAAATTGTAGAATTAGATACAGAATTGTTTCCTACGGTATTGCAATTTCAGAACAACAGTTTCTAATATAAAGACTGCAGTGGAAATGCCAAGTCACAGCCTGAAACAGTGATTGAACACCTGGTGGGAAGGCAGGGCCAACCCAGGGGAGCTCAGGTGTAAGCCATGCACCTGAATGACTGGAAGGGGTAGAGCCAGGATCCACCCCTTCCCAGACCTCATTTAAGGGTTGGCAGTGGAGATGAAGGCATTTCTTGCCAGAGGTCCCTGCCTGCCTGAGGCTTCCTGAAGGTAAGCAGTGCTTTTTTTTATTATTTCTTTATCTATGGCTGCTGTATTTGGGCTTGTTCTCATTTGTTGTAGCCAAGGACTTTATCACCCTGCTGTTATCATCCCGCTATAGCATTACAAAGGCTGAAGTTGTTCATTTTGCAGATAAGAAGGCAATCTAGATCAGTGATGTTTCTGGATATGGCATTTCCAACAGAGGTTGGAACTTGATGATCCTTGAGGTCCCTTCCAACCCAGGCCGTTCTATGATGTCTGCTTTTCTTTAGATTCTTTAGCAAATCTAATACAAACTGAGCTGCCAGAAAGAGGGCAGTGTTCCTCTCAACAGTTTGAGTGAAACATGTTGCATCTCTGTAGCCCTGCTGGAATTGTGTATGATGAGTACATCTCAGATAAAACACTTTTTTTTCAAAGAAACTTATTTATTAAAGATAGCTAATAAAGCTAGCATTATGATAGTATTGTGGTATATATTAAAAGACCTTGTTCTGTTCTCCATCCCCTTCAGGTCTCTTCATTGGGGTTAAGGGAAACCTTCCAGATAAGCATGAGTATGTAAGCAAGTTGGACATATGTGGTGATGTCAGTACAGCAGGCTTATTGTCTTGCTTCAGGTGTTATTCACACACAGGGCTGCTTGGCAGTTACCCCCAAACAGCTGGGATTTGCTTTACCTTCTATTACCTTTCTTCTGCCCTTCTTAAATAGATGCACAAGCCATCTGTTTTTCCCCACTGTCCCTGTTCTCCTGCTTTTTATGCTTTTATTTGGTAATGTTAGCTTTAGTTAATACCCAAGGCAAGCCAACACCTGCTTTGCTTTCTGTTGATGTCTCCCATTCAAGACCCCAGAACTCCCCTTTCTCTATATGTAATGTCCAGTAGCTTCTGCTGACGTTCTCTTTTAAGGCACAGGTCAGGGTTAGCCAGCCACTTCTCATGTTCTGTTGTCCACAGCTTTGAAGGATTTCTCCTATTCCTTTGTTACCTGTTTTATCTCAGGCTTCAGCAGGCCATCTGCCTGTTGTGTGTTAATGATGCAGTGTTCTACTACCCTAAAGCAACTGGAATTGCGAACTTGAGGCTGAACTGTGAAGCTATAGTTGTTCTCAGGCATCCTACCCATGTCTACTACACACATTCTTTGTCATGGATCTGATTTATTGTACCTTAGTAAGTCTGATGAAACTGGTGAAGGTTTTGTCCAGCATGCCATGTTTTAAGGCCCTTGACTCATACATGCTATTCATTTAGCACTGCAACAGAACTGTCAGCATACTTATGCCTCCAGACAAGTTAGGATTGCTGCACCACAACTGTACAAGCATGTCATGCTTTAAACTTCCGCTGAAGCAAGGGTATCTGGATTGTGTTCCTGCTTTTGGCACTTGGCAACATTTCTAACCGCCCCATGCTGTGGACTGTGTAGAACCAAGGCCACCAGGACTAGCTGTATGTTGTCAGCACTGACAGAGTTCTTGAGGCATCTTAAAGTGGAACAGCTTTACAAACATTGTTTGGTATTAGTATGAAATAAAGACTGAGAAGAGCAAGTAACCGTCCTTCACATAGTGTCTGTAGTAATTGCAGGGGACATTTTGAAGCTACAGAACTCCTCAAGTAATATTACAGGTGCATGACTGTGTCTTTGTGTTGAATAAGTGACAGTATGGAAGACAAGAGGGTTTCTTAGTTCCACAAGTAAACTTCCTTTCAGGATATATTAGCAAAAAATAGGAAGTGTGTTGCCTTCAAAAGCAAAGTGAGTAATGATTAGCTGGTGATGTATCCCTCACTTACTGTCTTGTGATTCAACAGCGAAGAACTCATCCTGTTTACAGTCTAATAATATGGCAATGAACTTAGAATTGGGTTGGAAGGGACACTGAGGCCCATCCAGTTCCAACTCCCTGCCAAGGGCAGGGCTGCCACCCACCAGCTAAGGTTTTCCAGGGCCCCATCCAGCCTATCCTTGAATGCCTCCAGGGATGGGGCACCCACAGCTTCTTTGGGCAGCCTGTGCCAGGTCCTCGCCACCCTTGGAGTAATGAATTTCCTCCTAGTATCTAATTTAAATATCTAATTTAAATTTCCCTTTTTTTTATTTAAAGCCATTACCTCTTGTCCTATTGCCTTTTGTGAAAAGTCCCTCCCCATCTTTCCTGGAAGTCCATTTAGGTACTGGAAAGCCACTATAATGTTTTCCTGGAGCCTTCTCCAGGTTGAACAAGTGCAACTCCTGCAGCCTTTCTTCATAGGAGGGGTGCTCCAGCCCTCAGATCATCTTCATAGCCTCCTCTGGCCCTGCTGCAACAGCTGCACACCCTTCTTGTGCTGGAGGCCCCGTGCCTAGACACAGTACTACAGGTGGGGCCAGAAACATACTGTGTGTGAGACAAACAAATGTAGCCATGTGAAATAAAGAGACACAGACAATCTTATGCACAGAGAAAGACAAAGTGTTTTATGCACAGAAAACAAGGCAAAGTGAACATTAAGAATCCCCTGCCTCATTTTCATCTTCAAATAAGTCAGTTGCCACTTCATCATAGTCCTTCTCCAGGGCAGCCAGGTCTTCTCGGGCCTCTGCAAATTCTCCTTCCTCCATGCCTTCACTTACGTACCAGTGCACAAAGGCTCTCTTGGCGTACATAAGATCAAACTTGTGGTCGAGCCTTGCCCAGGCCTCTGCAATGGCTGTGGTGTTGCTGAGCATGCAGACTGCTCGCTGAACCTGGGCTAAGTCTCCCCCTGGTGTAGGTATGGGTGGCTGATAGTTGATACCAACCTGCAAACAACAGATAAAATGGTTCCATAAAAAAGAGCTAAACAAACAGGTTTCTGAAGTGGAAATGCTAAGTCATGGCCTGAACCAGGGATTGAACACCTGCTGGGAAGGTAGGGCCAACCCAGGGGAGCTCAGGTGCATGCAGTGCACCTGAGTGACCAGAGGGTGTGGAGCCAGGATCCACCCCTTCCCAGACCTCATTTAAGGGTTGGCAGTGGGCTACAGACATCTTGCTGGAGATCCCTGACTAATTGAGGCCTTCCAAGAGTAAGCAAATTTTCTTCCTTTGTTTCTGCATCACTGGTTGCTGTATTTGGGCTTGTCCTCATTTGCTGCGGCCTCGGATTGTGCCACCCTGCTATTATTGCTGTACTTTCCCATCATATTATAGCATTACAGTTACAATAGGTTAAGAAAACTGTTGAGGTTAAGAAAGCTGTAAAGCACTGGTCAGGAGAAGGAAAAGAGGTAAGGAAAGAACCTGGCTGGAACAGTAAATCTCTGTTAAGTCTTAAGTCACTCAATGTACTGTTTTGGGTGCAAATCAATTCCTACTGTCAATAACCTGAATAGGACTAAGTGAAGAAAAACAAAAAGGTGTTGGCACGGTTGGCAAAATTGGCATAAATGTCTCTTCTTGGAGATGATGTAGAAATGTTTTGTTTTGCAACCGAATATAATATAATAGACGCTGTTTTGGATTATTCTGTTGGTTTGTTTGAATCTCATGGAGAGCTCTCACAATGGCATGTTTAGAACATAAGCTGTACCTTAATCTTTCTTCTAGAATGTGGTTTCTTTAAGTTTAAAGATCTGTAGGGTCCACATTCTCCTGTTGCTGAATATAAAAATACTACATATGCTCACATTTGTTTAAATACTTAGGAGCCTCTGTCTATTGAATGCCTGAAGGAGGAAGGGGGCTCAGTTTATACCATCACAGCTTTCTTAGGTACCTTATTTTCACAAGTGAAAAACATGCAAGATCTAAAGCTTTAACTACAAGGTTTTAGCTAGACTGATCTTGCCCTTGAAGAGAAACTCATGGCATTCTCACCTTGAAGCCTGTTGGACACCAGTCAACAAATTGAAGGGACCTGTTGGTCTTGATGGCAGCAATTGCTACGTTGACATCTTTGGGAACTACATCACCACGATAGAGCATGCAGCAAGCCATGTACTTCCCTTGTTGCGGGTCACACTTCACCATCTGGTTGTTGGGCTCAAAGCAGGAGCTGGTGATTTCAGCCACTGAGAGCTGCTCGTGATATGCTCTATCAGAAGAGATGATAGGGGCATAGGTCACCAAGGGGAAGTGGATGCGTGGGAAGGGCACCAGGTTTGTCTGGAATTCTGTCAGATCCACATTGAGGGCACCATCAAAGCGCAGCGATGCGGTGATGGAGGAGACAATCTGGCTGATCAGGCGATTGAGGTTAGTGTACGTTGGGCGTTCAATGTCTAGGTTTCGGTGGCAAATGTCATATATAGCCTCATTGTCCACCATGAAGACGCAGTCTGAGTGTTCCAGGGTGGTGTGTGTGGTGAGTACAGAATTGTAGGGTTCCACAACGGCACTGGAGGCCTGAGGAGCTGGGTAGATGGCAAACTCTAGTTTAGACTTCTTTCCGTATTCCACAGAGAGGCGCTCCATCAGCAAAGAGGTAAATCCAGAGCCGGTGCCCCCTCCAAAGCTGTGGAAGATGAGGAATCCCTGCAGTCCGGAACAGGAATCAGCCTGAAAGCCAACAGGAAAAGGGAAAGAGTAAGTGACCATATCTTCAAATTGCACTCAGATAGAAATAGCAACCCCCACAGCCAATGCACAGCAAAGACATAAGCAGTTTTTCCAGGAAAAACTCCCATCACCTGTAAATCTCAGGCTGGAGTATCACTAAAATAATACTGGTGGGTTTTTTTTTCTGATAGTTTAAGAATGGTACATCAGTATTTGACATTTTCCACTTAAGTCTTCACTCATTTGAAACCTAAGGTAGGACATCAAAGAACTGTGTTGCTCTGTTCTGAGCCCATAACAGTAGTAAAAGCAAAATTAGAGCCACTCTCAAAATTATGCATTACATGTTTCTTTCACTTCCCATCCATCAGTGGACTTGCTTCCAATGTGATATTGCATACCAGTTTGCGGATGCGATCTGAGACCATGTCAACTTTGTCTTTGCCAACGGTGTAGTGGCCACGTGCGTAATTATTTGCAGCATCTTCTTTTCCAGTGATCAGCTGTTCTGGGTGGAAAAGCTGCCGGTAGGTGCCAGTTCGTACTTCATCTGAACAAGAGAAAAAAGAATTATAAGCTTAGAATTATAAACTTAGAGGAGATGGTTCACCAAAGTTAATGATGTCTGCAAAACAAATGGCACATTTTAGGTTGGCAAACACTGATGTAGAATATCTGCTTGGAGGGTGGATGATGACAACAAGCACAGAGGAGTATCTGAGATCATCTCAGTTTTGCCCAAAGAATTGGGCTCCTATCTGAGGGTAAATGGTTGTGCTATACAAATAAATTAACTTAGTAGATGAGGTTTGTGCTGTGGTGTGATAAAATTTCTGCTCTTCCAACCAGTCAGATGTAGATTCATCAGAACCTTCAGGGGAATTATTAGAAGAGATGTGCAAGAGTAAAAGGACACTCTTGCTTCATGATTTAAGTTCTTGTTTTCCACATCACTGTGAAGAAAACAATACTTTCTTTAAGAAAATTAAATTGTATTCAACCAGTGCGATTTTAGGCAGTAGAAAACTTTTCATTTTAATATTAAAGCATATGTGACAGAGCGTAGTTAATCAGTTTTCATCTTTTCATTGAGAGTTGCATCTTTTAGTAATACTTGCTAGTAAAACCTCTAAATGTGTCAGTTCTATATGGATGCTGGGATCATCCCTAAAGTTGAAGACACAGGCCATTCAGTGGTCTGAGCTTTGGCACATAGAAAAGTTAATTCATTTCAGTTTTACAGGATTAATTCTATACTGACCTACTACAGTTGGTTCCAAGTCCACCATAATAGCTCGGGGCACATATTTACTCATGCTTGTCTCTCTGAAAAATGTGGCAAAAGAGTCATCGCTGCTGGGTGGGTCGCTGAAGGTACCATCTGGCTGAATGCTGTGTTCCAGGCAAAAGAGTTCCCAGCATGCATTGCCTATTTGAACTCCAGCTTGGCCAATGTGGACAGAGATGCACTCACGCTGAAATGGGAGGGCAAGGGAGATGTGTGAGAAGAAGCAGTTAATGTCCTAATAGTCTATACATTGATCATACATAAAACCTCAACCCAACCAATGATTACAAAATTTTCCACCAGACTGGAATCAAGGAAAAATGTTCCAACACTTCCTTAGAAATAGTATAGCAGTATACAGTTTCAAACCTAGGTTTGTTATTCTGTTCCAGTGAAGTTACACACAAATAGATCAAAGCTCCTCTTCCTTAATAGCTGCAGATCTGAGGTAGCTCAAAAGCAATTTCAAGACTGGGCATTTAAGAAGCTGATGTCTTTCATTTGATTAAAGAGCTGTTAAGGCCAATTTGAGTATCTAGCTTGAACACCAGAATTTAATGTGGAAATATACAAGCAAAGACGCAACTCTGTCTAGCATCTGTGTGCTTGAGGGGCAACAAGGAGCAAACACTAATAGTGACTCCCCTAATACTAACCTCACAAGAGGTTGTGGAAATCTCTTCATTACTCAAGGATGTATTTTCAAACAAAGCTTGAAAGCTTCTAGTAAGATTCACCCAACCTCTCAATTGAGAACTCCTTGAACTCAGCACAGGAATTACAGACCTTCCCTGGTTTATGCTACTTGAAAGATTTAGAGAATGGTGATGGCCTGGTAAGACCAAGATCGTAACCATTCATCTCTGGTCCCCCTCACCTAGCTATAGTTTCAAGCCTGAAGCAAAAGAAGTTCCATCAACGTTCCCCCTGTCCCTCAGATCTTGCCCAGACTACAGAAAAACAAAGGCCCAACTCCTTGCTCATTATCTAATAAAATAAATAATGATTCTTCTGTTACCATGGTTCGTCCTGTGTGCTTTTTTTCTTGATGGGAAGGAGAAGCTTTGGTTACTGATGTTTCTACTGCTGTTCAAGCAACCTGGTGCAAGGGAGAGTTGGCATTCATGCTTGCTGGTTGGGACCCTATGGTGTCACAGTGCAGGAGAAGAGGTCACAGTTTCTCCTTGGCAACCATCCCACTGCACCCACCCACCTGTTGCATCACAGCCAGCTTTCACCCAGCCCTATTGTGTGTTCCTCAGCAAATTTCCCCAGTTTATTTTCTGCACTGAATGGTGGTTTAAAAAAAAAAAAAAAAAGTTAAATTCTGGTTAGAAATACCAGCTACAACAGATCTGTTGTTCAATAACTGTTTTCTTTATTAAAAGGCAACTGGTGAATCTGCTACTGATTACTCATTTTTAGGAATTTTTATCACTTCTGAATTTCTTAGTCCTTCTAAAAGGTGGTATTATTTTCACATTTTGTCCTCGTGACAACAGAAGCTCCACATCCACGTTTCGTCTACAGTCAAGTTGCTCAAGTTCTAGTAATCAAAATGAGTTGGGGAGCAGGTTGGACTACAAGGAATTTTCCACATGACCAACTGTTTAGTCATCTGTGGGCAAAGTACATGGGATTATCGTCTTTCCTCCTATTCTTTGCGACATCCCTTCAGCTGGTTATAGACAATTGTTCTTCAGTCCTCCACCTGCCTACACTGTAGGCTAACACAAGTTCTTTGCATCCACTTAGAGGATGCTAGGACAAAAAAAGCAGAACGTTTGCTGTTATATCTAGAGAGGCCAGCATGAAGCTTGCATGCATGTGGCAGGCACACATTCTCTCTGAACAAGCCTTAAATGGTAGGATTCCAATGGAATTAGCACAACTGCATCTTTTACCTCCATAATACGTTAACAATGCAAAGAAAAACACAGATCAAGACAAGTACCAGGTACTTTATTCTCAGTAGTTCTGATCTTAGCCATCCCAAAGTACACAGAAAGACTTAAATATATTTTAAAATATATATATATATTGCATCTTTCACAGAAAGTAATTATCACTTTCTGAACTCCTATGAAAATGCAGACCTGTAAGTCTCTACTTAATTAGCAAGTCCGCTACCTAATTCCAATGTACTTGGACAATGAGGACACATATGAAACATTTCCAGAAACTATTTCAAGGCTCTACAGCATCAATACATTAAATGATAAAGCTTTGATACACTTCATCACAGCACAAACAAACAACTCTACAAAGAGGTAAATAAGTAGTCATTTTATTGTGAAAATTAAATATTGCGGGTTTAGTATTCATTGGAAAAAAAGAAAGATTGGTTGTTTCTGCCTTTGCCCCTCTCATGGAGAGCTAAACACAATTCAAATCCAACATCAGTAGTACTCAAAAGAAGTGGAGGTTGCAAACCTACCAATAAAATCAAGTTGAATGTTAGAGTTCCGGTAAATGAATGGCTATGATATATAACAGAGCTCTACACATAACATATGGTCTGCTCACTGAACCCAGTCCCCAAAATGCAACTCTGCCATTTAACTGGAAGTGTTAACAGAAATTGAGATTAAAAAGGTGATTGTTAGCTGAACGGTCACGTATCATTTAGAATTTAGCTTGACTTCAAAGGGAAATTTATTATTTCATAAACTGCTGTTGGATAGAAACTGCCCACCAAGAAGGCAGCTTTGTTTCTGTAGTTTTGGCTGATGTTGGTCAGCCTGAATCATCTTGGCACAGATGCTGGGATAGCTGGCTACATTTGCCACATGGCTCTAACTTGTTCTCTCCAGCACATGTGCAGCTTGCTCCAGTAGAAGCAATCTTGAAATAGTCAGTGCTCTCTCCCTTGGCACTTACTCACTGTCCATCAATTGGAATTAATTGTTCTCCTGCAGACCTCCAATCTCTGCCCCAGGTGATGAGAAACAGCGTCAGCCTGGTAAGACCTTCTGTAAAGACAGTAACTTTCTTGCAACAGCTGTGGGGATCTCAGAATTTCTACCAAAGATTTGTTTGTTCTGAATGATAGAGCATTGCTGAATGGTTACCATGTAAATTAGGACTTTATGGACATAGGAGGAAGGTTTCTAGACATACTGGGACTTTCTGACATCTTCATAAATGAAGCAAGAGGTAGGGAAAGAGTAAAACAATGCAACAATCTCAGTGATTCAACTAGACAGTAATATGGAACATAATATAAAAAAATAAATTTCATTACCACTTGCACAGGCTCCTACAGATTACTATGCACCAAGGCAAGCACAAGGTACTGTAATCTGCATTTAAGAACTGTAGGTGCAGCGCAACAGTACTTGTAGCACACCACCTAGGCTTTCTGCCATAGATAAAATTAAAATCAAGAGTGCCTGTACGAGGAAGCATCAGTCACAAGAGAAACCACGGTGTTCAAAACACAACAGGCTTTGCTTGCTGCAGTGTTTTTCTCCCATGTACTTGTCCTCAGACCCATGCTAGAGAAACTGGGATTTGAGATGTCTTCAGGCAAAACAGAATATTCCCTCTAATTACTGATACTCTGTTGCCTTTAACATTCCTGCTTCCAGGAATGCTGGTTCAGTTGTTCAGGGAATTGCATGGTATTTGCAAGGACGGAACCATCTTCCAAACAGGCATCATACTTCATAACTGTCTACACACCTCTCACTCAAGAGCCACACCCAAAGCCAAGTGTTTCAAAAGGAGGATCTTAATCAGTTGTAGATTACAGAAGGAGTGGCTTTAGCCTTGTGTTGGACAGAACGGCGCTGAATAGCCAAGGTAATGTCAGGAATACTTGGCATGGCTTCAAAATTCATATACCACCACTCCCTGTCTGAAGAAAGGAGAGGACCACTTCACAGGAGATCACAGGTGGTCATCTCTACTACGACACCGATTTCAACAGTCCTTGAAGAAGTTCATAAAGTCTTTGAGACAAGCTGACACAGCAGCAGAGGCAGAAGACGTTTAGTCTTGAATTGGAGGCCTGTGGATTGGAGACAACACAGCTGCCCAAGCCTGTCGGAAGAGCTGCACCAGTTTGCAAATGAACGGCAGGGACGTAGGAGAAGCTGCAGAGCAAAACAAAGAGCAAGATAGTTCTACCCTTTGAAACAGACCAAACATATTAAGAAAGAACTAATTCAACTACAGTTAATGGAAACCTTGGTGTCCTATTCACTTCTGTTCAGTTCAGTACTCAGGCCCTCACCCAAGGCACTGCTCCCTTACCTAGCAAGATTTTTTCAGTATTTTCCAACACATTATTTGCAGCATAGCTATGGAGCACCTGCCACCCAGCAGAAGGGGCATCTCCAGGTATGAAAAACATGCAACCCCTCCACAGCCCAGTAGCCACCTCTGTGTTATGCAACCAGCCCATTCTTCAGTGGTCAGGCACCAGAACAGGCTGCCCAGGGAGGTGGTTGAGTCATCATCCCTGCAGGTGTTCAAGAAACATGTAGACACTATACTAAGGGACATGGCTTAGTGGGGAAATATTGGTGGTAGATAGATGGTTGGATAGATGATCTTGGAGGTCTTTTCCAAACTTAATGGTTCTACGACAGCTTCAGCCATCACTTGTAAGACCGCAGCAAAAGAAAATCAGAAGCATGACCACAATGCTGCCCTGGGCAACTCTGCTTCCCTGACAGGTCAGCCATAAATTGCAGTTGCTCTTCCAAGAGACGTTCACCCTGTAGCATCTCAAAGTCACTGAGGCAGAAGCTGCCTCTAGGACATCCCAGCCTGCCTCTCTCTGACAGCACTTTGTTGGAAAGAACTGAGGATGAAATCACAGTTCACAGAAAAACTGGCTTTTGTAGAGCTACATCTTTGTACATGGATTGCAACTGAAAATATTTGAAATGAGCCCCACTAACAAGTTCCTAGCCACACAATTATTGTCTATCCTAAAGATGAAACATTTATACAGATCTTATCTATTAAAAATCAGCAATTTTCTTCTCTATAGCCACACTTAAACTAAAAAAAAAAAGAGAGAGAGAGAGAGACCTTAATACTCTACCTGGGTCTAATCTCACCACTACCAGGTACAACAGAAAAGTAGCCAAGAGCATCTTTTTATAAGGAAGTACATAGAAGTGGCTCGACATGGACCTCAGTGTTCTTCGTAGCAACGTCAGCATGGTCAAGAGCTTTTGGGACAGAGCACCTAGAACAGAGAACAGAAAAGCTGTTGAGGCAAAGTAAAAAATATTAAAATAATCACACAGACACTAAGAAATTAATAGAAATAAGGCTGTTCTTAGTTTGATTACATGAGAATTGTTTTTCGTGTTCTGTTTTGGTTGATTGTGGTCTTTTTTTGTTGTTGTTTCTACATAGAGAACAGAGAAAGAATAGAATTTCATAATACAATTTGTTACACTCTTTTTGCATATGAATTTATACCACATCAGTGCCTGCTTCTCTCCTGGGAGATAAAGTGATTTACAGTGGTGGAGAAGCAGATCTTTAAATGCCAGATGTGGCTGCTTCTACACGGGCTTGACTGCTAACATAGAAGAAGTAGAGAACACAAAGAAGTAACAAGCATACTTTATAACTGTCAGCAAACAAATCACTTTTTCCTTCTGTGATACCCATCATGAATTCCTCAAGGCTGGTAAGGCCTAACACTAGTATTAATACAGACTTAATACTTGCTACTCTTTGTAAGTAATACATGAACACAATTGGTCAGGTAGTTCTGTAATCTGTTAAAGTCAGATGTGAAGAGTCAATGCACAATACACAACTGTATTTGAACTGAAGCCATCAAGTCATTTAAGGAAATCAAGAAAATTAAGAAAAAGCAAGGGCACGACTAGTAAGATAAAGCACTGCTTCCTTCCTAAGCCACTGGTCTCAACCTGGTTTCAGACATCAACAAATGAGAGCTTCAGTGATCACGGGGCCTGTGAACAGCTTTCATTTGTGGAACCTGCTTCCGCTCTCTTAATGTACCAGTGACAGTTTGATGTCCATACACACTTCAAATCCCTGAGTGCTTGTGAAAGCCATGTCATCAGTAGCGCAAGGGTACAAGCAGACTTTCTGGGATGGACTATCACACATTACAATGAAGAGAGCAGTCAGTTCATAGGTTAATGACACAGAACGTGTGGATGTTGATGACCAATTGCAGTCTGGATGCAACTGTTCTGGTAATCTTTAAGATACATGTACCTCTAAACCTTGAAATTTGAGAGAGGAGTACAAACAACAGAGGGAAAGCCTACCCAAAACAGTCTCTGTTGCTTTGTCTTCCTGCTCATCATGAGCTGAGTGCATTTCTTCCTGTTGAGTCCACTGACATCGCTTTTCACAAATGGTCTCAACAAATGCCAGCTTCTGCTCACTGTCAAGAACATCACAGCTGTACACAAGCTCTTCTGCCCCCTCAAATCGGCCAAGTGGAAGCAGCACATGCAGCAGATAGAGCTCCAGCAATGAACCATACTCAGGGAGGCTCTTATTGGTTTGGTCCTTCAGCCAGCTACTGCCAACCTCCAGCATCACCTGGGGCTCTCTCACTTTGCTGTATAACAGGATACTGCAACACAGGAAAGAAATAGGCAATAGAAGGCAATAACTTTATCCCCTTAAAGCTGCCTGAATAAATACAGCCTTGCTTTTTACTTGTTATTTTTCTTTCTGAGAACAGGCCTGCCATGAGCTCCGCTTTCATCCTCACAGCACACAAACTGAGAATACCAGAAATTATTCAAGTCTGGCCTGCTATTAAATCTAATCAACGCCGGCCCTCTGCGTGCAGCAACCTGCACTCACCACAGCTCCAGGATTTTTGGAGGCAGATGCTCAGGGCGATGGTAGTACTGCAGGACCCAGGACAGAACTTCTCTCCACCGGTTCATCTCAGCCAGCGCCTGAATGCCCACCACACAAAGGGAGCACTTCACTTCCATGCAACTGCTAACAAAAAACACACCTACCTAAGCGCTTCTTAGAACCACGTTACCCGCCCCTGTGAGCTACACCCCTGCTTAAGTGCTCTGTAGTTCCTTGCCAGCCGTTTGCCCTTCCTTTCCCTCCCCCCCTGCCCCTTCCCGCCGCCCACACAACGGGAATTCAGCACACCCGGGCAGGTGCATGCACGCAGCCCCACTATCTACGAGAAAGCACTGCCGGCACCCGCACGCTTCCTACCTACACTCAAACCTCGGAGTTCCCAACACAAGAAGCGGCCAACGACCGCGCGGAGCCCGCTCGGCTCGCACCTGTCGGGGCCGGGCGCGGGGCCCAGGCTGCCGCAGCCCGCCTCGCAGCGCTCCAGGGCGGCGGCGAAGTCCCGCTGCAACACCAGGAGCTCCGCCGCCTCCTCCAGCAGCGAGGCCGCCTGGGCCGAAGCCGGGGACCAGGCCGGCGGCCCGTCGCCCATGGCGGCCGCCGGAGGGCTGGCGGGAGGGCTCTCCCCGCCCTGCCCGAGCCCCGCCGGCCGCTGCCCGCCCGGCTCCTGCTCCGGCGCCGCCATCGCCTCCCGGGGCCGCCCTCTCCCGCCGGGAAGCCGTAGGGGATCCCCGACGCCACCGCCTCACGGCAGCGGAAGGGCCGCCCCCGGCCGACACGTTCTCCGACCCGCCGCCCGCCGGGAAACGTAGTCCGGCCGTACTGCGGGGCGGAACGAGCCGTGAGCTCGGCGCGAACGAGTCGGTTAAAAACGGGTTCTCCCCGGTCCGACGAACCGCGGTTATGCGCTGTGGTGCCAGGACGGGTTGCAGGGGGCTGGGCGTGGGGCCAAAGGGCTGAGGGCAAGATTCACGTTTGCTTTCGCGGCGACCGCAGTCTGTTTTGTAAAGCCTGCTTTGCGTTGCAGTATAGGCTGGTTTCTGATGAAATCCGGGTACGGAGCTATGTGAGGATTATGAGAGCAGTTGGCCCAGCAGCACCGCATGGAGATCCATGCTGCCCAACAATGCTACAGACTTGTACCTGTGTGAGACAAAGTTTTTCTCAAGGTGAAGAGATGTCTCTGTTTTTGCCTCAGTAACATGCATTCGTAGAATCACAGAATCACAAAGGTTGGAAAAGACCACTAAGATCATCTAGTCCAACCGCCAGCCCATGCCCACTGACCTCATCCCTCAGTGCCACATCCACACGGTTCTGGAACACCTTGAGGGACGGTGATTCCACCACCTCCCTGGGCAGCCTGTGCCAATGCAGCGCCACTCCTGAGAAGAATTTTTCCTAATACCCAACCTGAACCTCCCCCAGTGCAACTTAACAGCAACAGGACAAGAGAGAATGGCCTGAACTCAGAGAAGGGGATGACCCCTACCTCGCTACAACCTCCTTTCAGGCATTTGTAGAGATTGATAAGATCTCCCCTGAGCCTCCTCCAAACTGAACAACCCGAGCTCCCTCAGCTGTTTCTCTTAAGACTTGTGCTCCAGACCCCTCACAGCTCCATTGCCCTTCTCTGGACAAGTTCCAGGGCTTTGAAGTCTTTCTTGTACTGAGGTTTTGAGTTGAAACTGAACCCAGATCCTTTCCCTCCGTGCATCTTTCCAAGCCAAGGGCGTTGGACTGGCTTAAGTTAAGGGAAACCCTTAGCTTCTCACTCATCTGCCAGACTATGGAGAACCAAGTCTAACGCCACGGCTGCTCCATCAGCAGGGGAGTCAGATCCCGGCTACAGCCATTGCCTTTCCCCTCGGGACCACCAGGTGTCACCAACCACAAGCATGTCGGCCTGCCCAGATCAGTTTCCAAGCGCAGGAGGAGGTTACTGTGAAGTGAGCCAGTACAGCTGTAGTCCATTGGTTTTCCTTGCCTGCGGGAGGAGGGCTTTGAGGTGGCAGGGAGGCAGAGCGCTCTTTGCTCACGGCTGAGGCAGTTTGCTAGGGGGGTGGGTACACATCTTTTTCGCCTCAGAGTACGTTCCCCTGAGATGTCTTCTTCAGCCAGAGAGCCTGCTGCTTCAGGCAGCTTAGCTATGAAATGGAGTTGGGTAATAGTAACAGCATCTCCACTGGTTCTGCAAAGCAACAATATAAAATGTGCCACATTCTTCTTTAGCTGATATTTGGAAACAATAGGGTGTCCTAATTGCAAACTAACTATTGCACTCTGAAAGCCCTCTTCATAAAATGAATCTCTGCGGGAGAGGCAGGATTTATTACACTGGTTTTTGCAACACTGGTCCACTAGTAATTAAAAAATCACATATACTAATGCAAAGCATTGAAGAGTGAAGCATGAGTTTAAAAAGGGAGCTTCTATGCCATAAGAAGGTGCAGGGAGTCTCACTGTGCCTGCTCCTGGCTCCCCGAGGAGCTGCTTGCAGGCAGCAGGACCAGCCCTTGTCTGTTCAGGACAAGCACCCACAGCAGCACCTTTGGCTGAGCATGACGGTTTGTGCGCTGTGCTGTAGGCTGTGGAAGGGGCCCCACGTGTGTTCAGCCTGTTAAAGCAGAGGCACAGCGCAGAGACAGAGCAGAATGCAGGGCCCAGCGGCTAAGCAAAGGCAGAGATAAAAGCTTTTTGGATTTCTGTTACCGTTGCTTGGCTCTTGCAGTTGGGAAAACAACATTCCTTTTTGGGAACTACAAGTCCCAAAGTGCACTGTGGGAAGACTCTGGCTTGTACCAGCCAGTGCCCAGCACAAATTCCCAAATATGGATAAGGAATCAATTTTGAAAAAGCCTCGCACTCACTGAACGCTCCTCACTGAGATTCTGAAGAGGAGCAAGACAGCACGAGAAAGAGGTGAGCGTGCATTACACAAAGATTTTGTTCAAAAACATCTCTTGGGGAGAGCAGCCAAGAATATTCTGTTCCTTAGAAGGAGGGTGCAGCGCTGCCTGGGTGACAGTGGAGATGGCTGCTGTGGCAATGGAAGGGACTTTGGAAAGGGAATTGTTGTTTCAGGTGGGAAAACAGCAGCAGGGGCAGATGTGCTGTGGGGTGAGTCAGATCCCGCTTCCTTGCAGATGCTCTTTATTAATAAAGGACTATGGAAAGACACGTGAGCTGCAACAACAGTGCATTTCTTTGGAGGCAGAGAAGGGCAGGGGAGAGGTGGGAGATGCACTAAGCAGCACAGCTGTGTGAGTTGTGGGGCTGTTTGTTAAGAAGCTAAGATGGAAAAAAGCAGCCTTGTAATGATTATTATTATGGGTCAACTTAATGTCTCTGTAAGGTATGGTGTGTTTTTGTACTTCACTGCTCTTCCTAGAGGGGACAGTGTGGTGCCTTGAAGGCCAAACTCTGCCAGGTCCCTGGCCTGCAAATAACAGCAATTCAGTTATAGAACTTCAGGCCAGGAGCAATTACCTGTACTACTGGCAATTGGTTAACAAGCCAAATGAAATCGTTCTGCCACAGAACCATTCTGGGAGAGACGAGCAATGCTGAATCCCCAGCCCAGGCCTGTGACCTCTCACAGCTGGTTGCAAATGCAAGAAGCTGTGCCCAGCCATGGAGAGATGCACGGGGCAGCTTAGAATGGTGAACTGAGCTATCACGTAGAGCTCAATGCCAAATAAGAATGGTGCTGTTTTTCCAGCCTTTGCTAAGTGCAAATGGCGTAAACTGTTTTTAAGGCTGTAAGAGTCACTCTTGTACCTGGAGTTGCCATTACAGCTGTGCGATATCACTACAAAAATACTAGAGGAAGTCAATGTGTTTGGCTGCATCTTGCTTCCTGAATAACAATCTCTAGTAACCAGAAAAGCTAAATTCAAGTAAATCTGCTGTCAGTGAGAGGTGGTAAGAGAGGAAGGACTTCACTGTGGATTTTGCCCTATGGGTGCAGTGCTGAGGCCTGGCTCCTCACCTCTGCTCCGAAATCTAGGGCTTTTGGTTGCAGTCACCCTAATTTTATAAAGGAAAACGAAAGGGATGAGGCACAGAAGGGCCTTGTTTGTGTCTTCACCGGCTGTGAATGTACAGGTTGCCCTCTTCCTCTCCCCCAAAGCAGTTCAAGGAGAGTTTAGAGTTACAGGCACCTGTAACAAGGCCTCCTGGGGTAAATCGCCTCAAGTATTAATCCAGATCTGACCAGCATGGGGTCACAGGGCCAGGGGTGCTGGCAGTCAGTCCTTTCTGTGGTCTTTTCTGTGTCAGTAGGCTGTTAATATGGGATTAGCTGCATTAGGGAGACCAGGAGCTAGAAACAATAGAGGCCTTCTGACTTGATCTGAAGAAACACCTTTACACCAGTATAAAAACAAAGAGCAGGGTCACACATTATATAAAGGCATCATAAACACAGCAGAAGAAAGGACATTCTCTAGGAAAACTGTGTTGTTTTGCAGAATGTTGTAGCTATTTATAAAGCAATGAGGTCCCAGCATGCAGCACTGTCCCTCGCACCACGTGTTTTTGTTTGGGTCTGTCTAGGCCATTACACGCCAGAACCTGTAATTCGCTTGTGATTTCCAGGAGCAACACATTCCTATTAAACACAAATGTAGCTGGCTGCAGTTCCTTTCAGTTCACCTGGGCTCAGGGCTCCCTCCAGCTCCTGGCAGGCCGTCACGAGGGCCCTCAGGTGCGTGAAGATGAGCACTGTGTGGCTGAGCACCAAACAGCTGGCCAAGCACGACCTTCTGCTTTCTTGTTTTACTTAATATGGGACAGAATCAAACCTGTTGTTTGAAACCTAGAACTAGTAAGTGGTGCCTCACCTGCTTTTGAGACCACCTGCGGATGCTCCTAGTTACTGGTTTTTAAAACACTGACCTCTTATACTGGCCATGCAAAAACCCATATAAATAACAAGCAAAGATGGTAGAAGACAGCAGAGAAAACTATGGAGGTAATCATAGTCACAGTCCAATTGGGGGATATCACATGACATTAAAGTAAGAGCAAATTCCTGCTTTAACCTTCATCACAGACACAAACACTGTGTCAAGTGCAAACACTGGGAACCAGAAAACGGGAAGCACAGAGTTGTTTTCACAACTAGTAGTAACTTGTGTTTTTCTCATATGGCAGAAGGTTTCTGAAGCAAAGGTCAATTTTAAATTAATTATGCCTTTTTCTTTGTTCCATATCAAACAAAATGGCAGACTTGGCAGGACAGCAAAGTATAACAGCTGTTACTTTTTATTTAGTCGTTACCGGTATAATAGTAATAATTGGTGCTGGGTGGGGCATTTCATCACGGTAAGGTGAGCCATTCATTTAAAAGCCTGAGGCTTCTTTTCTGCAACCAGTTATTACCTGTGAGAAAATACTGAAGGCTGTCACCAGTGTGGGTCAGTTAAATCCTGTTTGCCTAATACTGCTTCTCTCCACTCCCTGATTCAGAGTTGCATGCCCTTCTAATTGTTCATATCTCTTCTTAGAGTCCTGCCTGCTGAAAGCAGTTGTTGTCCGTTAATCTTTTTCTTTCCTCTTCTTTCAAAAGTGAATGATGTGCTCTCCTAGCTGGGAGAAACACTTGACAGTGGGAATCCTGGATGCACTGACACCATATGGCAAATAGGAAAAATTATTTTCTCAAATCACAACCTCTTAACCTAGCTTCAGATTAACAGACCCTGCACGTTCAGTGTTCTGAAGTGGAAATTGCAGAAAACGTTACAGACATTAGCAAAATCTTTTACACCTTAGGCTGCTGGACTTGGTTCTTATTTGGCCAAGTCTTGTGATGCTCACACAGGTTGCAATTAGATGTTATTTTAGGAAAGCCAGCAGTGCTGCGGAGTTGCTCAGTAACAGCATCTTCAGCTCTGGAGAGGATCAGCTGAGAAGGGGCTGCTCACTGATGCAGCCCTTGTCTTGTGTTTCAGGGCAAACGTGCTGCTGCATTCCCCTCCAGCACCAGGGCTGTGGCAGGGAGTCAGTCAGGACTTCACTGCTTGATGGTTTGCTCACAAACTTGATGTAGTAATTAAGAAGCTGATACTTTTTTTTTTTTTTTAATTAAATTGTCTCCAAGAAAAGAAACAACTCTTTTTAAGGTAGGATTTTTCCCTTCCTTTTGAAGATCTATGTGCTATTTTAGAGCATTACTGGATTGAGGGGTATGATCATAGTTTGTGTAAAGCTAATGCCTAGAGCATTATATTGCCTCCTATTTCTGTTGCAAATTAATGTTCTCTTTCCCTCTGTCCATTTCTTCCTGGTCCTTCTCATCTTTCTCAGCCGCGTCATAGCAGTACTGGATGCAGACAAAGGTAGGATTAGGTGTCTAATTAGTTTATGTTGCCTTAAACATGCTTGTTTACTTCTTGGCGCTGGGGGAAGGGCAGCTCAGAACCTAACTGCTGTCTCTCCTTTAAAAGCAGCCTGAGTCTGGGCAGACTGGAAAGAAAGGCCAGAATTTTCAACTACTTTTTTGTTCCGCATGCCTGCACGCAGAGAAAGTTGAAAACTGAGTCTATATTACTAAATATGAAATAGTTTCTCATTTAGAGTTAGATCCAAGATATTTATTTCCAAACAATGACTCAGTGTAGACGGTCTGAAAGAACTTGCTTGAATGGTTATGGAAAAGCTAATAAACTGTAATTAATATATTTTGGAACTCTTCCATAGATCAGAACAGTTGCATTTTAAATATTTTTGGTTTAGTCAAAGTGAAGTTTAAGCTATAACTTTCCTGCCTCTCATGGCAGTCATCCGTTGGCAGATCTAGCTGGGGAATTCAGCACGGTATTCCCACCACAAATTATTTTTACCTCAGACCAGTGCTGGCTCATCTGTGGAGAGCAATAACACAACAGTTTATGTTAGTTCTTGTCAACCAATTCACTGCAAGGTCAGTGGTTGCTTTTAAGCTATTGCTGAGAAGAGTGTGGACCAGGATGGCTTTTGGACTCTGCGCTGAGGTGCTTGCAAGATCTTTTCCAGCATCTCCAGTGTGAGGGCAGCCTGGCTGTGGGAACAAGAGCTTTGGAGAACAGCAAGACTGCTCTATGGAGGACAAGTTGTGAGCTCAGGGAAGGCAGGGGCAGTGCCCTCTGAGCAGAGTGCAGTCACATCTATGGGATCCAAAGAGGGTTGGAAGCATTGGGCGCTGATAAGAGGCTTCATCAACAGCGTGAGCCAAGGCATGGTGATGAATTAGGTTCAGGGTCCGTGCCAGGAGCAGCTGGAGATAGGACTGCAATACAGGTCCAAGGTCTACCCAGAAGATAGAGACTGGGCCACAGACGTGCACAGTTACAACACAACTTACATTATTAGGCCAGATGTGGGTGCCTAGGATGGAGCTTAAATGGAAGTCCTATCTCTGGATTGCAGAGAGGAAGGGGTGTGGTGAGAGCCCTAGGTGAGGCTGGTCAGGGTACTGAAGGTATGTTAGTGCCCTTGGGGATGGAAACAGTGACCTCCTAAGTTGCTCCCAGTGTTTCCAGAATGGTTGAACAACCATATAAATGTAGGCATTTTAAACCAGCTTTACTGATTCATAAACTTGTACAAGTGTCTTGATTTAGCTAAAAATCAAAGGTGTCCTGACTAGGAACACATCAAGCATTTGAATTATTCCAAGTCATCTGAGACGTAGAGTTAATTGACTAGAGATTTCATCCTATAAAGTTTTTATGAACATCTTCTCAGTCAACGTCATCATCCTTACTGCCTGGGAGAAAGTTTATTAGTTCTGTAGTTTAGCATACAGTTGTTAAGATTGGAAAAGACTTCTGAGATCATCCAGTCCAACTGCCAACAACTCCCCACCATGCCCACTAACACATGTCCCTCTATGCCGCATCCACACAGTTCTTGAACACCTTGAGGGACAGTGACTCCACCACCTCCCTGGGCAGCCTGTGCCAATGCAGCACCACTCCTTCTGAGAAGTTTTTCCCTGACACTTAGCCTGACAGTCCCCTGATAGAACTTAAGGCCATTGCCTCTTGTCATATCACTGTTACCTGGGAGAGGAGGCCAACTCCTTTCAGGTAGTTGTAGAGAGTGATGTTTATGCCGTATTGATGAAGCATTCTGAGAACTTTAAGTGAAAAGAAACGCGCTGAAGTAAAGCAAAGCAAAGGAAGTATGCTGCAGTTGTATATACTAGAAAAGAAAACTACTCAAGTGCTAAATAATGGAAATGAGACCCCTGCGTAAACACTGAACAGTCCTGTAGGGATGGCAACTTGGATGTCTTCTGCCAGAGCCTGGGAATTTAGTTTTAGTACTCAGTGATAGAGAGCACCTGCCCTCACATTTCTCACGCAGTGTATTTGTGAGGAAGCACTAGAAGGGTAGTAGACAGGGGAGGATTACAGTTTCCTGCTGGAGTGTCAGGCTAACACCAGGAACACAACCAAGTTGTTAGGGTGGAGGTCAGTGTAACGCTGGCCCCTGTAGCACATGGAAAGTTAAGAGAAATAGGCAAATCGGGAGGTAGTGGCTAATTTGAAGGGGAGAGTGGATGAAAAGACATGGCTGCCGATAGTTTTCACAATTGGAAACAGAATGATAAGTAGCTCGAATGTGTAATTTGTGTTCAAGAATACTTAGCCACGCCAGGACTCAGCATCTTGTCTGTGTCAAATTAAGCAGCAGTTAACGTCCCCTAGGTGCTATCAGCTGCCAGAACAAAAATCCTCTTCTAAGTCCCCTTGCAAGATTCTTGCAAGCCAAAAGGTGTGTTCACCAGAAGAAATTCAATCCTATAGAGATACTTAGATTATTTTAGAACATGGAATCAGTGAATACTAAATCCCCAAATAAACTGACTTGCAAAATAGTCGTCAGCTCTGTAAATCATTACCAAAAACTGGGCTGGAAGTGTTAAACACTTTGCATTATGTGCACAAAATTTGTGCCTTCATCTTCCAAACCACTGTTTTTTGTTTTCCAAGTTTGCTGTGATCAAAGCTGGCTCTGTGCTCTCACTGCTCATGTGACAGCTGAAGATTCAGACTGGCCAGAAATAGGACAATCATGGGACTCAGTCTCTAGAACTGCCTGAATCATAGGGGTAGAGAAGAATTGTGAAGCATACCAGGCTGCCTTCACACTGCTCAGCAAGTCAGAGGTTAACAAAGAACCTTATTCTTTGAAAAGATAATTGACACTGAAAACAAGTCAACCATCCCACAGCTAAGCCCCGGAGATCATCAATTTTCATGAACAATAGCCAATGATGTTCAGGATTCACTGAGTTAAGTGGTTAATCCTATACAGAAAGCTGCATCCATAATGACATTTAAATTTGGGGAATCCACCCAATTTGACCCCTAGAGAATTGCTTCCTGCTGTTACACTGATGGATATGCTTATAAATACAATGGTAGCCATCAACAGATAATAACCTGAAGAGCTGAAAAGCCTCTTTCTATTAAATGATACATTGATCTTCATGAAACAGCAATAGCCTAGTTAATGAGCCATGGAAACCAGTCTGCTGTTCTGTGCAGTGCGCTGTAGCCAAATGTAAGGAAGTTCCATATATTGTTTCCTTCTTCATTTGGTAAAAGAAGTCTAAACTCTTTTCTGCAGTTCCTTTCTTCTGCCCAATCATCCCCAGTAAGTCTGTTTCCTTGCCTTCTGATCAGGAAATCCAAAAGCAAATCAACATCCTCTTACTGTATACTGATCCAAACTTAGCATTTACTCATCAGAAGAGTCCATCAATCATGACAGTTAGCACAAATTGGCAGTGCTCTTTGTGTAAAGCAGTACCCTACACAGCTGCAGAGAACTCAGCTTATGTTCCTTCTCCAGCACAGGTGGACAGACATACAGACAAACTTCAGCAATCACTGCTGTTTGTCCTCACCTATTTTTTTCCATCTTCATGCTTTCAGCACAAGTGCTCACAGTCCTGTTTTGTTGTTTTTTTCTTTAAAGATTAAAAACCCATTGTGATGCAAGGCTTGACTCACAATCCTGCACTTCTCAGAGCTGTTGGTACTGCATATATATAACATGCACATATGCATAGTGCACAGACTTCAATCCCTTTCTCCATGCTGCCTGTATAAAGCCTCCGTGCCTGCGTGCACAGACAGGCCTCGGGACAAGTGTGCCTTATTACCTGTGCTTTAACCAGAAATTAAATTAAAACACGTTACGTGGCTCAAAGAGATTTTCCTTAGGAATTTTCTGTTTATTTCTTCCCTGCATTTGTCCATTTGTTCTCCTTTGCTTTTCTTCCATGTTGTTCTCTGGCTCTGTGCTCCCCAGCTGCTGTCTTGCTGCAGATCCCGTTGTTTCTCTGCATTGAGGACTGTGCTGTACCCCTGCTGGGCAGGCCCCTGGACACTGCGCAGGACTGGCCTGGAGGAGGTACAGGAGACACTTTGCTTACCTGTCCTGTCTGGCAGCTGATGCTGTTGGCAGTGGTCTTCCAGACATCACAAGGGACTAAATAAGAAGGATTCAAAAAAAGGAGGGTTTCACTCTCCCTCCTAAACCATGCCCAGAGAGGTTCACAAGGTGAGAATACAAAAGAAAGGGGGAGTTAGAAGGTAGAATGATTTGAGTGCTCTCCTCCCTTCTTTCCTTTCAAAAGATTTGGCCTTCTCTTCCTCACAGCACAACACCTCTGTTTAGGGAGGGAAGTCCTGCCTTTAGCGCTATACTTGGATGTTGCGGCTTAGAAATAGTCCTATGGTTACCTAGGAGTGAACTAACAAGAAGGAAGGGAACTTCACAGGCTCTTTGTTTCTAGACTATGATGTCTTTGAATGTGACACAGCCTTTTCCTTCAGATACTCTAAGAGTTAAAGTGGAGCATCAGAAGATGATCATGCGATTCAGCAGCTCTGCCTGCCCCGGCTGCACTCACAGTTGGGTCTGTCGAGCTCAGTGACTCAAAGAAATGAGCTGTCATTAGCTCTGAAGAGCCAACACACTAAGAAAACAATTCTCCATTTTCAGCAGTATCAACAAAACTGTTTACCAAGTTCCAAAGAGTTATATTTTTGGCATCACTGTGGCCTGATTTGGCCTGTTGAACATTACTTATGAGTAAGGAGGAAAGAACTTGACTTGACTCTCCGTTATAAAGCAGAATTTGTATGGTTGACAGCTAAAGAAAAACAAAGCAAACGAAGTTTTTTTGTATGTTTACCTCATCTGATCTGGAGAGACAATGACTATGAAGCCTGCTGACTTCCATCGGAGGGATGTGTACCGTCATGTTTTTAAACTGTGTCTCTGTCTCTCAGAACAACCAGAACTTGAGACACTCAAAAGGAAACACTTCTACATCTAGTTGTAAATGGCCTATTCACAGTCATACACAGCTCTGGAGAAGTTGGAAGGCCTCAAACCTTTTTGCTAAGGGTGGAATTTCTGTCACAGACAAGCCTCTATCATTTGGGGCCACGTTAGCTGCAGCTCTGCTGTAGCCTGTAGTCTCTTTGACATTAACAGAGTACTGGATAGATTTTCTAAAGGAATCACAGGATAGCAGATATATCCAGGAGTCAGTCTAGAAACAGATCTCCCTTTGGGGGAGGCTGCAACCACCCTTTTTTTCTGCTGTTGTGCTGTCTCCTAACTGTGCAGATGTGGTAAGGGGATAGCTGCAGCTAAGGCTGAAATCTAAGCCAGGTGGCAAGGTGAAAATGCTGCTAAGTGAATAAAGGAGCATGAGATCTTCACTCAGATTCCATAAAAATGGCACTGCTAGAAAAGCTACCATCTTCAAACAGCCATGACCAGATGGTATTGCTGGCTGCACAGCTTAGGCTGGAAACAATAACCACGGCAGCGCTGGCTTCATCTGCCACTGCCTCTGAAGGACAGTGTGGAGAAGAGTGAGAGAATAGAAAGCAACAGTGGTAAAACAAATAGCAGCCTAATGAATCATTCATACCAAGGATTTATACAGTATTTTACTAAGCCAAAGCACTGTGCGAAGCATTAGCTGATTAACATTAATTAATAATCAGGTAATTAAGTGAAATGGCATGAAAACTGTTAGAGGAAGTGTGGACTATGAAAGCTTCCTGAAATGATGAAATGATTTTGCTGTCTTTGATGGAAGGAAAAATGTCTTCCTTTAGGGTTGCAGTGTGTTTGGTGTGGGTGTAATTATTGCAGTTTTAATAACTACCTGCTTAATTCTGTAGAATAGGAGATGACATGCAGCATAGCCAGCTGTACGTTTCAGTGCAGAGAATTATGACCAGCTTCAGTAAGAAATCTTATTCCTTCAACTGCTCACTAGCAAGATGAATTTTTGCACATTCCTTTGCAAAACTTAGCATTTTCCATTGCAGGAAAATAGGGCATGGCTATACATCTACTGCTTTATCTTAAGCAGTAGGGAAAGATAAAGCTGTTCTGTCAAGATACTGCAAGTGAAAGCTGAGTTTTTTAAGGGCTAAGTCGTTTTCCTGCAGTAAGAAGATAGGAGTCTTTGGCAGAGAATCACTGTGCAACTTGATTCCTGGCTGTGACGTATTTAGGCTTTCATTATCACCTGCTGCCCACACGTATGTGGCATAAACTCCTCAGAGAACCTGTGAAGAAATGCATCTTTAGTTGGCTGACCTGGAGCACTTCTTTGTTGATGAACCCTCAGAACTGCTGGAAGAACTGTTTCACGCCAGGCCAGTGTAACCTCAGACTGAACACACAGCACTGATTTGCCAAATTCAAAGACTGACATATTTTAAGGTGTAAGTTGGGTTTTCAATGTACGTGCAACATGATAACTTGGTATCTTGTACAAGTACAATGCAAGCAATTGGTGCTGCATCTAAAGCCAACAACTCCAAGAAAGCAGAGATTTAATAGACTGCTAATTGCTTTGATACCTTTGCTACCCGTCTTATAAAAGACTACAGGTCTGTGTTTCCTTATGACCTGCGATACTGTCACTGTAAGCAATGAAAGCTATCAGGTCTCCTTTTTTCTTCTCTTTTTCCTCTGTCCAGTTCTCCTGGGGATGGACAGTCCTGGCAGCTAGACCTACCCCAGGCTTTTGCCTTTTGTTTTCCTGTACTTGACTCTTGGCACAATTCAGAAGTTTTTAGTGTTGTGCTTCTACAATCACATGCTAAAATATTTGCACAGCTGTCTGATGATAGAAAAGGGGAGAGAGAGAAAATTAGCTCTTCTGTTATTTGAAAAGATTAAAATAAAAACAACCAACCAACCAACCAACCAACCAAAACCAACAAAAACAAACCCGCAGCCAAACAGGGTTTAACATGGGTTAATCATAGAAAATCTTTAACTTGCTCTGCTTCTCCACCCTCTTTTGTTACCCCCATGTTCTTCGTCTTCCTTCTCTCATACATCCCAACCCACTCTTTCATGCTTCTCTTAAAATACTTGTGAGTTAAACCCTCCCATGGGATTCAGATGCCCGTGGGACTGCATTGCCCACCTGTGTTCACTCGCTTCAGCCTGCTCCCTGTGTACAGAAATAGGACCAACTCCTACAGGCTATCATTAGGCATCCTGCAGGCAAATTTCTGACTGAAGTTGGTGGAAGTTTTGGCAGAAGGACTGCAAAACTAATTACATTCATCCTCCAAGAATATAGATTGGATGGTGATGAGAGATGAGAAAATACTGCCTAGAAAGAAAGTCCATTAATAAGTGAGATCTAGATGTGGGAAAGAACAGTTGATTGAATTATTTATAATGCTGTTATAAAATTGCTGAGTTGCTGAGCTCCCCAGAAACCCATCAATAACAGGCATGAGCATAGCAGTTAATAAGAGTATAGACAAGCAGGAGCAAGGATCTTCATGAACATCAGATATGGAAATGTTTGGGGAGGAAAAAAAAAAAAGCCTAGCATATTCAAATTGCTTAGCATACAATCTATTTTAGTGAGGTGATAACTTTAAAATAGCATTGAAATCTCACTCTGAGTTTTACCAGCTATGTGCCACAGATTTTCAAGCAAAAATAGAGCGAATGTGTTCCCCTCTTTTAAAAATAGAAAAACAGCATAGATGCTTGCTGATAAGGCTAACTGTAGATCGCAGTGGAAAAAATGAAGTGGATGTGAAAAGAAAAACATCTGGAGAGGGACACTATGAGCAAAAATGGACCTCGGTATTTAGATGGGCAATACATCTTGTCAGGCATTTTGTGTCAGAGTTATCTAACTAGTGACTGATGACAGTACTATAAGAGATACTTTGTTGCTTTGTCTGGAAAATTGAGCTTCTCAAACCTTCAGTGGCTAGAAGAAGGAGAAGTGAAAAGGCCAACAAGATCTTTTTCAGCTGTGACATCTCTAAATCATATGCACGCACTCCCACTGCAGACAATCCACTCCCTGCCTACGTGCATAAACACACTCCCTGCCTTTATCCTGCTCTTGGACCACACACACTTCTCTCCATTTCATATCAGCCAGCCCCCTCCTTTGGACACAAGGACCCCTTCTCTGAACTGTCTCCTCAATTACAGGCTTGTTTCCAGCCTGATCCGCCACATTTGTGGGGTTTTTAAGGGCTTATTGCTGTCCTCAGTCATGAACTCCAGACAAGGCAGTCCTTTCTGTGAGGGAACTTCACACCTAGGAATGCGGTTTGGACATTTATAGACAAAAGGGCATTCATGTTGCCGCTCCTCTTGCCTCTTAAACTTAAGGAAGAATGAAAGTGCCGATGTTAGCCTTCCAGCTCAGTTTATGAAATCTGTGCCCTCCTGTGGATGTACATTTAGTGTAGTTCTCTTCTTGTTTGTGGTTGAGACTGAGATGTGTAGGCATTGGCCTGGACTCAGCAGTCTGAATGTCATTTCCAGCCCTTTAGCCTCTAAAGCTTTCTGTTTGCAAAATTAGTCTGACGAGGCGACTGATGAGAAAATGGTGCTTATAAGCTGCTGTCATTTTTATACCCTCTTCCAAGAGTAATGGTACAGCGGCCCTCGTGATCCCATTAAATACTTCTAGCTAGTGCTCAGGCTGTGAGAGGATAAAGCTGCAAACAGAAAAGCCTCCTCAGTGCTGCAGGCCAAGTCTAGCCACCTCCTCTCCCTTACATCCCTCTGCGATGTTCATTACCCAGCACTGTTCCCTCTCAGGATTGCCTTCTTCAGGGGACAGCTTCATTTTGAGTGGCTTTGTGCTATCACACCCAGAGGTACCAAGTCTTTTCCACCAAGCCAAGCATAAAAATGTTGGTGTGTGTGTGTGTCAGCAAGATAGATATATCTAATTATATCTACCAGCTAGTATTTCCCCTATGTAAGATTAAGCATTCAGTTCAGTTTCTGATTTTATTCCATTCTCATTTAAAATTACTGAGGAAGAAGCCATAAAATGGCCATTATAACATGGGGTTTTATTACATGCATTCCTATTTTCAGTAAGCTTATATTTGTATGGAGCCAGATGCTTATCACTCTGGGTATACTTGTAACTTGAACAAGCCACTAAGCTGCCATGCAAGGGCTGGGACGGGATGCTGTTGAAGCCCAGCATCTGCAATGTGCAGACTCCAAACTTACTGGGACTGGCTCTAGATGGGCTTAGCTGCTTTGCAGAGGCAATTTTTCATAACCAGTCTTTCAGCACTGTTGTGGCCACCACTCTGTTTGGTGATATTCTCAGAGTCCCATGGTTTAGAGTCAAAGAAGCACAAGATAAATGTAACTATTCCTAAACTGAGTTAAATTATAATCCTTTTAGAGTTGCATAAAAGCTTGGAAAATGAGTTGGAAGCCAGAGGCAAAGAAGAGTGAAATGAGTTTAATTGTTATTGTTGTTGGAGATTTTTTTAGCCTACTCACAGATTTTGATTCTGGTTCAGTACACTCTAACCCTTCTGGCTGATACTGCTGTTGTGAACTGGTCTCGTCTCTGCTGCTTCCCACTATATTGGACTAAAAAAAGTATTTAATACACTTTCATGATGGGATCTTTAATATTCGGATTTTGGCACCTGGAGACCTGTCTTTGTGTAGCAAACGGGGATAAGCTACTGTAGGGAAAGCTCAAACAGTCTGAATTAAAAGTGAGGACAGGAAATTTAATCAAGAGAACGAATGCGTGGGTTTTAACTTATGCATATTTGTTTCTGTCTGTACCACCTACGTGCACACAAAGCTGTGTTTGTTACTGGTGTCCTGAGAGAGGAAATCTATTACCTTGAAAGAAGCACTTGGCATTAGTAGAGAATAAGGAAAGCAACAAAGAACCGTTACCAACATTTTATTAAGATGATGAGATAATCTCATGTAAACAAGTGGTATTATTTAACTATCCAAGGATTTGCTTTCCAAAACAAGCCTGAATTGTTCATCTTCCAGCAAAGTAATGCCTGCTCTGCAATTCTAACTTCTCTACAAAGAGCACAGGGTCTGTAGGTCTCTGCTGCTGTAGGCTGTCCTGTCATATTGCCATTAATGTCAGTGCTGTAATAATAATGTTTATAACAAGTCAAAAACATCAATATTAAGCCTCAGAAAGGATCACGTCCAGACTTTTCAGCTCAGGGGACGTGAACAAAGGATCTCTCCCTGCCCTGCAGCTTTGCTGTAGCTATGGATGGGGCCTCACAGATGCACTTGCACTCAGTCATGTTGGCAGGGAAAATCTTGGCAGAGAAAAACCCCATTACTGCCTCAGCTGTTCACTCACCTGTTGAAAGGGACAGAATGATCTCCCTCTATCCTAGCTGTTCTTCAAATACTGGTGAGCATGTATTGCCCTGTGCAGCCTGATCTAGTGGGTGGCAGCCCTGCCCACCACAGGGGGCTGGAACTGGGTGGGCTTTAAGGTCTCCCCCAACCTAAGCCATTCTGTGAGTATATGATTCAGTGATGCTCAGATGTTTACCGGAACAAGGTTGCTGTTTTCCTGTTTTCACATGACACAGTATTTCCCAGAGGAAGCAACGGGCCCCCTCGGGTTTGTGCCAGCTTCATTATACCATACAAATGAGACTGACAGGCACCATAGAGCTCCGTGAGGGGAGTAACACAAAGTGTGTATGTGGGGAGGAAATGCTCTGTGTGACAGAGCCTGTTTTAGGTGCTGGGTCCTGCCTCTGCCAGAGGACACCTCAGAGGAGGGGGCAATGCATGCTCTCGGTGCTGCTGCCTCTGCTACCAGGCCGCAGGAGACCACTGCTCCGTTACCACAGCAACAGTGACGAAGTGGCAGCCGGAGCCATCATCACACCATCTCCTCAATACCCTGCGAGATGCACAGAAGGAGCTTTGCATCCCAGACCCCATTTCCTTCTTAGTTTGGCTTCAACCTGCAAACCTAGTGAAAGAGCAAATTGTTAGGGCAATTTGAGAACCCTGTGCGGAGCCAGGGCACAAGGGAAGCGAGGGAGCTCTGCTCTGGGTGGCAGCTGTGGCACAGGTGGGTGAACTGCGAGCACCCGTCGGGGAGGAGCTGGCCTGTGCCAGGAGAAGGTGACGTTACAGCCCTGCTCTGTGAGTACTGACCCAGCTGGCCTCTCCTTCCTTCAGCTGAAAATGTTACTTATTGTTTGATACTATGATATTCTGGGTTTTCCTGTTTGTAAAGGGAGGAATTTTCTTTTGTGCTAGCCCTTTTAAATAGTCCCCATGCCAAATCTGCAAAGGGGCTGCTGCTAGATTTTCTTTTCCAGGCGTGAAGTCCTGCAGGAGCTACAGAGTTAGCTCTTTGCAGTGGGTTTCTCTCTTGCTGGCACCCAGGAAACTCAATGAAATCTGCATGGCAGCATCTGCAGGCTGCAGTCAGAGCAGCACAATGGGCACCTTAATGCACTGATACCGGGTTTTGCATTCTAGCCAGCTGATATGGTACTATCCAAAGGTCAACTGCTTCATTTAATTCCAGCCTTTATTGTACACACTTACTTGCTTGTATTTGTTCAGATTAGGAATTTAAGCAGTAGGTAAACCAAACACTGCTTGGAACAGGTGCAGAGAGAGTATTCTCTGTATATAGGATAGAGTTACAAACAGATGCATCAGATAAACTGCTGATAAAAAAAAAAAGATTATACTGGCAAAGATCCACCACACTCCACTGTAGAACATGGATATAATAGGCAAGCATACAAACAGACAGTAGGCAAACATACAAAAGTCATAGGTGAGATCAGTCTAGTATAGCTAATAATAGGCATCTCTAGATGCATTATGGCTACAGAGCATCAGTTTTAGTATTTTACCTGAAAAAAAATACTTAAATCCCAGGATCTATGAGAATATGCTGCTTTGTAAAAAAATAATGCATTGCAAAAAAATTGTAAGAAAAAAGAAATCAAATGGACCTCACACACTGTAGTTCTGAAATTCTGATCAAACTGCTGCCCGCTCACATGGAAGTTAAGGGGATTTTTTTCTCCAGATGAACTTGGTGCTTGTTCTGTTCCTCAGCCAGACAGCAGCACTGAGGCATCTGTAGCTGTAATCTCATTAAGGCTATTAGGCTATGCTTGTGCTTGTGTTCTGTTGCTGGCATGGATTTAGGCAGACAGATGATCCTCAAAACGTAGATGGCTCTCACAGTTGAGAGGAGATGGGCTGCATTCTTTTTCACAAGGTTAGAAAATATTACTGCTCTGACTTTGGAAAGGTACCATTTACAGCCCAGCCAGAAAAGCAAATAGTGACAGGCCCACTCAGTCCATGCACAAAAGGGAAATTTATGAATGTAGTTTCTGTTTGTGCTAATGGGAGTCACATGTGTAAGTTCTCCACACAATGAAGGCAGAATACACTCCCTTCAGTGTGTAAACAGCATAAAGATGGGCCTGTGTGAGTGTTGGCATGGGATGCTGGACTACAACAAGAAAAACAGAAATGAGAAATGATTTATTTGTTCATTTTTCCACCCGAAGAAGCAGTTCTGTGTTCTGCTTTGTTCACTCCGTTACAACTAACACAAGCACTGTATCTTTTGCTGGTTTGGAATATTTCTCCAGATTTGAAAGTATTTTGATGCTAAGAGATGTCTCTTTTCATTCGGTTTGATCGAATTATTTTTCATTATAATGCCTTAGATCATCACGGGTACCTGCTCTTCCTTTTTTTCTGGCCTTCTTGCATCACTCAGATATTAGCAGATAGTTCTGTTCCTCTTCAGCAGTGGAGTTTAAGTACTTCTGCATGTAACAGGATTTCCAGCCCCTCTGTGAACTCTGCACATGTAGACCTCCTGCACATAAGCCAGTACCGGTTTATGTCATTCGTACATGAGCCTTGGGAAGCAGTCTTTGCTGAATGAATGCCAGTGTACCACACAGTTCATAAATATGTAAAAGTAATGGGCCCTATCCCAACAAGCTTAGATTCAGAAACATTTAGCAGATGTTCTGGCCGTGGGGGAGGAAAACAGGAGATGAATAAATACAATACTGCAATAACAAATACTTTGTTGATGAAACTGTGCATAAATTAGGATGACAAACACACCCTACCAGGACTTTGACCTATCCATAAAACAATATAAACATGTTTTATTAATAGTAGTTCCACGTTTTCAGGATCAATAAACTGACTTCATTGATTTACTTTCCTCTTACTATTAATACTTCTGTAAACAGTGATGAATTTGGATGGCACATAAGTAGAGTCTTTATAGTTTGCCAAAGGATAGGTCTAACAGTACCTGTTAAACAGTAAGGTCCTCAACCCCAGAGCCTTCTGCTAAAGAGAGCCTAACCACGAGTAAGTTACAAGCTTGAAGAAAACTTTCAGAGTTGTTTGAGAATCAGGTCTGTTGGTTATTTCTAGGCAGCACAAGGGAGCTGCTCTACACAGCTTGGTTAAAGGAGTACAGTGATGTTGCTTTTAAAACAAGTACACAAAACGTGCCTCAGGCTAAACTCAAAGTGTTAAACATGCCTTCTAAACCTTAACACATGCTATGCTGAGTAAACCAGTTCCAGGGGGAGCTCTGCCCAGGCAGCTCTTGTGCAGTACTGGTACAGCCCAAATTAGGTCAAGAACCAATTATATGTCTCAGTGATGACATCACATTTCTTACCATTGTGCTTGACCAAGATATATTTAAATCCATTTCTCTAGTCCTTCCCATGGGCTAGCTGCATAAAAGGAACTGCAGTACTTCTGAGTTTCTGTTTAAAGTATTAACTGCATAGTGTGGCAGTGGTTGTCTTTTTGTATATATCTGTTTTGCAAATTGAAGGTGATCTTGCATGTCTTTACAGATCCAGGTGTTGTTGTGCTATAAGGAACCATGAAGTCAAACTCATCTGGGCTACTCTTCCTAGCCCTTAGTGTCCTGTACAATTTTCAGATGGAGTTTTCTGTCCTTGATAGCCTTTGTTTTGGGTTATCTCTACTTACAGTAGAGGTATCTCTACTTGTAGTGAACTGTAGTGTAGTGTAGCGTAGCTTAGCATAATGTGGCAAAGTGATGTGAAGTGGAAGTTATTAGTTCTTAATAGCTTTTCTTATACCTGTAGTCCTGAGTAGTAGCAGCAAAATCAACTGCAATTTTGTTTTACAACTTGGACAATCTGTGAGCAGTGAAATTGCCTATAGAGTGTATGAACAGATCCAGAGCCTCTCTAATTCCTAAAATGCTCCCAAATGCTGTCTATACTCAACACTCAGCAGATCTGCATGTAACCGCAAGGAAACTTTCCTTACTGGTTCCTATCTGAATGTGCATTTGCTTAGCCTGAAGGATTAGGAATGTTTTTCTAAATGCTCAAAATTTACTGGATCAATAGGCTGGCTTTTTATTTCCCTGTCAAACCAGAGGAGTTTTTACCGAGGGAAGCCTTCACTTTTTCTTGCTGATCCACTACGTATCCTTTCTAAGCGAATTAGGCTTCTTTTCTTTTATTGAAATACTGCTAGCAGTTTATTTGGAATTCAGCTGCAACCCCTATCACGCAAAATCATTCAAGATTAGTGTGTACTTGTGTGTTCAGGGGTGGTGGAAAGGGTTAAATAGCTTCATTTTATAAAGATTACAGTTATTCAAATGCTCATGCAATAAATAACCACTGGCATCCAGGAGGATGCTGAGTATTTGATGACCTCTGCCTTGTATTTCAAACACAAGTCGAACACCTGTGTTATTGCTTAGGGATTAAGCTCTTCATGTTTTCCCTAGAACTTGATGATTCTTCCTACTAACAGCTGCAGCTGATGCAGAAGACAACAAATTTTAAGACCTCTGTAGACTGGACTGTCTCTGCTGTCCCTCAGCTTCTTCTGGAAACATTTATTTTGGAAACATTCGGCTGCTGGTTTGTATACATATTACTTTTACACAAAGCAAATATGCCTCAGCAATCCAAGTAGATGCGAGCATCAGAAAATAAGGCAATATAATCCATCAGGGAGATCCCCCATGAAATTGCCTCCAGCAGGCAGCAATTTAAATGCAGTGACTTTTAGCAGAAACATTTCTGTACAGGAGATAAGAGCTGTGGTTAATGGAGAACATTTCAGATGCTTCAGTGGTGCTTTGGTTTCATGTTGTTGACCTGACTCTTACAAATTTACATCTATGTGGAAAGCACATGAAATCTTCTACCACTGCAAACATTGTACTAAGTTATATAAATAGAAGGGATGTTTGCAGAACACAGCAAGTGCTTCTCCCGTTCAACATAATGGTGATAAGGCCTCAACTGGGAACACTTGGCCTAACTGAGAGCCTCAAAAGGTGAACTTCAAGTATCACCAGAGGTCTCACAATGTAGCCTAGGAAGACAGATAAGAAGAAATGGGATTTACTTCTGGGGAATGTAATAAAAAGTGACACGATAAGTTTTCATGCACCTGAAAGGCTGCTGCAAAGGTGAAAGTAACAATCCTTTGTCCGTGATGGGTAAGATAAGAAGTAGATTCAGATTATTGTAGAAGAGATTTAGGTTAATCACTATGGAAAACCTAAAACAAAGAGAGATAGTCATGAGAGCAGAACAGCTTGCCTGCGTAGATCTTGGTGTTTTCAGCCTTGGAGGTCTTTAAGGGTAAAACAGATAGGACAGAGGTATTTTCACAGAGGTGAGCTAGATGACCTCTCAGTATCCCTCCCAGCCTGCCCTGTAATTCAGTAATTGTCTCCTCATTTGAAAATTCATGCACTGTGTTTTCACTTGGTAATTCTGAAGGGGTCCCAGACTCTGCAACAGGACTGTATGCTTCTAATGGAATCTGCTGTTCTCAGTATTTAAAGAGATTACAAATTCCCACAGGAGTGGCCATGCACCTGGCAAGTTCTGAGTTTTGGAAGGCCTTCAGAAGAGAATTTAAGATTCCTTGGACAAAATAGCTTTGATGCCATGAAGATACTAAAAATGTCCTTGGGTTTCCTTCTGTAACTGTCTTCCTTGCTAAAATCCTTGTCTAACCAGGAGCGGCAGCTGGCCTTCGTGAACCTTTAGTAATTTATTTTAGAAACTGAATATAAGAAAACCAAGCCCTGTTTTTGTATATCAATTTTCCAAAACAGGGCACTGTGCCATAACTGTGACCTTATTTTGAGCAGCAGCAGCTCACTGACTTTCAAGAACTCGGTCTTGAACCACAATATTTTTCCTCTGGTTTGGTTTGGGACTACTGCCTCGACTGCTGGTCAGCTCACCGGTGGCACCCAGTTTTATAGTGCTTGCAGGCACTTATTCACAGAGAATCACCTCTTTGCTGGGGCAAGGTGATTGTTATCTAGCCCAGTGCTAAACACCAGAACTGTAAAAGCCTCAGGGAAGACACAGCAACAGGCTCACCTTGCACATTACAAGCCTGGAACATCAGTATTCCACTAGGCTGAGATGCAGAATTTCAGCTTTCTGAGCTTTTTTATATGGAGTAACCCTTTTTGTACTGATTTTGCAGTCCCTTGTTCTTGTGTGCTCTCAAGGGTGTGTTTTATTAGCCTGAAGTTCTCTCTGGTATTGCTTTCCACCCTCCTCCTACTGAACACCACGTGCACACAGTAAAAGGAAACATGTAAAGGAAGCACAGTGCTTTGTTTTTGCTTTAGTTCTACTTGTTTAAACTCTTCTTCTTACAGTGCATTGTGAAAACTCCTCTGGGAATATGACAGCGTAATGATGCAAATAACCCTGGCATATGACTAAGGCTCTCTGTTGCTGGATTCCAAGATAGCAAGGCAAAACGTACAACAAGTCTCGCTGCGGATACCATAGACAGCTTCATTCGGAGTGCAGATGGCTCTTCAATTCCCTAATGGGAATTGTTCGGGTCCCTATTAGCATTTTACAAAGATTACTGTTAAACTGACAGCCCTTCTGATTGTTCAGAGGCCAAGCGCTCAGCCAGTAATCAATGGACACAACAGACTTATTGGCCTCTTGGACAGCATTTAAAAAGTCTTCCCTGTTGCTGTATGTGAACCCTCTCCTCCACCTACTTCCATTTTTTCATAATCTAACACATAATCTAACGAGATCCTCATCTCGTGTCCTTGTAGGGAAGGAGACGTTGATGATTTGGTTATCAAGTTAGCGAGAGCTGCTGCCTTATTTGCAAAGAACTACAGCCCCACTAACCATAGTTGGTTTCAAAGGCAGGAATATTCATTGATTCAGGTGCTACTGCCATCTGGTACTTGAACGTGTATGAACATATGCTACTCAGGTGAGGATGGACATCTTTGCCAGATTTTCCACCACGTAAGCTGACTCAGCGGGCTCTCCAGTGATTGCAACCAGTAGCTCTAATTTCTATGCTCATGGAAACTCCATCAGTAATTAGAGTGGGTTGAGCCAAGTTTGTATCAGCTGAAGGCTTTCCTCCATCTGTTCTCAGACAGGGATGTAGATAGTGATTTGGGAATTGTGCACTTCAGGTTGATATTTGTTGCACCACACTGTAGTAAGAATTTCCACAGCCATGCCATGAGCTCATTTTGTGCATCTTTTATGAATGGTATCCATTTTGTCTTGGATCATGTTATTGTAGTACCTGACCACTTTTCATGTCAAAATCAAGCCCCACAACGTTAATAGGTTATGAAGATCAAATCTTCTGTTAAGGTAGAGTTGGAAAACGGTGGCTTTGGTATGAGATTGGAGCTGTATGGGTCTGGATGTGACAGATGTTTGAAGTATCTCTGCCGGAAAGGCCTGTTGAAAGGAACAGTGGACTACTTTTGTATTACCATTGCTGTTACGACATAATCCTGAGTTTGTTCTTGATTCCTAATTCCTGGGTTATGCACAGTGCTTCCGTATTGGTTTGCATTCCTGCTCTGTTCAGGTGCACACCAGCTGGCTCTCCTGGCATACTCAACAGAGCATGGGCAAAGACAGCATATCTACGTGGTACTGCTTACACACAACGGTACAGAGATAAAGCATTTATAGATAAACGGTATACAAATATGGTATGAGGTATGGCAGGCTGATGGCTGGACTTGCTCTTGGAGGTGATTTCCAACCTAGGCGGTTCTGCCATACAAGAACCAGCCGACAGCGGCTGACAGCGCTCCCCGTTACGCCGTTGTTCTGTGGCAATGGAGCCAGGCACCCACTTGGCGCAGTTCTCTCGCTCTCACAGAGCACACACGCGAACAGTGATTTCTGAGAGCGCGACGCGATCCAACCGGCGGAGGGTTGCCATGACCACAGCTCCAAGCTTCTCCCAAGCCAACCCCAAACATAAATAGATTTAGCTCTTCCTCGCGATGACTTTATAAGCGCCTCTCCAGCCATCGCAAGCTCCGATCCACGCCTTCCTCCCACCCCACGCGGCGGTTAACGGGGGCAGCTCTCACCGAGGAGCGAATACCGCGGGTGGGTGTGACGGCGGCGGGCAGGGAGAGCCGCGGAGGGGCGGCACCCGCCCTGGGGCTATATCCGTTTGAGGGCGGGCACGCGCACCGCCAACGGTCGTCGGCGCGCGCTCCCGCCGCGCCGCCTCGGGCGCTTTAAGCGGTCGCGTCTCGGCCCCGCCCCTTTCCTTTCTCATCGCCGCTCCGCCGACCTCGTTTGGCGCGCCCCGGCCTCGCCCCGCCGCGCGGCCAATGGGCGCCGGGCCCGTCCGATTCGAGCTCGGGGAGCGTACCACCGCGGCTGAGCGCGGGGGTGCGAGGGGGCACCGCGTCCCTTTGCGGCGGCGCTCCGCGCCCGGCCGCGTGGTCGTTTTTCCCCATCCTTCCACCTCTCCCCTTCAGGGCTCCGCGTGCCGGGCGGCAGGAGCCGCTGCCCTCCCGCTGATGAGAGAGCGGGGCGCGGGGTGGGGGCGTTTCTCCGGCACGCGCTCCGCCCTCGCGGCGCCCTCCGCGAGGCGGGGCGGGGCGGGACGGGACGAGGCGAGGCGCGCGGGCTGCTAAGGTGTGCGCGCGCGCGCCGCCGCCCCTCCGTCCGCGGCGGGCAGGGCCGAGTCGGGCCGCGCCGAGCCCCGCCGGCAGCGCCACGGGCGGCATGAGGCGAAGGCAAGTGCGGGAGGGCGGCGAGCCCCGGGGCGAGGGTGGGGAGGGGGGCAGCGCTCGGCGGGACGGTGCCGGGCTCGGTGCCGCAGAGCTCCGGGCGCCGCTCGGCTCCTCGCTCCGCGCCTGCCGCAGTATCGCGGCGCGCTCCCGGCGCTCCGTCGCGGCCGGGCGGGATCGCGCGTTCGGGTTCGGTCCGCGCGGGCCGCCGACCCCGTGCCGGGCTGAGGCGCGCTCGGTGCGGGGCACGCCCGCGTTTCTGCCGCCTTTCCCCGTTCCGCCGTTTTGTTACGATAGGGACGCGGGTCTTTGGGATGCGCTTAAGGTGCGGGAGCGCCGAACAAAGCGGCGCGGAGCTCCTCGCGTCGGAGCGGCGGCCCGCGGTCCCGCCGCACGGCTCCGCGCTGCCGGAGGCCGCCCCGGGGACAGGCCGCGCAGGTGGGGTCGGTGCGGGCCGGCCGGCGCTGCCCGAGGGACGGGGCGGACGGGGCGATGCTGCTGGGAGCCGCCGCGTGCTTCCGCTGCGTTCCTTTTTGTGCCGGCGGGTCCTCTGACCCCGGCTCGGGGTCTCAGCGCTCTCCTTGGTTCTGCGGTTCTGTAGAGGGTTTAGGGGAAGCCGAACGAAGAGAGCCTGGCGGTGGGCTGTCCAGGCACGGAACTGACAACTCATTGGAGCCCGTCGTAGTTCCAGGCTGAAAGCGACAAGTTAAAAATCCGTACTCGAGATTTCGGGTGTACCTAAGCAACTATCTGAATGGTCTTCTTCGTTCTGTGGTCCTACTCCTACTGTCTTTCTTCATTTCTTGCTGAGAATGTGTTTATTCTCCGTATTTTTCACTGTCCCATTTCCAGGGCTTGCGTTTGGGCTGGGTGTCCTGCAGGGATGTGTTTGGTAAAAATAACTGGCTGTGTGGGAATTAACTTCTTTAATCTCGGGAACGTTTCCACCGCTCCGAGATTCCACGGATGCTCACTTGCACGAAACTAAACTACGGGTTGTTAGATCGAAGGTGACAGTGTTGCTTTAAGCCATCTAGAGGTCCGCTATGTGCTGATCTGCAGCTGGAAATGAAAAATTCAGACTCTGGTTATAAAACAGCGATGTTTATATGTAGCTTGGAGCTTGCTGCAGTACTTACAGATGAGAGCAGATGTATGTAAGTACTCACTAGGTGTGCATTCATTCATACCTTAGTCTACAACCGAAAGGCGTACCTTATAGCTAATTGATGGACCTGGCCATCTGACAGTCCTTGAAGCAGTGGATAGGGAAACTCCTCTTAAATGCTACAGGAGAGCCATTAAGGTTTTCCTCCTAACAGTCACTTAAAATATTTATGCAGAAAACGTAACTAATGGTCGCACTGGTTATGAACGACTTGTATCTGAATGTCTGTCTTCAGGAAGTCTGAATCTAAATCCTGTCCTTGACGAATGCTGTGTGTTAAGAAAGGACTGGTAAGTGGTATGTGACGGTGTATTCGTGGTGTAAACCTCAACGCTGGTGGCCGAGGTCAGAATGACATTTTATTTTAGGCTTGCTTACCTCCATGGTTTTACATATTCTGCTTTTAACCTTCCTCTGTTTGCATTTAGGAGCGTTCTGCAAGTGTGCCTCTTGAGAAAGCTTGGCTGGTTTGCAGGTGCTGCTCCCCTTCCATAAAGACTGCAGTGCTGTTACTTTCTTGTGTGAGGGCTTTGGTTACCGGTGTGTGCGTGGTAGTGCAGAGCTGGTGCTGTTCTGCTTTGGGAGAAAGTTGGGGCAGAGCTGGTCCTCAGCTGGATGTGCTCCTCTCTGCTTGCAGGATTTCAGAATGACTTCTCAGTCACTCGCTTAATCCACTCATGGATTAACTCTCCTTTTTTATTCCCCTGCCCGCCCTGCTTTGCACACACAGTGGCTGTATTGCCAACGTAATCTTAGAGTGGTATTCAGCACAGCTCAAGGTAAAGGGAGAGGGAGAACTGTCCATGCTGATGCCGTCTGTCTTTGTTCTGAATGGCACCGCTTCTTGACCGTCCCAGAAAACTGCTGGTGAGAGCAGTAGTGGAGCCCATGTGTGGACCTTTGTTGTTGTTACAGTTTTAATTCAGTGCTGTTACCCTAGAGAAGGCTTAGGTGTTTTGATCCCATTGCCATCCGGCTGTGACAACAGTCTGGTCAAAGCTTGCTTCAGCCACGCAGCACCCAGCACTGTGTTCTAGGAATCCGTTCTCTGCTGCTTGATATACATCTTAACAGCGTGGGATGGAAACATCCTTCAGCTTACGGTTACAGTTTTCCATCTGAGTAGCTCTCAGTCAGGGCTACGATCTGTGGTATATCAGATCCTAGCACGAAGTCACTTACACCAGTAAAACACACGTGCTGTTAGGGCTTGTCTTACTTATGTGGTCTGTTATTATTATGTGGCTGTAACTGAAATGCCAACTGCAGAGATGCTGCTTGCAATTACAGAGGTGGCAATAAAGCAGAAGTGGTACTGATCTAGCATTCATTCCGCAGTTTGGAAAAGATGTGATGAAGTGCAAGAGGCAGGCACTGTTTCTTTGTTAGGAGGGGAGACCAACAGAACAGACAGCAGGAGGTGAGCCAATATAGGCACATCAAATCACCACCCTTTCCTTCCTTTTTCTCCTCCTCCCTCCCAAGCTGAATGACATCTTCTGTTATAATTGCACAAGGGAGGGCGAGAAAGGGAAAAACACGTTTGGGAGAAATGCAAACGTGCACTCTTGATAGTGTGTGTGAGAGATCAGCGTGTAGCCAGGGCTTGTGAAGGGTGTGCACACATCTGGATTCCAACCAAGCTTTTGGGATGGAGACACTGAATTATTTCTGTTCCAGCTTCTTAGTAATTTTGAGGTAGTCAGGGTAGGTAGTTGGTAAGGCTCTAACTGCGTTTGGTTTCTTGATGTAGGCAGTAAACTGACATGGATCATAGCTCTTAACCATTTTGTCCATGTTGCCTCTTGAAGAGGCACAGTGATGCTCATCTTGTGATAGAAACTCAGTGCCCTCCTGCAATTGAAGGGAGGAAGATTGCTCACCTCTGTGGACAGCTTCTCTTTTGCTCCCTGCTCCTTTTCAGTTTGATCAAACAGCAGTTTTTTGGCTTGGCAGCAAGAGGAAGCTGATGTCTCTCTCTTCATTTTCTGAGGCATTTGTATTGTCTCCACTTAAACGCTGTTGGTGTGGATGGGGAAGGAAGTGCAAGCTCTTGCTGTTCTTAGACAGCAGTGCATGAATGATAGAACCATTTCAATTTCAGGAAAGAGGTGCCAGTTTCATCCCACTGTTCTCAAGGGGAATCCATAATTTTTCTGCTAAAGATGGTCAGTAGCAGCATAACTTCTTACTGAAGGCAGAAACCCTATTGCTCCAACAGGGATCAGCTGTTTGGAAACTGTTGTTTTTGCCATAGACAACGTGACAAACTGCATTTCATTTTTTAGAAAGTGCTCTGAGGAAAGCTATGGAAATGATGAGGAAAACCTTTTTACCACATTCCTTTCTCTCAGCCTGTCATTTCTGCCTTCTCCCCAGATCTTTATCTGGATTATATGTTAACTTTTTTCTTTCTTTCTCCGTGGCATCTCTGCGATACGATCTTTTGTGTCTAGCCATATGGTTAAAACTAGTCTAGGCTGTCCTTGCTTTGTGTCTGGTTTTCTTTTTGACACTCAACCATTCAAAACTGACCATTTTTTTTCTGAAAGAAGTGATTTTGTTTGCTTGCCATTAAGGCTTTAAACAAAATCATTTCTATGTGTGTCCTGCAGCTACGTGCATAGGCTGGTTTTCTTCTTGGTCAGTTTCAGCTGGCATTGACAGTGGCATGCTGTGGAGAATCTCACACAGTCCCAGCTGTTAGAGCTGCTAACCTTCAGGCCGGCACTAAAGCCTCCTTGTTTTCATAGACTCATGGAATGGCCTAGGTTGAAAAGGACCTCAAGGATCATCTAGTTTTAAACCCCTTCCCTGGGCAGGATTGCCAACTGCTGGACCAGGCTGCCCAGAGCCACATCCAGCCCAGCCTTGATTGCAGCCAGGGATGGGATTTTGTCTCTACGTTGTTGATCTTGAAAGAGGAGTGGCAGATATGGGTGCTGTTATCTCATCATCGAAGTCTCACAAACACCAATGGAGCAGCCTCATCCTCTGCCTTGAGAACTACAGGAAAGTCCTTAGCGCCATCCTCTACCACAGGCTGAAATGCAACAGCTAGACAGTGGGTGAGTGGGCTACTGCTTATTGTTACGAATGCATGAGCCTTTTTGCTGTACTCCTTTCTTTCTTTGAAATCACTTGTCTGGCAATCATCCCGTCCCTTGAGTTGGAGCCTGTGTGCAGGAAGTGTGCTTTCTTCTGCTCCTTGTAGCATACTGTGCAGTAGACTGCTGATTTAGGCTGGTAGTCTCAAGCTTCTTACTGTACATTACAAAACAAAGCTTCAGTCCTGCAGTTTTCCATTTTCTGTGCTGATTATTTCCAACATTAGGAATGTTTATCTGATGGTTTGGATCTTTTGCTGTGTTTGTCTGTATCAGTATTCCAGCCGTACAGCTTAATTAAAATCTGGGAAATAACCTGCTTACTGCATCAACTTCCTCTTTGGCCAGCAGGAAATTGTTCTGTATTGCTGCTTTCTGCCCTGCTGTTTGGAAGTAATTCCTATGAATCTGCGGTACTTTGAAGTGAGGCAAGGCTTGCAGCTGCTTGTAGTTGAAGGAAGAGGGCATTTCAGTGCATGGAAGACTTGTATGAAGAAAAAGCGTCTTCCTTTAAGGCTTTGCTTTAGTTATATCCTTTATCGTCATGGCTGTGTTGTTCTGTGGATTGAGCTTTTTGTGGTGTATCTCAGGAAGTCTTAGGATATAATCCTGCTACTCATCAAGTAACTTTTGAACTGAAGTGGGCAGTGAAAACAGGTTATCTCCCTTTAAGTTATTGAGATCTCTTCAAGTCTATAGGGAGACTTCTTGCTGAAAGGTTTTTTTTTTTTTTACTTAAAAGAAATGGTGTATGCAAAACAGCCTTATTTTTGTGGGATCATATCTTGTTATCTCTGCCATGCCAGTAAAAGTCTTGTGGCTGTGCAAGTCCTATCTAACACTGGCATCTCTTTGTGGTGCTGGTAGAACTGTGTTGGTTCTATTGGGATGGCTGGGAATTCCTTCTTGCCCTTCTGTTAGTCTCTCTAAAATGTGGTGTGTACTTAAACAGCTGTTGAAGTGGGCTTCTATTTGGTCAGGTCCTGTGAAAAGGACAGCAGAACCTCTGCTCCATTTCTATAAGATACTGCAGCTTGCATTTAACATTTAATGTTAAATGTTAAACATTTTAGTTTACATTTAACATTTGGATTTATTTCAGGGTTCATTCAAGAAATGAAACTTGAGGCAACAGAAACCAAATTTGCCTCAAATCCAGTTAAACCCAGCAACAGTTGGTACCCACCCATAGAACAGACTACTCCGGGTCTCCTGCTGAGACACTTGCAACACCACAGTCTTGTGACTGGAGGATGGGAGGCTTTCTTGTCTCTGTTGTGTGGTGATCTGCACAGAAAGATGCAGAATTTGCCTAGAACTCTTGCTTTAAATAGTGAAATGGCAGAATGTTTCACTAATATTTCTTTGTAGAGCAAAGTTATTTCTTTAGCAAGCCTGTGTGCACTGTGTATGGTACTCCAGCTGCTATAAACAAAGTTCTGCTCGATTTAGGTGGGAAGAGCTACCTTAGACTGCCAGGAAGGGCAAACGGTTTATGGGCATGTGGCATGCTTTTGGTGATTCACTTAGCCAACGTAAATCACTAATTAAGTGAGGCTCCCACTGAGAATTCTCTAGAGCTGTGTCTCTTCCTGCTTTGATTGTAAAGATTAGTTCAGAGTTAGCCTTTGTGTATGGTTTCCTTGGTGAGCCTGGGGAGGTCAGTGCTGCATGCCTGGTGTTTCAGGTTTCTTTTGGATCTTACAAGTGTCGCTGGTCTTGTTATGGACTTTCCTGGGAAAGTTAGGACTGCTTGCAAATGCAGAAAGTATATAGGAAGACTGGATGTCAGTGCTGTGTGGTCTGCATCCAGTACTTCACAACAGAGGAGTCTATGTGAAAATGGAGCAGTTGTCCAGAAGATAACAGCCTCAGCAGGAGATAGCTGCTAATAATTCTTCACAGCAAATTATTATCTCCACGCTCTCTAGAGAAGGCAGATGGGCTACAACTGAGACCATCTTTCTATCCTAATACTAGTTGTGTTGTGTTTGCATTATGTATAATGCCTGCTGCATTGCACTTACACTTGGAGACTTACCTAGGACTCTGCTGTGCCAAATACTGTATTAAAGCATAGAAAACAAGTCCCTGCTCTGAATATATATATATATATATATATATATATATATATATGTATGTGTGTGTGTGTATATATATATGCATATATATATGTATTTGCTTAAATAAGGCAGATGGGAGTAGAAGAACACAAATACAACTTTCTGTTGATGTTTCGAATGGCAAATGCTGGTAAGTTTTGAATTTGGTGCATTGAATAGGATTTTATTCAACAGTGGATTTATTTCAAGATGTGAAGCAACCTACAAATCATTCTGTGGGATGTGACAAAAAGTCAGTTGTGGGTTTCAGAGGAGCTGTGCCTCCGTGAGAGGTATGTATTTATGCAGGAACCTTTGTGTTGAAATAGCCAATTTGCATTCAGGCCATAGGTCCCTGGCACATCCTCTGTCTTTCAGCTTCCATCAGCTTGGTCAGCCTCCATGACATTGAGTGGATTTCCTGCTGAACTGTCTCTCAGGCAGCTCTTTGCACTCATACCACATTGTCCATATTCCTTGAGCTAGTGTCCTACACAGACAGTAAGTGTTGGGACTTCCTAAAGTCAGAACTATTCCAGATGGCAGCTTATATGCTGAGCCGCAGTCTACTGATACTATCGTAATATGGTTGTGGTCACGACTGTATTCACTGTGTGGTTCATGAGTGGAAGAGACTTGTGATCCACATTCCCTCCGGCATATAGGGGAGATCCTTATTGTTGTCTGTGCTGCATGTGAAGCAGGTAGCTCCTCTCTCATTTCCTCCAGGTCTGCTTGTTTATGTTTTGACTGTTCTTTACCCTCCCATCTCTCTTTGTCCCCTTCCTAGCCGGTACCTCCCCAAGAGGCAGAATCTTCTGGCCTGGTAGGGCTGAACTTTAGATTCTTTACCAAGTGTTCCTTTTGATTGCGTCCTCCTACATGTTTTCCTTCCTTTAACCTACTGCCCTTTTTTTCTGGTGTCTGATCTCCTACCACTTCCCCACCCCCTGTGCTGCTTACTGTTCTACCCTTCTTTGGTGCAGGGAAGAGAAACTACTGAATTTTGTTAGCAATAGCGATTAAGCCTGTTTGTAACAGGGTGAGCCAGGAGGAACAAAGGTAAGAGCAGGGTATGTCTCATGGACTGGATTAGCTGTGCAGCTTGCTGGATTTTGTTTTTTTTTGCAGGGGGGGGAGGTGGAGGGTATCAATTAATGTTAATTTAGAAATGGTATAGTCTCAGCTGTGATCTAAAACAGCTAAATTGCTTCGGTAGTGTCACTTGAGATGTTTGCTTCCCTTTAGAAGAAGTCTTCTGCTAATGTGCCCTTTTGCGGACATTTGTCTAGATGTCTCATCAGTCTGGAGAGGCTTGTTTTAGTGCTGTCTGCACTCCCAGGAGTTTATTTTTAAATAGTTACTGAAGCAACAGTCTTGTAAAATGCTGCAGTGCTAAGATAGGAGGAATTAAAGTGTTCAGTAATCCTCTAAAAGGGTAGGTTGAAAAAATATATATCTTTGTTCCTTTCTCCAATGCTAGCTGACAGTATTGGTGAAACTACATTCTGGGAGAAGACTGATTTACTTCATGAATAGATGACAACATAACTTTATTCCTCAAAACTCTTCTACTCTAGTTTAAAAGGTGGATATTTCTAAACTGAACTGACATCAAAACCAAATGCTTGAGATCAGGAACTGCTGTGCACTGTCCTTCATTCTCTGCTATGAAAACATGACTTTTCTCCTTTGACTTCTGCCTTCTTGAGGTGAACTGTGTCTCATGATAGTTGCTGTGGCTGTTGTGAAGCAGTGGTGCTTCATAAGCCTAATTATATTATTTTCTGCAGGAGAAGCATTTTGTAAGCTTTCCTTCTTTGTGCCAAAAAGGTAGATTCTTTGCTATTTCCACTACACCAGAAAATTTCTAAGAAAACATTTCTTAAAGAGGTCAAATAGCCTTATCATGCTACATTCCTGTATCATTTTATTAATCTGCAGTTTTCAATTCAGTTGTGCCAGTACAACAGTTACACTGCACTAAGGCGTTGATTTCATTTGGAATCATGTTATGTCTAGATGGCTTCACATAGCTAGATTGTCTTTAAGGTTCCTTCCAACCCCAGCCATTCTTTGATTCATTTCATTGATGAATCAGATGATTAATGGAATGCAATCCCAAACATCAGTACAGACTGAGTGATGAATGGACACAGAGCAGCTCTGCAGGGAAGGACTTGGGGTTTCTGGTGGAAAAGCTCAACATGAGCCAGCAGTGTGCACTTGGGAGCCTGGAGGGCCAATAGTATCCTTGCATGAGAAGAGGGGTGACCAGCAGGGTCAAGGTGAAGGAGGTAATTGTCTCCCTCTACTTTGCCCTTATGAGGCCCCATCTGGAGTTCAGGCCTGCAGCTCCCAGCACAAAGAAGAGATGGAGTTGTTGGAGCAGCTCCAGAGGAGGTCCATGAAGATGATCAGAGGGCTGGAGCATCTCTCTCATGAAGAAAGGTTGAGGGAATTGGGCTTGTTCAGCCTAGAGAAAAGAAGGGTCCAGGGAGACCTCATTGTGGTCTTTAGTACCTAAGAGGGTTTACAAGAATGATGGGAAGGACTTCTTACAAGGGCATGTAATGATAGGACAAGAGGTAGTGGCTTTGAAGTAAAACAAGGGAAATTTAGATTAGATACTGGGAGGAAATATCTAATCCACCACTCAGAGGGTGGTGAGGCCCTGGCACAGGCTGCCCAGAGAAGCTGTAGGGTGCCCATCTCTGGAGGCATTTAGGGCCAGGCTGGATGGGGCCCTGTTGGGAACAGTCAGTATACAGAACATCCCAGGCAGTAAGGCTTTTTGACGGAAGGCAACAATGGTGGTAAATTCTTTACCGAGTGTAATGCATTTGTGCAGACTTTGGTAACTTAGAGACATGACGCTTTCTCACCGTCAGTGTCTGCTGGCAAATTCAGCTGTCATGCTTAGTATGTTGGTTCTAGACTCTTAAGAAAGCAAGGAATTTCAGAACCATGACATTTAAAACAAACGAACAAACAAAAAGAACAACCAACAAAGAAAGATGAAGTAGTGAAGACAGAGGAAAGGATTGACTCAGCCAAGTAGGTTCAAGACCTATAGGAGAGACTTGACCTGGCAGGGCAATGCCAGCTCCACGCAAGCCAGTCTTGGTTGTTCCTTTCCTTGTTGGTGTCACAATAGTGGTGGATCTTGAAGGGAAGACTCTGAAATGGACTGGAAGTGAAGTGTTGTCAGATGAACGATTCTGTTGGATTTGATGATGAATTGCCTTAAAATGCTGTATTAACTATGGCAATTCAGGAAGCAAGAGTGGGCAGCTGAGCATGGCCCATCTAACAGCTGTCTTAGCTTAAGCTGATGTGACTTATATTTTTTAACTAGAATGGTGTTTCACTTGCTACAGTGGTAATTGCAAGTTTTCTGTTTTAATTCCTATGACTTAACTGGGTCCTTTGGCATGTGACCGTTTGCAAGTCAGGTGTATCATTTGGCTGTATTTGAAAAAGTTTCTTCACAGCAGTGTGGACTTGAGGTTTTTCAGTGCTATGAATTAAATGCTAGGCAATACAGTGCAATCATCACCTATAATGTTAGTAGTTACACTGCATCATTTTGCTGGGACTTGCAGCTTGCTTTATTGTGGAGGCAATCTCATGGAGTATCCCTGCTGCTGGGGAACCTGAGAGCAGGTGATCCTGTTTGCAAATGCAATAACAACTTAAAATATGTAATACTTAAAATGTATTTCATGTCAGTTATGTCACTTCTCTGCCCCTGTTTCCCCAAGTAGAATGTACTTTCCACTTGGAGTAGCTCCTGTCATGCAAAATACAACTTTCTTTTGATATATGGGAGTTCACGGTGAGTTACACACAGTGAAGGCATGCAAGTTCAGTGGAGTTTGTTATGGCAGTAAAATCTTTAGGTGGCAAGGTCATGGCCACGGGATTAACTTGCATTCAGCAGTCCTTTCAGTGGAAAGGCGTGCTCGGTAAACATCTGGCTTTTTTATAAGCTGGCAATATTCAGTTCTCCTTTCCATGAAGGTCTTAAAAATGGTGGTGATATGAACCCTAGCCAATCCCTTCAGCTCTGGGTTCAAGAGGGCTTTTCTTTGGGAGTAGAGTGGGGAGGCGAGGATGCGGGCTGACCAGGCCTTCAATAAACATGTTTTAGTTTGTGACAATTTATTAGAGCACTGAAACTGAGCGGCAGTCTGTTGCCAGAGTGTGTTCTTACCTGTGGGGTGTGTTTGTGGCAGCTTAGAGTGGTGATGGCACATTGGTGATGGGCATGAGCTTACTGCATGAGCAGAGCCCTGGTAGTAAGGAGTTAAAACTCAGAGAGGAATGAACTGAGGTCAGCAGCACAATCAGTCTGTTCAGTAAATAATTTTCTTTGTATACTTACTCCATTCTTTCACTCATTATTTGCTCCACTTATTCTTTTCCCTTCCTACACACACACATATGCGTGCAGTCACAGGGTTTCTCTGGCTTTATTATTCTCTGTCCCCCTTGTTATCGCCTTCCAATGGCCACTTGTCACTGTGACCCTCCCTCTGGCCAAGGAGCTGTAGATGATAGGTTTCCTGTGCAGGAACCACCCTCGATCTCGGATGGACACCTCTGCTCAGCTTTGGAGATTCCAGACTGTTTTCCGGCTGCTCCTGTGAGTCTGCTTGCTCTGAGCACTGCAGTGGTTACACAGAATGCAGCGCACAGGAGGAAGAGAGCTGTGCAGCCAAACACAGAGGAATTAGGAGCTCTTTCCCACCTCTTTTTCCCCTGTGGTGGCAGGCTGTGAGCTCCTGGGTGAGTGAGCATCTGATACGTGGCATGCTTTGTTCCAGAATTCAGGGGGAAGCCTGTTAAATTGCCATGCTGTTACTGAGAATTTGGGTGAATGTGGGACGAAGCATTGGTTAATGGTAGAGCCTGCGAAATACAGCAGGCTTTCGTGCTAGTGCTTGGATGTGATGCAATGAAAAGAAGGCTTTAAAGGGTCTCGTATCTGAGGATCCACAGAAACCAGCTGGAGGGAGAGTAGGATTTTGGGGGGTGAGTGACCTTGAATGTCCGTTCCAGTGAAACAGTGTAGGTGTGACTTGCATTTAGGAAAATATACTCTGGGAGGCCTTTTGTTTGGGTGGGGACAGCTTAAATGTTCTGTATGTCTGTAGAGATCCATTTTGATTTTTCAGTGAAAGTATAATAGCTACATCTTGTCACCTCTGTGCACGATATTATAAATGTTCCTGTCCCCAGGCTTCTGAAAGATGTGCCAAATGGCTGTTGTGGGTATTAAATTGGCTTAAGGCCTCACAAGCAGGGAGAAATAAACGTTTAGCAGGCATACTGGAGCAATTGCATGGCAACTATTAAGATGGCAGCCTGTGAATAATCAGGCATAAGTTTTGGGCAGGAGGGGGTCTTTGAGCCTGCATGGCTTAGTGGCCTACAGCCGAATAGTTCTTGCCTGCTGTTGGAGCCTCTGTGCTCCTTTCCTTTAGGGCATCGTTTCCTCCTTCATTCTTCTGAGATTTTTATGCTTTCCATTGTGTTTTCTTAAATAAAAAGGCAACTCTAGAAGCAAACAAACGAAATTCCTCTCTTGCTTGACTTGTGCTTTTCACTTGAAAATGGTTTTCCTTTCCAGCATTATTAAAACCAGGACTTTTCTCAGCTAGACTGCAGCTGCAGAGTCAGTGGGGTAAAATGAGTATAGTGCTTGATTTGAGAGTTCATTTTCTTTACCTCTCTTGAGTTAAATGTTGATAATAGCAAAGCTACGAATCTGACCATACTAAAGGGAGACAGGAGCTCATTGTTCTCTTAACAGACTTTATATACAGCTTTCCTATAGCTACATTGTTTAGTGAAGTGGGTTACTTTTTGGTTAATAGATGGACTTTGAGGCTCAGGTCCTTCTCATTTGAAACAATGGAAGCAATCATCAAAGCTAAATGCCAAAGGGGAACAATTAGAAGGGTGTATTTTCTGGGAGTGTCTTGGGCAGCGCTCTTGTCTCCAGCTGCTTGGTTTTTATCCTGGGGTGCTGTGTCCTTTTCTCATCTTGTTGTTACCCAGGGCAGCTGTCTGGGCACACATGAGAAGTCTAATCAGAAAACTGATCTCACTTTAAAAATAGCCTTGCTGGAAGAAAAGGTAGGGAACCTGGTCTGGTTTACAGTGCAGTCCCACAGTAGTTGTAATGGCACTAATGGTCAGGTGGGGATGACTTGGTGATGAGGCTGCCGTGTCTGAGACCGAAGTTCCCTGTGAACTGGTGTCTGCTTTCCCTCAAAGCTCTGTAAACTTCTCAGTTTTGCTTGTGAGCTTGGCCACTTCTGCTTGCATCAGCTGGTCTTGTAAGGAAAAATTCCCTTCCCTGTGGAGGAATCCTATAAAAATACTTGCAAAATGTATACTAGCTGTTCATTCTTAATTATGACCAAATATGTGAAGAAACCTGAGGCTTCTAATAACTGAAGAAATAACTACATTTTCCTGTTAATTAGTGACTCAAAGCAGCATGGTAAAATGATTGGAATACTGGGTTTGCGATTGTTTTAGTTTTTTGAAGAACTAATTTTTAGATTAATGTTCCAAATACTATTTGGGTTGTACTGAGATGCTTGTAGCCAAGTGGTTCCCCTTTGATTCTTTCAAAGGGCTTTGCACTGATCCAGGAGGGCTCCCTGTCCAGCAGTGTGCACTTAGGATGGTACTTTCAAGTAAAATTAAGTAGGAGACACTGTGTGTCAGGATTTGTGTATGAAGTGGTAGGGTGGAACTGACTTGGCCAAGAAGGCCAAATTGTATCCTGAGGTGCGTTAAAAAGAGTGTGGCCAGCAGGTCGAGGGAGGGTGATCCTCCCCCTCTGCCCTGGCCAGGCCACATTTAGAATACTGTGTCCAGTTCTGGGTTCTCCAGTTAAAAAAAAACAGGCATCTTCTAGAAGCAGTCCAATGGAGGGCCACAAAGATGATAAAGGGCCTGGAACATCTCCTCTGTGAGGAAAGGATGGGCAACCTGTGTCTGTTAAGCCTGGGGAAAAGAAGACAGAGGGGGGGGGGGGGGAGGGGGGGGGATCTGATTAATGTTTATAAATATCTGAAGGGAGGTAGGCAAATGGATGGAGCCAGGCTCTTCTCGGTGGTGCTTAACAATAAGACAAGGAGCAGTGACCTAAAACTTGAACGTAGGAAGTTCCATACTAACATGTGGAAGAATTACTGTAGTAAGGGTGACGGAGCACTGGAACAGGTTGCCAAGTGAGGCTGTGGAGTCTCCTTCGATGGAGATATTCAAGACCCCCCTGGATGCCTATCTGCGACCTATTGTAGGGAACCTGCTTTGGCAGGGGACTTGGATTCACTGATCTCCCTTCTAACCCCTGCAATTCTGTGGAAAATAACTTTCTGCACAGCCTCACCACGCTTGGAGAATGAAACGAGGTGACCTGTCTCACTGCCTGAAGAAACTGAGTCCTAACCTTGATAGGTCCAGATGTTATTCACATGCACAAAAAGCCTCAAAGGGAAATTGAAAGGAAATAAAATTGGAAAGGAAGGATCCATCCATCTTTCCTATTTCACAGAACATGTGTATGAACCAGGGTGCAATGTGCAGGAGATACTCATAGTTGCTTTTCTGTCGTTCTCCTGTACTTTGCTCTCTAGTTTAGATAGGCATTTGCAGCACTGCAGGATTTCTGTCTGTAGCCTGTTCTTATCTGGGAAAGTAGTGTTACCTTTTAAACCAGTGAGAATACTATTGATCTAACGTCGCACTGAAGTCCTTTCATCTTGAGTTGTTCCAGCCATTTTATAAAAGGGATAAAAGCCTGCATCCCCTCGGCTTTGGAAGGGAAATGCATGAAGTGCAGGGTTGTATTGTGGATGACCTTTGTGAGCTTAGACATGGCGAGGATAAGAATCCACATCACTTCCTGGGATCAGTACGTTAAGGAGACTTTCAGTGTCTGTGAATATACATGTTTGAGGGCATGAAATAGCAACTTATGCGTATATAATGAATCCTTACATCTGTTTTCACATGTGCATATGGGTATGAATTTGCAAGATAGTGTGGGTGGGAATAGATGCAGGCCTGGGAAAATTGTGATAGCTTGTAACTGTGCCACTTGGCACGCAGTATGTGTACAAACGCATACTTGCAGAACAGTATTCAGTGTAAAGTAATTTCTACCTTCTCTTCCCTCTGAAAAGAGTCATGAACCCTAGGTGGTTTGCTTTGTTTTTAAGTGTAACTACTACTTGTGACAATCTTAAATGGTCTTTCCCACTTTCTTAGTTTGGTGACTTTCTGCATGGGAACCATTGCTGCGTGGCACTGTCCACATCCCCAAGTAGTCAAGCCTAGTAATGGTACAGATGGAGAAATGAGTGGCATTGGAGTCTGCCTAACAGCCGTCTTCAGTGTGCTCTGTGATTTAGGATTGGAGTAATGGGTGAAGTTGGCAATTTCACTGGACTGCATGTTAGGAAAGCTACTTCTAGGGATGCATGCCTTTTATTTATTCATATTGAGATTCGTGATTCATAGTAGTTTCAAAAAATGCTTCCGAAATTAATAGCGTGTTTTGTTTGCTGCTACATCTACGGCATTATTGAAGCCCCTCCTCGACACCTTTAGTGTTACTGAAATTTCCATTGGTCTCTCTGTGCTACTTTTATTCCTTATACGCTTTTTTTTTTTCCTTGTTGTTGCAAGAGCACCAGTGTTTGATTCTGTAGCCTTCCTGTTGGCACAACTATCATTCTGATGTAAATGTTGAAAAGCTGCTGCTTCATACGGGGGGGGGGAGCACAGGCTCTTAGGTAAATTCTGTGATTTCACTACTTTATGGATAGTTTGAGAAATGGGAATACAGCGTTCTGCACTCCTTGGGCCAGCCCTGAGTTATTAATTAGTTAGACCATTCTGTAATTTTCTATCATTTGATGCTATTTCAGGAAACCAAGGAACAAGTGTTTCTGTTTTTATTAACTTTGTCATTGTAATACATGCTGAACTTGAGTGACAAAGATGGACTTGTGATTCTTCCCTCTGATGTCCTCTTCCTGCAAACCTCACAACTAATGCCTTTATTAAAAAATATGCTACCTACATGCATGTTTAGTCCATGAACTCCCTGTAAATTAGCTAGTCTCCTCATCTGACACAGGGAGTCATACTGAAATATGAAGTATAGCAATCCTCGTACAATACTGGTTCTGGCAGCACTCACATTCTGGTTTCTTACGGCATCAAATAACAGATGGAAGGGGGAACAAAACAACACCAAACAAACCTGGAGGCAGGGAAGATCAGTGCATGAGCCATTCTCATACAGTAGGAACCAGTAAATTAATAGGCAGTAGGATAATATTAATTTAAGACTTGAACTGAATTGGAGTCAATAGTTGAGGATCAATGTATGCATGCTCATCCATTTTCCAAGGCAGTGTGTGATCCTGTTGCTATTGCACTATTTGCCTCGAGTAAAGCAGTGCGCTACATCCAGTTGTGATCCTTCTTGATGGATGGATTTCCTCTCTTGAAATCACTGTGCCCTAGGACATACTTTTTTTTAAATATCACTCAGTACAATGGAAGTGATTTCTTCTTTTTTTTTCTTTTTTTTCTTGTCACGCTGAGTTATTTGCTTGCAAATTGAATTATGGAGGTGACTTCCATAAACAGGTAGCATCTCAGAAACCTTTCTGTGTGTGTGTGTGCGCTTCAGGTCAGCCAGTAGAGAAGAGGCAGCTCAGTTTGCCAGGAGTATTGTAGAGCAACGTTGCAGAGCTCTTGCTGCCCCTGCTTGGCCTGCTAATAGGGATGAAGCATAAGATTAACAAGGAAAAATGAAATCAGTACTACTGCATTCAGAAAGGGAAGTAAGCAGAGCAGCTTTGTGTGGATTTTGTCTTCTAACGCCAGCTTATTAATTTTAGTAAGCCTGACTTGTCTCTTATTTTCATCATTCTTTTGAAAGATTCCAACTTTTTATGGCTGTTTTTAACACTTCTGATTGAGAGGAGTAACATTCTCCTATGTAATTAGAAGTGCTGACTGCTGGCTCTGTAGAAAGATGGTAAATCATGCCTAGGCCAGTACTGACATTGATGATGAGACATAATAAAAACTCAAACAATCCATAGACTTGGTGACTGTGTTTTCTTATCTCACTTACGTGCGGTTTGTCAGCTGGAGGAAGTGTGTGTGGTGTGGATGTTTTGTTCTTTCTCTTTTTTTTTTTTTTCCTCCAGACTCTGTTCTGACTTCTTGAGGCACTTAAATGAGCAAATGACTTTCTCCTTTTCCTGATCTAGCTTGTTCTTTCAGTCTGCCTGAGATGCATTTTACACATAGATTTTGTGTAGGGTTTTTGAATGGTTGACTTGCCAGATGTGAAGGCACAACTAGGACAGCTTTGTTGGTAAATAGCAGCATTAAAAACAAAATAAAAAAATCTAAAAATGGTGTGCCTTTGCTGCTATAAACTTGGTTGTAATTTCTTTCTTGAAGACTTAAGTCCCTCCTTTCCTCAGTAAGTTGAAAAGAAGCCACAAATCTAAGCTGGAACTTGGTGTCTTGACTGGAGGCATTTGAGATATTTGTTTTGGGATTGAGTTATGTCTTCAGTCTCCATATGCACTCAGGATCTCTCGTTAAGGGCAAGTGAAAGGGGCCTTTCCCACTTCTCTCCTGCTCTGATGTAGTGGTGACAAGAATCTGTTGTGTGGCTATTTGATAGGGCATTGTTCCTTGGCTGTCAGTCCCTTGGGCTTTCTGGCATGGGTGTGTTATACAAGAAGTCTGTAAGTCTAGACAGCGCTGCAACTGGAATTTGTGGCAAAAGTAACTTCCCTGCTCTTTCCGAGGATCAGTTTCATTATACTGCACTGATAGTTGTCTCTCTAAGTGGCCTTCCTCACAGACCTGGATTCAGGTGTTCCACTGAAGGTATTTTGGGACCCTAGACAGATGTCAGCTTCACAGTTCTCATCTCTTTCTGCTGTCCAGAGCAAGCTGTGACTTCTCCATGTGCCACAGAAAAAAAATAAGATGACCAGAAATTCAAGGCTCTGGCCCCAGAGAAGTGCCAGGCTTGAAAATATAGAGAGCTTATGGTTAGATAATGGGAAGGAAAAGCCCTGCCATTACCATTTATTAATTACTAGTCAGCTTCCTTTATGGGGATTGCTCTCAGGGAGAAAGTGACTTTCCTGTAAGTATCAGTTCTGTGGCGTTGGGGAAGTAAGACCCTGGCTCTGAGAGGAGAGGGCTGCAAAGAGCTTGCAGCATTTCAGACCAAAACTTGATTCACTTTGGTGTTCCCTGGGGCTTTCAGTCTGGTGGCAGTAGGAACTTAAACAAACTCTGATTCTAAGGTGACAACAACGGCAACAAAGAACCCCACCAAATGTTCCCTTCTCTTAGTTTTTAGTGAACCAGCTGAAGCAGAGGAGGCTATCTCATACACAGCTGCAAGTTTCTTCTGCCTTTCTGTGAAAGACAGCGGCTTCTTGGAAAATGCGTAGTCTTTGTTCAGTTTTCATGACTTGTATGTTCTGTGAAAAAGGCAAGATACTTCCATTTCCTATTATTGTTGCACAAAAGTCACACGCGCAGCATGTTAGTAAGTCTTGCGTTGTTTTTCTTCATATATTTACATATGTGCAGCAGCAGCTGCGATCTGAACTTTCATTGCTCTCCTCTTTCCCAGGCATATTATGCTTACCACTTGTGTTATGGCTATGCGGTGGAGGTTCATTTGGCACAATGAAGAAATGCAGTCTTCTTGAGTGCCTTGCTTCTTTGAAAATGTTCTACTGCTTACAGGTTTCAAGTAAGGTGTACACTGTGCTAACAGAGCAAATCTTTGAGGTCTGTCAGCTTGATGATGTGTCATGTTCTTTTGCATAGCTGGTTTTCTCCTGTAGTGAAAAGGTATGGATAGATGCTACCCTAACAAGTGAACACACTGAATTTAATAGGTACGACAGCATGCACGCCAGCTGTAAGCTTCTCTGAAGCTTTGTGCTGTACATTACTGCTGCAGTTTGGTTTGCAGAAAAAATGTTTTCTTCTGCTTGTGGAGTTGAAAGTCCCCAGTTTACAGCTGGGGATTGCCCTACAGTAACAACAGGTTTGGGACATGTAGTACTGTTTGGTTCAACTTCTATGAAGCAGAAGCAAAAGCATAAACCAGTTTCTTTTGACTTTGTAAGGTTACTGTGCCCGGTAAGTGAGGACAGGCCTGTTGATATTAGCCCAGTTCTAACACAGATCCCCTATTCTATTCTTTACAAAATGACTACAAAAATTGGATTTAAGTATTACTTTTAGCAGTAATGTGATTTATATCCTTTCTAAATAAACACAAGCCTCGTTATAAATGAGATAAGTATCCCTGCATACATTAAAAGCATCGTTTGGAATGTAACGGAGCAGAATTTAATCCTAAAATCCTAGCTGTGTGCCTAATTCTCTTTACTCTTCCCCTAAATGGACAGGATACAGCCACCTTTCTTTGTCGGTAGTGAGGTGCAGAAATACAGCATCGTGCTGACTCTGCAGGTAATAAATATTTTCCCATTCTGTTCCTCATGAATGCTCTAATGTTTGTAGTGTTACCTTACATGCTAGGGCTGTCTGCTTTACTGGGTCACAGCCCATAAACCAAAACAGCTGATTTGCTTTTTTCTTCACATGGTAGGAAAACTCTATGTTTGGAGTGCAAAGCACCCTGTGCAAAGAAGATAACTATAGGGTTGAAGCTTTTGGCAGTGGGCTTGGCTCTATCACCAGCTGCTGTCAGCTTGCCCTGGGCTTTGTTAGAAGACAGATAGAGGCTCTTGAAAAGCCAGAGCTGTGTTGGTATGTCGAAGTGCTACAGACTGGCTGGGGAGAGCTCAGTTAGCATAGAATGTGGTGTTTGTGTGTGTATTCTTCTCTCAAGTGGGGCACCATTTAACTGTTCAAGCAAATTCATGCTACTAGGGAGAGGATCTGGACTGGCATCCATAGGAAAGAGAAGCAAGTTTGATGACATGGGCTGAGGCAGAGGGGCAGTGTGCAGAAAGGGGGAGCTTACTGCAAGTGTTCTTTAGTTTTAAACTGTTGACAAATGACCTTGATTACGACTTTGCCAGAAGCTTTCCTCACAGTAAAATCACTGGAATTGGTTTGTACGGAGATGAGGTGTATCGATGTCATCCTAAATAGTGAGGATGTGATATTCTACACTCCTTCTAGGTGCATTTCCAGCATTGCGGAGGTAGCCTTTTTGGAACTGTGTGCAGTCACAGCAGGAACAGCTTCCTTTTCACAGCAGAACACTTCTTGCAGGACTCCCTATAGAGCCTAAGGAGACAGGATCCAAACTGCAGTAAGAATTGGTGCAACTTAGGCATGTGAAAATTTTAGGCTCTTCAAAAATACCAGCTTTGTAGGCTTGCATCCTTGGAATCCTGGGACTCTGGACAAATTAGTTGAACTGAAAAGTAACTTTAAATTGAGAAACTTCCCAATTTCTAGGAACAAATTGTGCCCTGGAATAAATACTTAGCCTTCTGAGTGTTGTCACAGCCTTCTCTTTACGTTAGGTGAGCTTGATGGCCTCTCAAAGATTTGTGTGCAACAAACAATTTAATCAACTTTAAGTTCATTTGGACCTTAAAGGCCCTACTTGCTTCAGCAGATTACTGCTAGGAGCTAAATTAAGTATGTTTTGTCAAACATGAATAGTTCAGCACATTGTGATATTTCTTGGGCAATGGAGGGGGAGAGGAAGGGTCATGGAAGAAGAAGAGCTGAGAGTCTCCATCTGAGCCCATGTGAAACTTGCTATCCAGTTTGCTAGGATATGCAGTGGAGGAAAGGCCATCTACCTAAGTTTGCTCCTGACTTGTTTTCCCCAGTGGCTCAGATATCTTACTCTGAGGAGGAGATCTTCTCGTCTGTTGAGGAGAATCTTCCTTATAATGACTAACTCATTTAATTGGTCTTCTGCAGAAGATCAGGAACTGGTTTTTCTGCCCTCTTACAGTGCATACTCATATTCCACACCATTCTGAGGGAGGAGACTGCTTTATAAGGTGCACTTAGCGATATTATGTTGCTGGTAATACCTAGTGGAAAGAAAGAAATCTATCCATCTAGGCAGAGACACTTCCTGGTGGGGTTCTGGTTGTTTAAAAATATGAGGAAATTTCTGCAGGGTTGGATGATCTGTTTTAAAGTAATTGTCTTCACACTGTTTACTTTGTTGAGATGGTTGGGATGGTATCCAGCACATTGCTGCCAGTGAACTGACAATTGCAGTATAGAGGTGGGAAAGGCTTAGTGAGGTTTGAGCTGAGGTGGCTGTAGCCCTGCTTGGCACAATGACTTGAAAAGGTCCTGAATCGCATCCCAGGGCTTCCAGGGCTACTTTTGGGTAGAAGGTAGAGTTTTAAACTCTTGCTTTTAACTCCTAGCTCTAAGAGTCTGCTTGTTGATGCTCTTTGTGCCTTAATCTTTCTAGCACCGGGACTAGTGGTCCCCATTTGAATGTTAGGATAATGTTCTCTCACTGTTCAGAGGCTCAGAAGATTTGCTTTGCTTCTGGAACCTTTGTACGTTGTGTCCTCATGTGAAAGCAAGTAGTTTGTTGATTAGCCTTTCTGTTAGATGGAATGGATTGATATCAAAGTAAAGATGTTTTGGAATAGACACAGATGATTCTGCCGTGAAGTTTCTTTTTGTAGGATGAATCTTTGCAAGAGTTGGGCTAACAAACTTAGGGTTTTGCAATTTAGTCAGGCCTGTTCACTTACTTACACAGTAAACCTAGTAACCGTTGTGAGAATGGTCTCTGTTGAATAGCTCAGACTTCACAAATGGTTTCATAAGGTGAGTAGGAGAGGCTGTTGCTGGATCTTAAATATTGATAGAGTCCTATTCCCTAGCCATTAATCGGAAATATCTTCTTATGTAAGAATCTTAATCCAAGGTTATACAAAACCCTTGATGGAGGTTTATAGGAAGGAAGTTGGAGTTTCCTCTAGGTCATGACAAGTAGAAAAGACGGTTATGTTTTGCGTCCTTCCACTGGAGCTGTTAATATCAGCCAGGGCTTTTTCCTTCCCAATAAGGTACTATCACTGTTATTTTTATCACTGTTATTTCTATCACTTTAGGAGGTAAAGTAACCTCTTAAAAGCACCTGCAGTCCAAACTGTTTAGTACTTCCTGTAAAAACTTCCTTCCAGATTGAGCAATGTGACTCAAAAGACTCTTCCAAGTTCAGGGCACAGTGTGAATGTTTTGTGGGAGAACTGGTTTGCAATATATTTAATGAGAGGTTTCCAAGTGCTTGTGGCTCTTTGTGATAGAAAGAAGTGTCTGGGAGCTGCACTGGACCGTGAAGAACCATGTAGGTTTGCTGTGCTCCACAGAGAAGCTACATGAGAGCATGACCAAAAGAGAAAGGCCAGGTGCACAGCATTAGTGAATCTTGTAGAAGAACCTGTGTAGGTTAGTTGATTGCTGGCATTTTTCCTTTCCTCCTTTGATTTGGGCTCAGCTCAACTTACAGAGTGGCTGTGTGCATCTAGCTTTTCCTTCCCGTCTTTTTTCAGGGTGATATATATTTGGCATGCAGTGCCATTAGGCAAGCAAAATCCTTGTCCAGCTCCTTGACTTAGTTTGAATAAATAAATACATCTCCCTTAACATTCTGCTAGTCTGTGGGAAATCTGCATTAGTGCAGGCAAGGCTGTGGAGGCCATTTTCTAACCCTAGTACTAGTTGCAAGTTGAGTGTAGGCTATTTTTTAATATCTAAAATGATTCCAGGGCCTCATTTTGTTGTTAGCCCCCGGATTACTTTGACCAAGCTCAAATTATGTTAAAATATTGGCTTTTAAGCATGTTCAAACAGACAGTGGGGTAATGCTGTTTTCTTACAGTGTAACATCTATCAGTATTCTTTGGGTCCTGTGGAGCTTGATAGCCACCACTGGTATACAGTAATTCATTGTATGCTTTGACTTGAACACATTTCATTCTATGCCAACGATGCAGGTACGCTAGATGTACTCTGGGCTACATCAGTTAGCTGGGTGCTAGACTTTAGTAGACTTAGTAAGTAACTTTTCTGCTAATATACAAGATCATTAGCAGTAGCTTGAGTTTTGAGTCTGCAGTTATGGCTATGTGTCACATTCAGGTCACAGTCTGGAAAAAGCTGGGTTCATCTCAGATGAGTAATGGCTGCAAACTTCTTGCCAGTACTATTCCTTTCTCAAGGCATGCCATCAAATATTTTTGTTTTATTCTTAAATAAACAATTATTTAAAAGCATACTTTGTCTTAACTTGCATAAAAGCTGTATGAGGGATGTAGTTTATGATAAAGCATTAACTGTGTGATCTTGCAAGATGCTGAGCCTTGGAACTGCTGCTGTGCTTAGTATTCAGCTCTCCAAGCAGGGTAAGGAGTATTTCTGTAGAACAATCATAATAAAGCTCAAAATAATAATTAAAATCTGGAACTTTGAAGAAACAGATACCTGATTCTGAATATGAAGTATCCAAAGTTTATGCACTTTGTAATCTGAGAAAAGGGTGTGCATAGGGGAAGGGAAAATCTGCCTTTCCCCAGATATTAATGATATTAATAGCTTCTCCAACCATCCCCCCCCCCCTCCCCCCCAAAATGTTTCAGTGAAATGAAAATATTTCCATGGAATGGCTTTTGACAGAGAGAACGAGCCCAGAGATAGGAGCTCTACAGGGAGGTTTTTGATGGGACATTTCCAGGAGGCTCCTGTTCTGACCTGTTCTTTCTTTGCTGGTGTAACAATGTGGGGTACACAGACTGGACTCCTGCTGAAATTTAATTTGGAAGCTGGAGAGGAATATTTACTTGCTGAATCCCAAATTGCCTGTAACACAACAGGGCCGGTAGTCATCCTTACTTTTGAGTCTTACCTATTGAATTATGTATCAAGAGCTGATGATTCAGGATACTGGATGCTCCGAAGCTGCACTGACATCAATGGGAAGAAGACTGCTGGCATCCTGAACAGGCAGTGGGGCTGTAATCAACAAAAGCCCCAGTCCTCCTGCCACACTTGTCTGTGGTGAGTAAGGGGTGTGTGTGTGTTCATATATAACACACACACCATGAACTCACATGGTCTGAATGGTTGCACTGCATGAACTGAAATTGTACTTGTATCTATCCTTGAAAAGCAGTCCATCCTTTCTTCTATTCCCTCTCACTTCCTTACAATGTATCCTCCATTTCATTTTTCTCAGTGCCCAAAATGTGCCCAATAATGGGGGAAGCTTTTTCTCCTGTCATTCTTCTTATTCTGGAACCTTATTCAGTGCCTGTGTTTGTTGCTCGGTTGTGGCAGATGTATTTTGTTTCTAGAAACCAGCACCTTCTTGTATGTAAAATATACCTTTGGCTAAACAGACTGTGTAAAGCTTCCATATTAAGTGTCAGGTAAGTCGTTTCAAACAGCAATGAACTCAAATTCAGATGTTTCCTGCTCCAAAGAGCTCATTTGCAAATGACATTGCTCTTCTCATAACCTTCACTTAGTCTAAAAATGCTTACTGTTTGTGTGAGATTTCAAGGACAGTGTTTTGCAGGAGAGTGACAGGCTTTTTTTTTTTAAACTGTGATTCATGTAGTAGTTTATAAACAAGAAATTTTGACTGAACGTTGAATGTTTGAAAATATGACCTCAGCTGAAGCTTGTTGTATATTTCAACACAAAGACTGTTTTGTAAAAAGCAGAAATACTCACAGTTTCTTCCCTGACCCTGCAGACCTGCTTGTCTCTGGGTGAAGTGTTGCTCAAAAGGGCAGGTGAGGTGCTTCAAATTCAGACATACTCCTGTCCTAGTAGTCTTTAGTCCCTGGAGGCAGAAGTATTGAACCAGAGCTACTTATACTGCAAGTATTTTCCTTCTCTATTTAGAATCTTTTCAGGATTAAGCCATTTTTCTGGTTGGTTCTGTACACTGATCAAACAATTTGGTTTTCAGCATCTAAACAGTGTCTGAAATTAGACTTGAAAGGCTTGTTCATTTGCCTCGTTTTGTTTTGTTCTGTCAAGGTTAGCAACACATCAACTCTGGAGGGTGTTAATTCAAGGCTTGCAGCACAGCTTGGAGAGAGGAAGTGCATGTGGGAGCACTGCTAGGAGAGGCCTTTCCGAGCAGTCAAACAGGTGCTCACGCACCGTGATTCATTTTACTGGCTGTAATACAGAAGAATGAGGAAGCTAAGTGCAGCTCTAATGCTTTTGCTACACTCAAAGCTTAGCACCTCTGTGTATCTCTCAGGTTCACTAGCAGAAGAGAGCTTTCATATGTTGCAGTAACCTCTGTGACTGCTGGCCTGGATGCAGGGCTTATTGTATTCAGGGTACTTGGGACTGGGACTGCCTTTACCACATGCATGTGTAGGGCTCAGCATGTGACCAGGCAAAAAGCTCAGCCTACGAAGCAGCAGAGCACACAAACTGCTTGATGCTTGGGTGCCCTTGGTGTTCTGCTGGCAGAACCCTTTGGATCCAGTTCTTTGTGAATTGTCCTTAGTGTTGCTCTCCACCTTCAGAAGTTGGCGGGGCAGCTGTGCATCCCTGTGCTTGAGAATGGTGAAAGAGAAATCACAAAGGTGCTTCTATGAAAGGAAAAAAAGTAAAGCTAATGAAAGTAGTTAGTGCCAGTGGTCTAATACTCAGCTTCCTTAGATCTAAGAGACGTATTGAGCTGATGTGTTTGAATGGCACCTTCTAATCATGTTTTCAGTGAAGCTTGTCACAGGCTTTGTAACTAGCGTTTTGGTATTAACCTGAGTTGAGACAGCTGGCAGGAGCCTGAAGAATGCTTTCCAGTTTGCAAGGCTGTGGAGCCTTGATAAATCACTTGCTGGCAGGCTGCACTGCTGTAGCAAGGGTGGAGCCTGTCTGCTGTTCTATTGTTGGTTCCTTTGCATTTCAGGGTGCTAACTAGAATGGTCAGTGGTCTGTTTGTGGTCTTTTTGGTCCTTTTTTTGTTCCTGATTGGCAGGTGATCTGCAGTGGGACTACTAGAAGAGGTTTCATAGTCTGTTCCTGGATTTACTCAACCCAAAGAGATAGAACTGTGCTGTTTGCCTGGCATGGAATTGTTCCACCCCCCACCCCACCCTTACTGTTCCTTCTCCTAACAAGCTGTTTGACAACCAAAGTTTGGCACCTTCTAGATGTCTACGGATTACCGTAAAAACATATTTATCAGCTCTTCTGTTTTTCTAGGGGAATAACAGCTGCCATGGTTAGAGAAGGCTCCGTGGTAAGAATTCCCTATCTTCACAGGTTACAGGCTGCCTTGGCACAGCTGATTGTTGACATGTGGAGCACTTCAGCTTAGGGTCACCAGTTCAAACACAGCCCTAGTCAGCAGTGGAAGAAAGCTGTTACCACAGGAGGTTTTTTAATGAAGTGAGCTGGCAATCTGTCAGGCTCTTCGGGCATGAGTTTCTGCAAAACTACCATAAATGGTACTTGCAAATAATCTTGGAGTCAAAGAATTAAGCAGGTGTCAATGATAATCCAAAGAAACGAAGTAGGCACACAGGGAGTAACAGGCACTGAGCAGTCAGGCTTGTACAGCTGATAAATGGAGTGTTTATGCATTCCTTCCCGAACTTCAAAACTAGTCGGTAAAGCAGTGAAAAGCTTGTAAATGTATTCATCTACATTTTACTGTCCAGATAAAAATAGAAACCCGTAATAATAATGCTGCTGGGTAAGCAAGGCACCGTTAGAGCTGCGCTTTCGTGGTCAGGATGGGCAGTCCTTGAATTCTGTTTGACCTCCAGACCACTTTCTTCAGTTCCAGCAGATTTTTCAGGGTCTCTCTTAGGTTGGTCTTGTGTATACAGTTCATTGAGTTGTTTTTTTTGTTGTGGTGAAACTGAGGCTGACTTTCCTTCACTGTAATGAACTCCTGGGAAGAAATGAAGACTTCCTCCATTGCCCTCCTATGAACTTTGCATGGAATGTCATTGCCCTTCTGCCTGCTGTGGAGCGAGGGATGTGATGGTACCATGCTTCTCTCCACCTGTTTCCATTGTTTGAGATTTAATTCAACAATTCACTTGAGCAGTTGAGGTGATTACAAATGCTGTATCACAGTAACAGTGTTTGCACTGTAGTTTTCTTTTTTTAGGCTGCCTTCTCCACCCCACTCATCCCTTTTCCTGCTTACCCCCACATGCATGCTCTGAGCTAGACAGCTCCGTTCATACAAATCTAGTTATTCCTTAGGGATAAAAACAAATGGAAGTAACTGGCCCTGAAGTTTCTTACTGAGAAGAGTGGTACTAAAAGCTGTTTCTGGCTGGAGACGTGAACTTGGAATAGGTCTTAAAACAACTGTTTTTCCTGCTCTCCTTCTCCACCCCAATCTTGCCACACTGTGGTCAGAAATCCTTTTTATAAGCTCACGATGGCTTGGGATATTTTCTTTGACTGAAATAAGTGTATAGGCTGAAACATACACTCCTGGTATGAAATCATCTGCTCTAGGGAGAGAACAGCTGCCACATCAGCAGGGTTCTCTCTGACCTCACCCGTGACTGTGTAAGACAGGGAGAAAAAAAATAAGTGATAACATTCACTTTATGCTGAACTATATGTGTGCTCTAAGAGCTTCAGCAGAGTCCAGTAGCTCACTTGTATTACACCTCTGTGTTGTTTCTCTTGATCTACCCTTGCCCTTTAAAATCATAGATGATTGATTTCTGCTTTATGCTTGCACCTCTTTCATTATCTTCCAAAGGGTGCGTGGCTTAATGCGTGAACTCTGTCCTGCTTTGATTGGTAGGTGGTGATGTAAGTGTACGTAATTCAAATGCATCGATTTCCCTGGAGTGCAAGACTGGAAGGCAGGAGAGTAGCCAGCAGGATATGTGCTATTGGTCTAGAGAAGTAATGAAGTATGAGAGCCAAAATGCTGGAGCAGCCTGCTTTATTGTACCATGTAAGTGACAGCATCATCGTCTGAGGAGGATGCTGGAGTGCTAGGGAACAAACAAGTTTTGTATTGCAATCAAATAGAGCTCCTTATAATGTAGACTTTGTGGAGGCTACCGGGGCTCTACTTCAAAATGGTGGCAAGCTGGCAAAAAGTAGGGTTTAAACTAGGGCTGGGTATAGTCATTTGTGCCTGAATGCTGACTGTATGACACTGACTGAATGTAGTTGTTGCTTTATCTGGTCTAGTACTTCTTGTGAGTATGCCCTCATCTTGCTGCTTTGAAGATGAGTAAATAGATTTTTATAGTGAGGACAGAATGTGCTTTCTTGGCAGGAGGCTTGTTTCCAGCTGAATTTGTCTTCCTGTTTCTCTAAAACTTCTCGTTTCTGGATCTTGGGTGCACTTGTTAAGCGTGTCACTTAGATTCAGTCATGCCATGTAAAAATCCCTGCCGATTTGAAGGAAAAATAAGTCTGACCTGGATTTGTAGCTGACTCATGACTTTTTAAAGGATCTTCAGGATCATATATTTTGGCTTTGGAAATAAATAGGAAAGATTGTTGTAGAAAATTGTCGTTGTTCAAGCAATAGTTGTTTTCTGTCTGCTTAAGGAAGGCTTAATTTGCTACTTCCTTGCAAACATATAATCACTGTGCTATCTTTAGCTGTTTTGTGGTACAGCTTCACCTCATGAAAGACAGAATAACACAGATGGTTTACATTTTCCTCAACACAACATACTCTGGGAGAGTAGGCATGCTCTGAAGCTCTGCACTTTGAGCAACTTGCTGGCTGAAGGTGGTACATCAGATACGTTTTAAAAGTATATAAAAATACCCAATGGAAATAGGGTTTTTGACCTTTCAGGGCCATATCAGCTCAAAAAAAAAAAAACCCCTCTTCTGTTGAGAAATTATTTGTGAATAAAGTATGTGAGCTTCTGATATCTTGCAAGATCTTGCACCTGGGTTGAGGCAACCCCCGTTACCAATACAAGCTGGGGGATGAAAGGATTGAGTGCAGCCCGGCTGAAAAAGACCTGGGGGTACTGGTGGATGGCAAGCCGGACATGAGCCAGCCCAGAAAGCCAACTGTATCCTGGACTGCATCAAAAGAAGAGTGGTGAGCAGGTCAAGGGAGGTGATCCTGCCCCTCTACTCTGTGCTGGTGAGGCCTCACCTGGAGCACTGTGTCCAGATGCGGAGTCCTCAGTACAGGAGAGACACAGACCTGTTGGAGCACCTCTAAAGAAGGGCCACAAAAATGATCCAAGGAATGGAACACCTCTCCTGTGAGGACAGGCTGAGAGAGCTGGGGCTGTTTAGCCTAGAGAAGAGAAGGTTGAAAGGTGACCTGATAGCAACCTTTCTGTATCTAATGGGGAATGAGAGGAAAGAGGAGGGCAGACTATTTAGCAGGGTCTGTGGTGATAGAACAAGGGGAAATGGTTTCAAGTTCAAGGAGGGTAGATTTAGGTTAGATGTAAGGAAAAAATCTTTTACAGTGAGGACGGTGAGGCACTGGAACAGTTTACCTAGTGATGTGGTTGATGCCCCATCCCTGGAGACTTTCAGGGTAAGGCTGGATCAGGCCCTGGGCAACATGACCTAGCTGTGGTATCCCAGTTGATTGCAGGGGAGCTGGACTAGATGGTCTTCAGAGGTCCCTTCCAGCTCTAAGGATTCTGTGATTCTATGAAGCCCTGGTTTGAATTGTCAGATAATCGGATGTTCATATTGAAAGTGGACCATGAGCCTTAAGCTCAATCTTCTGAAAGTTTTATTAATTAGAGTTGAGCATTGGTCAAAGTTCACCATGGCAAGGTGCTATAAATGCTTCCATTATAATAGTCCTGTACCTGTTTTTCTAAGTGTTGATATAAATGGTGAATAAATGCTTTAGGCTTATTCTTAATTCAAAAATTATGTAGAGATCTTAAAGCTAAGTCACTGTAGGGATAAGAAAAGAAAAAACAATACTTGGAGGAACTTCTTTTGTGTTTTATTTGACACATTTTTTTAAACAAAACTATAAGCTTTATTGAAAACTGTTCTGTGATTGTTGTTATACTTTCAGTCTGTGGGTAGGAATGGCTTTTTAGCATTGGCTATTCTTAATTTCTCAAGTCTTTTGTCTGAAAGATCAGGCATGACATCTGCAGTTAACCAGTGAAGTTAAATCTCTCTGATTTGTTCTTTCCTTGTACACTGCATGATTAACATTGAATGCAAATGATTACATTGAAAACCTTAATAGCTACAGTAACCTTTTGCTTATTCCATTCTCATTAAATCAAGTTAGTTTTGTTTGTTACAGACAAATCAGTCCTCTGCGGAGGGCAAATGCATTCCCAATCGGAATGTGTGGGCTTTGCCTGGTTGATGCCTGGGGAATCTCCTGGGAGACTTCAAAGTGGGGCCTGAATGTCCAGGAATTGTTGAAAGACAGTTCTGAAACCCGTGTCGTGTGAAGTAAAAGCATGAATGTAGAAAAACTGGCAGGGATGTGGAGGGAAAAGGAAGTACAAAAGTCAGTGGTTATGTTTGAGTACTGTCTGTGGCCACGTCTCAGATTTTAGGTGAGATGTGTCAATGTTCAGCAGCTCCTGGGATTTAGTTGCAGATATGGATAAGGTGGCTGTTTTCACATCCAGTTCTGGCATGCTTTTGGCTGCCCGAGGAAGACTTTAAGTAAATAAGAAAGCCATGACTGGTAAACTTGTGGTAATTGCATGAGAGCAAGAGTTGTTTGTTGCCAAGATTATACTGACTTGTGGTTCCTGGTTTTGAGGAATGGCAACATTGGCAGAGGTAGAACTGTTTGTTGTACTAATGCAATTACACTGGATCATAATGGGTGGTATGACACAGCTTTGATTTGGGTGTCTTCTGGCTTTGAATACATGGTAGGTGTAAGCCTCTAATTTACTTTGTCTGACATGTATGCAGTTCTGGTTGTGGGTTGTTTTTGTTTTTGTTTTTTTTCCAGAAAGCTGTTATTTTATTAGCTTGTAGACATTCTTCTTTCCATAAGAGAGAGTGGTGACGCAGGTTCTTACAATGAAGTGACATAGTCAGGAAACAAATAACTGCTTATAACCTGGATAAAGCAATTCTCTTCCTTCAGGAACTCTTTACACAATATAATGTATGCCACCGTAGATGGGCTATGAAGGTAGTCTCCTTTATATGCCTGCTCCTTTCTCCCATGGTTAACTCTATCTTCTTTGAATATCTTGCGTGAAAACACGCCCATCAGTTGGCACAGATACTGGGTATTCCCTGAATTGAGATTCCCAAAGAAATAGGAAGAAGAGGGTTGTCCTGACTGGTTGACAGCTCTGTGTAGCCACCTGTGAGGGCTTGAAGGGAGAATGACTTGGGACACTCAGGTAAGGAAAATCTCATATATTTGTGCTGACTCTTGTACTCATCTATTGCCAGGCACCCAACCTACCTGAGCCCTGAAAATATTAATGGATAGTGCAGACAACACTGAAATGCAAACTTTCTGTGTGTAAGCCCTTAAACATCTCACACTGGGATGTTTTATGACTCACTAATTTATCGCCCTTACATTATGTAAATAGAGCTGTGGATATTTGTCTAATTTTCTTTCAAAACTATAAGACATATAATCTAGACAGCTATGCTTTGTTTCTGCTATTATTTCTTTAAATAGTCTTAATTTTAAATGCTTTGAACAACAGACTTCCACAACTTCCCTTGAGAGTGTGCCAGGTTGATATGAGAGCAAATGTTCAGTTTGTTCCACGGCGTTTCTGGTGTGGGTGTGAGCTTTTCTTTATTGCTTTGTCACAGTTCCCAACAGCAGCTCTTTGGATTGCCTGAATTGCTGTTCCTCCAGGTTTTTTGGGAGCCAGTTAGCTGTAGTCCTTAAAAGTCAAATGAAGATTCTGGAATGAAGTTCTGCAAAGTATGCAGCTGCCATATGTGCAACAAAAAGAAGGTAAAACTACAGGTTTTGGAAACTGAAATAGAACGTGGTGGTAGTAAGAGAGCAATTGGAACCTTTCTGAAATAGGTAAGCAAGGTGAAATGTCTGAGTTTTTCAAGAGGCATTTCCTTAAAGTATCCGGAGTGTCTGAACTCAATGGGAAGATGCAGAGAAGTGATATGTATTCTTTGTCAGTAAGCAGGCTAGGGGTTCCTGGCTTTGCTTGTACTGCTTCTAATCAAACCTAGTAGCACTGCAACTGAAACAAATGGTTTTTATTTTTTTTCCTGGATGTAACATATTGAGGGAATGGGAGCTACAAGGATTTTTTCCTAAAAATACTGATATTAATAAAAAAAATAAAGACTTCTGTTAAGACATTGACTTAAAAGTGATTAAAACCAGCAATTTTCAGTAACTTTGCAAAACTAGGGAGGCTATTGTTCTTGCAGCCTCTTCCCTAAGTGTAGGAATACCCATAGAGTGTTTTCTTGATTTGCCTAAAACAGCTGAATATCACCCTGTTGCCTAAGGGGTGGGTCTGTCACAAACTCTGTGTTTCTTTTCCTGTTCTGTTTCTGTTATGATAATTGCACAGCCTGTGGGGAGTTGGATCGTATCTGACTGAACAGGCTTGTCTTGTTTCTTAGGTTAGGGGACGGTAGTGCTGGTGTGGTCTTCAAGTTAAACTCATTCTTACAGCCAAAATGAGGGGAGTAAAATGAATCCCTGTCTGTGGTGGCATGGTCCTAAATTGGCTTAAGCATGAATTCTGGCAGCTGAAGATTGTGGATGCATGTACTGTTAGTTATTGCCTTGAATTGTGCCTTAACAGGAAGGGTATGTGGCTAAATTTACAACCGCAGAAGTGGTGGTGTTCCTTTCTGCAGTATCATTATGTACTTAATGTTATTGAGTGATATGAGTAAACCCAATGAAACCACAGGACCAGAGGAGAAAGCTGTGAAAATGAGGAACTGGTTTTGGTAAGCAAGCACGTTTGGCCTTTCTGAAGGCAGAGATGTCTGTTAGCACTTCTGTTTTGGGTGCAGGTACTGAATTTTCTTTATCGTATTTGACTGAGGTTGTGTTTCAAATGTCCAGTTTTAAGAAATGTGCACTTTAATGTTTCAAATGAGTCTTGAAATACAGAATGAAAACATATCAAGACATTAAAGAATGCTTAATAGACTGTATTCCTTATTCTGTTCTCATCATACCATGAACGTAGGAAAAGCATAACGGTGGATTCCTTTGAGGTACATTTACAGAGTTCAAGAGCAGCTCACTTGCTGGTGATGGACAACAGACTTAGGAGTCTCTAGTTCCATCCTAGTGTGGTTACTGGTGACTGAAATAGTGTGAGAGGTGTCCTTAACCTTACACATTTTGCAGCTGATTTTGGAAGTCTTTTGTCTCAACCCTAGAAACTGTTCTCTGTGCTGTTCTTGGCAATCTGAATTAGAGAGATGGTACTGAAAGGAATCCGTCTCCTTTCTAGGAGGGTTTCTATTTTGCTGCAGAATCTAAGAGCAAAGGAAGGAAGAAAGAAGAAAAAGAAAAGCTATGGCTTTTCCTGCCATTCTGTTGGGAGTTGATTTAAGCCTTGAATCTGTGAAAACCCTGTTGATTACCTTATCTCAAAACTGAGCATTGTATCGTAATGACACATTAAACTATATAAATACACTATATAAACCGTGTAGTTTAATATCTTAGCTATAAATGCCATCGTGTGTTTAACATCTTGGCTAAGATTTTTAGAGTTTTTAATGAAAGCTATAAACAAATCTGTACTCCTAAAGTCAGCCTACTTTTGTGTCGTTAAACAGTGAACTTGAGAACTCAACAGTGAAGTCTTAATTTGCTTGAACTTAACAATAGTAAGGAGTCTAGAAACTTCTGTTCCCTTTTCAGTCTTATGGCCAGGGGTTGGAGTGGAGCTTGAAAAGTTGTATGGGGATGGACTTCATGCAGGAGCAGGAAAGTGTTCAAGAGTTTCCAGAGCCCTGTTACATCTCTTTGGAGTGTGTTCTTTATTTACTTGTTGAGGAAACAAGTCACATAAACAAACAAACAACAAAAAACCCTCAAATCAAATCTTGAACAAAGGAGATGAATTATTTGATAATTGCAGAACGTCTCTTTAAATGAGAACAACCTTGTTTTTTAAAATCACTTCCCTGTGATCAGACTGGCTTCCCTTTTTATCCAAAGAGGAGGGTGGCCATGGATACATTACATGCAGGAGAAACTCACCGAACGCTTGCACAAGCAGCAACTGGCCTCTTTAGCCAAAAAACGTGAATTCTTGTTCCATAACACAAGGTTTGGCTAAAATCGTTGCTTGGGATGTTTTATTCTAAGTTTTGGCATAAGTTCATAAGTTTATGAACCAGTCTGGATGGTAGTAATGCAGCAGCACTGTCTACATCGCTACCTGGACTGCATGCAGTGAGAAGGGAGACTGATGAAGTTAGGCAAGCTTTCTCTTGCTCAGGGCTTGTAGTAGTCTTGTCCATTTGAAAGCTGAAACAGTTCAGTGTGGAACAGTGCAGAGAAGTAGATTCTGTATCACCCAGCGTCTGTTGCCTCAAATAACAATTGCCGGGGACTTGTTCACCCATGTACTCAGAGGTGCTGTTTACATGGCATGTGATTAATTACTGGCTAGTTAGTGTAAGCAGTCTGTCTCAGTCCTTAATGGTACTGAGGTGATTAACTTCACTTTTAGACTGCTGGCTGAAATGCACTTCCAACTTTGACCTGGTAATCTTCTGAAATCTTGTTGCCAGACTCTCCTACAAGGGAACAAGGAAAGGAAGAAGGACCAGGGACATACCAGGGCTGACCTGGTAGTTTCATTCCTCTAGCATGCATGTGTGTAATAGATTTCCACTATGTCAGGCTTTCTTCTAAATGAACTGTTTGTAGAGACAAATCCACTGGTTTCAAAACCTCCTTCCCTTGTGATTGCTCCTGTGCTTTTTTTTCTCCAGCAAAATAGCTTGATTTCCCAAGTATTTGTAAGTAGCTACCATTAACTACCACCAGAACCTCTCAACAGATTCTCATCCAAAGGTGAACCTCATTTTAATGAATGCATTCATCATATAGCAGGGTTGTTGTTTTAGTCTTGCAAGTGCTAAAGCCTAAAATTGCATGATAGGTCTTTGACTGTATTGTACACGTCTCCTGTGTTTAAAACTGTCTTTACATATTACACGTAATCCAAGATGTGGCTTTGTAAAGACAAAGTTAGAAGAACTTAACTTTAAAGGTAAACGTTTTTGCTTCCCGACTGCATATCAGTATTACATTTCCTCACAGCTTTGTAGCACTGACAGCACAGGATAAGGGAATAATAATCTCTGCCTTTGAACGGTCTATTTAAAACCTTGTGGTTTGGTTGCCAATTGAACAGCTATTCCCTATAGCCGCACTGCCAGGAATTGCACTCTACTCTTGGAAATGTATTTTTAAACCAGTGATTGCAAATAATCTTTTCTGATATCATTAGGTGTCTCTTTCATACTGCAGCCCTTAAGAATCTCCATGTCCTGTGTTAACATCTGGAGCAACATGATGGACTCAGTAGTCTAGAGGTTCTGGACGGTGTTATTTTTCTGATTGTCAGAGCTTGTATGCTGCCAATTCAGATGTCTCCAAACTTGACCAGCAAGAACTCCATTTGAGGAGAGGGTAGCTTAGTTGAACCCATGGGCCTAGTTTTGCCTTTGTTTAGAAAGAAGTGTGTGCAATGAGATTCACAGCTACAAATCCTAAAAAACTAGACAATAGTTCTGTGTTATCTCCATGGGTTAAGCTCTCTTGTTTAATGTTCCACGAGTCCTGGGAATGAACATTAGTCTTCGTTTCAAGGCGAGAAGGAAATCTGAAGAGTTTATGAGTTTTGTGAATATAAAGGAAAAAATGACTTGCTGCTTTTTGCTCTCTTGGCTTTACCTTTTAGGGTGATATGTGCCGAGACTTGAGCATCTCTTCTCTACAATTGCTCTCCTGTTACATAAAAAATAATCTGCCTGGAGGTTAAATATGCAGATCTGTCTGTAAGGGATATTACATTAGGTTTAAAGCGTTCCTTGTGACTCTGTCCTTGGAGATGTTCACAACCTGGCTGAGTGCAGCCCTGGATAACCTGCTTCAGATGACTGCTGTGAGCAGTGGGATTGCACCAAGCAATCTCCACAGGCTCTGTCCAACCTCCGCTATTCTGTGGCTATTTGACTCCCAAATTATTAATTTGACCCACTTCTTAATAAGAGTTTTAGACAGGGTGGATTGGTGTGCTGCCTTAATCAGCATCCAAATCAACATATTTTAATGTAGAAGAGAAAGGAAACGTGAATACTTCCTCTCTCCAAAGTATTCTTATTTCTTCTGCAGCCGAATGTACTGGTCTGGAGAAGCTATTGGCGTGGCAGGCCTCCAGTTACATACTGCCAGGGTCATCTCAGCACCAATTCTTGTTGTTGAGTGTAGCCTAATTGGAACAGAAGAATTTTCATGCCCGTGTGCTGTTTTTCCATGAGTGGAATTCAACTTACATTCAGTGCAAGAAGCCAAAAGAGCATGCTGGAAGTTTTGCTTGCTGGAAGTTTCCTGTCTGTAGGAGAGTTTTGAGAGTGATCCATCCTGCTTGGATGCTCCAGCCAGATAGCATCTTATTTATTTTTTTAAGTGAAAGAGTAGATGGGTTTTGTTCACTTGTTGCTGTCTATCCTCAAGGCTTGCTGAGGCTGGGGAGATTTATTTACACCTAGAATTTGTTGGAGTGACCCGTGATGAGATTGTAGTGATCATGTGGTGCAGGTTGGTATATGATTTTTTTTGTAGTGATTAGGTGGGAGGGGGAAAACAGGCAAAACAACTTAGAGAATGGACTGAGTTTGTTTGCAGATGTTTTCCATCTGTGTTTACTTTGCAGCAAGGAATGGTTGCATAGTACAGTCAGCTTCTCTCACAGGTTCTGGCACTGCTTTGAATTCTTGGGAGAGCAGCATTTAATAGCGAGGTACCTATCTTGGCCATTTTGATTAGGCCTCACTCTGCTCTTAATTTGCTTCGTATGATGTTAATGAAATGTGGTGTAACTATTAAATGGCTTTTTCCTGCAAGCGAGTTGCTGTGTCCTCCAGAGTGGAACTACATGGGAGTCTAATGCCTGGATCCTGACATACACAGAATGTTAAATACAACAGAAGTGTGTGGATACCACTGGCATTCTCTACAGTGTGTCTTGTGAGTTACTGAAATTCTAAATGTTGAATAAGTTTAGGATTATGCAGCATAATCTCTACAAAGGCAAACACCATACTTTGTGCTAGCAGCTTGCTTTCTCCAAAGGCAGTGAGTATAATGGACGGAGGGGCACTCAGAAGCTCTGTTAACAAGTGGGGACTGAAACTACAGAAGAGATCACCTTTTCCATTCAATGAACACTACTGTATTATGTTTGTCAGGGACGTAGTTTCACGTTTCTTACAGCTGGATGCTGTAAGCTTGCTGCTGTTTTGTTCTGTATCTCTAAGATATTAGCATGTCTCAATCTATAATTTATAAATGCTTATAAATGTGCCATCACCTCTGCACTGGATTTATAAAGACACGTAAACACTGATCTTTCTGGTAAATTTAGGATCCTGCTGATCTACTTAATGGCTGCGTTTTTGTCACATCCACTGGGGTAACCAGGAGACTAACGGAAATAAAGTCACTGCCATGTGGCATATATGGAAAAGGAAAAATCAAGCTCACTCAGGGCCAGGTTGGAGCAGTCCTGAATTAACTATACTGTTAGTACATCTTAAGTATTTTTAAGAGCAAGTCAAACACGCATTGAATAACTTATTTTGAGATTATGGGCTCCTGGGCTCTGTAGTACATGCTTGGAGCAACGGAGCAGTACTTATCCCTTAAACTCCCTAATGTGATGTGGTGAATTCATTTTACTTGTGTAGTTTGTAGTCATCTTACATTCCTTTATTAGCTGCGGAAACAAACACAGATGTGGCATAAATGGCCTGCAGCATTTCTTTGCATAGCATCTCTGTGCCTTTGGGGGAAAACAAAACTCAAATTTTATTTTCCAAAGTCAACATGCGGAATAATTGTACAAACAGTTTTTAGTATATTGCTGCTGCACCCTTGTGAACTACCAAAAGCATTTTTCTTAATAGTTTTAATGAATCCATTTCCTCTCTTTCCCAGTAACTTTGTTAATGACTTTGTTTCTTTCAGCCCTACACACAAGCAAAATTCCCTAAGTCCATTCTGTTCTTCAGCTTTCAAAGCTGTTATTTTTTAAAATAGGGGAAGATGTGATGTTTCTTCCATCCTGGCAAGGAAATGGAGTTTCGAATATATGAAGATCACTCCCCCTTCTTCACACCCCACACAACACATGCGTCAGTTAGAGGACAGACAGTTACAGAAATGGCTAAAAGATCAGCTACTCTGACAGAGGAAATTCATCTTCATGAACCTGTAGGCCTTGAAAGCTGATAATTTTACCCAGTATTATAAACCTTCAGTAATGTTTGTGGTCATGGTTTAGATTATTTGATTCTGAGTTGGGACATTAATTGTGCATATACTGTCACGTCTGTGTATGTACATCAAATCAGATTACTGGTTTGTGATGTGTTTCTTTCCAATCTCAGAAGCCTGCATGCTATTAACAAATGGAGCCTTCTGTTGTGTTGCTACTTTCTCATGGGAGAGTTCTGTAGAACCTCATCTCCTTGGTTTCAAGCATTATGTTGCAGCCTGAAACCTTACACACATTTTAAGTATCCTGACAGAAAAGGGGCAGGAAGCAGGGAAAATTGAAAGATCTGACCTATACCTTTGTTAGCTTGATGAGCTGTGAATGCTCCTCCTGTACCCCCTTGTGAGAAAGAACTGTGCGCGCTTCCAGTTTAACCTCTTTATCAGTCTCCTAGCCACTGATGTTAACATTTCCTTTGGAGAGTGTGCTGCAGCCAAATATCATGCTTGCTTTTTTTCCAGTTTGTCCAGATGGGTGTTTGATGGCCCTGACAGTGTTTCATCCTACTTGTTCCTGTAGTTAGGACTCGAGGTTAGCTGATTTCCCACGTGTCTTCTTGATTCCCCCAAGAAGCTCACTCGGAGGTGAATGCAGCTTCGCTCTCATTGCTAACAAATGCACCATGAAACATTAATAGCCTGTACTGGGGCACTGTGTATTCCACTGAATGCATCATACTTGCATATCATAAAACTCAAGTCCCTGTACATGAAAGACCGCTTGTCCTTGATGCTGTTCAGCTGGGAAAAGGAGTGATGCTGAGCCTGAGTGCTGTACCATATCAGAGCATCCGCCTCTGGAACAAAAAGGAGCAAATTGTAGCTAGAAGAGGAAGGAACCTTGGAGGATAGGCATTGTTTATGTATTTTAACGTTGGGGGATGTGAAGACCCTCTGTTGGGACTTACTCATTTTTAACTGTATATTCTGAAGAAAGAACTAGAACATATAGGATACAAATAAAATTAATGGAATGTCAGGAAAGGGGCATAATCGTGCAATGTTCATTCTATTATGCAATAATATTATGAGAACCTACCTGGTCAAATGCATGTTACAGCTGTAGTCCTTCACATTACATGCTCCTCCTTGGGGAAAAAAAAAAAAAAAAAAAAAGCAAAAAGCCTAAACCCTCCCACCCCAAACCCAATGGCTGTGTAGTCCTGCCTGGGACACAAACAGCTGTACATATGGGGAGGGATAGGGGAGATAATGAGCAAATTGACATCAAGGATATCATGCTATAAGGGATGTTTCTCTTTCTCTCCAATGACAACTACCACGTCCCCTCCTTCCCAATGGGATCAGGGCTCATTTGATGCTTCAGTATGCTGGTTTAGAGACCGAAAGCAGTGGAGAACTAATAATTTTGTTTTTTTCCTGCAGACCTACCTTGTGCTGTGGGTCACCCCAAGGACAGAGAATCACCAGTGTGAGCGCAAGGGAATGGGGTGAGAGCATGTCATGTGGCTTGGGACAGGGTGCAGGAGCATTCCCACAGACAGTTGACCACTGGATTTCAGACCACACCACACACACTGTACCAGTCTGGTGAAGGGGAGTACTGCCCAAGGACCTTGTTTCTGGCTGAGATGCTGAACCCTTCCATTTGCCTAAAACTGTTGAGCTTCCCTGGCATCTTTCTTCCCTCGCTGTAGATATCTATGAAAAATAGTCATGTTATCATATGCTCTCTACAACAACCTAAAAGGAGGTTGTAGTGAGGTGAGGGTCTGCCTCTTCTGTCAGATAGTAGTGATAGGAGAGGGAACAGCTCCAAGTTGCACTAGGGGAAGTTCAGATTGGACATTAGGGAAAATTTATTCTTCAAAAGAGCAGTGTTGCATTGGCACAGGCTGCTCAGGGAGGTGGTGGTGTCATCGTCTCTGGAGGTGCTCAGGCACTGTGCAGATGTGGCACTGAGGGACATGGTTAGTGGGGATGGGCTGGTGGTTGGACCAGATGATCCTAGAGGTCTTTTCCAACCCTCATGATTTTGTGATTCTGTGATTCAAATTGCAGTGGTGGCTTCCAATCTAATTAGGAATAAATTCTTTACATTCCTTCAGTCTTCACATTGGACAAAAGCTATCCTTCTTGATAGCAGTGTATATGTCAGTGTAACTAGTGGTGAATATACGAATACTGAATTGCTCACGACTGGTAAGCAACTGTAGAGAGAGGGGTTTCCAGATGTTGAAAGCCTCAGGTTGCTCTATCTGGAAAGGACCTTTTAGTAACCATGTAGAAGGTTGTACAGGAGCACTGAGGCAGGTTTCCAAGAAAGCAGCCGCTTCACACTGACATTCTGCCACAGCTGCTGGACTCCCCAGGTTTGAGGAGCTGTGCTGTGCTATCAGTCAGCAGCAGACTGAGCCTGAAGGCAGCAGTTGAAAAAAGCTGAAGGAAGTATTTCTTAATTTCAGTCTTTTTCTTCTGAAATATACTTTCTGATTCTGAAGTTACTACCTAAGCTGGCAGCAACTTCTTGGTGTTTCTCCCTGAGAGTCATCACTGTTGCCTTCAGTCTCTTGTGCCCTTTCTTACCGCATTTAAAAGCATTTTGAAAAACAAGCAGTCTGGCTGGTGCTCAAATACCAGATGGAGGTTCATATTACCAAATGAGGAATTACGGAAATTCTTCAGTTTGAGCCGAACGTCCAGAATTGAATTGTCTGTCAGTGGAGATCCTGGAATTCCCCGCAGGACAAATTCCAGCCTGCAGAGCGCACGGTGGCAAAGCACAGGGCCTCAGGGCTGTCAGAGCACGCTGGAGAGGAGCTGTTTCACTGCAGATAGTTCTCTGTGACCTGTAATGGTGGGCTGGTAAAGTGATGTGTGGAGATGTCTTGCACAAAAAGTTATTGTAGCTCCCTTGATGGGATCTCTCAGAACTGCATCAAGTGAAAAGAGTGCTCATGCCCTCTCCTATCTCTGCATGATAGCTGGGAAGTTCAGCTAAGGATATCTGCCTCAGACCCCCAGATACCCTTGCAGAGGAATGGCCTTCATCCAAAGAAGGATGGAATTAAAAAGACTAGATAGAAAGTCCTTGAGGATGAAAGGCAAAGAGAAGCTTTTATGTGTGCTCGCTGCTAGGAACAAATTCTGCTGAATGGCATCCTTACACTTAGATTGGATTAAATCTCTGACTAATTCATACCAAGTCTTTTCATGTCCCCACCAGTGCAGCTGTATTTGAGCAGACTGGTAATGTTTGCCTCTGGAAATGATGAGTGCCATCTTATTTCAGAAACTGTGCTTGCCAGAGCCTCAGGGAGAGGAGAGCAAATCACAAAACCGCCTCCACCTCTTTCCTCTGTAACTGATTTCCTAACAGATTTTCATTTGCTCTAGGCATTGAGCTTGGCACTGTGTTTGCTGAGAGAGGCATCTCTTGTGCGTTTGGGGGCTTGAGGGGAATTGCTATCTGGCCAATTGAAACTGGTTCAGCATTTACTGAGTGTCAAATGTCCAGCCAAGTGGGGAACATACTGTGTGGTTACTATTTTTAAGCTATGTAACAGTATGTACAAATGGAACTAACTTATGTCAAGAGCAGAAAGCTCAATGCTCTGAGTTTTGTTTTTGCTATATTCAGAAGTCCACCTATAATCGGGATTACCTTTATAAGTTCTGGTGTGTTTTGTAGCGTGAGAAAATGTAACTTCTTGATTCTACCTGATTGTGATAGTGCAGCTAAAAGGTCAACTAAGTTTTTGCTTACAACTTGTTCCTGTCTCCTGGTAAAAGCTTTCCTGTTACCTTTGAGGAAAATGAATGATGGGTTAGACCTAGGATTGTGTAGTGGAGTGTTTGATTTGATCAGTTGTTACTTGACAGTCTCGCAGTGAAGTTTATTAGCTGGTAGGGGTTGGAGTTTGTGTTGATTTTATTAATATTATACTATTTACTGTTGTTATGATTAGAGATGGTGGTGTGTACCAGAGTGCAAAAGGTTGGCCGTTCTTACCTCTAGAAGAGGAAAGATTTACATGACTAGGTTTGTCAAGAATACGTATCTTAATCTCAGTCTAAAGTGCTGTCAAATCAAGAACTCCAAGCTGTAAGTACAGTAAGGGAATGCTTTGAGGAGAGGTTACGATAGAGGGTTTTTTCTCATCTACAGGAAGTCAACCCAGGAGATGTGGTAGAAGATGTTTGTGGGACCTATGAATGAGAGCTCGGTGGAAGGATCTCATTTTTGAAATAAAAGCTATGGGATTTGTGTATGTATGTTTCTCTTTTCTTCCTGTGGTCTAATGAGTTGGGATTTATCACTGTGTCCGTTGAAGATGTTCAGTATCTTCCTTGTTATCTAGAAACCCCATGCACAAGTGAGTTCCATCATGAATACAGGTGTTAACTCCATGGTGAAACTACTAGGAGCAGTTCATGGAATCATAGTATATCTGAGTCAGAAGGGGCCCAGTAAGGGTCATCGAGTCTCTTCCTAGTTCCCTTCAAATCCTGTTTTATTCCATTATAGTCCATTCAGACTCTGTTCAGTCAGTATTGCTCTTGCTGAGGTGTGTAACTCCACTTTCGCAAACCAAAGTGAAATTGCTTAATAGTATATTATGGTCTAATGTAATGACTAATTAACATGCAAGGACAAAAGAGGCTTGTGGTGGCCCATGGAACATCAAGAAGCAACCTGCTGCACTTTCCCTGAATCAAGTTCCTCGACACTGCCATTTCTGGTTCAGATATGTAGAGAGATTACTCAGCATGCATTTTAACACACAGCTTTTATGAGAGAGGAAAACTGAGTGTCCTGAGCTGGGCTACATAAGTAGGGTACACACATATCGTGCAGTGTGATTTTCCGTGGCAGCAGTGATACCTGAGGGAGTTGGCCTGGCTGATGGAGCTTGGGTTTGCTGGCAGTGTGTGTGCTGGGGGCAGTGGCAGGTAGAGACGAATGATACCTGCGATAGAGAGTGCTGGATAGAACAACGCTAAGTGACAAGTGAAGGCATGCAACAAGCAGTGAGTGAAGTCTGGTCCTGTTCTGCAGCTGAGCCCTTGAGGTGTTGCTCTTGGATCATTCCAGTCAGTGAAAGGAGGCAGCAGTTCTCAAGGTCTGGGTTTGAGGTCCAATTCCTTAGGTGTTTTTTGAGCTCTCTCTGTATATTTTACCTAGCAATTATAAAGGCTAAAGTTGCACCCACAGGTTATAGCATGGTCCCAACCCTTCCTGGGCTTTTCATAGAATAAGCATTGGGGTTTGTTTTGTTTATAAAGTTCAGCAGCCTCTAAATGAAGTGGTTTGTGGGTTGGAGAATATTTATGGCTTTTTTATTCAAATGTCCTCACATAGGTTTCTTGGCTCCCAAAACAGTCTTGCAATGTCTGCATTAGAAAAAGAATTAAAAAAATTATAAGTAAAAGTGCTTTCTATATTCAGTGTTTTGCTACAGAAACACAAGATAGATCTATTAAATATCCATTTGAACTGCCCCTGTACAATATACTTCATTGGCGATGCCTTAGCTAGTTGAGTATGTGTATAGGTTGGAATTAGGAATCTTTTAATCCTGTTTTCTAACTCCTTTCTCCCGCTTCGAGAAACCGCTTTCCTTTTTTTCCACTTCTGTAATAGCTGAAAGTTGGAAGCAGCACACACGGAACTTGCTTTTCCATGTACATTTTTAAGGTCTGTAACTGAAATATTTGTTCTTTGGACTGTGAGAGTCTGGTATTTACCATACCCCTGGGGAGGGAGCCTTGGAGTTAAAAGTCCAGGCAGCCACCTTCTTTGACTGGAATAAATGCTGACAGAAATGATGAAGTTTGGAGTTTGCTTCTGAATGTTAAGATCTCTCCCTTGGTGACCCAAATGAAGGTGACTTTGTTAAGTTCAGCCAAGATTGGACCACATGCTTCTTTCTGATGAGTAACCTTTACCTGCCTGTATATGCAGAATTAGATGATGAAAGGAAGATCTGAAGCACGGAGGTGGAGACAAGCGTGTGCAATTGGAGACATGAGCTTCTGTAGTGCAAGCACGTACAACATTAGATGTTAGGCTTTTTTGCTTTCTAGATCTCATATGAAACATCTGATGAGCTCCTTAAAGGACAGTAATTTTTTTCCTCTTGTTACTTGCAGATCATACGTATCTGTCTTTTTGTGCACGTTGATTTTTTCCTATATTATCTGTTGTGATTGTTGCGGCCTGTTTTGGTAGAAGATTCAGACAGATCTGACCTTCATTCATGTAATTAAAAAAAAAAAAAGTGAGTTTTATTAGATAACTAATTTATTTTGTGAGATCTCTTGTGTTTTTTAAAATCTGGGCTTTGTTTGTTCCAGCATGCCATGGGATAGCTTGCGGTGATGGGATTGCTGGCAGAACCTGAAAATCTCAGAGGAGTTGTATTGCTGGGCTGCAGGGGTCACTACAGTGTGTGCGTAGCCTCCAGTCTTCATTCTGCTCGAGCTTTCTAATTGGGTCAGAACAATGCTTTTTGTTCTCTAATGTTCAGTACAGCTTTTCTGAAAACCTCTTTTCCTTGTGTTGTGGCATGTTGGCTTAGAAAGATGAAAATCAGTACCCTGTGTGATGATAAAAGCTTTTATGTCTGGCTGTGCTAAGCCAACTGATTTGAGTTTTTTTCTCAATTTGGAATCATAAAGTATTGTGAAAGTGTCATTCCAGTCATTTCTTACAGGGCTTTTTTTATATTGGAGCTGTCCTCAAGTAGCATTTGAAGAACTCCAGGAGTAAAGTCCAGCTTGCAAACTAGATAGAACTAACTTTAGGATGATTTTCCATGTTGAAAGGTAACATCAGGATCAGCTTCATGACAGTTCAAATGAGGGAATGGAATTCAACCTCCTTACCTAGTAAGTGGTGGAGTAAGAGCCCTTCAGGCGTTTCAGCCCAGCACTAAGGTCTCCCTCACCTATTGCAAAGTGATTGTACACTTGACTTACAAGTTATGTATGTATGGCTCATCAGAAAATACCAGTGGCCTGACTTCCTACAGGTGTGAGGTATGGTCTTATGGGCATGTCTGTAGGCTGAGGGCTCCCTGTATTGAAGCACGAGGATTTGTGTTTTGAGGGTTCCTGTTTTCTCCCAGGGGTTTGTGAGAGATGCATGAATTTCACCATGCAGGTAACAAATGAAGCCTTTGCTGTCAAGTGTCTGGGGGTTTGGGAGACTTGTAAAGGGAGGTGTTGCTCTTACAGGATTAGTTCCTAAGGTTTCTGAGGCAAGGAGGATGCGGCAAGCTGTGAGATGGGGCGAGCCCTTTGATAGGGTTAGCATCCTCCAGTATTTACAGTGGTAAAATCTGGGAGGAGATAGAAGCAGAAGCTGGCACTGTGTTGTAGTAGGTGCACCAAGAAGTCATTGTTGTGAAGAAATATGTTTTGGAAGTGAGTGCTGCCTTCTTCCCAGTGCAGGAGGCTTCTCACTGAGCACCTTGTTGCCATATGGTCTGTGAAACAGTGATGATGATGTGTAGCTGCATGTCTTTAGTGCCCTATCATGGTAGTGTCTGTACCAGGAACAGTTTAATAGACTTTGTAGGGTATGCATGAACTTCACCATATGGATAACAAATGCAACCTTTGCTGTCCTATGTCTTGGGGTTTTGGAAGGCTTTTAAAGGGAAAGTTGTCCATATAACATGCCCTGGAAGACACATTCCAAAAAGTTTGTCCTCAAAGTTTTGATTCTAGTAAGAAGTACTTAAGTCTTCTTTTGGGAAATAAATTTTATTTATGGGTAACAATGTGGTTCTTTACAGAATGGTGACAGTTCCAAGATACGCCTTGAATGTCCTCATCTTCTTGAGAATGCAGTTAACGAGTTGGTTCTAGGTGAGAAGGAATCACTGCATTGGTTACTGTAGGCCCCGTGTGAAGACTTGTGCTATGAGGGGTCTCCCTGGTATGTGGCTGTGTCATGGGTATATTCAGGGACTTTAGGCTAGTCATTCTTGAAGCTTGTCGTACAGTATGACAGCCATCCAGATGACCTATCATTCTTTTACCATCTAGTAAGAGGGAAGTTACCTCTTCCTCTTCCATGGTATCATGCCCTTTTCTTTCTTTTATTGTCTGTAGAGTTTTTGCTTTATGATTCAAAGAAACTGTCTAAAATGGTCAAATACAGAACACTTCCAATGCTTAGGATAAGCAGCTTTTCCCCAAATACCAGAAGGAAAATCCCAGGTAGAACATTCTGAGGCATTATTTTTATCAAAGGAAGAAAAGAAGACATCTGATCTGTTTTTTGGCCTCTTTTTTGGGTGCTGATGTTCACTCACTGTAGGGACCCTGATTTGATCAAAGAGTGGTGTATGACAGAGCAGCAGAGTAGTACATTTGTTAAATTTATGTAGATAAAAGGTCTTATTTTGTAGTTCTAATGTTTCAGTAAACATTTTATGGCACTTAAAGGATTAGGAATGAATGATCCACATATTTTTATTCAGTACCTTGATGTGAATTTGGGAATCAAGTATCTGTAGATGCCTCTGTATTTGTTTCCGTGCTCTTTGATATAATTTGTATTTCTTTTCAAATCATTACTGAATTGAGCTTTCTCTGTGACAATTTGTGACCTGTTTGTATATATACTTTGATCTTCTTATGAGGAACGGGTTCTTGTGTTTGCAACAAGTTGCCATCTGATCCCTCTTTCTCCCACTTTTGCCCTAGTTTGGCAGAGTTAGAAAGAAAATAGATGGAGACCCAAATGATTCATCCCCATATGGTGTGCAGAAGCCCCTCAAACCAGGTTTTGATGGGTGCATAAACAGCAAACATTTATTGTCAGCTGTATTTGCTCGAGTGTTTAATGTTATGAATGAGAGTAGATCTAAGTACCATCTTCAAACTTGACCGTGTGCAGTACTGACATTTCTTTTTTCCATCTGGTCTAAAAGGGAAGCTGCACACAATGGCAGCCCCACCCTTCTGTCCTCCTGCTTTCCCATTTCTTGTCTGCATGATACGGAACTAAAATAATTGCCAGTGCTTTTTAGCTTTTCTTGTCAAAGTTGTCCTCTTTTTGCCATCTGTTCCCCAGCCCTTACAGCCAACCTAAGCCTGCACTTCTTGATATCTGGGATCACTTACAATGCGATCAGCATTCCGTAGCAAAGACCATTTCTTCAGTTTTAGCCAAAAGTATAAATAAATCAAATCCTGGAAACGAAAGCAGAGCTCCTTCATTTGCTGGAATAAAGACTTTTGTTAATGTGGTTTCCTAAAGGGGGGAGGCTTACAGGATTCAGTCATTTGCCCATCTGCTTTTCAGTTCATCCTTAATAACTTCTGAACCATTTCATCCAGATTTGACAGGGAGTAAAAGTCTTGAAGGTAATTCATTTCCTACAAGAAAACTGGTGGCTGGGTAGGGGAGAGAGACAAAAATAGGTGTCCCCACTGTCTGCAGCATAGCTTAACAGTAATCTGTTCTTAGGCTTTTGCTAGCCAAGTTGCAAGTGTGTACTGGCTGCGGTACTACGCTAATCTCAGAGTTTCCAGAGCACGTTACTGAGTCTTAGGCAGAAGGTAAGGGGCCATGAAGGGGAGACAGGGGCGTGGGATGTTGCTGGGCAATTGGAAATGCTATGGAAAGGATGAAATCAATGGAAATGGGGGCTGTTGGAGCTATCAGTCGTTTATTGATCACTAGCCTCTCAGAGGTTTGTCTGTCCAGGGTGCATCTGCAGTGTTTGCTTAGCTGTGAAATGATCAGAATATAAGAAAATACTGACATGGTGCTCAAAGGATCTCTCACTCAGAAGTGGCGAATGTTTTGTTTGCTCAAAATGCTGTTTTGAGCCAGAAAGAGCAATCTGTGAGTTTAGATGGAATTAAGTCAGTAGTTACTGCTAGGAAAAAAAAAATGTAGAAGAATGCTGGAAAATACATTCCCATCCCAAAATATTTTACTTTTCCAGGCTCAAATCATTAGTTGAGTGAGCACTTTTAACTAAATCCAGATTGAAAATGGAGGTATGTATTTGGGATATAGGATTTGCAGCACTGCAGGTATTTGAATTTGTGTAACCAAAATCGCAGTGTGTGTCACTTGCAAAATCCTTTCTTATTTCTTCCATTTGATACAAGTTGGGTTGAGTTTTGCAGGCATTGGACTTTCTTTATCATGCATGTGCTTGGTAAAATATTCATGTGCCTGTTGTGACTGCAGGAAGGGGAAGGAAGCACCACCTGGAACTATTCATCCTTTGTTTCTGTTCTTCGTTGGGTTCTTTTATCCTGCGCAGGAGCAGAGATCCTGAGCGTACGTTCAGCCATGAGTCAGTGACAACCCCTTGCTATTATTGTAAATAGCAACATGAACGCTGCTCTTGCATGCATTTTTTCACAGACTTTGTCTTTCTTTCCCAGCGCTTCAGCCAAGGGATTTGCAGAGCTTCTGAGTCAGCAATTAGCTGCCTCGAGACAAAACATGCAGGATGCTGCAGACTTGCAGCAGGGCCAGCAAGGCACACAAATACCCTGGAAACCTGGCAAATAATTCCTGCCTGCCCTTGCTTTGCCTCCTGTAATTTCCGTGCTCTCTGACATGTTGCTCACGGGTTCCGAGGGCTTTGGGTGTATACATCAAGAATGCAGAGTTTTGAGGAGTGACTAATTACAGTGACTGAAGCCTCTGTATTTGACCTGTGGGCATAACTAACTTCACAGCCGGTGTGAGATGGGATGCAGGCAGAACAGCGAAATTAACGTGCCACTCTGGTTGTGCTTCACAAAGTGACCTGCTTTTGCAGGTCTGACTCCTGACTTGGCCAGCCTTGAACACAAAGCGCTGAGTTCCTGTGGCGACAGAAGGCTGGGTTTTAATTCACAGATCTCTCTGCACAGTGCAGAATCAGCGCCACTTCCCTCCTTTGGTGAAAATACAACAGGATTCAATACAACACAGCAGAAGGAAGAGCAGGAAATGAGACTCAGGCTGTCCTTGCATCTGGGTGTATCAATAATGGTCTGTGGACCAACTGGCTTAAATTGCCACTCCGCTGCATTTAGGCTGTGTAGTTTCTAGGGGTTATTCTTAGGAAGTGCTATCTCAGTCATCTGAAGCGCTGCTGTAGAGGTTTTGGATGGTATTGTGTCAGGGATGGGGGAGATGAACAGAATAGTATCCACCTTGAAGTATTGTGCTGGTAAATGAGGTGTATGGATTTAGACTGTAGGTATTTTATTTCATCTCTGCTACCAGATGCACTGAAATTGCTCCTTCAACATAAGAGGAGATTTGTTGGGGTTCTTTATAGCATTCTTGGGAACAGGAGGTGCAGGCTTAAAGCACCAAAGCACGGTGGTCCCCCTGAGGTGCAAGCCCAGAGCACACTTGATAGAGAAGTTAAGGTTAAAAGTAAGGAGAGAAGTTAATTCCATACTGCTTAGTGAGCGGTAGTGCTGTGGACAACATAATGTCCATCAGCTATTCAGAAAAACATCTTCGTTTGTGCTGAGTCCTCTAAGGCGGCTGTTCTAATAAAGTAAGAAATACACCATGTGGTATATAACGTGTTGTTATTCTGTGGCTTCTGCAGGAACTTTTATTGCTAATACCAAACAGTTTAGGGATGTATGTAAAGGTTTCTGGGTCTCCCTTGCTATTTGTAAATGTAAGCAATAAATGCCATGCTTGGCTGGGAAGCAGGAGTGCCCACATAAACTGCTGCAGAGCTGTCCTGGTGGAGGGGAAGAGAGACATGAGCTGTAATGTTTGCCTTGGCTTCCTGTCTGCTGGAAGCAGGAAAAGTGCTGGTGAGAATCTAAAAGCTTTTATCCGATTCCACATACTTCCTTTTTTACCTTAATGCCCTTTGCAAGAAACAAAGGAAAATGTACCTCAAAACTGTTTTCCTTTCCATAGTTCCAGCGTATGTTCCCATGCTACCGTCCTATCTGAAGATAAACAGATTCTTTCTTAGAGTAATCGTTTATACCTTATTTGTATGTATGTATTTATATGTGTATGTATATAAAAGGAAGAAAGATTTATTATATATGAAGTGGAATCGCTTTTCTTTAAAGAAAATTGTTGTTTGTGTTCTAAACAATTCTGTACTTCTTTGGGATCCTAGAAAAGCAACCAGGAGTAGCAGACCTCCCGTTAGCGTATTTTATCTGCCAAGGATCCCAACTACCACCTGAAACGTGGGGATCTGCGTATCAAACAGTGTTGAAAACCACAGAGCAGAGGAAACAGCCTGAGAACCCCACACGGATAGTACTACAGCCTCGCTTCTCTCTTGGTCTACTTGCTTGTCGAGACAGGAAATGTCCCCATAGGCTCTGGGTGAAGCAGATATTTATACTGCTTGATGCAGCGCAGGCCGGCATTTTTTTCAGTCTTGACATCTTAAGCATTTGATTGCTGTTAGGTTTAACCTCTTTCTAGGACTGCGGTACCATTGTTGCTTTTGTTATGGCAGGGTACAAAGGCGGGCCTTCAAACTCACAGGTTGTATGGCTCAGGGAAAGTATTTTGTACTCAGAGCAGATGTGTCTCTGTGTCCGAAGAGAGGCTTGGTGAGCTTCAGAAGGCTGTGCTTCAGTCAGCTCAGCAGGACTGCCTGGGGTAGTGGTTAGTTGACTTATTTAGGACCGATGCTTTCTTTATTCTTTACTGAGAATCTGGGCCTCAGCTCAGACACAGAGATAATTTTGGAAAGAAAAAGAGTAAGAGCAAATTCAGTTACATTTTCTTCTTTTTATTTTGTAGGTTAATAATGCTTGTAAGCCAGAGGTGAAAGTGGCTCAGCAGAGCAACACTGGGACATCTGGCAGACTGGAAGAGAACGGCTGCCCTGCAGGGCAGCTGCTGAGCGTGAAGCATGGAGGAGAGTAAGAACGAGAAGGTGAACCAGGCTCACGTTCTCTTCGACAGATTTGTCCAGGCTTCAACGTGCAAGGGGACTCTCAAGGCTTTCCAGGAGCTCTGTGACTACCTAGAACTAAAGCCCAAGGACTACCGTTCTTTCTATCACAAACTCAAGTCCAAGCTAAATTACTGGAAAGCCAAAGCCTTGTGGGCCAAATTGGATAAGAGGGGCAGCCATAAGGACTATAAGAAGGGGAAAGCATGCGCCAACACGAAGGTAAGGAAAGCGATCCTTCGTCAGAGACCTATCTGTGGGAATCAAAACGGCTGTTACCCAGTTTGTCTCTGGAATACACAAGAAAAATAACTGATTGTTGAAAGACATTTGTCTAGTGTCAGTATAAGCCCGGGGAGGATTCAGAAATGTTCTCATCCGTGTTATTTACAATGCAGCCATAATCTGTTTTCGTTTTACTCCGAATGAAAATTCTGTTTGCAACTACCACATTTGATTGTTCACTTGAGCAGGGGAAAGAGAAGCTAAGTGGAAATCCAGAATATTTGCAGTTTATTTAGGAGAATCAGTCCGCAGGTTTCTGTTCTATGTTGTGACATCAGTACCATAGGTGAGATTGAATTGTAATTTTATTTTATTTTACTTTGAAACACAAGATAATAGCTAGGATAGGACTGTTGTTGGGATCTAGGTGCCCAATCCATGGAAATTTCTCACTACTCTCAAAGAAAGTGTGCCAAATTGGTAAATATTCAGCTCAGCATTATTTAGAAAGCAATTGCTTGTATTTATGAGAAAAAAAAAATCAACCCACTAAAATACAAATGCTGTGGAAAATCATACCAGTTCATTTTAAAGGATTGATAGGTGTGGTATTCACTGTAAGGAATTCCTGCTTTCACTCACCTCCTTCAGTTTATTTTACCTGGGTTGTTGTGAGCTGATATTTGTGTGCTATGTACGCCTGTGTTGAGCTCTACAGTATGAGCTTTATTTTTTTATTAAATCTGTTACTGAAATACATTTATGTTATTCATCAAAATGTTTATGGAATAAGTTATTTTCTCAAGTGATCATATACTTTTCCTTTAAAAAAAAATAAAGAAAGATAGTATGGACTATGATAAAATTAGAACGGGATTCTCCTTCATTTAGGACAATAGGTGCTTCTCTTTCCCTTGTACATTAACCCTTCTGGAGAAAGAAGTAATATGAGGAATTAAATATTAATTTCTCCAGAAGAGAACTGAGAGGGAAATTTATCCTGTTTGGGATGTAATGAGTCATTTCAGATATGTGGACTCAGATTTACTTTTCAGCTAGATATTAGAAAGTTATATTAGTTCCTTGATTGTTTCACTTCCTAATTACCATTTTCATATAGATAGTGACATTTATAAGTTATTGCTGTAAAAACACACAGATCAAGGTGCATTATTGTATGTCTTGTGAAAATAATGCTTTCCTCAAAATGTTCATAATGGTTACATCCAATTATAGTTAACAGGTACAATGCAGATCAACTAGGAAAACAATAAGGCATATAGGCAGTGTTGGTCAGTGGAATTCACACCGAACTGGGTCATACCAAAGGAAGGGATGGGCATACTGCATAGCAGCTCTCTTATGTGTGCTTGGCAAGGAGGGAGAGTGAAGGAAATGAGGAAGAAGAGGGAAGTCTTATTTGCCAGTGTTACTGAGAAGCTGCTGGTGAGATGCTCTGTAGAAATGCAACTAAAAAGAGTGGATGCGTTAAACAACATCCATGCTTAACGTGTCCCAAACCAGGAACATGCAGGACTGTGGATTTGAGATTCAAGTCATTTTAAGCAGTGAAATCAGGTAGCTGAGAAGAAAGGAAATTTTCAAAAAGTTAATTTTTGTTAGTGCATCTAAAGAGTACATACTTGTTATGATAAATGATTTTTGTATGCTATTAAATACAAACTGTTGCTTTTTTATGTAAAGAAATGATATTCAAGTATATTTCTTCATATTTTTCATGTATCTCCATTAATTACTTGCTTCCTACCCTACCAGCTTCTGCCATTAGATGTTTACATGTAACTCGTAGGAGGTAATCACAACTATTCAAAGTGGACGCCTTTTGAGAACTGAATCATCTCTGATTTGACATTTCCTATCAGTTTGATATTCCTAATTTTAATGTAATTTGCAAACACTAATTAGAAAAAAAAAGAACAACACAGAAATTAAGGTGGGCATGTGGAAATGATAGAATTTAAAACAAAGATCAAAATTGTACCCATGTTCTTAAAATCACTGTCAATCATTTCTTTAGTAAGCTCGGGTTCTGTGTACTTGATCATATGAAGATCTCATTCTCTAGAGCTTAATTGCTGCTTATCTATTTAAAATTGTGCTGGGGTGAAGTGCCCTGGCCAGAACTGGTTCTTGGTGCATCCCATGGCCAGTGTCCAGGTTAACTGGAATTCAGATGGTTGGGGGTATAGTTCATGAAAGCAAGACTTGGATGCGATGATTTGTCCAAATGTAAATAGTTACCAAAAATTTACATTAGCCCCTTTATTTATTTAGCTTGAGTAGCTCAAAAGAGAACAGAAAGGTAATTCTTCACTTGAGAACTGGAGAATTCAGGATTTGTTTGCATTTAATGTTGCATTACCATGGTGTTGTTATTGGAAACTGAATATAACTTATCTGAAAGATCTTGAGCAAGAATTGATTGTGAGGAGTGAGATTGTTTCAGTGCACAGAGCTGCAGCAGTTGCTTGGAGTCATTGTGGAGCAAAGGAAGAAGGGACGACAGTTACTTGGCTATGATTAACATTTCATGCATACCGCCGCCCATGCAAATATCACAACTTAGGTTTCTACAAGAGATCTGAAACTGGAAGAGTCAGTAGAGGTGGAAAAGGGAGCAGAGTCTTTTCTTCTGTTTTAATTGTGCTTAAAGCTTGCTGTGTTTTATAACAACACCATTTAATATGTTTGTGGAGGTGAAAAAAAATTGGCAACCTTTGCCATGAATCGCTTTGCTGTGTATTGTGTATTTGAGATTCAGAACATCTGAAGTCCCAGATAAATTACCTATTTAAATATGACAGCTCAGCTCATTCTCTTACAAGGTTAAAAAATGAAAGACTAAGTGGTGTTTGAGAGTTACACTTAACCACAAAGAAAACAATATTGAATTGGAAGAATGCAGTAGTTCCTAATTGATTATTGCTTTTAACAAATAACAAGTTGGACACCTGCTTAGCATGTAAGTCTGTTTTGGAATTGCACTACTAGTACCTCAGTGGTTGGGCTAGCATTTTGTATTTATGCCTTCAGCTTCCCAAAGCTACTAAATACACTGTTGTTATCCTTCCCTTTTCTCGGGTCTCGCATCTCTGCCCTCAGATTTATATGCATTATCTTATACAATAGCTTTGTTTAGTGTTTTTTCATGTCAGGTATTAACTTTCTACTGCTGCAAATTGTACTCTTTTATTTATCATTCAGGCTTTGTATTTGCATTTCAACATCATTTGAAGAATCTATATCCCAGTGAACAGCGAGTTTAAAATGTGAGGAACTGTACCAAGCTGGCTTATGGGGACTATCAAAGAACAAAGAGCTTTGTTTTGGGATAGGCTGTATAATCAGAAGGGTAGGTTCTGATGAAGTTTTAGCATACCTAAGAATTTCTTAAAGAGCTTTGTTTTCCAGCTGTAAGGGTACTTAGGGATCTGGAAAATATTCACATGGCAGAAACAGTCACCACATTGGCAAGTCTTTATCCAGTGTGTCTGGTTCATAATCAAGAGAAAAACAGTACAAAATTGATATGACAAAATGGACTATGCACCATATTAATGTGAATACACACACACGCCAGCTTTCTCTGTGGACTTCAGTTTCAGTGGGCAGTTGAGTATCTTGGACTTTTTAATCTTGAAATAGAATATCTTGCTGTGTTCCTTTGTTTCTTCAGAAGTAGTTCCAGCACTGCATACGCAAATGTTTCTCAAGTCATTTATTAGCCTCTAAAAGTGTTTGTGAATAGAGTGGAGATGGGAGATGGGAGAAGATGAAAGACCTTTGATATGACAAAGGTTACAATGAAGAAAATGTATTTTGATAAAAATGGTCTAATTATGCAAAGCTCACTTTTACATTGTATTTACTTACCTTGGAGGTTCCTTTGCTGCAGTACTAGAGGCATCAGTGTGAATATAAGTCAGAGTGCTGTCTATGCTATTCTAAATGATTGTGTATGTGAAAACTTTGCATTTATCTGCCTGAACCACTGCTGTGCTGCTCAGTGTTCATGAGGAATTTTCAGCATTCCTGAAGATTTTCTGAAAAAGGCTAACTCGGCTTTGGGAGATGAGAAGAAAAGGCTACTTCACCTTTTCTTAAAAGCAGAAAACAGGTGGTTGGAATTGGAAAGAGAAGCCTTCAGAAATATTGCTGCTTTCCAGATGCTCACATAGCTTGGAGAGCATGCCATGGTCTTAATCCCTTAAAAGAAGGGTTAGAAATACCCTTTTCCTCTTTGAACCGTAAAGTTACTTTGTGGTTGCTTGTTTTGCAGTGTCTGATAATTGGGGCTGGACCCTGTGGCCTTCGTACAGCCATCGACCTGTCATTCCTGGGAGCCAAGGTGGTGGTCATAGAAAAGAGGGATGCCTTTTCCCGCAATAACGTTCTGCATTTGTGGCCATTCACCATACATGACCTGAGAGGTCTTGGCGCCAAGAAGTTTTATGGCAAATTCTGTGCAGGATCCATAGACCATATCAGTAAGTACAGCTGCTGCTTGACGTGGCCGCACTTGTTCTTGAAAAGGGTGAGGTGGTTGAGGCATGGAGCATCTCATGAAAATGCATCCTGCACCTGCCGCTGCTCTTGTGTCAGTATGATATAACATGAAAGAAATAGGTTGTGCCATGGCATGATCAAACATGCAATATATATATTTTAATGTATTTGTTATCTTTTATACCTTCTGCTTTCTGAGGGCAGAAATTGCCATTTTTCAATTTTTTTTTTTTTCCTAAAAACTTAACAAGCAGGTTAGTGCCCATCGGTCTGTGTTCACCTCAGGGCGTAAATGGAAGTATAAATTGGCACAGTCATAGTAGATAAGATTTAACTTCTTGTTCAATGCGAAAGCTGCTCTTTTTTGAGGGAAAATGAATAGTAGAAACGGAAAGACCTTTACCACTTCACTCTTCCAACTTTTTCTCTTCCATTTTCCCTTTATTTTTATTCTCCCAATACTTTGTACTGTCTTCTGTCTCAGCACAGTTGAAATTTAGTTTCTAGGTGGAGCATTTTTTCATTTCAGTATCTAAGATATGACAGTGAGGTTTCCTCCTTAAAATTAGTGTTCTCCCTTCAGATTTGCACACAGTTGCTTTCATACCTCCACCATAAGTGGAAAAAGGTGATGAGAAACTTAATATTCCCTCACTAACCCAAATATTAGCATATTATTAGCATAAAGGTGCATCTCAGTATTACAGCTAAGTTGATCAAATGGTTGGTTACCATCTGTGACAGAAGGGCAGTCCTGCTTATGCTCTCTTCCCTGCCTCTCCTGCAGTGCATATACTAGTTGTTTCCCTTGTTGTTGATTTCGGGACTGAAACATTAAAAAAAAAAGTATTTACCTTCTTTGAGAAGGTCTGGAGTTTGTGCTATAAGGGAGTTTCTTGGCATGCTGTGTTATTAGTCACCAATGCTACCTGGATGAAGTGGGAAGAAGAAAGCAGCAGCTTGCCTTCAAGTTAGTTTATTAGTAATTGCAAACAGAGATGTGTGCACTTGTTCTCTTTCCTTTTTCTGTTATTTTTTTTATCATTGTTTTTTTTCAGGTATCCGTCAACTCCAGCTTATCCTTTTGAAGGTTGCCTTGATCTTGGGAATAGAGATCCATGTCAATGTGGAATTTCAAGGGCTTGTTTACCCTCCAGAGGATCAGGAAAATGAAAGTAAGTAGCATTGAAATGGGTTGTAGAGAAAAGGAAAGTTATGGTTGGATACATAGACTCTTGCTCCTTAATGTTGCATGACTCCTCCTTTCTTCATGTTCCATTAATGACAGTAATCTACAACACACTTTTGCTTGAGTTAATAGGCTTTCTTCTTTCTAGTAGAACAAAATCACCTGAAGTACTAAGCAAAAATAATCAGTGAATGGTCTTCGTTATACTTTTTGCATCTTTATGAAACCTGTTGTCTGATCACTGTGGGAAGTGGTGGCTTGCTTGTCCTTTGGCATCCTGTTAATTGAATACATAGTAAAGAACCTATAAAGGTTTTAGTGATCCTTGAAGATGGAGAGGGTTTACTGGGGCTCCCTCTGTCTACCATAGCACATTCTCTGATATGAATGGAGTGGTTATGACAGTCAGCAATAGCCCTGTCAATAATATAGCTATCCTGTGGTATATCTTTACTGACCATGTAAGTAAGGGTTTATGGATAGCAAAAACTGTTTTTATGCATCTGTTCTACTATGTGCACTGTTCATGTTGTCATTAAACTAGAGTTTATTGACAGGAATAGGTTGGCGTGCATTGGTCCATCCAAAAACCCATCCAGTATCAGAGTATGAATTTGAAGTAATCATTGGAGGGGATGGCAGAAGGAACACTTTAGAAGGTAATGATGTGTCCATAATTCACTTTAAAATACAACTAATTCTTAAATTAGTTAGAATATACACGAACAAAAGTGGCCTTCAAAATCCCAATCAAAATCAAGACATCTGATTAATTGTAAAGGAAATAAAAAGTCCGTGTAGAAAGCTATGCTTAACAAAGGCACTTGGGTTGTCTTTTTCCTCCTCCTATCCACTAGAACAAAAATCAGGTATTCTGACCTGAATAATCATTCCCACAATTTTTCCTTAGTTGCGTAGTGTTGCAACTCTTAATTTTGGGAGTAGGAGTTGAAAGCATTGAATGTGTAGTACAGAATTTTCTCTTAATATTTTTTTATATAAGGGAAAGAGCTAATAAAGAGGGGGGAGCCTTTTCCCTAAGCAAAAAAAAAATATATATATTTTTTCTGATGAAGCAATTTTTGCATTTTTGGTGGAGTAGTTTGTAATACATCAGATCCAATCTCTCCTTTATTTTTGAGGGCACCAGTCTATGGTGTGTTGAGCCCTCTCTGAAGCTATGCTCTGTTTTTCAGTGTTTCTCCTTTATCTTTCCTGTAGGATTTCGCCGAAAAGAGTTCCGTGGTAAACTAGCGATTGCTATCACAGCAAACTTCATCAATCGTAACACCACAGCTGAAGCCAAAGTAGAAGAGATCAGTGGTGTGGCTTTCATATTCAACCAGAAGTTCTTCCAGGATCTACGAGAAGCCACCGGTATGTCAGCAATTGTCCAATTTCCAGTTACAGCTATTTGTCTTTTATATTACAACTTCTATAACTTAGGTATCACAATATTTAGTCAGCAAACAAAAGTCATGTGCAAGGAAGTCAGTCATTTCTTTCTCTCTTTGAAATCTAACTTCCCTCATTTTTACAGCTGTTCTATATGTCTGTACAAAGCAGATGTGTATCACTCAGATGTGTGTCATTTTTGTTCAGAACTTATTTCCCTAGGGATTTTCAGGAAATCTGAGCCATTCATAAGAGAGGCCTGAACCCTGAGTTTGCTTCCTGCATTTCACATCTGAATACAAAACTTAATGTGATCATAAATATGTTTTTCAAAAGAGGTAGCTATATACAGCTGAAACGCTGTTTCTGGTTTTGTTGAAGATACAGATTTTAAACTCATTGAAAGCTTGGAAGGAGGCTGCCTGACATTCTCTCTAAGATCTTCTAACCATAGAGTTTCAATTTACTTTCTTTCAATAGAGCTCATTTGTTGCTTGTTCCTTCATTATCTTTTGTTCTGTCCCAAGGTATTGACTTAGAGAACATCGTCTACTATAAAGATGATACACACTACTTTGTCATGACTGCCAAAAAACAGAGCTTGCTGGATAAAGGCGTAATACGGCATGTGGGTATTAACTTTTATATATTAAGATTTTGTTTTAATACACTGAAGGAACACTCTTCTCGCACCACATAATGTTATTATACAGGTGTATTTTAGAACACAGACATTTGTAGTTAATGCCCTTCTGAAGCATTTCCAGCCACTAGAAGTGTTACAAGAATGTTACACCATCTAAACTTGTCAGTGTGGGGGTTTTGTGTGTGCTAAGAAAGTGTACACAGAAATAACTTTTGTTGGCTTATTTGGGCTTTTCATTTATAAAAATGAAAAAACGGGGAGTAAAGAAAGCCTTAGAAATTTACATTTGCTTCTGTCAGAATTAGACATAGGTAAAAGTAGTTTGTCTATAAGCAAATGCAAAGAGATTGAAGTCTTGCTCCTTTTGTGTGAAGTGAAAAGCTCAGAACTTTCTTAGCCTTTTCACACTCAGAAATGCCAGTAGTATTTACAGATTTTTCCTCCAAATTATAAACATGGCTAGGAATGTAAGAATTAAAGGGCAGACCTTTATCAGTGGATTTGTATAAAATTTAAGGCCAACATTTTTATATGCCAGTCTTAAAATAACCTTGTGGTTTTGGCTCTCTCACTTTTACTTGTTTCTCTTTGTCAGGATTATGCTGATACGGAATTATTACTCTCACGGGAGAACGTGGACCAGGAAGCTTTGCTAAACTATGCCAGAGAAGCAGCTGACTTTTCCACTAATCAGCAGCTGCCATCACTGGACTTCGCCATCAATCACTACGGGCAGCCAGATGTGGCAATGTTTGACTTCACGTGCATGTATGCATCAGAGAATGCAGCACTGGTGCGAGAGCAGAATGGCCACCAGTTACTTGTGGCACTGGTTGGGGACAGTCTCCTGGAGGTTTGTCTTTTAGACTTACTGAAGCATAAGCACAGACCATTGCACCCATCACTGAAACATGCACTGCTTATAAGATAATTATTATGAGGAGTGCTGCTGTTTATTGTATAACAAAGTAAGAGATTTGAATGAAGGGTAGGAGTCCTGGGAAAACAGAATATTTAGTATGGAAATGATCCTGCTTAAGAAAATATGTGCAGAAGCATCTCTGAAATTATATTGGTTCCATATGCTTCTTATTGAGGCAATTACACTCTGTATGGGAACCTACTCTAGGCCTGTTAATAATTAGCATTTTATAGTTGGTCAAAAAGTACAGTATTGAAAAGTAGCTTTTAAGGCACTCTAGGCAATGAATTGTTGTTGGAAATAGAGGAGAGTTTGGCTATTGGAGACTTCATGGACAATTCACGATGCGTTTGGCTTCCTCTAGCCCAGTGGGAGTAGAGCTTTGAGCTAATTACTGAGCTAAGTTTCCCAGCAGATTATTCCCTGACTATATTCTTGATATTAATGTAAAGCTTTCCCTAACTGATGCTTTTCCTTGCTCGTCTTTTTTGTAAATATAATAATAGCCATTTTGGCCAATGGGAACTGGAATAGCGAGAGGATTTTTAGCTGCAATGGACTCTGCTTGGATGGTACGAAGTTGGTCACTCGGAGCAAGTCCTTTGGAAGTTCTTGCAGAGAGGTAATAGAAAAAAATGCTTACATTTTGAGTTCTAATCTCATCCTCCAATATCTTGTCATTCTTTCTAGTCCCTTCTAGTACAAATACATAGACAGAATATGAGATACAGATTCCTGCTGGTTTTAGAGGGTGCTTGTGGCTATAGCAATTCAATTACAAAGAAAAATATCTAAAGGAGCTGATAAACTGAAGTATATTAATAGAATCAAAATAAATGTTGCAGCTGTTCTTGGTCCTAGTCGTACAAAGCTGATTAGGTGGAGAGTCTCTTCTTGGTGCTTATTGGTGAGATATAGAGAAAGTGAGCCTAACTTACTGTCACAAGCATTGCAATAGCAAACCAGATGAAGGTGTAGGCGCCTTTAAAAAGAGAAACAAAAATTTCTGCTGTCCCTTATTATCTTGTAAATATCTTTTACAATTTTCTCTCAAAGCAGCAAATGACCTGTTTTTTATTTCAGATAATTGGTCTCTTTGTTTCATGTGAGCCAAGGAACATCTTGTCTTTTTTTACTTTCTTTGGAGTGTCATGCTCTTGATGTTTTTATCATCTTTTGTTGAGACTTATCTGGTGACATAAGGTTATTGCTTAGGATCAGAGCTTGTGTCATTAAAAAATGGAGTAAGGAAAAGCAATGTGTAAAAATCTATTCTAAACAACTGCAACTTCTATTAGGAACTGTAGTATAATTTTTTTATATTCTATCTATGTTAAATATTTAATTGAATTTTGAGAAATGGTGAAGTTAATCATGTTGCAGTTGTTGCCAGACGTCATTAGACATCTGCAGAGAGCAATAAGCTCTCTCCTCAGCCTTCTTTTCTTCAGGCTGGCCAAATCCACTTTCCTTGGCCTGTCCCCACAGGCTGAGTACTCCAGTCCCCTTGGTAGCCTTCTTTCTGAGTCATTTCAGAGTGTCAATGTTTTCCTGTACTGGGGAACCCTTTTAGTTGTGGTGAGTGTATTATTTTCTTCCTTCTTTTTGATTTCTGGAGTTGTATTATATTGCAAATTTAAATACACTTATAAGGATTCTTAGCTATTGAAGTTTTTTCTCGCCAGAATTGTTTAGTGGTAATAATAGTGTTGCATCTTTTATATATATTAAAAAAAAAAAACACAAAATAAAAAGATTATTTTTTTTCCAAGGGAAAGCATTTATAGACTACTGCCTCAGACTACCCCCGAGAATGTGAGTAAAAACTTCAGCCATTATAGCATTGATCCAGCCACCCGGTATCCCAATATCAACGTCAACTTCTTGCGGCCACAGCAGGTAACTGGAGAGAAGTGATGCTTCTGAATGTTTGTACTCTGCACTGTCTTTTCTTAGGTGAAACTATGCTAGTATTTCAGGGATAGTGACCTGACTGTGGCAGTATAACTTGGAAGCAGTGAAATGCAGATATATCAGTCAAGAGTTGACCTCTTTACTAAATTCCTACTTTTTTAGTGTTTTGAAGTCTTAAAAATGTGCTTTTAATTCAGTTGTGTTTTTGATTTTGCCTGCATTTTCTAGTACCAGTTTATGATTGCAATCTGATATCCACTGAGAGCAGCATCAGTCAGCTAGACTGTTCAGTGCTGATAAGCTGTTCCTTGTCCTAGACTTCTTGGGCTGGAGATTTTCTGCTACATAAGAATACTTGTTCTTTTACCTTGTGATAGCTGCTGCTTGTCCTCCTGCTCTTTCTGTATCCACTGGGTACACAGTGTGTTGGTCACTTCTAATTTTTTGTATCATTTTAGGTACGCCACTTGTATAATACAGGAGATTTGAAGGACATACACCTGGAAATAGAGAATTTTGTGAACTCCAGGACACCAAAGCTGACTCGGAATGGTAGGCCCGGTTACTGCTCTGTTCCTTTTGATATTCTGATGCTGCATCAGCGCAGGGCATGTAGAGCATCAGGGCTCTAGTTCAGCCAGCTTCTTTTGGTTTAAATAGAGCAATTATTTTGTCAACAATCTGATTTTTTTTCTAGTCATTTAAGTTTCAATTAACATGCCAGTATACTTTTAGTTGCCTAATTTCCCTCCTCTATAATGTTGTTAAAATTTTAGAGCATATTTCCTTATACAAGCATTGTTCTTCATGTCTTTTATCCTATAACAATATCCTTAGTTAAAGTGCAGAAGGCTATTCTGAATTCACTCTAATCATAAACCCAAAATTCTAATAAAAATAACAGAGGGTATGTGTATTACAGTCTTTCATGGTTATACTTTTCTTCTGTTAATCTCATCTCCTAGCTTAATTAAATGAAACATCACTTTACTTGCAATATTCTGTCCAGATAGTATTTGAGGACTCCCTCAATAGTGCTTTGCTGCTGAGCCTCCTATCACTGCTCAAAGTCTGTGTAGTCTTTGGATGCGTTCTTTGGCCTGCAACCATATCCCTTTAGGCTGTAATCTTGTCAGATCTTGCAGTAAGGCAAGGTCAAAACAGGTCAGTACTTCTAATGGAAAACTTTCAATAGAAAAGAAAGAGTTGCAAAAGTACATTTGCAGTTCTTCCATTAGAAATACTCTATAACCTTTAGGTCCTATTTGAAACAAGCCTTTGTGATTTCTTTATAATTCTTGGGGCTCTTTTACAGTGAATTATATGTCAAATTATAACTTAGGTAAATACTTTTTAGCGAATGAAAAATCCTTTCTTGCATTAATCTAAATTAGATGTGGTAGTCTTTAAAAAAATAACAGTAGTTTTCTCCCATGATGCCTGTTGTAGAAGGAGCTTATCCTTTATATGAAAGTCTTATTTGTTGATTTGTATTTTTTATGATGTTGTTAGAATTCAGAAAAGAGATTTTGGGTATTTGTACTTAACAGCATGATTTCTTACAGAGTCTGTAGCTCGCTCTAGTAAATTGCTCAGTTGGTGCCAGAGGCAGACAGATGGGTATGCTGGTGTAAATGTGACGGATCTCACGATGTCATGGAAAAGTGGCTTAGCTTTGTGTGCCATTATCCACAGATACCGTCCAGACTTAATGTAAGTAATTTGCTCTTTTGAAGATGTGGGGAGGGCAGAGCAGTAGTTTTATTTCAAACTAGTACTACTGAGTCCAAGGCAGTGCATTTGTGACTAATGAAGAAATGGATTGAAATGAATTCAATTAAGCTTGATGGAAGCTAATGTACAGTGATTCACCAGTGGAGTGGAAGGTTGTAATAACTTAATGAGTATGAAGGTAAATATGTTATCATTTTCCTTTATGGATGATTTGACAGAATTAAAGTTCAAATTGGTACAGACTGGAATGCATTATTGTCAGAAAACTCTTCTCTCTGTGGAATTAGTCAGGAATAGTTGATGGCTTCAGTTAAATTTCTAGTGAACAAGTCTCTACACAGGCCTTCATAATCTCCTTTTTGACAGTAACTCTTTTTAAAGTTGAGGCTGCCCCTTATAGAAGTGGTGACTCACTGTCTGAACAGAGAGGTTGCTGCCTGTAAACTTTGTAGCTACCCCATTCTAGAATGGGAAAACACTGGCTGGCAGAGGTACCATTAGGTTCTTAAAAGGGAAAAAAAGAGATTTATTGAAAGAGTAACAAATAAAAAAAAGAAAAATGTTTGAGCAAAGTTCATCAACTCTACAATACAAAAGAATTTGTTGGCAAGTAGATTTGAGAGATTGAAAAAAACAACACCTGAATCCTTTCAGAAGACTGGTTTCCACTTGATTCATTGTACACCCTCTTCCTGCCTGTTGCAGAGACTTTGATTCTTTGGATGAACACAATGTGGAGAAGAATAACCAGCTGGCCTTTGACATTGCTGAAAAGGAGTTTGGAATATCTCCCATTATGACTGGAAAGGAAATGGCATCTGTCGGGGAACCAGATAAACTATCAATGGTGATGTACCTCACACAGTTCTATGAGATGTTCAAAGACACCATCCCTTCTAGTGGTAAGGAGTTTGGTGCAGGTCTATGATCTTTAAAGTCAGCTGCAGAATGAACATGTGCTATTTTCATGCTTTTTCCACCTGAGCTTATGACTAGTTACTACCTTTATGTTACAAAAAGTTACCTTCTTACTGCTGTCGATATTGTTTTTGCTGCTAACCACATTAGCAATATCAGGAGCAAAAAGAGGAGTTAATAAATTCAAACTACTGTCCTCAAAAGTTTAAAATCACTTCAGCTCTACTAGGCAACTTCTTTGCTCTCTTGCTGTTATAAGGGGTTCATCAGTCTTCAGTAATGTGAGATACCTTGTTAGTAATTGTTCAGAAGGTAATTTCAAAACTCTGGTCCAGGTTTATAGCTGTTATTACCATCCATGAATGGTGAGAGTAACTTCAGGCCAATGAGAGGCAGGAATGAAAGACAGATTAGAACTGAAGAATGTAATTGCCTAACAGAAGTGAAGATTGTTCATCTCTAATTCTTAATAATTTATTTATTTATTTATTTATTTATTTTGTTGCTGGTGATCTTATGATTTCCTAAGATACTCAAGTATATAATTCTGGTGAAAAAAAGATGTGTTTAATAGCCTTTAAAAAATAGTGTGCAATCAATTAGGTATAATTTCCAAAACTCTGAACTCATTAATGCTGATGACGATGATGCTCTTCAAATATGAAAGTGAACAAACACAGCATTCTGGGTCGTTATAAAACCTAGAGGGAGAATTGATTTTGGCAAAACGAAGAAAGCATTATGTTATGTATTTAATAACAGCACTTCAGAAATAATTTCTTGGCATTCCTTCTCCGACCTGTTTCTACTTACAGATAGTGTGGATCTGAATGCAGAAGAAAAGGCTGCCCTAATTGCCAGTACCAAATCTCCAATCTCTTTTCTCAGTAAACTGGGACAAAGTATATCTCGGAAACGCACTCCAAAGGTAACCATACCACAGACCTGATGACACTTGTGTTTCCTAGGCTGCTGTCCAAGCAGGTGGTACTGGAAATGAATGTCTGTCTGCCATTTTTCTACCGAAAACCAGATGTTCATAAGCTCTTGACAATACATGACCTTTAGAATTGCAGAATTACATTGGTAATTTGCATTCTCAGTTTGTGATATACTTCAGTCTTAAAACCCTAGCTTTTTGGAAGAATTTGGGGATATACTTCAGTCAGGTAGACTTTCCAATATGAATGCTAGAATTCCCTAAGGAGAATAAAGGGAAAAACAAAAAAAAAATCAAACAGCAGCAGCAGCAACAACAAACCCTTTCCTTAAACAGATGGAGAATGACCTTAGAGAATTAATTAGTTGTGTTGCAAAGCTTAAGCGCACTGATGACATTTACCTCAGGCCAGAAAGATATGAGAGTCTTTATCCTTGTTTTCATTCCTCCTCCCTCTATTTTCAGGATAAAAAAGAAAAGGAATTGGATGGTGCAGGAAAGAGGAGGAAAACTAGCCAATCTGAGGATGTAAGTAGTACAACGACAAAGGTGTAAAGGAGAAAAATATATATGGTACATTCTTCATTCTCATTTCAATCCTTTTATTTTCTATAACCAGATAGGCCTTATTTGAGAATTTCTAAATTAAAATTCTTCTTCAAAGGTTATGCTTTGTTCTATTTGCAGAGAAAATACTTTGTTGATGCTTATGAGAGAAGAGTACACTAGAAATGAAATACTGCATTTCCTTCATATTCTATTTTTACTGCAATTTACTTTGATTTGATGAGTGCACTAAGAATAAGCTTCATTTAGTAAAGTCACTCAGCAATCGGAAGTTTCATTCATATTTGATCTGTAGTCTCAGTTAGTGCAAAATGCATACATATCCAGTATACTCCACAAGGTAGTCCTTCAGATAGATCAAGTGCTTATAGCCAAACAGGTGTAAGTGAGCTAAAATTTAATACTTGGAATTGTCAGTGAAGCTGTGAAGATATCCATTTGCTTTATATCAGTGGATTTATGAGGGTGTTTCAACTGTGGTGTCTTTGGTAGGTAAATGTATTGAGTAGGGTTGGAAAAACGAGGAAAGTTTATCAGAGCTTTTGATGGCATACCAAAGAAAATTAAAATGCAAGATTTTAAATGCAGAGTGGTAGATTTGTTTTCTACAGTGTAGAAATCTAGTACAGCAAAGAGGAAGAGTGGAAGAGGTGATTTGGGTGTACTTGTTAAATGTTGATCTCACTGACTGATAGGAGGACGTTCCTCGAAGCTACAGAGAAGAAAGACCTACATTGGTGAGCGCCCTGACAGAGAGGAGAATTGATGCTGCCATTGGGAATCAGAACAAAGTCAAGTCCATGGCAACTCAGCTACTGGCCAAGTTTGAGGAGAATGCACCAGTACAATCCTCAACATTACGAAGACAGGTAGGAGATAGTCAATAAATCCTAGTATTTTGGAATCATGACAGAAAATCGTGAGTAATAACATGCGTTCCTCAAGACTGGAAGCTAATGGTGCTCTTCTACTACAAAGGCTCTCTTAGGGAGGAGTGAAAGTTACTCAAAAGAGAATAAAATTAAATTTGGGAGTATGATATAGTGAACTTCCTAGTTAAAGTCCACTTTCCTGTTACTGCCAGCATGATGTTTTATAATCTCTTTCAAAAATATCTTACCAGTAATTAGGTTTCTTTTCTAACTACTATTGCTGTTGGAAAAGTTGTCCAGGAAAATCCCATTTCTAACCTTTAAGAATTCTAATTTAGTTTCTAATTTGAAGATTTTCATTATCAGGTTATGTGTTTATGCTTGTGAATTGTGATTAAGTTTTCTATCTGTACATAAGCATAGCAGGCAAATACCTGGGAGGTTCTTTATAATCAGAATGTTTATATCAATTCAAATGACTGCTGGTTATTCAGTACAGTATCTGAACTACTGCAACTGCAAGGTAGTCATATCTGAAGTTATGTTGAGTCACTTCAAGATACTGTTAGCAGTGCAGCGTCAGCAGTATAAGGCTCAGTATGGTTTAAGTGCCTGAGTCCTTGTAATGTTTACTCTGTCTTAATAGCTTGTGTGAAACTCTGAGCTCCTGTGGCCAGATTGTGAATGGGACCTTATTTAACTACTTCAAGTTGAATTTAGGTATACGTATGCTACATCGCATACCACTGTTAGTAGCATAGAATAGCATAATCTCAAAATGGTGACATTTATCCTACTGTTTACCAGTAAAATGTTTCCTTAGCCACTGCATGCTGTCCAGAATAACCAGGCTGAATTGAAGAAACAATGAAAGCAAAGGGCAGGTCCAAAAAAATGTTCATTTCTCCCTCTTTTTTTTTTTAACGTCTTCTCCCCTTTCATATATGACTTGCTAAATGAATTCTCCCCTACCCTCTTTTTTTTTTTTTCTTAAATGTTTGTCTGTCTGATTGTGTCTCCCATTTCTTTGGCTTTCTTCAAATTTTTGTTGCTGTTGTGTCATTCCTCCTTGCTCCCAACCCACTTGCCTTGCAACCTGCATGCAGCAACCTGTCCTGCCTTATCAAGAACGTGTTCACAATCAACCATCCAGCAGACGAGAGCAGGGCCGTCTAGCTCCTATACCCCAGTGGAAACAGGTAAAGAAATTGATTATGAATATGATTTGTTGCCTGCACCCAACTCCAGCTCTCACTGTCCTCTTTTTAAACCAATCCTTTTCCAGCGAAGCCAATCTTTTCAATATCTCTTATTTTTAACAGTTTAATTTATAATGCATAAAACCAGAGCCTGCCTTTTATGCTTGTTCCAGCTTTCTAGGGCTTCAGTGGTTGTTTCATAAGAAACTTTGCCTGCAGATGCAGATGTTGTATTGTCTGAGGTATTTCTGTATTATTCTTGTGGAAAAGAATAGAGAGTATATAGGCAATTAATGCAGCCAGCGAGGTTAAACGTGTTGTGGAATCTGTAATTATTGAAGCACATCATTAGTATAAAAAGTAAAATTGGTTATCGGTTTTTCTATTCACTTGAAATCTTACACGTTCTACAGTTAGAAGAGACTTTTCAGTTACTGTGGTTTCCCTTTCTTTGTGACCCAGCTTTCCTTTCCACTTTATCACCTTCACTGCATTACAAATTCCTGTAGTACTGTAGATTAAGTATATTCTAGATTTTCTACCACACAGACTGACGGAACATGGACCAACAGAAGAAAAATCAGTAGATATCATATTTTATTTTCTCTCCAGTGTGTTTTGATTCATTGTCGTTACTCATGGGTTTTTTTCAGCAGCACACTTTCAAAAGCAAGGCTTGTGACAGTCAGTCTTTTCAGGCAAACAGAATACTTATCTTACTGCTTCCTCTGCTTCCATCTTTCCCTGTGAAAATCACACTCTCTTGTTTCTGAGAGTGCTGCGATACATTTTTCTGGCAGTCATAATTTAGAGAAGCACCTGTTTCTTTCTGGTTGCAGTTTAATCAGTGCATACTATGGAGTCAAGAGGAAGAAGACAACACTGCTTTGGAAGTTGACTTTTATGTATGTTTATGGATTTATGGTATACTTTATGCTTATTCAGTGCAAGTAGTGCTTCATGTCACGGCCAGTGCCATCATCTAGAAGATTTCTTTCCAAAGAAGACTCAAAGCAGAGGAACTGTTGTCGTTAGGACTGTCTTAAAAATGTTGACATTGTGTTTAGTATTCCCGACTTCTTTATTCTTCTACCTTCTCTTCAAAATTTTCTTTATAAGCTAGTGAGTATTTTCAAGTGGATACTCATCATCCATGTTTAAGACAGATTTCAGATTTTAAGAGTACTTCTCTATATAGGGGAGAAATGATGCAGAAGAATTGTATAGACAGCTGTACAGTACCACTGCAGCTGATGAGCACTGCTTGTGGTGCCCTCTACCTTACAATAAAAGGAAAACTGGATTGCACTGGTTGTATTTCTCAGTTCGGATGAATTAAGATTTGTGATTTTGTACTTGGGGAAGATCCCATCCTTGCAGCCTTGAGAGTTGTATTTGAACCTACTGTTGAAACTTTATGAAGGCCTTGTAATCTAGTCTTTACAGTGAAACACAGAAAGTTCTTATTGTCTTCCTATAGCAACTGATCAAAAAGGACAAACTTTTGTTTCCCATTTTGGTAATGATTTTCTTCTCAAAAGTAGTTCATTCTTGTTTTTGTTCTTGTTTGGAACTATAGAATTTATTGAAAAGGAGAGAAAAAAGTTCTGTAGTCTCCCTCAATGTTGATAGCCAACTCCATCTCCATGGCAGTGGAGGGCAGATCCTTGAAAAAAAAGTTCCTTTAATAATTGTACTTTCCAAGGACTTTTTTTTTAATTTAACATGACATTGTCAGCTGTCTTTGGGTACTTTTCCACTCACAATTGCTCCTGAAGTATTTGCTTAATCTTACCTCAATGAGCTTTACTGTGTCAACAGAAGATGGTTGGTTCTTGGGTGCAGATTTCATGCTGGATTTTGCAGTGGTTTTCATCTCACAGTGAAATGGAGAAGAGTAAAAATGGATCTCCAAGGTGCACAGTCTGCAAAGTTAGGATCAAAGAAACAGTTCATAATGTCCCTATTCCAGAGGTTCCTCAGGACTTTCAGGGAAACAAAAAACATCACTTGTCCCCATCCAAAAGCCTTTGGAACTATTTATTCTGGACTGATGGGAGATCAGGAGAGGCTAGAAGCCATCCAGTGAACCAAGTAGCCAGTTTTGCTAAGTTGGGACAGAAATCCATCCTGCAGGAAGTTGTTGTTGAAGCAGTGCTTCAGCTGACTGCTGAGATTGCTAATTCTAGTTGCTTAGGCATGTGGAATCTGATAGCTGTGAGACTGTGTTACTACAGTACTAAAACAGCCTTCTACAGTGACGTTAAGCACTAGCTACAAAGCTATTCCCTGGGCCACAGATCACGAGCAGTGGAATTGGTTCTGGATGCCTGTACATGTTGTGGAGATGCTGTAAAGGAGTGGTATGGCTCCTGACAAACTCTTCAGGAAGCATTTGTGTTTGCTGTAAAGAGCTGATTTAGGAAGAGCTTCTCATGAAGGTATGGGAAAGGGTTGTCTTGTTTGATACAGATATCAGGAGTTCAGAAGCAGAGTCTTCCTTCAGTGGCTCCGTATAGGGTATATCACATAGTGGAAGCCTTCTACTGAGGAGTGTTTTGAAGAGGAGCAAAGCAGTTTCCAAGGGGACAATGTGGTGACCTGCTTTTGAGGGAGACAACTAATTGCCTAATATTCTTGGCCACAGGCAGGGTGAAGTTGTGGTCCTTGGGGTTCTTGGGAAAAGGGCAGTTTCCTATGCTGTGATTGATAGGTTTGGTCCTGCATCTTGGACCACCAGTTTTGATGGCCTTGGGCTATGGTCTGCCTCTGTCTGACTGATGAATTTGCTTAGCTGTTCTACTTATCAGTTGCTTATCAGTTTCAGTCTAAGATCTTGCTTTGCTCTAGAGTTAAAAGAGTTATCAGACCAGCAATGCAATCAGATCATAATGCAGAGTGTCTCTGTGTGTGTTGTAGAGGTAGGCTAGGGATGGCTTGATATAACAAAATTCCGATCAAGTCCTGGCAGAATTCTGAAGCAGGTTTTACTTTCATCACAAGACATGCTATCTCTCTTCCAAAGGCATAACCTTGAAACATTGGAAACCTCTTCAGTCTGCTTCTGTGCATTCAGCATGGCCTGCATTTTCCTCATGAATTGGACCGCAGTACTTTCTTTATTGAACTACACATTGAGAATGTTCATCTGTATTGTCAAAGCTGGTTCATGCTATTAGCAGTACCTAGTAATGCATTAAGATAATGTTTGTGTATGTGCACAGTAGAAATATGAGGAAGTTTTTATATGATCATAATATCCCTTAAAAAGTCTGGATTGCATTTTATGGTATGGTGGTTAATCTCAAATTAACTCCTCGCTGTGCAAAAACATCTTCCATGTTGTGTACTGTTGCTGTCTGTTTTCACTGCTTTTGGCCAGTCATGTTTTTTGAGCTTCTCATCTGGGATCATAAAGCCATATAGTCTATGCAGAAGAATATATGACTGTTTGGGTATGGTATGGGAGATTAGCCCATTAAGCTGAATTTTGTCCAGGTTTTCCAGACTCTCAGCTTATGGTTTTCAGCAGTTTTCTGCCATAGTCTCAGACATGTCCCCACAACAAGAAGAGTGTAATACACAAGCTGAAATCAGTGATGTGTGCAAAGACATCTGATGTGTTGCTTGTAAGACCGAAATCACACGCTGTATAATGCAGATCTCATCTGCCTCTGGAGATCTGATGCTTGTTCTTTCGAGATGGTTCCCTGAAATATGATATAAGTGCAGCAGTAAAAACGCTTCTCAGTAGCTCTGTTCTAATTGTGATTTTTGAAGACATGTAGTGAATGAAATGGCCACAGTCAGTTGGAGCTGAAATCTCAGCAGAAGAGAGCTTACATTACCAATACTGTTTTCCTAACTAATTTCTCATTTGAACATGTTGATATGCTTTTGTTTCCTCATTCCTGTAGCCATCTTTATCTTTGCATGCTCAGAAATGGGTATTACATCCTATATAATGCTATATATTATGATCTGCTGTGAAAAATTACACAACTCTGTGAATATACTGAAATCTGAAATGCAAACTAGGCTGTTGTTAGATGACAGGCTATAACAGCTGTAGTGGTTGAAAATGTTGCCAGCCTTTCTGCTTGAAATTAGTGCCTTCAAGGCTGAGTGTATAAATGTTCCTCATTTACTTCAGTGCAAAGTCATGTGGCTTAGTTTAAGCTGCTTGTAACATCTGTTTGAATTACAATTGACTTTTTTGCTGAAGGGGAAGAGAACACCCGAAAGATGTTAGTGCCAGCTCAGCTGTCAGGACCATAGTGAGCATCTATATATCTTTAAACAGCATGCTGTTTCTTTAAAGGCTATCTAACAGTGGTTCCAAGTACACAGGCTTTGTTTATTTTTTTCAGTGCAACAATTGCCAGATATGCTCTGGTAAAAAAAAGAATAGGCAGAAGGTACATTTAAAGACTATCCATAACAATGACATAAAGAACTAGGAGGGCATGTTCTTTTGGTGTATAAAAATGAGGACATATCTGCATTGTGCACTCTTCAGATCACTAGATGTCTACATATTGCCTTTAAAGCAGCTGTATTTCTGTTCTAGTAGAATGGCAAAGTGCGATTTAATTTACCTGAGATGGTTTAATATCTGTGAGGCAGAGAAGATGGACTTGAAGCCAAGAACAGAGCACTGTGACATGAATTGTATTGCTAATGAACTGCAAGCAAGGGTAATTAGGTCAACACAATGGATATTCTTAAACTCTGCAGAGCACAGCAATAAGTAGCTTTTCATGAAGCAAAAAGTGCAGTCCAGTTCTGCTGTTGAGAGTTCCAAGTTGTATATTTGTCTGTAAGTAAGTTCTTGAGTCAGAAATGGTTGGTTTAGTTGGTTATTGCTGTAACTACACGTTTATTGGCTGTCTGTCGAAGATTCTGTCAAACAGACATGTGATCCTGTACATACAGGAGAAAAATTTACCTCTTTCAGCTTCGGTAAAATGTGGCTTTAGATCATTAGTAAGAAGTATGAGCAGAAGATTGCAATCTCTCAGTTTACGCGTTCTGGCCTGTCCTCCCAAAGTCAAAGAATGGAAATGTTATCTTAGCTTTCCTACCATTATTATGATTTTTTATTTCTTTTTCTGTTTTAAAAAAAGATGAGGAGTAAGGAACGCTCTCGGACCTGCCCCAAAAAAGTGATCATGCTCTCTTCTTCCACTCCACCTTCCTCTCCACCGTATCCCAGGCTGCAGGTGATTCCCTCTGCATGATCTGTCCCTCTCTCTTCATCACTGCTTGTACAAGTGACTAAATCAATTATCAGATATCCCATTTATAAATACATTTCCAATTTTCCTTTTTTCAGATGTAGATAAGGCTTCATCACCGTCTTAGATTAGACACGCAGTACAGTGCTATCTCACAAAAAATATGGTTATGGTGACTATCTAATGCACTGGAGATCTTGAGATTTCACTGTAGGTTAATTGGTAATCACAGTAGCCTTCAATGGGATGCCTCTGTCTAAGCCTTAGAACTTGATCCTGTATTACATATAGGTTGTTCACCACCCAGAAACTCCTTTTTCTACACAGAAGTTAACTACTTTTTGGAGTAGTTCAGAGATGGAAAGTTTTCTCCATCTCTGCTTTTTGTTTATAGAAGTGTGACTGAGAATTTCCTCTTTTATCCATGAAACTCTTTCAAGTTTACTTCTATGAAGTGCTTTTTTGAACTATTGTTGTGCCCTGCATATGTCTGATTTGATCCTTCTGTTTCCCCCACACTCAGTCCTTTGTCTCAACAAGACTTTGCATTCTGTCTGTCTTAGTCTGGATTCGGTGTAAGCCTTGTTCTGCACACAGCATATACGTGTGCAGCCAGATGTGTGTACACGTGTATTTGTTGTCTTTCTAGTTAAATATTACCTGAGATCTTTAAATGCCTGTTGGTTTGTTGTACACGGTCATCCTGCTTCTTTCAGTTGTATCTATTTTTGTTTCATTTTCCTACTGCAGTAATAAATTTCACTCCTTGAACTAATCTTTTAAGCGATAAAAAGGCAGCTGCAGTGCCAGAGACATCCCATACATTCAATAGTAATTACACAAGTAAATTTCCCCAAAGATAGATAATGTTTCTTCTCTGAGCACCTGTAGGTTTATCAACTCCATAAATGCATATTACCTTTAAGGAGAGTAGAGGAGGGTCATTCCTTTTTGACCCATACGTTCTCTGCCGCCTCTCCTGTGTCAGGTTGTGCACCCACAAGACAAATCAGGGCTGCTTGTTGATCTGATTTAAAACTGTCCTAACGGAAAAGTAACTATTTTTCTGGCACACTGTGGACAGCATGGTGCAAGGAAGGATTCAGGGGTGCCTATCTGGGTAGAATGGGCAAAATCCATAGCTGAAATGAACTGACTGTAATGGGGAATTGTATCATTAGGTATTGTGATAGCTAGTAACCTTCCTCTTGTCAAAGTCTTTTTAAGATTATAACAGATAACTTTTATGAGAAAACAACAATTTTTCCCGAAGTTTGCAGATAGAGAAGCAAAGGCAATGGTGAAATTTACTTTTCAACCTACGATAGGGCAGTCATTTTCCACATGAAATAAAGGGCTTTCAGTAACTGAGGACCCGTTAGCTCTCTGTCTTTCCCTCCCTCTCTTCTCTGGGTGTTATGTTTGTCCTGTGTTTCACTTGCCTTGTTCAGTCGTGAGAGCTTACTGCTGCTGGGGTCCAAATATGTTTTCACTATTTTCTGTGTTGCGTCCCATAGGAAAATTTTTGCGTGTCTCTTTACTAAAAAAAAAAAAAAAAAAAAAAAAGCTTCCTCCTTTTAATTCTGAGGAATATATGCATCCTGTGCTACAGAGCTAATCCATTACAGCCTGTCAAGGGGTCTGCCTTTGGAGAGATTTTTTTCCCCTTATTTTTCTGAAGTTGTCTTGGCCCAAGGCCTCATGGCAAGTCAGGTGGATGGATCTGTGTCCTTCTTACACTCGTGTCTTTTCAAAACTCTCTCTGCACTGCTAATGGAGTCTTTCTGCCACTTCTTCTAAACTTCTATTTACTTCCTTTGACCTAACATCACAGTATGAGTTGTATTGAGTGTCTTACTATCTTTACTGCACTAACTGTGGTCAACTGACTTAATATGAGTATATATAAACTGTTTTTCTTAAATCTTACCTGCAGGAGCCACATTATTACTGTCAGTTTTAGAATATTCTTCTTAATAAAATACTTATCTTTCATTATGACTTCTTTTGTGCTTGCATTGTCAACAAAGTAAGACAAAGTCTGTTTGACTAGGAAATCGGTCTGTGATTGTTATTAAGCTCATAATTTGTTGCCTGCAGAGATACAGGGAACCTGGTGCTGGATATCCTGGGGAGCAGAGTCCCAGACAGGAAAGGGTAAACAGCATGAACATGGCATGGATGCTGATGACACAATGCTGTGTTGGATGTGTGCAATTCAGGGAGCAAATGTACCATGTAGTGAAACACACTTACCTAATGCTGCTGTTAACACGCTGCAACTGCAATGAGGAGTGACTGTTTCTGTGTGATGCCCACGTAAATGCATAACAAGCCTTCAACAGTTTGCTATATGCTTTTATTTTGCCATGTGTTTGGCACTTGAGCTCTTCCCGTTCTTCTTTTTCTCTTACACCTCTTTATTGAAGTATGCTATGGCTGTAGCAGAACAAGAAGAGTTATGTTTTGTGCTAATTCATGTGAACACAGTTGCATTGTGTTCGCTGCTTGCTTTCTGGATGGTTAAACAACTGGCATTCCATCCTGCCTCCTACAGGCCAAATATGAGGCATTATGTAGTATGGAGGCTTTGAAGCCTTCTTATTAATGGAATATTCAACGGGCTGTCTGAGTGGTTCAGTATTATACAGAAGCATGGGAAAAGGAGGGAGAGGCAATCAAAAGAATGAGTTTATTTGAATTCACATTGGCAAATTAATTGACATTCCAGTAAAGGCTTTTAATGAATGAAATCATAAATGATAGCCAGCTATAAAACTGTTACAACTTCAAAAATGTGTTCTACACAAAAGGCACTTGTGGGCTGAATGTTTTCTGACAGGCAGTGGAAAATGAATGAGCATGTGTCTGCAGTGACACAGAACCCACAGCTTTATAACAGGCCCTAGTTTTAGTGAAAATGATCTAGTAGAGAGGAGTAGGTGGAACTGAAAGCAGCTGGAAATAGAGAGTGTTATTAATGCATTTGAATGGAAAATTGTTTCCCACTGATTGGGTGTGAACCCAGTTTTCTGTTCTGCTTTGAAGAACGGTTAACAACATGTAGCAGCACTCCGGCTTTCTTGACAAATCGATCCTGAGGTTTCTTCACACACGTTTACACACACGTGTAGTTCCTGCTCTATTTACTTTTGAATGCTACAAACATATTAGCTGAAGGGTATGTGGTGTTGCAAGTGATACTCCTGCTCTGTACAGCAGGCCCCAAGCCAGGTCTTTTTTCCATGTTAGCAAGATTGATATGAAGGACCAGAATAGCAGAGGTGTGAAATGTTGTGCCGGGGGTGTGTTGACGTGGCAGTGCAGACAAGTGCAGAAGCAAAACTGAAACTTCTGTGGTAGTTTGATTTTGCTATGCTTTGCATCAACCAGCCAGTCTCGTTAACCATCCTCTCGTTGATAAGTACAGCATTCTCTTTTTATATACTGCCAGCATCCTTAAGGAGACTAATTCATTCTTTATTAAAACTGAAATCCACTTCCCTAAAAATGTGTGTTTCTGTGCAGAAGATCTGAGGAACACAAATATGTGCGGGTTTAGATGCATAAAAGAAATCCTTGACAAAAATGAAAGAACTGTAATAGAATGATGTTGGTGAATCAGTTCCTTTGTGCATGATAAAGCCACATCTTGATGTAGAGTGGTGGGGGTTCTTTGGATGGTAATGCCAGAGAGCAGCTCTGTGCTTGCTGCAGCAGTGGGAGAGCTGTGAATAATGTCTAATTCAGCTGTTTTTTTCTCCTGGCCTGGAGGGTCAACGTTTAGCACTTCATTAGAATAGTAATCCAGTGCACAATAGAAATGAAAACAGTTTTCAGAGGGGAGCTTCTTTCACTGCTCTGCATGTGAATTTCATACCTTTTGTCTGGCTTTCCTTTTGGGACTTTTTTTTTTTCCCCCCCCTCCGGTTTATTTACTTCCTCCCTCCTTCCTTATCTCACAGAGATCTCCTCGTTTATTTTCTGATGACCAAGTGCCTGAGAATGTTGAACAAAGGGCATGTCAGCTGGCTGCCCTCCTGGAGCCCAGGCCTGCAGCGAGGCATCAGGTGACTACAGCTCCGCTGTCTGTGTGCTGTACCAGTGGGTCAGTCTGGGTACCGCTGGCATCTGGGGTCACACAGGTAGAAGAGCTCACCGAAATACAGGGACCGTTGCTGCACACAGTCCTGTGGATAAAAACGGAAGAGCAAGTTTATTTTGTGTCGTATTTTTTATTAGACTTGACAGCTCCTACCAGTCTCCTTGATGAATGCCTCTGTTTCACAAAACAGTGCAATCAATAGGGTAAAAAGCAGCCTCCAAGCTTCAGAGCGCATGCTTGGAAACCAGCTGGACCAGATCAAATCATCTCAGAGTGCTCGTTTACCAGTCAGTTGCTCCCCAGTTTTACTTGCTGCTGGAAGCAGGAATACATGCATTTTCCAAGCATAACTCCTGGCTCTGAAGAATGACTTTGGTGCCCATGCTTCCTGTATTATTATTTCCAGCAACAGACTTGGCGGTTTGTGCCGATTGTCTTTGATTCAGCTGCACACTTTTGGTTTGGTTTGCTTTTGTCCTTAATTTTCTCTCATGTTTGTCTTCTCTGGCACATGGGAGTGTGCCAATTTGAACTGTGGCTTCTTTTGTTTCTCATTCCTTGCCCCATTTCTGTTTTTGGTTGTCTTCAACAGCCTTTGGCAAACTGGAGAGTACTTTTAGAAAACGCTATCAACTTAAGTGATTTTTTTGCAGAATTTATGGTTTTGATTTTAACTATCCAAAATTCAGCTGTCTTCTTGAGCAGGAGTATAAACAGTCCTATAACTTTTGCTGGTGGACATAACTTTTCCGAGCCATCTCAAAAGGAAATGTGTAACAAATAGGTTGCTTTTAACTGCTGTTCTTTGGGGATGCAGTCTTTGCTGATTTAATGATTAAAATCAGTGAAGCTGTTCTCCAGGAAGGAAGAGCGAACCTTTGGCTGGATTTGAGGTAGGATGTTGCAGACATAGAAGAAACCATGTAAGTGTGGGTAAGGAGACTCCTTTTAACATACCAGCCTCTATTTGTTAATGGGTGACACAACTGAAGATCTCAGGCGTGATCCGAGGATAGCATGCTCATATGTGTTTCATTACTGTGTAGGAATAATGGTGCAGAAGCTAACATCTGGGCCCAGACATCTACTTCCTACCTTCTTGCTATTTAGCACTTTCAGGCTCTTTTTGAGGGTGGAGAAGATTACAGTATTGCATTGCAGAGAAAAAAAATCTTAGTTTTCTACAGCGTAGAATTAAGAAGGAGAGAAAATATAGTGAAGATGGAGAATACAAAGTAGTGGAAAGGATAAAGAGGGTAAGGCAGAGATAAAGAAGGAAACAGATGTTGGAACACTGCAGACAATGACAGATTATAGTGTGGGATTTAGGGAAAGAAATCAAGAAGAAGTAGAGTACTAAGAGAAAGCTCGGGGAAAGTAAGAAATTTTCAGAAAGGCAATTTAAGTATTGATGATCTTCAGTATAGAAAATCAGTGTTTGATATACAGTTATATTTCTGAAAACCCACCTATTTTGTATTGTGTGCAATAGGTTTAATCTCAAAGCTAGATTTTTGTAAGTGGCTATAAATTACTATTTTTGTGGGTCAAGTAGCTTCGTGGCATTTATTTTTGTCTTTTTTGTAAAACAAAGGATAATTTTCTTTTAAAAGAAAGTCAAATATTTGAAATTTATATATTTTTTTCTTCCTGATAGTAATTTTAAGAAATGCACATTTCCTACCAGTACTGTCTGTTATGTCTAGCCCTCCTGTGAAGGGCCCATTTCAGAAGGATGCACATTCTCAGTTAGGGATTTGCTCTTTGCCACTTGATAAGCAGAAATGGCAGATTGCATTATATTGTTTAATTATTTTTACTGTGGTGTTTCAAATCTACTTCCATTAAATTTTATACTGGAAATCTGGCGCTGCTTGTTGGCAGTGGTTATAAGTTAATTTCTCCCACCTCGAAGCTCGAAGGAGAGCAGGATCTTTTTTTTTTTTTTTTTTTTTTTTTTTTGCATTTATAGTTAAAATGTAGAAGAGGTCTCATGTGGCCCGAAATACAATCCTAGTGTCTTGAGCCAGCAATATGGAACAACAGGAGATACAGGAGGAACAGAGGAAATTGATCTGGGATCTGTGCCAGTGGCTTAGTTTGTTGGGTTACAGGAGGCTGGACATCTGTGGAAGTAGGTAACTGCTTCCAAATGGCCCTCAGTGACTTAAAACGTAATAAAGGACAAATTAAGAATAACGTACTCTGCCTCACTAGGGAGAAATTGAAGATGCGCTGGACATTTTTTTCCAAGCTGTCCTACAAATGTCATTAAGAATATATATTTTTTTGTGGTGGGCAAAAGGGCCTGAATTTTTATTTTTATTTTCACCTGGTTTTCCTTCATATCTATGTATGATTGTTGTGATTCTTATTTTATTTTTTAGCCTGAGACTGAACCGTCTCGCCGATTCTTTGTTGACCAGTGGGAGCTCTCCCTTAGCCTCCGTTCTTCTAATCGCCCTTCTTCACCTTCATCTGACTCTCTTCGACAGGTAGCATTGGCCTGAGCATTGCTAGGTGCACTCAGCTGTGTCACTTACCCACCCTGGTCCCACCAGCCAAGGGCAAACCACAAGAGATGGCTAGGCTTGCAACACTTCACCTGCAAAATGCGATATGTGTGCATATTCATGCACAACTGAGGAATCGGGCAGCCTGTGGCATAGCTTGTTGTCAACCATAAAGCAGTTTGAAACTAAATATATGTAACTTTTGGCGCAAATGTAAAAGCTTCTGGTACATCTCACTCTCAAATTGGGTTTTTTTGAGCACTAATTGTCTAGCTTTGGAACAAGGCTTTCTTGTTTTGCTTGCTGCTTTTGTTGACATTCTGGGCCAAACTACAGAATGGGCTTGTATGTATATGCTTAATTGATAGTACGAAATACAGAATACTTTGGCTTTCTGAAAAATCTCTGGGAATTTCATCTAGTTGCAGTTGTCATGCAAGCAAACAATAGGACTTTGATTTGACGTAAGCTGAAGTGGTTCTTTGCTCACTGTTGAAAACATTTCAGAACGTTGCATATCTTGAAGACATTTGTCCAAGGAAAGTTAAAGAGCTCCATTAAAAATTCAATATTAGACCAATTGTCATGTATAGGTAGAGAAATCAGAACCACTGAACCTAAAATCAAACTTCGAGCAATTACGTTTCCAACACCAAATAGTCCCAGATGTTGTGAGTTAAGATCAGCATAATCAGTTTTTGGGCACGGAACTTTATATGTGCTAATAGAAATTCAAAGATCCTGGAGCACCTGCAGTTAAGACTGGGTGAAGATTTCAAATCAGAACTTGTTCAGTTGAAATGCAGTTCCAGCTGAAAGAAAATTTCTGTTGAAAGCACCTGCTTCCCCTGGAAAAGCTGGAAAATTCTGAAAGACAAATTGTATTATTTCTTGTATATGCAAGTGCTCAACATTTGGGGCTGGATTTAGCAGACAAACCTGTAAGAGGAGCTAGCATAAATTCTTTGTGGGCAGAAATAAACTTCCTTTATTGTAGTGACATAGCTCTTGAGGAATTAGGACTTCAGTGATACTAACGACAATCTCTGATGGCCAAGCATGCCATTTTCAGACCCTTTTCCCCCTGAAATACCATTCTGTGATGGATTTCAGATTTTTGTGATGCTTCCTGCTTTTCTCATGTCTGAATATGGGAAGGTCTTAAAGATTTCTAAAAGGCTAATAACCACACTTGTGAAACATACGCTGCGTTGTTAGTTATGGGAAATAACTACTTCTAGTATGGTAATGGGAATCTTGAGAGAAGAGTTGAGTCTTTTCCTTCAAGATACTGTTATCCTAGTGATTTTGTACTTGCCAGAAGGCAGTGTCTCTCTGCTCCTTCATTTCCTGAGGAGGCTCCAGCTAGAAACGTTCACAATACTTCTTAGTTTGGAAAAGGAAAATTGCTTGGCGTGCTCTTTGCTGCTCTGCTGAGTCAAACTTGTGGTGTGTGCAGTGATTAAGCTAACACGGATGTAAGCACATAATTCTCCTAACCATGTAATTATTGATGATGGCTGAAATTATTTCCGTTGAAAATCACTTCCTCTGCTCCTGCAGTGACTGAACATGGCTTGCAGACTCATTTTAGACCATCTAGTGTAACTGCCAACATGCCTAGGTTTCTCAGAATACTGGAGGGTTTTTAGCTATCCGCAGTTATTGCGTCAGTCAATACTCACGATGGAGAAAAGCCTAGTCATAAAGCCATGTTCAGTGTTGAGCAAATTCACGTTCCAGATGTTTGCAGGTATGGCTTTAAAGTGTTGGACGAGATTTTTGCCATCCTTTTCCATATAAACTTCTATGTATTTTTAGCTTTGGAAAAAATGATAGTTTTGAATGACTGTGAGTTCCTGAGTTAAGGATTTCTTCCTGCTCTGTGAATGCACTTTAAATGAAATCTTTTCAGGTGCTAAGCATATAAATAAACTGTTGCAATCAGCATGTTACATTAGACTCCATGACGTGTCTTCCAAAATGTCTTTGATTCTGATGCCAATTTTACCTGGAACCTAAAATCTTAGCCTATATTTGGTTTCATCTTTGAGAAGTAAATGTGTTCAGGTTTCCAGGTGCAAAGTGCCCCATAAGCAAGAAACAACTTGGCTTTCTTCATCATCATAGTATTTCTAGAGCACTTAGAGAATGCAAAATGCAAACCTTCTTTTTCATAGTTGCAGTTGATATTGGACTGTTCCAGTGATTACTGATGACACTAGCTTTGCTGTTACTACTTGTCACTCCATATTGTCCACTGTCTTGGCATGGTTTTACCTTCCTGCACCTTTTCACCACCTAACCTATTATCATTTTAGTCATTTTTATAATTTTATTTCTTTTTCTTCTCTCACTTCCCTTTTGTTTTACTCCATCCATCTGGTAGAAGTATATAAAGATGTACACAGGCGGAGTGAGCTCATTGGCTGAGCAGATAGCCAATCAGCTTCAAAGGAAAGAGCAACCCAAAACCCTTCTAGACAAGAAGGAACTGGTAAGATGATGTGCAGAAGACGATGTGTGTTTGTGATTAGACGTACTGTAGATCTGAAGTAATGTGAGAGTCCAGTTGTTAGTACAGATGTTGGAATCCTTAGTAGCTTTGTAAAAGACTTAACTTCCCTTTCTCCATCCACCCTCTCTCTTGTCCTCATTTTCCTTGCGAAATTGCTGAATCTAATCTCAGCACTCAAGGATTAGATACAATCAGTTGCCAAACTGCTGGTCATATTTGTGAAGATGTGTTTGATCCACTGTGGCTACTTCAACATTGTTATTTACTATGGGAGGTACTATTTTGGTCTAAGAATTGCAGTTTGAAGGGTCTCTTAGTGGTTTTGCCTTTCTATCGTATGCCTCCCTCAGTCGTTTATTTCAAGGTCATCGTTAATAGTACTCATGTCCACTTTTCCATCCAGAGCCTAATTTACTCCTCACATACATAGGCTTGGCATCCTAGGACCTTCTTCACTGGACTTTAAGGTTAGTTTTTTGTTTCCTGGCTAAAACTGTGAATTGTGTCACAGCACTACAGCATCCATGCATCAGAGAACAGCAGCATCCAGATGCTCCTATATCTGCAAATATGAAGAGAAAATATGTCTTGGTGAGAACGGACACATACAAATTTAATCACGCCTATTTCTGTCTAGGGCTCGCTCAAGAAGGAGTTCCCCCAGAACCTGGGAGGCAGTGATGTCTGTTACTTCTGCCGCAAGCGAGTCTATGTGATGGAAAGGCTGAGTGCCGAAGGCAAGTTCTTCCACCGCAGTTGCTTCAAGTGTGAATACTGTGCCACCACTCTGCGGTTATCATCTTACGCCTATGATATTGAAGATGGTAAGAGAAATTGCCTTTTTGTTAGAATTCTCTTAACTGTCCTGGAAGTTTGTCCAGTGATTTCACAGCTCACTGTTTGCTTACAAATTATTTGGTGAGTTAAGAGACGGAGTGACTTCAGTTCCAGATATATTCTCTCAAACTATTGAAGTCCTGTGGATTTCCTCTGGCCAGGTAATGCTGAGAGCTGTGAGGAGTTAATGTGAGAACAGCTGCTGGAATGGAAAGAAACAAATAGTAGTTGAGGGCTTTAAAATGGTTTGGCAGCTGTCTTTGAAGGCTAGATCCTATAGTATTCCTTCGATGCCATTTAAATGAGGAAACTCAATTTAGCTTTAAATGAGTTTAATTTTAAACTTTGTTTTTTATTTAAGAGAACATAACATGATGGAGGCAGACATAATCAGCTTTTACTTTTCAAGAGAACACAACAGTAGAACTCTACATTGTAGATCAAGTGAAAGAGGAAGTTTATAATCAGGGGCTATGATAACTGATAATTACAAACTAAGTTCTATTTTAGTGGGGCAAAATGGGACATGGAAGTTGAGTAGGGGTAGATCAATACTAAATATACAGAGAAAGAATTAGTTACTGAATGTTCAGTAATTTTTTTTCTGTGTCCTATAGACTGGGGAGCAAGGAATATGATTGCAAAATTCATAAATTTATTGATGACTCAGTTAACAGAGTCCAACATACAAAGGATTAAGGGAAGCATTAGATATACATGACAGATCTGAGAGACCAGAGAGTATGGCAGCGGTTGAAACTCATTTTATCACCCAGAAGATGAGCATGTTGAAAATTATAACTTCAAATTGCACGTCATTTCTGAAGAGTAACATCCTTCAAAGAGTGGCAGTGTTATGTTTGTTGCTTGTTAGCAGAAAATTCATGTTTTCTGAAGAAGTGTCTTAGATAAAGCTTCGTGTATGTCAAGAAGTATAACTTCTGCCTTCTTTCACAGCTGTCATTTATCTTTACTCTGATCTCAATAATAAAATATGTACAAAATGAAGTAAAACTAGTCAGATATTAGGTGGAGAGGATTCTACACCAGTAATGATGATGTAGAAATAAAAATAACAGGAAAAAGTGCTACAAACAATACTTTTCCACTTTGTCAAAGCGAGTCAAAGATGAAGTAAAAATTGTAAGCTGTATGCTACAGGATGAAACTCCAGGATACTCTCTGCAGACTGGAAAGTTCTAAAATTGATAGATATCTGTGTAAGTGGGTTGAATCTTTTTGAAAATACTGAAAATGGCCACGGATACATCAGCTAGACTTATGGGGCAAAAAGAACCAACATAATATTTCTCATGAAGATGAATTATATAGCGACCTTTAGTAATGGGCTTGGATCACAAAGAATTGAGGAATCTTAGAATCATCAAACCAGGCACCCAGTAAGGAATAGAAAACCCATTATTTCTTGTCCAGAATGAGAGCGGTCTTGACTTGTAAGTTTAAAGGGACCAGTGATAATTTTGAAATCAGTGTATAAAATCAGCAGCTTGATCAATTATCAAAGCTGGGACAAAGCAGTTGTTGAGCACTCCTGTGTTATTTTGTGCATTCAGAAGTAATGGGGTATCTGATTAATTGTGCAATAGCAAGCTGAGGTCTTCTGTCTGGTGTATGTGCTGAAACAGTCTTTGCCACCAGACCTACTGATTCCCTCTGCCAACCAGTGTATGTACACAGTTATGGCCAGATAGCTCACAATGAAACAACACAAAGCTTGGAGTCTCAGCACACCTATAGCATCGATTCTGAAGTAACTGTTACGCAGTTAACAATTTCATATGTATATATACCAAATATGAGCAAATAGAAATATGTGTTACCATCACTAATCATTGTGAAAGCATAGCTCGTGTTTCATTCTGGATTTGTTTTGAAAGAAAAGATAAAACATATGCGTGTGGTTGCTATTCATATAGCTTTTCTGACTGAGTGTCCTGTAGTGTTCTGCAGTCAGTGTCTGGTTCAGTGCCTAGGTATGTAAGGTTTTTGCTGTTGTATCTCTTTTCAGGTGTGTCCCCCTGAAACAATTTGAAAGACTCAGCAGTAACAAATGGTTATTTAAGCAGGCAGTTCTGGAAAGATAGCATTTGCCACCTTTCTATCATAAAACAAACTATGAGAAAATACTGTGCTAGTACCAGCTCAGAGAAACTGTGGAAAGCAGCAAAGGTCAGAGTATAGATTTGAAATGTGTTAGAAAAGTTGTGGGAAGAGGATAGCAGAATGTATGCTGTGGGCTGCATACACTTAGCAGGGTATGGTAGCAAAGGTACATGGGAAGATAACCGTGCCATCAATTTTCTCCTATTATTATTATTTGCACTGGGGTATCACTAGTGCTGCTTTGTCTTTAGGATAGTGTTCAGATACTGGTGAAAACCCATCTAGACTTCCGGAGCGTTACTAAAACATTAGTGTCGCAGCTGGTCTTACTTGTGAAAATGACTCATTGCTCGAGTGCCCTTTCTGCAAGTAACTGCTGTGTGTTGTCAGAGATGGTTCTCTGGGAGTTAATGCCCTCCTCTCCCTCTTTCCTCTGCTGGTTGTATTCATTCTTGCTTTTTCCAAAAGTGCTTCTGCCAGCTTTTCATGTGATGATTTCTTTGTTCCTCACACACTGCCGCATTGTTAGCATGTGATACCACACAAGCCTCACAGCTTTGCTTTGGTGTTTGATAGGATATTACGCTCAATGGCTGTCAGGCACCCAATGGAAGGGAAGCTAGCTAGGCAGGGGAGAGAGGAGGGCTGGAGTTAAAACTTCAGATAGCGCTCATCTCGGTGCATACTGATTAAACTAGAGGAAGGAAGGACAACAGGAAATAAGTTGTAGCGAGATGGACGTTTATATTGTATGAAGGTGCTGTGTTCTCATTGTCGACCATCATTCATGTTCTGTCCACAGGTAAATTCTACTGTAAGCCCCACTACTGTTATCGACTCTCCGGTTATGCTCAAAGGAAGAGGCCAGCAGTGTCAGGAAAGGTAACTCATTCTTTTCATCTAGCATCTCAAGTCAATAGGTGTTGATTCTTAACATTGAAAGAGTAAATATGCTTTTGTTTTTGTGAAGGTGGAAAGATTCAGAATGCATCAAATGGCTTGTTATGTCATCATGTCCTGCAGTTCTATAAGTTCGCATTAAAAGCTTGCAATTATCACTTCTCTTTTTATGGTTCTTATTATAAAATAATGTACTGATCCACTCAGAACAGTATTTTGATTTGTATTCTTGTTATACTGAAATGCTTATTCAGTCTGAGTAGAGACTAAATAACTTGTGTTGCTGGTTTTGCTTCTCCTTAAGATTAAACAAATCATTTGCGTTTCTTCTGAAACTCGAAGTTGTAACTCACTTGCATAGGCTATAAAGAAGATGTACTGTCTTTTCTGAATGTTTGCTTGTCTGTTAGTGTGAACTTGTATGGAAAGAAAGGGTATCCTTTTTCCTGTATTATTGTAATGGAAGCATTTGTGTTTTAAACATAGGATCAAGACCTACTGTGTATTACAGAAAGGTGTCTCCGCTTTTGTCTTTATAATCCAAGGCACATTAGACTTAATTTGGCTCCTCAACTCACTTTTCAGTATTTTTGCATTCTCTATGTGAGCGAGCTCTGTGGTAGTCTCTTTGCATTCAAGTTCTGTTAAAATTGAATGCTACAAACTGGCCTTCCCCCTTAGATAGTGTTTTTGTTTGTGGTGGTGGTGGTAATCTTTCTGCCTGTTTGTCAAGTTTTGATAGTACAAGCTAAAGCTGTACACCTTTTTGGAAGGATTAGGGATCTATCTCAAAATTTGTGCCATACTTCCAGCCAAAAAGAAGGACCGAAAGTGAAACATGTTATGTATCCCAGATGAGCAGACTTCAGGGATCCTACTGCTTTGACTTTCTTGGATATCCAGCTTGTTTTTCAGGGGTTTAAGCCATAAGTTGAGAAGGAACATGTTTGATTCAGACCTTGCCTTTATGCAATGAATAAGGGGTATCTTAATTGCAGGAGGGGTGTCTTCCTAGTTCATTGCATTCAGTGCATACAACCTCATATGAAAAGAGCATTTTCTAGGTGCTTGCAATTTTAAATATGGATTTAATTCACTTCCTCACTCTTACAGGACACCAAAGGACCTCTGCAGGACACCATGGCAAGTGATGGAAGTGGACGGGCAAATTCCATCTCCTCCTCAGCAGAGAGGGCCCCAGGTAGCTCCGCTTCCTTCTTTAGCAGGGTGGTGCAGTACTCTCTCGACTTCTTTGACAGAGTTAGGGTGGCAAGCCAGCGACTGCAAAGCACAGTTTCCTGGATTGGGCACCAGGTAGCCCAGAACCCTTTGGACTCCTTTTTCATGTGTCAGCTGATGGCTTTTGGGGTTCCCTTTCTCTATGTCCAGTCAGAAGTTCTTGTGCAGATCCTAGGGGAGTTCTGTGGGCAGTCTGCTGACCATTAAGAATTAACGTGACCCAACTTTATGAGCTGTATAACTCGTGTGAATTGGGGTGCCGTGTGAATTTCGTGTGTTATGTGAAGTTCTCAATATGTTACTTTGCATTGTGGCTTTGGGGCCTAGATATTCTCATTTCTTTCAAGGACGCTGTCTGAAATAGTTCCAGGAAAACACAGATCCTCAGTTAAGGGTCTCCTCTGAGTGGACCCAGATAAAGAGGCTTTGTCTGTAATGTATGTACCACACTGTTGACTCAAGTTACGAGTTCTGATACACTGGAATAATTCTCAAATTGGATTTCTGTGTTTGCCTGAAATCTGGGAGCCGTTTCTCATTCTCCCAAATTTCTGTTCATTAATCTAGTACTTGAATGGGAAGATCCCATTATCTCTGGATGGTGTCTCCTTTGGAATTCTGGGTGTCTGTGACAGCTAATGGGATGGGATTCCTTAAACTTCTTGAATTTCGTGGTGCTGCCAGGTCATGGTGCTTTTCCCTTACTGCCAGATTCTGTGCTGCTCCTGGCCATGGCTTTGGGAATGAGGTAGTGAACGTGTGTGTCTTACTGTGAAGTATTTTTGCCTATTAAATTAAAATTCTAATTCCTTCTAACATGGGGAGAAGTGACTCTGCTACAAATGCTCGTTTGCCCAGCCCCTACATGCTCACTTAGTGGTGTCGGAAAGAGATTTGGTTCTTGTATTGGTTCTGGAACGCTATGGAAAAAGGAAATTAGGTGCTTTTAGAGGGAGAACATACTTAGAGGAAAAATTTAGAAATGAATGTCTTCACAGTGCTAATTGAGAAGAAACATTAAAAACATATAGGCAGATAAAAATCATGCTTATATTTGACTTTACATGTTGTTATTACAAGCATTTCTAAGGTGGTAACTGAACACAGACAGAAAGTCATTCTTACTGTGTGTAGTTGACTCTTCAAGTGTAGTTACACTTGCTGTTTTGTCTGTTAATGGCCTGGAATTTCCATATGGTAGAATGGAGGAAAGAAAAAATGCAATGAAAAATGACATGTCCAGAATGCCATTGACAGGTGGGATAATGACAGCATTTTTTTTATACTGTAGGCTAGGCTTAAAATTGCTTACTCTAAAGGTGAAGAGTTTTTGGTTTTATGATTTTTTTTTAATATAGAGCATATTCTTTAAGATATATGAAAAAGGTATTTCTTGGAGCTGTTAATTCACAGACATAGGAGAAGTAGGTTATGGATTGAAGCTCTTGGTGATGAGAAGTGGAAGAGAGTTTAGCTGTGTATATAAATTAGTTTTTCAGTACAGTTGCTGTCGGTCTCCTTTCCTTGATTTAGTCCTTCCAACGGATCAAATTTAATTATTTGCATTTATAAATGAGCCTTCAGCAAACAGCGTCTGCGTGATCACTAAGTAGGACAAATGTTAGGCCAGGAATTTCCATCTCTCCTTATGTAGTGCTGGCATAGTTGGCACCTGCGATGGCACAGTTAGAAGAGCTGTAATATTTCTAGAGAAGAAAAGTAGAACAGACACCATTTTATCAAGCAGCAAGACTTGAAATCTAGGTCTCCAGTTTGCTGTGTCTAACTATAGCATTGTTTTTAAATATTTTGGAGCTTTAAAGCTTTGGCTCTTATACTGTGCAGAGTACATCATTAGGGCATACTCAGCTGGATGAAACTAGTTCATCTTTAAGGCAATGTAATGTGTTGTGTGTGCATGACTGAAACACCTTTAATGGTTGAAGAGTTACCTTCTGCTTCTGTTATCTCCCCCTTTCTGCTAGGAAATGTCATTTATAGCTGAGATCTCGTTTTCTTTATGAAGCAAGCTGTAAGTAGATTTTAAAACTACTGAATTAACAAGGGTTGAGAAGCAGGAGGGGGGAGCTAAATGCCATGTATTTTAAAAGCAAGCTCCAGTGTCATTAAGGTAGGCCAGTTCTCCATTAGTCAGTTTAACAGTCATGTGCTGTAGGTACTTGTCTTTAGCTCCAGTTCTTGCACAGTAGATCAGGAAACCTGCAATGTGTTTACAGTTCTGTATGGCTTGAAAAAAAAAAACCACAAAAAACCCCACAAAACCTCAGCTTTTGAATTGCAAAGCTTCATGATACAGTGGAATAATGAGGTACTGTTTCTGAATAATCAAGGGGAGTATCTAAGATTACATCTTTATTTAACTACTGACTTTGAGCTATGTGCGTATATGCTTTCTTGTAATTTATTAACTTCTCTAGGTGAGAAACTGTAGGCATTCTGCTTTCACTGAAGTATAGAAGAATACCTTAAGCAAAAAGCTCTCTGAACTGGAGATAGTTTCCCACACTCCACTTAAACCATTTGGTAGACTCACCATGAACAGGTTGTATATCTGAAAACCGTGTGGCCTCCTTTAAGGCAAGTACCAGCAGCTGAAGTTGGGCAGTAGTGATTTCATACCTTGAGGTCTGAGCCAGTCTTACTAGTGAGGCACATGTTGACGGGGAGTGTAATTTGCCTCTGAAATGATTAAGTAAAAGAAGAGAAAAGAAGAAATGTGTAGGTTTAATTTTTGATGGAGTTCTAAAGATAGCTTAGAATGCAAAAGGAAGGTGTACAGCAGAAACATCAAATAAGCAGTGCACAAGACAAAAGCCCCCTGGTTTTAAGTTTTACACCCTCTGAGTTAAATTCAGTCCTGAATTAGCTTGTTCAGTGACCATTACGACAACTTATGCCAGGTCTGCTTTTTAGTTGCCACAGAATCCCAAACAAATGTACATTTTCCAGGTTTTCCCCCTACACTCAGTACCTCCTTTACCACCAAATCTGTCCTCTTCTTTTTGTAGCCAGATTAATAATTAAAATCTGTTCAAACTCAAAATGATGTTCAGCAGCTTTGGTCAGCTTAGGTACAGTTGGTCACAACAAGCACTTTCTTGTGATGCGGTACTAATCTGACAGGCATGCATTAACTTTGCTAAAGATGTCAGTCCCTCACTGGTTGTCTGTCCCTTGTATTGCAGTGACTGTAGTTATGGGGTACAACTTGTGAGAAGCAAGTTGAGTTTTTCAGCAGTCTTTTAGAAACATCATTCTTAGGAAGGTTTGCCTGGTTTGTCAGAGAGCCCACGTGACATCTTATGTAGTGTCACAAGGGATGTTTTCAGGGAGTTGTGTTCAAACTGGCTTCTGCAGTATTGATCAGCTCCTTTGGATGGGGAAGTGGCAACAAGCTTTTGAGTGGTTGATGCCATTCTCTCCTGGGAAGGGAAGCTGGGGAAAGCTGGTACTATGCTTTTGGTTCTGCTGAACTGTGGCATGCTTGTCTTAGATCCTGTAATCCTTCTCTGTACTCTGTCTGCCTCTTTCTATCTTCTGCGTTTGCCTTTGTGCCAAAATTGCTGCTATTGCCAAGGGAAAAAAACACTTTGCTTCTCAACTGTCTCTCCCTTTCATAATCTGTAACCACCGTGTCTTGGATTTTTTTGAATATTATTTACAGTACTTTATATGATTTGAATGTGCTTTTAATGTAAATGCTTTTTTTTTTTTCTGTTTGTTCTAAAGGTCTGTAAGAACACATTTTCAAACTTTCAGCTCTTTCTTGACAGATGGACTTGGAACAGTCTTTACTCATATCAGCTTTATGATAATGCTCTTTGGGGCAGCTTTAGGTGCTGATGTTTTGTTGTGTTTCCTATTCCAGGCTTGTGTTCTCACAGCAATACATTTCTGACACTACCAGCAGTAGGAGTTTCATAAAGGAAAGACCTGCTAGGGAAACTCATACTTCAAAATGCTTAGCAATAAAATGCAAGTCATGAGATCTTTGCAGCAGTTACTTGACCTGCAAAAAATGTAAGAAACTCGCTGTAGGCTGTAGTATGCAAACCTGAAAATTTTCATACAAAGTAGAGGCATTAGGTCTCCTGCTTTACAGTCACAGAAGTATATCCTATATATGAGACAGGTGCAATATGAAAGGTTAAAAATCCTCCTATGGATGTGCCTTAAGCGTTTTCAGGGAGCAATGTGATGAGCAAACCATTTATGGTAGACTCTTAAATATGTAATGTGTTGCATTTAATGAGCAACAGTGGACTTTACATGAGGGAGCTCTTCTGGTGACCAGGTGATCTAGAAAAGGGTGACTGCTTCCTCTGAACACTATGCCCTTTAAAGTAAATTATCTGAGCCCCATTTTCAAAAGGATCATAACTGTCCGTAGAGTTTACACAAATCTTTATGAATGCATACAGTATTATTTGCACATACATATATACCTTAGGAAGTACAAATATGTTTTTATATGCATTTCTGTATATAAACTGACTTCTTGTTCGTTGGTGTTATCCCTTCTCAGTTCTACATACATTTGAACGTGCCTTCTGAAAATATTCCATCTCAAAGCAATACGGTTTACTTGTGCATATAACACATATCTTCACAAAGGCTTCCACTTGGCCAATCCTTTTTGTTATTATTCAGATTTGTGTTCCATACTTGTTTTAATTTGCTGTGTCATAAACACTACATTACAGACGGTGCAATAAGCTAATTCTGTGGCATACTGCTCAGTTTGCGGTGCCTTCATTTTAAACCACTAACCTGCATTTACAAACACATCCATACACCTTTCCCTCCTCCTCTGGTCCACAAAATAATTAATTAAAATTAAAAAAAAAATGTACGTTTGAAGATGCACTACCACAGTGAGAGGAAAGAGAGTTCCTCTTCTACCGTGCCTTGAAGTTTTCTTTTCTGTTTGGAGGCACGGAGGTGTTGTGTTCTGCAGGACAGGGCACGTGGTAATGAGCCCTTTCACAGGGCCTCATACAGCTCCACAGAGATCTAATGCAAGATTTATTTTTCTGAGCTGGAAGATTTAAAATATAAACTTAAGAGCCAGACCCCTGTATTTTTGGAAGCTGAGGAAAGTGCGTGGGTTGCATGATTAGGACCAAGGTTCAGTGCCCAGTGAATCATTGCTCAATAGCAAGCCAGGAAACTCTCTTGGGGGATGTGCTTGACTGTTCCCAGTCCATCATGTTCTTTGTCGGTGTTCTTATCAGGATTTGGGTGGCTTTGGTGTAAATGAAGAGAATTTGAAGCCCAGAAAATTTGGAAAAGCAAAGGCATGATTGCTAGCTTATTTGTTGTAAGGGGTTGAGAAGCAGCTGACCTAATAGAGCTTCACTGAAAAACCCAAGAAAACAATCTGGGGACTGAGAAAGGGCTTACAGAATAGCGGTGTGGTTGGTTTGTGCTGATGGCTGGATCCTGCTAAGAACACTTTTTCTGGGGAGTAGAAGACCTCCCTCTTCCACCTTTCTCTCTAGCTTTCAGACCTGTAGACTTGTTCCACTGAAATATTTGTTTATTGTTTATATGTGTAATTTCTGAAGGGTGATATGAATTTTTCTGGGCACTTCTAAGAGTTTCATCAAATGTTTGTGTGTCTTGGAAAAAGAACACTGCGTAAAGGTGTTGGATTTTTTTTTTTTTTAATTACAGAATTATAACATCTGTGGGTTGGTTTTGGGGGCTTTTTTGTTTGTTTGTTTTGAAAAGTAGAATCTAAGAAATAACTGTTCTGAGAAGATTAAGTTTCCCTCAGAGAAATGGGGGGAGCTTGTATAAAGTAGGCTTGGTGACAGTTGATACTCAAGTGAGACAATTAGTGCTCAGAAAGGCTTCATGTCTCCATTGTATAGCTTCATTGAGGATTTTTATTTATGCAGTTGTTTTTAACCTGTTTTTGTTTTGGGTGTGTGTCTCCTTAAATTATGTAATGCTTGGTTTTCTTGTTGCTGTGAAATCAAGACATTATTTGTTCAATTGTGTGAAATGTTCAAGGGAATAAATTCCAAACAACCTTCAGGTTTCTGAGTTTTTCTTTGTCATCCCCCTCCTCCTTCCACCAGTTCCAGGTTTGGAATGCTGTGGGTGATAAGTGTTTGGGGGAGAGTGAAGTGAATAGATCTAGCAAGCTTGAATAGTCTTCCAAAGATGTTCTGGGGAGCTCCATGGCACGTGTAACTACCGAGTACTATAGAGGCGTACAAAGGTAGTTATGTTCTGGCAGACACAGGCTAAATTAAATGTTGTTTTGTTTTGTTTTTTTTTCTTTTGCTGCCAGGTTGTGATTAGCTCAATGTGTAGGGCATGCACTGCCCAGACAGCATTACCTATTTCTGTAGAAAAGCTGCTAAGGACCCCCATACTAAATGTTCTACTGTTTTTCTGTAGAAATGCTGTCAGTGTTGTGGCTTCATGGATTTTTGTTGATTTGGGAGCTTGTTCAGCGTGCTTTGTTGCAGGCCAAAGTTCTCTGTAAACAGGGCAGTGAAATACATCTGTGAGGGAGAGGAAGAGCATGAGCGAGTGTAAGCTAACACTGAGGAACAGGGATGCATAGCCTTTGCATCTGGTGTGACAGGTAAGCTTTTTGGCAGGATTTGTTTCCTCTTGTTTGCACAGCAGCAGCTGTGATTTTGGGACATTAGAAGCGATGGAAAGGCATAAAATGAGGAAACGTGGAGCCTTGTAGCAAATCCACTGTGTTATGTTCCATCTGGATGGCTCTCTCCTCTCAGGACAGTGGCACGAGGAGATGACCTCCATTCCTCAAAACCACTGATAGACTGCTTTGTTATGTTATCCCCATGGCCAACATGTGGAGCTGTATCATAGTTCTGAGCTAAGTTTTCCTGTTCTCGAAGGTATACTGGATGAGTCTGCATTAGAAGATAATTCTGTCTTACCTCACATGCTTTCTCATGCTCTGTAATGCACCACTAGCAACTGAGAGCCTGGAGAAATAGTTATTCTTTGAGCATCTAATCTAATAAAAACAGATGGGTTGATTTGGCCTGCATAGTTATGTTTAAATAGTAGATTGTAGAACTATAACATGAAACACCATTGCTGCTATACCTAAGATTTTCTTCTTTGGAGGAAAGCACCAACTCAAAAGTCACTTTGGGTTAAAGACACCCTAGTTTTGTTTGTGAAACAAAATTTAACCTTTTTCAGGCATTTTTCTCTTCACCACCACCCTTCCTCCTCCCTCCCGTTCCAACCTAAGATTTACCTGAAAATTATTTACTCTAGGGGAAACTCTATCCTGTAAGTGAAGCCCCAGGTAACACACTATGTCAAATATGATTATTTTTAACCTTTGTTGTGCAAATGAGATGACTTGAAAATGAGGAAGAAAAGTAGGTTTGAGCTGAGCCATGCTCTTGCTGAGTGTAAATGCTTCTTTGCTGTAGTCCTGTAAAGAGAAAACACTGATTTTTCAGAATATGCTATTCTGGGGTCATTACTCACAAAGTCCTTAACTTATATCCATCACTTTTGAGAGTCTTTAGCATTATTTAGGACTTGCAGCAGTTGTTAAGTAGGTAAAAAATGATATCTGTCTTACAGATAAGGTAAATGAGCAGGCATATGTACTTCTTCGTAGTTATCCTCACTTTTAGCTGCCAAATAAATAATCCACAGAAGATCTTACGTGGATGCTAACTTACTTCTATTTATTTATAAAGCTGAAAACAAGGGATTCAACTTCACTATATAACTGTTCTGTATTAAGGACAAGTTTTAAAACAGTGCATTATAACTGGGTGTGTAAATGACTTTAATACATTTGAGGTGCTGACCCATTAACAAATGCACAGAAGTCTGTGGGAAATGTGGATGTTTCATTCCCTTGAGAAACAGATTAGTTCCATTGTAGGTGAACTAGTTAGCCTTTGCAGGAGTTTGGCAACTTCACTGTAAGAATTAAGCTTTAAGGAATATTAAGGTATTTTCCATCATGCATCCAAAACCAGCTTGCTTCATCATTTTGGTAGCAGTTTTGTCAAGAGAAACATTGGCATAGACCATTTCCTTTGCAGCACCCACCACTAGGGTAGTGTAGAAAGCCTATTGTGTACAAGTTTTCATGTGTTAGACTTAATTTCTTCATCTAGTAAGGCAGAAAGTAACGTAGATCTTTTCCTCTAATTTTCTGTAACAACGGTGAGAACACGTGAGGTACTTTGAAAATAGTATGAGTCAATATGTGTCCATCTCTGCACTGATTAAAGCCATTCAGTAATGATTTAAGCGTCTGCTTATGGGCAGCAGCAAGATACGCAGTTCGTATTGTATCTTCAAATACAAAAGGAAAACAAGGGGAGGAAAAGAAAATTAAAAACCCAAACAAACAAAAAGCAAGCAAGCAACCCAGAACAACAACAAAAACCAAGTGGAAAATATTTCAAGAGAAGGAATGGATGCCACAGAGTCAACAGTGAGCCCATTCTCCTGCTTCTGTGAAGTATATTTATGGAAGAAGGTGGAATAGCAGTTGCTGAGCTGATCATGGGGATGTAGAGCTTAGCTTAGGCTTTCCAAAGAAAACAGGGCAGATGCTCTTTAAGGATGAGACGGCACTTGGGTGCTTTGTTTAGTTACTTACATCTTCTTTCAAAAATGTATGTTTAGTCTGACATTTCTCATGTTGCTGTCATCCCTGAAGTCTGCGTTTTCTTTCTCTGGAAAATTTCATAACTGTCCTATATGCTGTTACAGAAGTTTATCTAGTTGCCCTGGGGGTAGTAGTGTTCAAAAATAGGACTTTCTCTACCCAAGAGACGTTTCAGATGCTTTCAGACTTTTTTTAACTTGATGATTAAAAACATCAGAATTGATGTGTAAGCTGTCTTTAATCAGATATGTGTCTTTTGGAATACATCCTAGATGTTGAATACACCTAGATATACCTATGCAGCAGAATTTTCTTAGGTTCAGAAAAACTCCCCGTAAGGTATGAAGCTCTGGATTGCTGGGAACGTTCCATTGCTTTGCAAGTTAAGCAGGAGTATGTGGGATAAATGCAGACACTAAGAAATGAGAGAACAGATGCTGATGTTTTCTGGAAAGTATAGAACTTTTACTTAGGACAAGTATTCCCCAGTATGTTTTCCTACAACCACAGGCTTCAGATTTGAGTCTGTTCCATTTGCAGCACTTCATCTTCTTGGAGAAAAATAAAACAAAAACAAAAAACAACAAAGAAATTTAAATGAGAACATGGTTATTATCTAATATATCCTGAGATCCGGTAATGATGAAAATCTGCAATAAATTGCAACAGAAGAGAGAGTGGTTAGCTCAGTAGTTGAAAGAAGATACCCGTTTGGAAGCTATCTTTTGAAACTGATCACAGTTTGAATGGGAAACTGAAAACAGTATTCCAGACGTTTTTATTATATATGATAAAATTTCTGGTTCCTGGTGATTTCTTCTTTAATGATGAAAACATCTTCTGGGATCCAAGCTGGGATTGGAAGAGCAGATTTAAAAAACCAAAAAGACAAACTAGGCATGATTTGTACTGATAGATTTCTCATGTGCTTTTAGATGGAAGTGTCCTTGGTTCAGTGTTGTGTTACATTGGGAGCACTGTTACGTGTGCACGTTGGGAGCCACCGTGTCTGATGCTGCCTGCTGAGATGAGGGATTCCAGAGGGCTGCTAGGAATGAGCGGTGAGAGATGGATGCCACAGTGAATAAGCTCTCTGAAGTCTTAGGTAGTAGAGAAAGTAGCTGTCTTTCTTAGCATAAAAGCGGTTGCTGTTTGGCTTATTTTTGGATGGTCAACTCTTAGACGTTGATTTCTAAAGAACTTTACGGTACAAAGAATGTATTTCACATTAGAAAGGGGGAAAAGTCAGAGCCAAAGTTAAGGTGATTTTAGCATAGAGTGTGGCCTTTCTCTCCTTTCCTTTTTCTCCTGGCCAGTTCCTGGGTGTGCTTCATCCCAGGTGGCCCTTTGAGGTAACATGCCTATAATAGCTTCCAGGACAAAATTTACGCCTGCAAAGTGATGTTATCTTTAGCCAGATTATCCTTCAGGGCTCTTCAGCCTTCCCACACTCAACTTCTCTCAGGAAATAGAAACAAGGCCAGGCAACAAATGATTGAGCTCATCAAAACACTTGGAGGGAGCTCAGATGTCCCAGATGTTCCTAACAAAAGGGAAGATGATAGGTAATATGTCACTGATTTGCCAATATTCCTGGATAATGGACTCACCGATACTTAACTAAACCATGAAAAACCAACTCTGTTACTTGTCTGAGCAGAAGTAAGAAATTAAATTGTGCAGATGATAAGATTCTGTGCCAGAAGAGATGAGTTAAGAAGTGAAGCTTAGCGGTGTTCACTAGGTCTCGGATTAGGTGACCTAATAACCTCCTTTCCCCATTTTCTTTTCTCCACCCACTGTCTGCAACACTGGACTCTTTCCAGGAGTCCAGAAATACATTCCTGGATTGTTCTATACCCCTGCTGTAGTGAGGACAGCTTTTCTGTATTGAACTGTCTCTTGAGCTTTAAACTTTCATCACATAATAACGCAGCTTCATGTACCTGCATATGAAAAACACCACGTATTTCTCAGGCATAACTTGATGGTATTGAAGTTGCAGATGAATTTTGACTCGCTTTCAAGACATAAGTGTGAAGTAAAGATGACCTTGAAATAAAACTGATTGATTATACTCCGTCTGCTGGCTTCTACTGGAAATGAAGAAAGGAAAGATTGACCAAATCCACAGCTGTTTTGCTCCTGCTTTGCCACTGTTGTAGGAAGCAACGTTCTGTCAGCGTCTGTTCTGACAGCTCTGAGAACCTATTTTAATCACGCTCTGTGGGAGCAGGTGGAAAATCCTGCAGCCTCAATAATATAGATTTCATTCTGTAGTCAGTCCTGTTCACTTTTAGAATTATGAAGAGAATGGGTCCTGCGTTTTCCGACAGTATCTAAGATACGAAGAAGTTAATTGTAGCTGGAGGTTGTGGAATGTGTGGAGGAGGCTTTATGTCCTCACGTTTGTTTCTAGAGTATCTGTTTCAGAATTCCTTAAATATTTTATCTGACCACTTTTCCTGTACATGGTAGTGGTTTTGAGGTGCTGGCTCTGTAATAACTCTCTGTTGGGTACTTCTGCATTAGAGGGTATTTAAATCAAATAACTTCTCTGTGCATGTTAATCTCCCTATTTCTCTGTTTAGTTCCCCAATTTGCTAGGAAGAATTGCTTTAGTGACAGTTTGGGGACTGAGATTTGAAGCAGTAGTAGAGATCCCAGGCACATTTTTTTTAGAAAGTTTACTTACTTATTGTTTATTATTAAGATTGTGGTGTATGTGCATTACAGACACAGTTCAGTAGTGTTGTCTTCAGGTTTGAGCTCATTTTCAATCCTGTGCACGACCATCGGATGACTGACTTGTGGATTATGGATCAAGCTGGAAATGCAGACATCAGAAAATTCATAATTTGGTGTCTTCCCAGTATAGCTGAGTATTTCAGGCTCCCTGAGGGCTTGGGGCCTTGGAAGCCGAGAGAGAAAGATGAGGCATTTTATCAAAAAAGCATGGACAGTTGATGACCGTTAGTATTTATGTTCAAACAAATATCTTTTTGTCTCTGTTTAATTAGGTGTTTTATCACCCTTTCTGTCTCTGAGGATGTGCTTATCAAAGTTCAGGGGATGCTACCAGGCAACATGCAGTTCTGCAGTATGCAAAGTGAGGCTATGTGAACAAACAGTGACAGGAATTCCCCAGTACTGTTGGGCTCTTACTACTGGTTTTCTGGGCACTTTTCTTAGAAATGAAATTCTAAAGGGTGGGTGTATGTAGATGTGAAAACCTGAAACTTCTTCCAAACTCTCAACAATCACATTTAAAAATCTGAAACTTCTTCCAAACTCTCAACAATCACATTTAACATACTCCCGCAGGTCAGCTTAGAGTTGCCAGTGGCATGTTTAGTTTATCTCATACTGTGCATTACCAAAATTCTTAACAGTGGTTATGTACTAATTTTGTACAGGATTAAAGAAAGGATTTCTGGCTACGTCTCTCAAAAGAAATCAGTTACACTTAATTAAATGGGATGTCTTAATAGACTTACCGTTTCCGTATGTGCGGCATCCAACAGCATGCCTCAGTACTAAGCATTCTGTTTTAGAGCACACAGTGCTGAGCACTGTGAGCATCTCATAGGAGGTGCCTTTGCTCAGCCTGTTCAGGTAAACCAGATAATCACGACGCTTGATATCTGGCGTGTTTTATCCCCTTTCTTATTTCAAAGTCTTTTGTCTTGACTTAAAGTGAAGCTGAGAGGAAAGGGTTGGAGTTGGGCATTCTGGATCCTGTTTCTGGCACTGCCACTAATCTGTTGTGAGACCGACTTGCTGGTATTTAATCTCTGTGTCTGGACTTGTGCAATGCCTATATGGTACTTATCTACTTCCAAAATAGGTTTGTTTTAATACGCTATGACTTGTAACACATTCTGAGGCCCTGAGTTGAGAAGTGGAGCTGAAGTACAAAGAGGCAGTTAATGGAATAGAAGAGGGCTAGGGTGAAACTTCTGAGAAAAAACTGAAACTCAATCTGACATTAAAAACCCATGGAAAATGAGATGCCAAAAATGCTCTTAGAGCTCATCTGTGTTCTTCTGTATACCGCATTGATAGTGTTTGTTGGACTGCAAGCAAACTTCAGAAACCTTATCCTCCAAGGTATTTCTTACACATTAATGGCAATGGAATTTGAGGGCATTCAGTATTTTTGACTCGGTGTTCACTGCATTTCTTTGAACTGCCACAGAGGAGTTCCCATCTTCCACCTCTCTGCTTTGTTGTATATGATGTACAGTTGTATCCATAGCAGTTGTTTTATCTGACATAGCCGTGTTCTCAAACAACTCTGTGGAGATAAAAGTAATTGAAGAGTTTGGAAAAGAGGGTTGAATACAAACAGATAGTATTTCAGATTCTAAAAGCACAAGATGTGTGAAGTCCAGAATGGAGATTTTTTCTGATAAATGTTGATTCATTCCCTCTGTTCTATGTCTTTCTCAGTAGATTCTTTTGAGTTGCTGCTCCTCCCCAAGGCTCCATCTGAGCTTGTGCAAAATGCTGGCTCCACACTTGACATTTACCGTAGAGAGCTCGCAGTCTTGCCAGGTTTGACTAAGAAAAGGAAGTGCAAAGGTACTGCATGATTCATGAACAATAAATTGGAGGAAAATAACACAAAGAAATGAATTGGGCAAGGCAGGTAGTTTCCCTTTGGGGAAAAAGCCGTTGTTCTCAAATCTCCAGTTTTGTCCTATGTATGTTTATCCTATGACAGGGAGTAACCCCGGCAAGATTTCATCTGGTTCACAAATTAATCTGTAGCTTTCATAGGACAAAGAACTACTGAGGAAAAACAGAGATGGGATCCTCACCCTACAGGAGATTCTTGAACCTTCCAATAGTTTCCAAAGCTGCTGAAATCGGGTCAGAGGAAAGGATGCATTCAGACTCCAGGAGCAGTTTGTTGTAGGAATGTTATCTCTGATGGTACAACTTTCTGTACAGGATGCAGGCAATGTCAGGGCTGTGATAAATAAGGGACTCTGGCAGCTTTCATGCAACAGCAACAGCTACGCAACCTGTCCTGTTAGGAAAAACAGTTCCCTTTGGATGATCTATGTAACGTTCACGGCCCATTGCTCTTCCAAAATAAAGGTCTGGATTTTAAAATGTGTCCTATTTTGGATGTTCTTTGTGAATTTTCAGCTGATCTGTTGGTTGCATCAGAAGCTGTTCTTGGCTTTCAGGTGTCTCCACTCCCTGGCCAGTAATGCAGAGTTTTTCTGGCATACGCAGCTTCATCATCCCCTTTTCTCTCAGTTGTGACCAGTTTCAGTCATTTGGCCCTGATGCACTGACAAGGTGGAATGTCAGATAACGGATGATGAATGTATTCTGCAGCTATTTCCCACTGGCAGGCAACAGACTAGTCTGCGAATACAACGTGATGTTTGAGAGAAGCCTTTCTCCTCTGGAGTAACCCTTAGAATCATAGAATCACAGAATCATTAAGGTTGGAAAAGACCTCAAAGATCATGTAGTCCAACTGTCCGCTTACCACCAATATTGCCCACTAAATTGTGTCCCTTAGTACAATATCTATCTTTTCCTTAAATACCTCCAGGCACAGTGACTCTACCACCTCCCTTAGCCAACCTCTCCAATGCCCCACCACTCTTTTTGAGAAGAAATTCTTCCCAGTATCCAACCCAACCCTCCCCTGGTGCAAATTGAGGCTGTTTCCTTTTGTCCTATCGTTCCTTCGCTGGATGCAAAAATAAGTTGTGCTCAGCTTGGACAGGTTGAGCGCTGAACTGCAATGGCTTAGGAATGAGCCATACTTTTGGCAGTCCTCGCAAGTCTTGGCTGCCACCCCCACAGTAAGGAACAGACTTCTTCCATGCATACAGCACCATATATGTTTGGAAGAAGTGAGGGTAGGACAGCTTCAAATTTCTTTGTGCCAGTTTAGCTTTCTTTTGTAGCTTCAAATGAATTGATACGAGCTCTGTAGCATTAATGTGGACAAATTGCTCATCTTCTTGCCATGTTAAGTATACCTATACCTCTCACCTACCTTTGGTTTGTAAACTGTAATGCTTTTCCCTTTGGTAGCTGATGGCTTCATGATGTAGACAGGTGGTTGTCAGCATTTCTCCTCTTCACACTGGCTAACAATGACAGTGGCTTTGCAGTTAGTCAGCTAAGCCTCTAAACCTTTTAGAAACAAAAACAAGTCTTGTACACAAATTATGTCTATATAGACCAAGCTTTTAGAACTCCCTTGCTGAAGTTAGTTATCAGTTGAGTTTCTGGATTCCGTTGTCCAGTGTAGAGCTGTTTTATGTACAAAGTAAAATGAATGTTATCAATCCTGCATCTGAACTGGGAATATAAACGAATTTGAAAATTGCTGGGAGTTTTCTTTTTTCATCCTTTGGGATTTTGAGGCAGAGAGCACTTCTCAAGCCTAGCCGACATCCTGGTTTGAGTACGCTCTTTTGCCTTAAAGTGTAGGTAGATTTCTCTTTTTTTCCATCATTCCATTTTTTTTTCTAACATAGTTGTATTAATTGATTTGCCCATTCTTACTCTTTGTACTGTGAGGTAATTGGTTTGATGCTCTTTGTACAGTTTGTACTGGTACTGAGTCTTCATGATTAGAAGGTTGGTGATCCTTTGTTTTTATTGAATAACATGCCCAGAAGATTAAATACCCCAGTGCAGTGCATATAAAGAGATATCAGCTTGATTTTCAGTCCTCTTTTACCTCAGTGTTATTGCTACCAATCTTTCTCCCTAACCCAGATACTGTAGCAATGAAATGAACATATATATATGTATTCCATTCATATAGTTTAACAATATGGAGTGGTTTTTTAATATTTCTTTCTTTCTTTTTTCCAACTTCAAAATGGCTGACAAGAAAAATGGCTTAGGATAGTTAGAAAATCAGAGGAGTGAGAGAATGTCAGATGGTGAAAAAGTTATCTGGTTTTTTTTTGTTTGTTTTTATCACTTTTTACACTGGTGCATGTTGCAGCTACGTTGGGGTCTGCACTGGAAGATAACAAGTTAAAGGCAGCTTGTGAAAGGATATTCCTATGGAAACAGCTGAGCCTAGTTGAGTGCTCTGTTGTGTATAAAGAGTTCCAAGTAGAACAGCTCTTGTTTTTTGCTGATTCTGTGAATTCTTTAGTTGTTTTCTCTCACCTCGATGCTCTTCCATTACCCAGAGTCCTTGGTTTTCCCCTGTCAGCCAGAACTGGCGGAGCAGTATTCCAGGTCATTTCTCCCGTTACTATGAGCTCAATGCTGGGGAATGTAACACAGATTATAAAAATAGATTTGGCTGAGGTGGTATCACCATCTAGAGAGAATGAAATGAAGCATGAATCCCAGCTGAGAAGACAGATCAGTTCCACTAAACTTTGAAAGCACTAATACAACATAAGGCTTAGCAGCAGGAAATGATGGAGACCGCAGTCTCCCTGGAGATGGATGGTGATGCTCCCACCTTCCACCTGAGCAAGCAGCTGGGGTTTACGCCATAAAGAAGCTCAGTAGTTCCAGCCCAGGGGCACAGCAGCCACTTGCCCACATCATAGAGGGGTTCAGTAACACCAAGCAAGAGAGCAAGATTGTCCTGGCAGTTGTCTTCATGAGATTTTATCTTTCTGGAGAAGGACTGAGGGATCAATGCCTCTAGTTATGGCAAGGCCTATGTAGTCTGTTGTTTGAGAGGCTAACGTGTTCCTGGGTGAGTGAGTGCCCTGAAAAAGGGCTGTAATAGGAATAAAGTGAGAAACTGCAAAGAATGGAGAGAAAAAGCAAAAGCTCTCCTGGAGGTCAAAGAGAGGATAAAGTAAATGTTGAGAAAGCTCGGGCTGGGTTAGGCTGTGCAAAGGTAAGGAAGGAGAGCATTCTCTAGTCTAATGATATGGGAAAACAAAAGGGGGTCCGCAGACAATAAGTCTAACATTGAATGAAGTCTTAGATACAGCCAGGAGAGCAAGTGAATAAAAAAGGAGAAAAGGAGATCTGAACAAGTACATATCAGTTAATGTAAACAGTAGATAAAACTTCTTTGAGTGAGTAAATAAAGACTTCTGCAATGAAGTCCTTTGAGCTCATGAAGGTAAGTGGTATAAAATGCAACATGGATTCACCAAACACCGTGCCTAACTACCCTGATAGCTCTTACTTATGAAGTAATCTATCCTTCAGCAGAAGACACAGCACGTCCGAAGTCTGGACTTCAGTAAAGTACCTGAAAGCTGCCACGTGGAAATAATTATTTAAGCTGGATAAAATGAGGGAATAGTATATGAAGTGTCAAGTAGTGGAGGAGCTGGCTCAAAGGGGAGTTCAGCAATTTTATTCAAAAAGGAAGTAATGGAGTTGGGTAATACCTACAGACTGTGGATCTGGGGACTGATATTTGCAATGCTTTTGCTAAGAGTACTGGCCAAAAAGGAGAAATCTGCTATGAAGCTCACTGCTGAGGCAACATTTCCAGCCCTCATCAGTGCAGAGGAGGAAAGGCATGTCAGACACTGAGGACTGCAAAGTGATGTGGACTACAATGTTAAAAATAGACATGTAATACTAGAAAGTACCAGGTCATGCATGCGCCAAGAAAGTGTTGACAATTTTGGCTGCCAGCAAGGTGTTTATCAGTTGAAAGCAGAGAAGGAGAAAGATCTGAGTATCAGTCAATAAATAAAGCCCCCAGTATTATGTGGCATATAAATAGGCAAATGTGTTCTTAGGGTGTATCAGATGAGTGATTTCTGGCAGGGTTGTATGTTACGCTGATAAGACCTCATCTGGAAAGCTGTGCACAATTCAGATCATGCAGGTTTTGGAAAGATTAATCCAAACAGGGACAGGTGTGGAGACCTGGGAGATGATCAGTGCACTGAAGAGCTTATCTCATGAGAGGAAGGCTTGGTTTGTTTAGCACAGCAAAACAGAAGCTAGGAAAGATTAGGCTCTGTAAATGGTAAGCTAGGTAAACCGTGGCTCCCCGTTAACATACTAAGATTTAAAGAAGAGATGGATGAGTGTAGGTTAGAGTTTAATTAATTGAGTGTCACAGTGAACAAAGCTTCTGTGTACTTTTCTCCAGCTGCCTGGTTCACGTGCACTTACAGTCCTCTGGTTTTCGTGCTGCTGGGGTTGTGAACATCTCACCTAGATTTTTTACTGTGGTTCATTTCATCACAAAGTGATTAAAAAGTGAATGGATTCAAGTCTAAAAAAAAAAAAGTTTGAAAAATCACTCCAAGTGGACCTTTTCATTCCCTCCTTCCCCCCCCTCCTTCAAGTATTTGTCATATTTTCTTGCTTTCTATAGCTCTACCTGGCTTGACAGGTAGCTATTTTAACATCATGCAGCAGGCTTGCCCCATAGCATTCCTACTTTGTCTCAGAGTACATGTCCAGCCTGCGGCCAGCCTGTGCAGACTCCATTGCAGCTCTGGGTTTTTGCAGCTAGAACATCTCTCAACTAGGACATTTTAAGTTCTTTTAAGCATCTATTATCCCAAAACACTCAGATTCCCTTTTGCAGTCTGGCTCCCAGCAGGTTCTGCCAGTAGTGGCGAACGGGATAATGACGTAAGGTATTCTCTTGCTTTATTTACCTCCTATTTCTCCCAATTGCTCAATTTCCTCAGAAATTACAGTTCTGACTGTTGCATTTATTGTTCATTCACTGACTTATTCTTTAGGTCCTAATGTAAACGGGCTGGAAGAGCCCAGCCTTGCTAAGCGGTTGCGTGGCACACCTGAGCGAATTGAGCTGGAGAATTACCGACTGTCACTGCAACGGGAGGAGGAACTGGAAGAGGTTCCTGAGGAGACACTAGCAGAGCATAACCTCAGCAGTGTGCTGGACAAAGGAGCAGAGGAGGATGTGCCCAGCAGGTTAGTACTCTCGTCCGTAAGCTTTTTATATCCATCCCAACAGATTTTGGCCTATTGCTCACTCAGTTGTTGTTGTTCTTAACATGCTATTTACCAGGTTGCTTTTTCTAAAGTTCTTGAAAATGTTCCATGTGTGTATATAGTTATTTTTATGCTGTAATTTCTTATCTTTTCAATAACTTCCTGCCATTCTTAGCAGGTAACTGTAGTACCGCAGTGACATGAAGTTCAGTCCTAAGCTGGAAAGGAATTTCAGAATTCATTCATTCTTTCATTTATTTAGACAAATGATTCTTTTGAGAAAACAGAACATGGACTCAGATGGGAGGGAGTTCCAAAATTGTCTTTTTAAAAAATTTTTATCTGTTTTACATCACAATTCAACAATGTTTTTAGTTAAAAAACTCAAGTTTGGCACACGTAATCCTGACAGAGTGCTGCTGCGAAGCCTAGAGATCTTAGTGTGAAGAGGTGCTTACGGCTGTTAAAAAATATGTTACACCTTCACAAATGTCTCTTTTTATTTAAAGTGATGCGTAAACACATCAGAATCCAAGTATTTGCAGGTATAGCTGAAGGAAATAGTTGTTGCAGGAGTCATTGAGGGAGTATTTGATGAAGAATATCTTGCACTTCTTTAATTCTCAGTCTCTTGGTAGCGGTTTCTAATCATTGTAACAGTATCAACCCTTATATTTTCAGCTTTCATTCTGCCCATCAGTCTTCTTGAAATAAACTCAGACAGTGCTGTTACTGGTTTCCCAAGGTTTAGATCCTACAAACATATTCTAAGCATACATTACCTTCAGGTACAGGACTGTAGAAAAAAATGTTTTACTGCATTTATGCATGTGAAATTGAATTGGTGTGGTAAAGAATGCAGATATGTGCATTAAAATGTTTATAGGTAGTAAAAAATCTAAATTTGAAGAGGAAGCATCTAAAAATGGGCAACTGCTAATAGCCTGAGCTCTGCCAGTCTAGGCAGCGGGCCTGTAGATTTGGACTCATGAAGGTGTAGCTTAATAGGAGTGCCTTGGAACTGCTGATAAGTTGTATAGCAGTTTTCTCCAAAACCTAAATAATACTTTTCAATTAATTCCTTCACTTATTCTTTTCTTTAGAAGGTACTATTTTGACATATTTTACACGAGTGAGAACTTTGGTCTGGTTGAGTAATCATGAGAGAATTTAAAGGCAGATGCAAACTCTGTTTGCCTTACTGATCCCTCCTTTAGCTCCCAATTCAGGCCTAGAAATTATATCAGTGGGACAGTTTGGGCATTAGTAATATTGTGGGGTTTGTGGTCTGTTATGCTCATAGCTCTAAACCAAAATTCAGTAGTATGGAGTCCTATTATTATTTGTCATGATTCCAGTAAATCAGGACTTGGTGGTTATGTTCAGTAAATGTCAGATTTCCAAAGAAGAAGAATTGGTTAAAAAAGTAGAACTTTGGCGTTTTGGGATGAAGCTGTTGGTTATCTCCATGAGTTATTCTGCAGAATTGTGGAGACTGAGGCCATTACTTCATTAGGTTAGGTAGCTTGATTTCCTCTTGTAGGCATTGGCATGTGTTTAGTTAGCCATGTGGTTTGAATTGAACTAAGTATTTGTGCCTGTAATAGGTAGAATTGCTAGATTTTGCCTGTTCAAAGCAGTGTTTACTAGGGAAGTTCACACTTACAATAGAAAGGAAAGAAAAAAAATTACCAAATTCCCATTCAGTTTGACCTGGAGAAAATTTTATCTCAAAACCAAACACTGCAAGCAATTTAGTTAGAGCATCAATAAGGCTGTGTGGGCAAACATCACAGAATTTTCTAGATGATGTAGCTCTGTGTTGTATCTCTGCTCAGCTGTATCAACTGCCTGGTATTTCACAGAAAGAAGGGAAAAAAAAGGAAGAAGTCTCAGCACTTTTTCAGCAACAAAAGAAAAAAAATTGATTCCTGCAACAAGCCAACCAGAGCCCTGATTTGATCATCTTCATTGTCTGTGCAGAGCCGCAGGGTTAGGAGCAGGCGGAGGAAATGCAGGACTTTTTGTTCCCTCCGTGTCTTAAGGAGTAAGGGACTGAGCTTCAAGGTTCACCTGGATATGAACTCCAAAATCAGAGACAGTGCCATTGGGCACGCACCTTCCCTACGCACGTATGCACACATGCACATGAGCACACACTTTCCAGAGAGTTTTACAGAAGATTGTATTCTAAGGACATTTTCTCAAAACAGAGTTAATCTTCCATCAGCTCCTCAAGAGACAAAAATCATTTAAGCAATGACACTCTGACTATGCAGCATTTGAGAAAACTCTTTACATGCCTTACTCATTGAGTTTAGCTTGCAGTAATGTGCAATATGTCATCTGCACTTGTGGTGTAATCCTCTGTTATGGTGACCTTTCAAAGGAGCGTGACAGGACAGTGCATGTGGTGTTGACTTGTATTATAGAATCACAGAACACCTTGGGTTGGAAGGGACATTAAAGCCCACCCAGTCCCAACCCCCTGCCATGGGCAGGGCTGCCACCCAGCAGCTCAGGCTGCCCAGGGCCCCATCCAACCTGGCCTTGAATGCCCCCAGGGATGGGGCACCCACAGCTTCTCTGGGCAGCTGTGCCAGGGCCTCACTGCCCTCTGAGTGAGAAAAGGAGGATGGCAAAGGAATGGAAGAGGTTCACTTCCACAGTTCAGGTTCCTTTCCACAGCACTGCATCTGTGTAGGAACATCTCTTCAAAGGGCTATTCAACTGCTTATAGAATTCCATAAAGTAACCAACTTTACTGTTTGATTGCCACTTTGTAAGAAAGAAAAAAGAAAAGAAAAAAAAGAAGTGTCACCTGTTGAATTATTTCTTGGGGCACATAATCAGCAAGCTGAAAGGAATGGCCATTATACCAGGTCATCCCGCTGCTCTTTCAGATTCTCATTTCTCAGTATTCAAAGGTCAAACAAAAAGCAGGTTATAAATAAAAGCCATGGAAGGTGAAGTGAGCTGTGTGGTAAAGAATGCATGTCGTCAGTATTACATGAGATAAGCCGGCTGGTTGAAGAGCTTGTCCCACTCAGCAGTCATGGTAACAGTTGGAGCAGCAGTAAACCTTGCTGACAGCCCATGAACAAGCCAGCGTGCAGCACCTGTCAGGTTTATTTCCATACTAAAGGGCAGGAAAGTGTGCTGCTAATCGGGGAGCAGGGAGGATGGAAACATCACTTTTATCTCTGTGAGCATACCTGTGTAAAGCTTTTGGAATATACTCCATTCTCCTGGAATATACGTGGAGTCCACGGCACGCAGCTGTGTTTAGCATGTGAAAAAAGAGACAGCCCATTAAAAATAAGTATTCAATCTATGCTGTGAAAATGTGGCTTATAACTTTAGCTTTTCATGAATGTCAAAATAATTTTATATATATGCAGTAGAACTTTCAAAGCCCGTGGACAAAAGCAAGTGACAGTCCAGACATGAAAAAATGATGTTTTCTTCATTAACTCCACTATCAAAACCAGTCTCTCATACTAGCAGCTGAATAAAATTACATAAGTATGATAGGTTCATGTAGTGGTAGAATAACTTAACGTTCTAAGCCTGAAAATGTTTATTTACGATACAAAATAAAGGGTGTTGCTGTACGTTGTTATTGTAAAGCATCAGTTTGTCACATATGATGCTCATATAACGAAAATCTTATGTGTAGGGAGAAGAATTGCAACGTCAATAGGAGGTATATTTTATAGACCTGAATGCAATTTAAACTTCATCCTTTGCTATTTTTAGCTTTTCTGTTTTCTCTCTCATTGTTTATGTGGAAGGGGTTCTGCCAAAGGTATCATCAGTTGGTTGCCTGCAGTGATAGTTCCGTAAGGAAGCAGCAGCAGCAGAACACTGCTCTCAAATGATTCACCTAAATTTTAGCCGTAGTAGCTTTGTCCTTCGAATGAGATGAATTTGGGCCTACTAACGTTTATATGGGAAACATCCAACTGCTGCTCTAGTAAATGCAGTTCTTTTCTGACAATGTTCTATTAAGGAAAAATAAAGAAAGAATACTTTGTCACCATGTGGATGCGTTCTCTGAAGGTGTTACGGTTCACATTTGTTTTCCAATGACATGCAACCATCTTTCTTCCCAGTATCTCTAAGTAGTCCAGCATGTAAGAATGAGCTAGATGCAGTGTCATTGAATAGACAACGACAGGTCTATAGACAATTTCTTGTCCCTACTGCCTATACAGAAGAACTGCTAGAATCAAAGAGAGATGCCTACTAAGGAGCACCAATGATTTATTGTATTGCATGTTTTAGACTTCACTGTGAGAATAATGAGCTCATCATTGTAATTACACTGCTTCCTATGGTTTTTTGTCACTGTGTACACTCTGTACTTAATTGGATACATATGATAATTCTATCTGTTTCCCTCAGCAAATTTGCATATGATACCAAGCTGAGCAGTGCAGTTGACACAGTAGAGGGAAGGGATGCCATCCAGAAGGACCCGGACACGCTTGAGAGGTGGGCCCATGCCAACCTCATGAAGTTCAATAAGGCTCAGTGCAAGGTCCTGCAGCGGGGTCAGGGCAATCCCAAGCACAGATACAGGCTGGGCAGAGAATGGCTTGAGAGAAGCCCTGAAGAGAAGGATTTGGGAGTATCGGTTGATGAAAGATTTAACATGAGGCAGCAGTGTGCACTTCCAGCCCAGAAGGCCAACTGTATCCTGGGTTGCATTAAGAGAAGCATGACCAGCAGGTCAAGGGAGGTGATTCTGCCCACCTACTCTGCTCTCGTGAGACCTCATCTGGAATACTGTGCCCAGTTCTGGAGCCCCCAACACAAGGACATAGAGCAGGTCCAGAGGAGGGCCATGAAGACGATCAGATCAGGGGGCTGGAGCACCTTCCCTATGAGGACAGGCTGAGTGCTGGGGCTTTTCAGTCTGGAGAAGAGGAGGCATTAGAGTACCTGAAGGGGTCCTACAGGAGAGCTGGGGAGGGCATATAGTGAGGGGAAATGATTTCAGACTGGAAGAGGGTAGATTTAGACTAGATATTAGCAGGAAATCCTTTACTGTGAGGGTGGTGAGAGATGTCAGCAGGTTACCCAGCGAGGTTGTGGATGCCTCCTCTCTGGAAGCATTCAAGGCCAGGCTGGATGGGGCTTTGAGCAACCTGGTCTAGAGGGAGGTATCCCTGCCTGTAGCAGGGAGAGGTTGGAACTAGATGATCTTAGTGGTCCCTTCCAACCCAAACCATTCTATGATTCTGTTTAGAAAAGTGAGGAATTTAGCATTTTTTTTTCCAGCTTTCCTTAGCTCTCACATGCTGTATCTTTGGCACCTGATAGTTGTGCTGTGTGTTCTTTCTACTCATAAAGTCTTCTGTAGTTGTCCCCAGCAAGTGCCAAAAACATCTTAGCTATCCAAAACGCTAGCAGAAGCTGCCATTATCCAAAGATGTGACCTTCTACGTTACGGTACTGCCAAGCACTCTTGCGCCAGTTTATCTGAAGCAATGTGGTATTAGGAAGGTCACTTCTCTCCACTGTATGATCACGCACTGTAATAATTAATACTGCACAAATATTTGGGCATGGCTTCACAAGCACTTTTATGTCACCTTGTTTGAAAGGACCACACTACAGGCCACACATAGTGCTGTCACTGAAAATGCATACGAAATATTGAAAGCAGAAAATTAGTATTATGGTTTCCATTGTGTGTATCGGACTTGTATGTATTGAAATGACTTGTCAGTGATCCAGGGCTGATCTAGGAAACATTTACTAGTGGTTTCTTCATCTTTTTTTTTTTTTTTTTAAACCTTTACAGCAGTTCAGAGTCTGAGATGGAGGAGGAAGATGAAGATGAAGATGATGAACTGCTGCTGCCTCAGCAACCCCCTTCAGACTTGGGAGGTGTGCCATGGAAAGAGGCTGTGCGCATCCATGCCCTATTGAAGGGGAAGAGTGAAGAAGAGATCGAGGCCGAGGAAAATCATGAGTACGATGACAAAGAAGAAGATGAGGAAGAGGAGGACGATGAGGAGTATGAAGAGGAGTCTAGCGAAGGTTAGACATATTGATTTGTCCTTTTCTTCCACTAGACAACAGAGAAGACTGGGCTGTGTACTTCTTATTCTGCAGATCGAGCCTTGGAAAACTTTCTTTCTCCTTTCGCTTTTTTACTACGTTGGTTTTTGAGGGAGTTATTGTTGAGGGAAGCTTTAAACTGTCCATTCTGGATACAGAAAGAACTTCCCCCATGGAGCACTTGCTGTGCTAGTACCAGCACAGTATGCTGTCCATACACCATGCCAACATGTGCAACTCACAGCTTTGTGACAGTGTATTGTTTTATTGTTATTTATTATTTTTATTGGGAATTGGATTTGAATGGACTCTTTGTTCCTTGATGACAAGAACTGGAAGCACTGTGGAGGCAGTGTTTTCAGTGCTGCGGGGTGCTTCGCTCAGGGGTAGTGCCCTCACTGACAGCAGGACATGCCAGAAGAATCTGCTTTTAGCTCTCCTTTGTTAAAAGACAACCTTGAGAAGTTCAGGGAATTCAGAGGATTCTTGTTCTCACTCTGAGGGATTTCTGTGGAAAATCTTAGGGAAAGACTCCTTCCCCTGTGTGTTTGTCTCAGTCATCAAAATGCAGAGTTTGTGCTAAGAACAGACATTTTCAGTGTTTCACCACCATTCCAGTTTTCTCACTGATGTTGTCTTTGTCTTTATACTTGCATTTCCCTTCTGTGAAGACTTGTAGACTCCAAAGAGCTTCTTCACAAAGGGCTTTGATGACCTACTGCCACACTGGTCCTGTTGTGTTAGGTCTTAGTGGCAGTTTTGCTCATCGGGTCAGCAGGCTGCTTGCCTGTTTTTTGAACGCAGGAACTGTGAAAGTCAGGCCTGCTTTGTTAATGCAGTAACATGCATGTTTAGTCTGCTAAATCTTGGTGTGCTCAGACAGATGGGGTTTTTTTTGAACACTTTTCCTGCTACACACAGTAGGAATAAGGGGTCTTGGTGGATTTCCAGTTGGTCTTTCTTTCTGATGCTGTCCTTTCTCTTTCTTTCCTTCTTTCTCTCTCTCTCCATTGCTTGTGTGTGTACACACGTGTGTCTGATGTGATATATGGATGTGTGGTTCCCTCTGCTGTAGAGGGAGAGTATTGCCCTTGGGAGAAAGAGCTGCAGCAAGGCCTCTGGCTTCAACGTCTCTCAAATGAAGAGGACACGGGTACATTTAAAGGTACCCATATGCTATTTCCACTTCCCCTAAGTATGGGGGGAATGTTTTAAAGAGCAGGTCCCACACGAGAAGATTCTGTGTTTTACATAATTACTTTACCAGCTTTCTAAATATTGATTTGATAGCAGTTGTTACCTTCATCTCCTGATTAAAGCACCATGCCCCAGTCCTGACAATGCTGCTGATTTTAGGAAAAAAAAAATAGTTGCCCAGCACTTGAGGGTATCCAGAAAGCCTGGACAATTTGCAACTGTAATGTGCATGAACAGTGGCCCCCACACATTTAGGAGCTTCAGGTTTGGTCCATACACACACACAGACATACTGCACACCTGTGCAATATGTCAGACATGTGGGACACATCCAGAGTGCTGCGATTGTGTGGGCAAACTTGCATTTTTTGTTATTGTCCTTTGTGACTGTGTGTTTGTGGGGATAGTCTACTGGGAAGCTAATCAAATGGTGGAAATCCCTCAGAAGTTTCGATCATAAAGTGGGCATGAGATGAACCTGACATCCCTATCCAACTAGTTGTGCTGTTTTCCATCATGCGTTTTGTTGCGGTTTATTTCTGATGGTTGTTTTTTGTTTTTTTGAAGCACTTGGTCCTAATAGCTTGTTAATCCCTTAGTCCCTCAATGTGGTTCATTAGAGCCAGAATTCATAAGAGGAGAACCCAAGTGCCTTACTGCAGGTAAGAGGGCCTACCCATTCACCTAACTGCCTATTCTGCAGCGTATGGTTGTAACAACTGTAGCTTAGCTTCTGACCTTTTTTTTTTTCCTTAAAAAAAAAAAAAGAAGTTATGCTTTTTTTCCAAATTAACTTTTCTGGTGTTAAGAATGAGAAGTATTAGTAAGGTGGCTGAAGAGCATAAATGAAGCTGTTGTAGCTGCTACTGTTCTCTAGACCTGGATTCCAAGGAGTTGATTAGAGAGTGGCTTCTCGCTCCATTTAAAGTTAATCATCCAAAGTTAATCATCCAGACTGCTCGCTTCTTAGAAAGTGCTGCAGTGGGCCCGGAGGGGAAAGCTACCTTTCCATATGTAAGTGGAATTAGCCTACTTCCTGTAGAACTTAGCAGGCAGTCTTGAGAGAGGGCTACACCAAGTGTCTCTTGAAATTCTCAAGCATTTAGATCTCAAGGAAATATCAGGTTTGCCTGTCAGCCAAGCAGCACTCCTGCACAGTTGGCCGTGCTGTTTAAACTGCTATTTATTTACTGGAAAAGGTGAAAAGGATCTACGTCCTAAGTGGGACGGGCCCAGGCCTCTGTTTGGAGGCTTGTGGGGGGAACTGAAGGTATGTTACGCTAGTCTAAATCCCAGAGAAATCCATTTTAAAACATAGAGATCACGTGGGACCTGCTCTTTCCTAGCCTTGCTGAGTGACTATATACTTCTCAGCCATTGCTGGCAAACCTAAACCGTTTAACACAAAATTTTGTTTGGCAATGCAAATGCTAACTTCTACTCATCTTGGGGCCTGCATGTGAGTGCTTTGGTCTGCGGTGAGAAAAGCCCAGAACTCTGTCCCTGCAAGATGTCCTCTGGTTTGTGCTGATTGATAAGAAAGCTCTCTGATGAGGTAACAGAGACCTAAAACTGCTGAATCCTTGGCTAAATTGTGAATTCCGCTCTGCATTTGAGTTTGTGCATCTGACCCCTTTTCCTCTTTAATAACCAACAGGTAATTCTGTCCTTCCTGCAGTTCCTTCTGCCTGTTTCTTCTGCAGTTTTGATGCCAAATGTCACAAACAGTCATTTCTGAAACGGAAGTCTCAAACACTTTGTCGTTTCTGGGGAAAACATGGCTGGGAAAGAGGACCTTTGTTAAAACAAGACAGCAGGAAATGATGAGTGTAACTTCTAAATGCTGCTGATGTTTCTTATTTCCTTCAAACACTAGTACACAACATGAAAACCTAATTGTTTTTGAGGCTTTTAACTGCTGAAGCAGTGTTGGCCCTACGTAGGGGGTAATCAGCTGTTTTAAAAATTGGCTTACTGCTTATGAAGTAAGTGGCATTTTACTTTTCAGAATGGATCGTTTGCTTCTGAAGACCACTCCAGAAGACACTGAACACCTTGTTCCCTGTAGAATAAGTTGGGGTTTTTTATGGGTAAATAAAACCGGAGCTGTAGTCCCATAACTAGCAGCAACAGAGGTAGGGTCTGTCAATATGATATGCAGCAGGTTAGATGTTTCCAACATGGGTGATTTGCAGCAGTTAAGCAGTTGCTTATCAGTTGCTTCAGTAGTGCGCCCATTGTTCTCTTTGACTATCCATGTCTGAGTGTTGTATAGGCAGATAACTGGGGAGTAACGCGATCTACTTTAAACAAATTCATTTCTGTAACAGGAAGTCCCTTGTGAGGAAGTGGAGACGCTATTAAGTCATAATGAAAATACTGATGTTCTTCGGAAAAAGAATTGTACCCTTTGAACAAGCCTTTTAGTGCAAAGTAGCAGGATTGCAGTGTACTATTTTAAGCGTGCATACACATCCACACGCATGAAAAACTCTGAGATCCATCATGTAATTTAATTCACAAGGAGGTACTATCCAGCATAAATAGGAGTAGTTAACCCAATAGTAGGGCATGAAAGACCTTTTGGTTTGGTGCCTCAAGCTACAGTGCAGACTGTCCTTTAAAAGCAAGATGTCTTTGGCAATAATCATGAAGAATAGGCTGAAGGAGCTGGAAATTTCTGCTACATTGGTATTTACATACCACATGTCTGTTGGACACCCAGGGAATGTCTTTCATTTCAGTGAAGCTGCTTGCAATAGGCATAATCTGCAATGATGTTTTTGATAGCATCTCTTTGCCTCTGGAATGGCATTATTGAGCTTTGGTGGGGAGTCTGAAGAGCTCTGTGTTAGTGTATGTGTGCACACAATGCTGAACTTTTTCTGTCTTGCAAACTGTCTTAGCCAGTAATACCTTCTTTTCTTTTTTCTTATTTCCTTTCCTATGATGTGTTACCTTTCCTTTCCATTGTTGTCCCATCTCTTCCTTCCTGTCTTTCATTCCACCCTGACTGCGTCCTGGTATGCCATCCCCTCCTCCATCTGCTAGCTGGAAACCTTAGGCTGCAGCAGATTGTAAATCCGGTTGATCCTCTGGAGATTCTGGCAGATGTGCACTGGACACACATCCGTGAAAAAGAGGAGGAGGAAAAAATGGTCCCAGCCTCCAAGTCCTCCACCTCCAGAGGTAATCTTCCCCTGCCCTGCACCATCAGCTCCTAGATCTCAGCTGCAGCTGTTTAACCCTGTTGCTTCTGTGCCCTTCAAGAGCAGTGGACAGTAGGGACAGCTGTGGTCCAAAGGAACCGCTTTCTGAAATTACACTTGGTTAAACATTTTGCTTTTCAGGTCAGTGTGTACTTAAAATGAGTGCTTCCTCAGCCCTGCGTTGGTGTGACTTCTGAGCTGTTCGTGTGCCTGCTCTGGCTCCGTAGCATTCTTCTCATTGTACAGAGTACTGGTAATCAGGTCCTGGTAACTGACTTCAGGGGTATCAGTGCTTTCTGTGGCAGAGAGGACTCTATGCCTCTTCAGAGGAAGTTAAAGGCTTATATTGTGTACCTGCTACAGCAAAGATCAGAGTTGGCTTCTGTATTGAGCCTATCTCTCCACAGCTGTTTTTCAAACTGTGTAACTGCACCTAGTGTCACTGGTGAATGGTGGAGTTCCAAAGGCTTGCATATCTCACCATGGGTTATGTAGACTCCTTGTATTGAAGACTGGACAGTATATCTATTTTTTAAAGTGAGGTGTGAGCTTTTTGGATTGACAGTTGCTTAAAGGAGAACTTTGGAAGGGGAATGTGCTAACAGTCTAGCAGTCTTATAAACACCTTCTGTGAGTCCCTGCAGCCCTTATTCTAGACTGCATTACAGTGTGTCTTAAGGTAAGTGTGTTGTAGGTGCTTTCCCTGTGCAGAAGGCTGAGCTTAGTTAAAACTAACGATGCTGTTACTGAATGGCTCTCTTCTATCAAAGCCTTGTAACTACTGTGGCAGAATTGCAGGGGGAGTAAGTATGTTGTGAGAAGGGATGTCTTTCACAGGAAATATGAGATTAAGCTCTGATCTGTATTACAGAACCCTAGGGCTTTACCTCATCTTGCCTGATCACATTCCATTCCAGATAATGATCTTTTCCTCATATTTCTAGATAGCTTTTCTTTTGTTGTTTTTTTTTTTTTAAATCATGATCCAACTTGATACACAGTTCCAGTTCAGTTCAGCCACGCTTACAGTTGCAGTTTGCAGGATGCATTTGGGATTTTCTGGTGTGAAAACAGCTCCCTGCAAGTAAGAAGCATGCAGCGTTCCACTCTCTGTAATATTCAGTAGTCCTAGAGCTCTCGCTTTAAGAACAACATTTAAAAAGAAGTCATATTTTCATAAGCTTACCACGACTGAGGTTGCTTTAGCTTCAGCCCAAGGGTCTGTGACACTGTAGTTTTTGAATTCTTTCTGTCAGATGACGTTTTATAGTTCCACTTTTCTGCATTGTACACCTGCCAGCAAAACAGAGGGAAACCTGCGCTGATCCTTCCAAGTTGATTGTGGTCTTTCCAGCTTCTCTTGGGAAGCAGAACAATAATATTTCCTTCTCTTCCCTTCAAATTAGGCCAGACTAGGAAAACCTTGATCAGTAGATGAGCTCCTTCGGTTACACTCTGATACAGTCCAGGTAGTTTGTTTTCTGCACGGACTGTCACAAAGCACTTGTGGGTAGGCTCTAAGCTTTCCATCTGAGTTCAGTAGACAAACTTGTCTCTGTCTGAGCTGAGCTATGAGGTGCTTGGAGAGCTTACCAGGGAATTGGTGGCGGAGGGGTTTGTTCTGAAGGCTGGGGCTGTGTGGCAGCACACAGAAGCCCCTACCACTGTGCTGTAGTGCCCCTTCTTATCTGCAGGCCTTCAAACCCAGGCAGCTCAGTTCCTGCAGCTGCGGGTTTCCTTCCTGTACAGAGTTTCAGGTGAAGCACAGCAGCAGCAACCTGTGGGTCAGATGCTGCATTTTTCTCACTGTGTATTTACGTGGCAGAGCCTAAGGGTTTGGCCCTTGACTTTTGTCTGCTCTCTCTATTTTAATCCTGAGCCTACAATCTGTTGTTTAACATCTCATAGGTTTTGTTCCTGTATTTCTAAGCGAAGACTCTCCCTTTGTCACTTTTCTGACTTAGGCGCTTACCGATGGTCTAATTTTGACTTCTTATAATTTGTTGTTTTTTAAATTCAGCGTCCGACCTTCCCTCCGTACGCCATGAGGCGGTACAGGCGTGGCTGGAGACGGTCCCTGGAGGTAGTTTGGTGATGTTAAATGTATTCCAATGCACAATAACCCTGCCCGTCTCTTCTCCATGCCTTCAGCAGCTGAGCTGGTACTTTAACCCTGGACTTACAGCCCTATCGCTACTGCATGACGGGAAGTGGAGGGAGGGAGGGGAGTGTGCATGCACACCTTGCTCAGACAGCCCGTTCTTGCATGAACTCAGTGTTTGTTGTAACCCTTCTGAAGGGAGGCCAAATAGAGAGGTTATCTTTGGTGTAATGAAGGAGGCACATCTAGTTGAGTGTTTTGATTCTCTTTGTATAGTGAAAAGTAGACCAGGTGTTATTCTCCCTGCTCCTTGACTACAAGAACGTGGGGCTTTCTTGCAGTCAGAAGGTTAAGGGACAGGGTGCTGAATGCAATAGCAGTCATCTATAGCAACTGCAGACTAGCTATCTGATGAAGAAGACAAGAAAGAAGATTAAGGTTGAAGGTGGGATCTTTAAGAATAATGATGGCTGTTGGCTTTTGCTTGGGGATCCACATATCTAGGAAAGCCTCAGTAAAGCTGAAGGATGGTAGGTAGAGCTCTCTTGCTTTTGTTGTGCAGTCATCTAAGCTGTGTTATAAAACTGATGATTCTGGGACTAGAGTTGAGGGAGTAGATTTCTGTAAGCAATGCAAGTATCTAAACTAGAGGAACAGAAGTAGTTACAGATACGTAGTAGATCTGCAGCGAAGTTGCTTTGGCACATCAGAATAGCTAGCTCATCTATACAACTTTGCTGCTGTTGCTGCTTTGGCAAGAGAGCAGTGGTTTACAAGATAGCTGCACATCGTGCAGCCTGCTCCTGGCTGCTAGCTGATACAAGCAAAGTGCTCATCCCAGTTTCTGGCTGCCATAGTGCGTAGCTTCTGAGTTATTGTGTGACAGCTTTTGGCCTCTTGCTTCTTATCCTAACTGCGTATACGTATATGCACAGTATATGTATAATATAACCGACCACCTGCAAGCTCTCCGTGTCCCTCAAAATGGGATCCCCCTTGCTCCAAGTCGTTCCTTGTCTGTGCGTCCATAATCTTCACTCGAGGTTTGTATACCAACGTATTTAAGAGCTGATTTTCTCTTCTCCCTCCAACACTCCCTGTGTGTATTGTGTCCCCTCATGGTTTCTGGATCTGAAGACAAACATGCACATAGTGGGATCAGATATTCCTAACGTCAGGTTACATTTCTATGGGTTTTGATTAAGATTACTCATGTTTGCTGTTATCATAAAACCATCCCATGACATTATTATTCCCTAAACAACATAGGCTAGTGCATACTTCATCAACAATCAGACACGATCTGTTTTGTTCAGTACATTTATATATGCCTCTCTGGGAAGTCCAGCCTTTGCTGTGTGACTCAGTCTCCTATACTCTAATTCTGTAAGACTGTATTTTATAAGCCTGTGGTGTAAGGGAATAGGCCAGTGTTGTATCACAAGTAAGCACAATTGCCTTTTCACAGTAGTTGACAAAATAAATTAACGCATATGTTTGTCTGTAATGATACTACAGAGGGAAGAAGCATAGAAAAGGTACCTTGTAGAAAAGGTTGAATGTATATGACAAGCCCTCCACTGAAGGCTATATTTTGAGATCAGTGAACAACAGAAAGAGGAGAGACTGTAAGACCTCAGTTTTAGGAAGGGTTGGTTTATTTTCAGGATTGTCTTAATTAGTAATGCTAACATATCTGTGGTCCCAAATGCCCAATCTTCAGTGGCAAATAAAAAGATCGGTGTCCACTATCTGACTCTGAAGAAAGATGACACAGTGTGATCCACACCGATAGGGCTAAAATTCCTTGTCATCCAGAACTGGGGGAATGCATCCAGACTCCTACTGGAAACAGCCTCCAACTCTACTGTGGGAAACTGCTAGGAGCCCTCCTAGAAAGGACAGTGTGACTATGTGTGCATGCAGGTCCAGAGGCTTGCAGTGAATAGTTTACTGTAAAAGAGTGACCAGGAATCATTGTTGAAGGATTGGGTGCTACATGTATAGTTAGCAAACATTGTGCATGATGACACATGCTGACTGTGTATGCATTTGCAATAGGTGGATATATAACAGAGTTAAATGACCCGCTGCACAAAGCTAAAAATGTAGTTCATTGACTCTACTGTGAAAAATCTGGAAGTGCTTCTTTATATTTAAATCATGTTTGAAATTATGGCATTCTGTGAAAATGCTTAATGAAGAAAATCGTAGTTAAACATTCATAGCATTAGAGATGGGTCAGGGTGTTGTGGGTTGTGGGTTTTTTTTGTAGTTGTTGGGTATTTTTTTGTGGGGTTGTTTTTTTGTTTGCTTTTAAGTTATTCTAATATCATTTATTAATGAAATGTAGACCTCATAGCTTGGTCTTCTCTCTTCCCGTGACTAAATACTGCTACAGCTGCCAATGTCAAATGCCAAAGAGAGCCACAGCTGCCCAGAGCTTAACATTTTCCACATGTAATAAAGTTCAGTCCTAGTGCTAGACTACTCATCTCTGACTTACATCCTCAAAAGCCTGTTTCAATTTCTAGATGAATAGTTGTGGTACACTGTGAGATTTCAGTTTTCACCTAATACACGTGTGCTATGAAGTGATAGTGATTTACTGGAAAAATAGTAAACGTAGTTCTGGTTTGGTGGCCTCTCAGTCCCCTTCTTGTTGAATTTTTTCAGAAGGCCTTCTTCTCAGAAAAGTCCTGGCAGCTCTCACTGCAAATGCCTTACAGAATCCCAAGGCGCAGGCACTCCCTTCTTTCTTGGAGTTTGAAAGTATCATTTCAGATTACGTCCTTCTAGCTGACACACTTCAGAATTTCATGTTCTGGCAGTAATAAATAAACATGTCCACTATGATTTCAGTTTAATGTATGCCCTATTCACCGTATAGATATTTTTCTTTTCTCTAAATATTGGAATATATTCTAGCTTCGTGTGAGGATAATGGTGTGGAGGATGAGCTGGGCACAGAGCCTGCAGACACTGAAGGACAGGCGGGTGAAGAGGGAGACACGGGTGCAGAGCTGGATGACGGTAGGGTACCTCTGTGCATCTTGTGAGCCTCTTATGTCAACAGAATTGTATTGATATAAAACACTTTGTATGAAGGTACTTAAGCCTTATCATGTTTTTACTAGGAGTTTCTTTCAAATAGTCTAGAGGGAGCCAGGCTTGAAGGACAAAAAGAAACAGAAAAACCTCTGTGCTATGGGTTGTAGAACAAATTTCTTGCATCCTTTCCCCATCTGCTGTTTAGAGGACTCAGTCTTGTGTTCATGTTCAGTATAAATAACAAAAATAGAAGTAAATTTGTGAAGAGGTGATAGTGCTGTACTAGAAATCTTCTGCTAGTGTAGAAAGAGCTGCACATGCCAGAAAGCATTGAGAAGTTTTTAGAAAACTGAGAAGCTATAACATCAACTACCTCTTTAGTACTTTCTAGCGATGATCTATCATGTACTACTTAAGTGACTGTTACAGCCACTTAAGAAAGGAAGTAAAACATTTAAGCATTCATGTTATGAAAGTGATTAGCACCATCTGAATGGAAAGAAAGAATTATGAAAGACTTTGAAAATAATAAACAGATGTCCTGATGGACTTGCATCCAAGATATCTTCTTTTTTTTTTTTATTTCCCTTCCTGCCCAACCTGTTATTAATGACCAGATGACATCCCATCTGATGCAGAAGCCGAATATCGCTTACATCGAAGCAACGTAGAAGAGCCAGGACTAAAAGTTTCTGAAGATGAAGAAGGAGCAGAGGATGCTTCTTGCAGCGTGTCAGAAGGTAATAGCTTTCCCACCACTGTTTGAATGATTGTAATTGCCTTCTGGGTATACATTTATTTAATATTTTAAACATGTTGGATTTCAACCAACTTCTCTCAGTGGCAAGGTATATGCCTGCATAAACATTTTGTGAAGAGTGTTACGAGTCCATTGATTACAGCTTTGGAAAGAGTGAGAGCCCATCTAACTGCTGCTTCTTGTAGAAGCTTTTATACAAAAAATTTTACTGCTTTGAACATTTACAAAATTTTGATGAGGTTCCAGATGCCTAACCTAGAATTTGTAAGACGCTGTGGAATTTGTCACTACTTGCTGTGTGTAACATTGAAAATTTGGAATACAGCAGTCTCATTTGTTTTCTTAAACATATTTTTGCTTTCTGTAGATCCTTGCAAGGCGTCCGCTCCTAACCAGTCAACTAATGACATTGTTCTTCCTCTGTCTCCAGCTGATAGTCTCAAAGCAGAACAAGTAGAGGTAAGAAAGGGGATCATTCAAGTTTTCTACTTAGAACCTGAAGTTCAATAGTACAGTTTGGTTGGATAAACTATTGAGAACTGACAGCCATGCTCTTTTCTGGTTTCCGGTCTCCATAATCGGTGTTCTTGAAATTTGACTTTATGTAGACTTAAAAAATAATGTACTGTCTTTTTTTTCTACTTTTAGAGTGTAGTGACTCTGTCACAGTCACCCAAGTTCCCATCACAAAATGCAAAAAGAATTAAAGAGGATATTTTCATTTCAATCTAGTTAACAAGAAGTATATTGTATATGATGCATAATGGGAGTCATCAGTGAGCTGTTTTTTGTTTGTCCTGGTTTGGGTATACTTTCTGTACCAAAACCAGATTCTGTACTAATCTTATTTGTATTACTTATTTTGTAGTAATGAAGTGCTTACTTTTTCCAGGGTAACAACATAGTTCAGCCGAAGGAAGCTGAGCTATTTAATGTTGTACTGTTAGCCCTGAAGTCGGCATGCAAGCTTACTGTGGCATTTCCAGCTAATAGGATGCAACAGCAGAAAGTCTATCGCCCTTAAGATGTTTATTTCAAACATTTATCCCCAGTGTTTTGCTTAATCACTGCTTAATGATTTGACTTTCCTAGAGAGTTTTGTTATAAACCATTTTAATTGCACAATGGACAGATGACGGGATAAGGCTAGTTTGCTGACAGCAATTGTCGACAACATTGTCTATTAAAATGGAGGGTAATTATTTTTTCAGACCGATCCAATGATTCTATAAGACAAAGTTATACTTCACATCAGGATAATGCCCGAATGCAGTACTTAAAGACCTGAGTGTTTAATATGTTGTAGGAGCACACAGATAGAGAAGTTCATTCTCTAGTGGTCATGTGACAGTTGAACTAAAATTCCGGCTTTCAGAAGAAAGCTGGTGCAAAAGATACCATCGGAAAGATAATATCAGAACTCAGTAAGAGGAGTCCCCTGCCAAAAGGTTAGATATTAAAACAAAGAATCGTACTGCTGAGTAATATGGCAGTTTGCCTAATTTACTCTTAAAGCACCCCTTGCTTTAAAAAAATGTTGCAGCTGCAGTAGATGCAAGCCAGCAGAAACTGCTGTGCTGATGAGAGCTCGAGAGAGTTGAATGAATCTGTCTGAGATGAGGGACTACTGATATATACTTACTAGCTACTTAACTAATATACTGCTTATTAGTAGCTTGTGGTAGCAATGGTAATGGGAGCACAGTTGGACTAGATGATCTTTTAGGTCCTTTCCAACCTTGTGATTCTACGATTCTATACACAGTTGGATATTGAAAGGGAGAGTGGGAAAAGATTGAAACAGATATCTAGAGTTTAGTGTTCTTTTTGTTTCAAAAGTTAAATTTGCCTTATTGTTTGTTGTCAACAAAGGAGAGTTTTATACAATTGGATGTCTGCACCTGAGAAGGAATCCTAAGTGACGTTCAAGGCCTGGGAGTGAGATGCAATTTGTGGGTTTTTTTTTTTTCCATATTTTAATACTTGGAAGGTTTGGCAGCAAAAATGGAACAGCATTCTAATGTGTCCAGTGACTACTAATATTTTATTATATATTATTTTATTTTATTGTATTTATTAGGATGTAAAAGATCCCCTGGCTGCAGTAAAATCTCCAGAGGCACGCTTTTTCCCTGAGCTTTTCCTTCTTGAGGAAGGACCAAAGGATGACATTCCCAAAGACAGAAAAGCTAAAAGCCCTTCTGTGCCACTCTCTCCGGTATTATCTCAGCCAGTTGCATCACCAGAAACTACTGCACCTACATCTCCAGCAGAATCTCAGCCAGCAGCACCAAAATTGGCTTCATCTCCAACATCTTCTCAAAAGCCCATCTGTTCACAGCCTTTGCCTTCTGCCGAAACATCCATTCCATCCCCAGTGGAGCCTCCAGTATGTTTCCAGCCTGGCCCAGCCTTAACGTCTACTCCTCTAGCTAAACTGGTCCTTAGGAACCAGGATAGCGAGGTGGAGAAACTGGGGAGCCCTACCACTGCAGAAGAAGCTCTGAAACGTAGTAACCTTGTAGAAGAGTTCTGGATGAAGAGTGCTGAAATCCGGAGGAGCTTAGGACTCACCCCAGTAGACAGAAACAAACGCTCAGAATCAAACTTTCCTGTTTCTGCCCTAGAGACAACTCCTCTGAAGACTTTTAATAGTGAGAGTGTCGCAGGGGATGAAAGGATGCATCTTGTGAAGCCACAGCCTGCCCCAAGAAGGCAGGGACTGTCCAAGTTAGAAAATGAGCAAATTTCTCTGCTCACTCCGAAATCTCCATCAGAAAAAGAACTGAGGAGTTCCCATGAAGTTAAGAGAGATGTGTCCAGCAGTTCGGGACTTGGCCTTCAGGAGAGCTCATCTAACATGAGAACTTTGGCTAGCCAGAGCTTCAACACTTCGGACTCTACTATGCTTACTCCTCCATCAAGTCCCCCACCACCACCTCCTCAAGATGAAGAACCAGCTACTTTGCGTAGAAAGAGGTATCAAGCACTTTGGCAGAATGAGGTTGAATCCAAGTCACCTCCAACACCAGCATCAACTCCTCCCGTTCCCCCACGCCATGAGCCAACCTCTGCTGCCAAAGAACCAACGCAGGCCAAAAAAGATGACGTGCGAAAATCTTTTGCAGAGAGTGTGGATGAGATTCCATTTGCTGATGATGTAGAGGACACGTATGATGACAGGACAGAGGACTCAAGCCTTCATGAGAAGTTCTTTACGCCTCCTACCAGTAGGCCACGGCTAGAGAAACCACTTGTTTTGCCCTTGGTCAAGGAAAATGGTGGTCCACCCTCTATGGAGGGAGGGGTTAACCAAAAGAAGAGAGTGTTGCCTGAAATTTCTGCAGAGGCCAAGGAGCTTGCTGAAGAAAGGATGAGAGCCAGAGAGAAGTCTGTCAAGAGCCAAGCACTACGTGATGCCATGGCTAAACAGTTATGTAAGATGAAAGATATGGAGATGGCTGCAGCTGCTGGAGCCACGAGAGCACGAAAGGCATCTTCTATGCCTTTGAAGACCAAAGAGTTGTTTCATGACTCTCCAAAGCACTTGGCATTGAAAATAGCAGAGGGGTCAACACTAAAGCATGATGCTGCTAGTGAGAAGTTCTCCACTCCTGCTGCTGATGTGGCTGGACCTGAAGGATCTGTCACCTCTTCAGAGGGCTCCAGTGGGAAGAGTAAGAAAAGAACTTCTCTTTTCTCCCCTCGTAAGAACAAAAAGGAGAAGAAATCCAAAAATGACAGCAGGCTTTCTGACAAATCTAGTGGTGGGACAGAGGAAGCAACAAAGTCTAGGTCATTATGGAAGTCTGTTTTTTCGGGGTATAAGAAAGACAAGAAGAAGAAAGCTGATGACAAATCCTGCCCAAGTACTCCCTCAAGTAGTGCTACTGTGGACTCTGGCAAGCACAAAGCATCTCCGTTCATTACAGCTGCAGGTATAATAGATACATGATACAGCTGCATATCCTTGAAAGTAAATTTGTTGTCATGATATTGTGTTGAATGGCACCTCTCCTCATTGTTAGAGGTAAAGATCAGGATAAGTAGCAGCAACTGGAATTGTGTGTCTGCATATTTACGTAATTAAAAGGATCCTTAAATAGAAGCTACACTCATGATATGTACAAGGCACATCCAGGTTCTGCCTTATGCTGATTTGAGAAATAAGCACTATTTACTGGAGTCAGGTGTTCGTGATGTTAGTGTTTTATATCTGATCCTCATCTTTTCCTTGGATGTTCTGTTTCTTTCAACCTGGTTCTGTGGATACAGAAGACTGCAGAGATGCAGTCACTGCTGTGTTCTCGGTGATCTGACAACTCTTTGCTCACCTAAACGTGAAGATTCTGTAGCCTCATGTAAATCTCTCACATGCCATCAGGTACAGACAGGAATGTTTAATGGCAAGTTGTGATGCAATAAATAAGTTAGCCATAAGCATGATCAAAAGCAAACACGCTACATTTCTTTGGCCTTGTACAAACAGCCGAAATGGTGCCTGCTGCTGTCATCCAAGTGCTGTATGTTTCATCAGAGCATTGGTGCAGCAGAAAGGAAGAATCATGACCATGACTTCTAGTATTGTTCACAGAAAGTGATGCACACTCGGATTGAAGCTTCTAACTAGTCACCATCATTTTGTGGAACAGTACTTCTGTGCTGACTACGTAGTCCCAGGCAGAGCAGCTAAGACTGGCATAAACAACTGTAATTTTGAAGTTCAAGCAGCTTTCCAACTGAGATCCGAAGTGCACTCTTGTAGCTACCATTTTTCTGACTTCCCCTTCTTATTCCTGTCTTCTCAGATTTGCAGCTCCGTCGACACCTGAGTTTCTCCGAGGACTCTGACCTGTCCAGCGATGATGTTCTGGAACGCTCCTCCCAGAAATCCAAGCGAGAGGTAGGCAGATCTTGTATCATGCGGATGAGGGACCCCTGGCAGGAGCTTAGGTGATTCTTTTTGTCATTGGTACTGTTCCTTCTGTGGAACAGAGTTTCCTGGAAGCTGATCAAGGGTTTGTTTCACTTATTTAGCAATTACAATCTACTTCCTACTGTTATAATATGAAGGTTCTGTTATCACACCGTTAGGTTGTTTTACGACTGAGAATCACAGCCTGAATAGTGAATCTTGTCCCTGTTATGAGCATGCAAATAATCTACAGAAAACAACAGTTTAATGTCAGAAGAGTAAATTTCACTCTTATGTTACTGCAAAAAGGTAGTTCTCACCTGTTGTAAGGGTCCGACCGTAGGACTTTGTTTCACCAGCCTTTTTCATACATTGATGAGGTAGAATTCCAAGCAAACTACATGTAGCAGTATACTTTTTTATTCCTCAAGAGCACAGTCAAGACGGATTGTCAACTGAAAGGTAAGCTGTAGTTTGCAGTTTGTGACTCGTCCAGGTCTACATACTTTTCCTAGGCAAAGAGTATTAGTACCTTCTTATTTTTGAAGGACAGATGAACCATCAGTTGTCTCTCCCTACTTTGACATTGTTTTGTTTGAGGACTTTTTGGTAATTGCTGAGTATTTCTTTGTGTCTGTTATAAAAAAAGAAAACAAATGTAAAGATGAAATACATAGTGATACCTTTTGAAATCCCACTATATAGTGGTTAACCTTAGCATGGTGTTTTCATTCCACTGTGGTCTGGTGTGAGCTCTACTTCTGAGAAACTTCTCGTTCCTGAGCAAACTTCCCCGAGCTAATGCAGTAGTACAATGGTGTAAGAGATATCAACATCTAAAATAGTTTCACTTTAAGTGGTACTTTAATGAAGTTATTGAACAACACAGAGGAGATACCAGTGCACCTTTGTAAATCCCAGAAAGAAAAATACTTTTCGTTTGTTTGCAATGTTTAAAAAATGTGGTGAGAACCAAGTGCCAAAGTTAGATGCTTTTAAGTTATATATTTCAATTTAGGATGGCACTGTTCCACTGCTGGTGGAAAATGTAAGGATATGCTCTGCTTCTTTCATTCTCATTGGCTTCTAAGCCCTGCAAGACAGACTTTGCAAGGTATAAAGAATAAGTAGAAATTCCATTGGCCCTCCTGGTACTAAAGAATGAAAAATGGATTCTTTCTGTCCTTTCTCAATGGAGCCTGGTCCATATATTAAATAACTCAGGAAGAGATTATCTCAGAGAGTAGTGTCCCAGACACAGTGGTCTGTACCTCCTGTCTCAAACCTTTCATCTTGTATTGCGTTTCTATGTATATATAAGGCTGGTGGAAGGACTTGATGAAAAGTAAGAATTTCTTTGTGTTTACTTACTTCTCTTTCAGTTTCTCTTCCTAGTTGATGTAGCTCTCTCCTGAGAGGACGATTATTTTCTTTTTATTTTATTCCTTTCTTTCTCTTCCCCTTTCATTCCTTCTTGCATGCCCTCAAGGTGTTTCATGAGAAATTCTGCATTTTCCAAGAGATGCAGAAGAATGAGGTACCTGTGGTTAGCAGGGGACAGATGTGCAATACAGGGGTTCAAATAAGAGTTACGGAGTTGCTGCTCTGTCTTGTGTGCTCCTTCAGGAGGAAGCAGGCCTTAAATAAGGTCCATGCCTATGTTCAGACTGGAGTATGCCTTGATGGCCCATGGGTGTTTTTTTTTTTTTGTTTATTTGTCTTTTCTATGCTGAGCTACTTTCACTTAAAATGGCGTTAGGAGAAAAAGATGTGGTCACTAAGCTTTGGGGGGATGGGTGACAGTGGCAGATGGCTGGGATCCTAATACTCAAAATATCTCACCAGTTTTGCCAAAGGTATGTTGGTAACGTCTCATTTTCTGCTGTTTGCTGTTGCTGAGCTTATATAAAGAATTTCTTTGGATCAGCATCTGCCTGTTTTCTAAAGGAATAGTTTTTGAGAATGGATTTGTTTAGAGGAAACAAATCAGAGAACTCCACTTAGCTAATTTTATTGCATCCTGTCCAAGGATGTGAAACATAGATGCAAACATGGAACGTGTTGCTGTCAAAAGAAATGTAGCTGAACTTTGGGACTGACGAAACTGGGTTTGTACTGATTTGGGGTGGGAATGTTATGTGTTTTAAATTACAAGCTACTTACTATGGGTAAAAGTTTACTTCCTATATGGTGCATAACTTTTATGTGAACCCCTTCTCTAAACCGAAATTTTGCTTGTGCTGCTTTTTCAGTAACGGTAGTGAGCTTGCTTCCCAGATGGCTTGCTCTGTGTAGCCTGTTCCTTGTGATCAGCAGCAAATTTCTTCAGTGTTGTTCAGTGTAATGTCTTTCACAAGAAGCATCTTGTAAAGAATTCCTGGTTTGAATACCCTGTGGGTTCCTTGTGTAGGGTGTGTCATTGTGCCTGTTTGTCATTGTTCCTCTGCAGTTGTGGTGTTGTGTTTAGACGTGTTTTACTCACAGGTAGTTTGCTTTTTACTGATGTTTGCATACGTGCTTAAGCTGTTCTTTGGCTTTTCATTTGTGGTTGTTTTTAGTTAATTAAATGTGAAAATGCAAAATGCTGACTGTTTGCCCAGAATGGCACAATGCCCTCTGTACTTCATGACACAAGACAAATTACTCTCTCTTAGAGACTCTGGGTAGTTTACTTGCCTTATTTTCAGGTACAGTTTAACCTAGAATATTCTTGGGGGCGGGGGAAGGCAATGGTCCTCTCTCCTCTCCTCTCCTCTCCTCTCCTCTCCTCTCCTCTCCTCTCCTCTCCTCTCCTCTCCTCTCCTCTCCTCTCCTCTCCTCTCCTCTCCTCTCCTCTCCTCTCCTCTCCTCTCCTCTCCTCTCCTCTCCTCTCCTCTCCTCTCCTCTCCTCTCCTCTCCTCTCCTCTCCTCTCCTCTCCTCTCCTCTCCTCTCCTCTCCTCTCCTCTCCTCTCCTCTCCTCTCCTCTCCTCTCCTCTCCTCTCCTCTCCTCTCCTCTCCTCTCCTCTCCTCTCCTCTCCTCTCCTCTCCTCTCCTCTCCTCTCCTCTCCTCTCCTCTCCTCTCCTCTCCTCTCCTCTCCTCTCCTCTCGAGGTTCTCTGGAGGTTCTCTTTTTTAAACAGGGAGATGACATGTAACCCACTCTGAGCCGATCTGGTGTTTCTCCAGTCACAAAGCAGTGGGGAAGATTATGACATTATCTAAATGCAAATTATTATTTTCATAGAGTAGAAATTATTTAAAACCATGAAATAGACACAGCCTCCATGAAAGGTTGTAAAACAGTGTATAAATGGGGAGTTGTGTGACAGAGTAATATATGATTGGCTTAGCAAGTTCAGACCAGACATGTCCCAGCAAACAAGCCATAACTCCATATTGTAAGCCAAAATTTTGTATGTGTGTGTATACTGACTGCCTGAGTGGATATTAAATCTATAGGTGGATAAAGGCCAAAGAATTTCTCTAGAAAAAAAGTATTTCCAGGTTGACTGCATCTTGAAAGAGGCTGCCAAAGCTAATTGCCTTCAGGAGAGCACTAGAAACTTGATTTTGTGCACAACAGTTTCGTTGTGCTTAATCAGACTGGGCCATGTTCAGCATTTGCACAATTCCGTGTTACATTTAAAAACAGCTTTGTTTTTTTACTATGCATCTGTTTTCAATGTTGAACTGATTTTGCTTCATTTTGTATGTTTTTTATTTTTTTCCTTTACCATTCCCCCTTTAAAGTCGATTTATGTACCACACGCCTTGGCATTCAAGAGATCATATTCGTCAAAGGTAGTGTCTCCATTCCCAGTAGTTGGCCATTGTTGCATGTATATCCCTATATTAACCCATTGAATCCGTAGTGATCCATCACATGTACACTAACATCACAAACATTGACTGTGCATGCGTGAGATGTTAGCAGACGTGGGCAGCAAAATCTATGTAGAGGTTGTCTACCAAAAATGCATTGACCTCCAAATTGTCTGACATGTTAGAATGCATGCAACTATCAGTGCCCAGCAGTGCACCACTGTACAGAGTAATGTGGATGATCTTTGAGCTTCAGAACAATTGGGGTTGGTAGGGAGCTAAAGAAGTCTGTGTGTTCTTTTTTTACGTACTTAGAACACAGAAGTGGATTGTCACTCCTCCTTTCAAAATTATTGTTCAAAATCTTTGGGTTCACTGAAATCTCAGTGAAATTCTATATCGAGCTGAAATCGAGATAGAAGTTGCATTTCTGTTTTAGAAATGTTGCTGCTTTCTGAAATCATTATTGGCCTATCTTGACAGTCACAACAGCATTAAGTAGGATAGGAAAGTCATGCTGTCTCTTAACTTTCAAGCAAAGTATTGACTTCTTGAAGCTTTAATAATGGTGCTTGCTGATCACCTATCTGAGAGTTTTTAGAAGAGCTGTGGTCTGACCATATAAACCTCTACTCACTGAGAACAATAAAACAGAGATAGTGTGATCAGCATGGCAGTACATTAACTAGATAAAGTAAATTTCAGGATGGCCTCTATTAACGTTTTGTCCTTAAACTTATCAACATGGAAGATATTTCCAGAAGTGGAAGACGTGTGTCCAGCTATCCCATAAAGGCTACATACGTGTATGTAGGAAGAGATTTCTTCTCTTCCCTGTAGTTCATTTAATGCAATTGTGAAGTTTCTTTGACACTCTAAAGATGATGAGAGGAAACACACCTAGATTACAACTAACTGACTGGTACACCTGGAAAAGTACTAAACTACGTTTCAGTACAATCAAAAATTTAGACTTAGATATTTTTAAAACCAGTTCACTTGGGAGAAAAGGAGGAGTATCTTTCTATGTCTGTAAATGTAGCCTTTCTCATTTTGGATTACTTCTGGTGCTGCAGTATTCTAGTTTTAGTTAAGGTGTTGGTTGCTCTGTTTTAAACTGGACAGTTTTGTGGCATTGTTCCTGAGATGGGATTTACCCTCTCACACCAGAACATCATTCTGCTTTCAAATGTAGTTTTGCCTTCTTGGTTCAGAGAAAAATTGCACAAATTTACACAGGTAGTCATTACCAGTTATATCAGTAGAACTCCCAAATACAGATATTTTACATCCAGAATAAAGTGGTTTCTATGAAGAGAACAGAATACCAATATAACTACATTGGTCTATATTAATCTCTTAGTTTATTCTGCTGTAACTGTTCGTGTAGACATGTCTTTATCTTCTAAAATGAAATCAAGGTGACCCCTCAAGGGGGTACTCATTGACTTAATTAAGCCCATTTGGTTAAATCTGTTGAGAAATAGGTTAAAAATGGATTTGATCATTGTGGAGAGGTTCCAGATAGCAACGGAAGACTGAAATGGGACATCATATAAAATCACAGCTTTGCAATTGGCTTATGTGCTTCTTCACTCCTGATTTGACCCTGAAATTGTTGCTCACTGCACCGTGAACACCTTTGCCTACAGAAGCTTGACTTTTGACACAGCTATGACAAAGACAGAACACCTCCCTTCTGCGGTTTTGGAAAAGAAAACCATTTTCCCTCCCCCATTAGCTCTGGGCATGGAAATAAAGTCTGCTGTTTTTCCTTCCTCCAGAGAGCCTACACAGAAGAGGAACTGAATGCTAAGCTGACCCGACGAGTACAGAAAGCTGCCCGCAGACAAGCCAAGCAAGAAGAGCTCAAGAGATTACATAGAGCTCAGGTAGTGTCTCATAGTCTTCTTGTTATGGCAGGAAACCCTATCCGAAGGCACCACGATCCTTAACATTCCACTGGGTGTGTCAGAAGAGGATGCAGAGCCAGAATTCCCTCTAGTTCTACATGGTTGTCTCTGCTCCTACTTCCTCTGTAAAATTTGGTGCAATCTCTCAGACACGGGGAAAAACTGTTGGAACCTGTCAAGGTAGTTTAACAGCAAGAAAAATGACAAATGAGAGCATAATATCTTCCTACCTGGAGATGAGTATGGTACCATTCACTGAATGAAAGAGCTGTAGTCAGATAGTATCAGTGACTGCTTTCCTGGATTATGCTGGTGGGTGAAGTGTTACCATGTAAACTTTAACTCACAAGAGAATCTGCTGGCACTGTTTATAGGAGATGGGTTTTGTTTAAAACTGGAGGAAGGGAATCAGCTGACTGAATGGCAACACCTTTCACTTAGCCTTTAGGAGGGGGATTTCAGTTGTAACAAACAAGTGAATATCCAGGTGTCTGTAAAACGAGATGCTAGGATGCAGAGATGGGGGTGTCCTCACTGGACGGGACTGTGATGCCAGCTTTCAAGGCAGTGTGTTGTTGGATGCAAATACTTGGTTTTCAAACAGCTAATTTGACTGAAGTCACTTGGTGCTGGATATGTGCTGCAGACAGAACAGGAGAATTGCTATTGATAAGCTCATTTTCTTTTCTCAACAGATCATCCAGCGGCAGCTTGAACAAGTGGAAGAGAAGCAGAGACAACTAGAGGAGAGAGGAGTTGCTGTGGAGAAGGCCCTTCGTGGAGAAGCAGGTATCCAGCAGAGCTTGGTTTGCTTTTTAATGTTTTTTTATCAAATGCTTGTGCAGTAGCCCATAGCTGCTTGGATTTTAGAGGCATTTGGACTATTGTAGTCTAGACTTAGAGTCCAATATGAATCCATTCCCCAGTTTTCTTCTCTTTCTGAGGCCTTGTTGTTCTTCTATTTCCTCTAATCCTTGGACATTCTTAATGGCAGAGACTTAGTTTGCTTGTCTTTGCCTGGCACTCAGGAAGTAATCCTCCAGTTATTAATAATGGATGTCTGACTGTTTCTACATATTATTGGATTTTACAGCTAGAATATTGCGGGGGTTTCCTAGCTGCAATTCACAGCTATCACAGTAGAAGAACCCCATTTGTACATGAAGAAAGTAACTGTGAATTTGTGTGTGCTTTCTCTATTGTGTTGGATTATCAAGGTAGTGTCCTTACAAGGGACCATCACAGAACATCTTCCTCACTGCACAGCCCAGCACACTGGTTGCTTCAGAAAAAGTTGTGCAGAGCAGAAATACAAACACGTACTGAAAGGTATCCATGTCAAGCTGTTAAATGAATGTGATCTGTATTTTTAATTAAACTAAATAAGTTTCACCGGATCTGGCAAAACATGAGTGGAGGAGTACTTGGTTGAGGTAATGCTGATAGTAGTGTAATGGTTTGGAAAAAAAAGTCCTTTAATTGCATGGAGTCAAATATCCAGCAGGCAAATGCAGTGTGCATATATCTGACAGGATTATGCCCAGGATTATGTACCTGATTACAAAGACCAGAGATCAGTAACGGTAACAGTGGAACAGACTGGAAGAATGATTTGGCTTGTTGCTTGGACTTGAGAGTGACCACTATGCCTGTGAAGATGGTATAAGATTAAGCAGTGAAGCTTCACCAGAGGAAAAGTCTGTTGAGACTCCTTGCCAATTACTTCACCAAGTTTAGTTGTGTTTGCTGCTCTATGAAGGCATGCTAAAGCAGCAGGTCTGAATAGGTACCAAAGCAAATAAGTTCTACAAGTGTGGAAAACAGTCTTAATGACTTCAGTGGTATTGTGATCTGGTTGGGTTTTTAATATGTGGGTTCAAGAAGTACCCTTGTGTAAAATCTCTTTCTCTGTGGTAGTGCCAACTTCCTTATGCAGTCTATTTCTGTGTAGTCCCACTCTATTTGCTGGCCTGCCAGTTACTGCGTTTACTAACACGTCTTCTTATTTCTAATTCCTCTTTTTCTTCTACATCTGCAAGTCTGTCTTGAATAGGCAGCTGCTAAATGACATTCCTGTAAGACATGTCAGCACAAGCTAGAAATCTTAGCAGCTGAGAGAACATCCTTCAAAACGCCAAAAAAATGTCCAGACTGAGAGTAAGAGTTGGTATTTTGTATGGAAGGCTGCATAATATCGTACTCTCAGCTCTCCCAAAATGGAAGCAGTCTTAGATGAGCTTGTGTATTAGTGGATTTCCTAGCGAAATTATGAAATTGTAGGTCACTCTTTGTGAAATGAACCTCTTTTCTTCAGGAAGCCTGTAAAGGTGTGCTTTACTCTTGATTACAGAGGCTTAACTCCATCATAAAGAATTCACAAGCTCCAATCCTTCAATTATATCCTGAAATTAACAAGAAACACATCTTGATGGGGAAAAATAATAATATATATATGTATATATAAAGCATAGCCTTCTTTAACTGAAGATTAAAAATAAACTCCATCCTTTACCACTCTTGCTTATATATTTCACATATGTTTGCAATAAAATAACAGGAATTATTTTTATTGTTTAAAGTATGTGACATAACATCCTGTAAGTGCAATTAATTTCTGCCTCCAATACCATTAATTATTCAGGAGGGTAGAAGAATTTTCTTCTCACCTGCATTGCCTGGATATTGACCTAACAGTGACCACTGCATTCAGCAGTCCTGATGTGTGAAGATGTGGCGTCATACCCTTATCTCTGATAAGTTTTTCCCTAATGAAACTGCGTAAACAAAAGCTAAACAAAACAGGAAGTTCAATGTTGTCATCATCTGGGAAGAAATAATCCTTTTAATAGGCTTGTACAAGTGGGAGAAAGGGGAGGGTGGGAAGTATGCCTCCTATGCACATACTCCATCCTCATAAAAGGAGAAGGATTGCAAGATGGGCTCAAAGTAATTGCTGTCCCTTAGAGGACCACCAGTGTTAACTTGGAGATTATACTGGGCTCTGTAATGAGTGGGTTATTCGGCTTTCCTCCCTGTAGGGAGAGAACAGATCACTCACTGACTGAATTTAAATAGGAAGCTTTGGAAATGTGAGTAGTAGTTTCCTAGTCCTACATATTTGAAAATCCTGACAGAAGAAACATAATTTTGTATTTTGTAATGATTCATTTTCTTTTGTAGAAAGAGAGACAAGGCTGTCTGAGTTACTTTCTGAAGTTTCTTATCATCTTTAAGCCACGTTCCCTGTTAGTCATCTTTCAATTTTTCCTTGTGTAGAGGTCTTTCATTAACTTAATTGTTCATGTCTCTGACCTCTGGACCTTTTCCCACCTTTATAGAAGCGTATCTTTCAGTTAGACTGGTAAGAACAAAGAAGACAGTCTGGGTAAGGATTTGTTTGCTTAGAAGAATTTTGCTTTTATTTTTCCATCCATTTTGTTTCAGCCTTAGTAGGTGGTTTATACCGAGCACAGTAGTCAATATTTTTTCACAGCAACGTCCTGTGAGTCTACAGTTTAGATCCCAGCAATAGAGCTAACAGGTCAGTACTATTTCCAGAGGTGACAGTCCTTATCTGATTGTTGTCAGGCTGAAATATTCTGTATGATGATGCTAGCAGGTCACTGTCAACTTTAATTTTGACAAAATAATTGCACCTTCCTGTCTAACTTCTTTGCTTCTTTTTTAAATTGGCTCAGCCTCAGGGAACATGCAGCTGGCCTCCTGTTCTTTAATAAGCTGCGAATGCTCAACCTAACATTTCGTTTCTGATTCAGAAAATAGTCTCACACCATATGATTACTCAATTGCCTTAATTATTCTCTCCTAATATCTTTGAAGATCTCACCCTTTGGCAGTCGCTTCTGTAGTAAGAATGTATGATCTGAAATTGAAGCTCTATTTAAGGTGGCCAGTTTGTCATCTACAAGGTGGGCCAAGGTTTTGTCATCTGTATTTTTTTCTTGCCTTTTTGTTTTTAATTTCCTTTTGTATCATGGCATTTCACTGCCATGGTAAAGTAAGATAATCTCAGGAAAAAATTATTCCATTTTTCTGCAGCATCCCTGGAGACAGCTGGAATGGGCTCACTATTAATGTAAGACTGCTTTGTATTATAGTGCATTCGCCTGTCTGGACATTATTACGACTTTTCAATTATTATCTTGGAAAAACATGTCAACTTGGAGATTTCTTGAATCTCTTTCTTCTTCTCCCTTGTTCTCCTTTAGCACAAACTCTGATAGTCATTTTTAAGATGTCTTGTACTGACAGACTGATACTGAAAAATTGCAGAGCAACCTCTTGACATCAAGTGAATCATATGCAGTGAGAAACAGTGCTCTCAGTACTCCCATGTCTCTTCCCGGAAGAATAACTGTACAGTGCTAGACTCACGGTGTACCTGACTCTAGCAGCTGTGGACAGGCTTGTCTCTGTTTCACACCCTCTTATGTTCTTCTCTCACATAGGTACTGCATTAGCAGGAACCCTTTCTGCCACACTTCTGCGTTTGCCATTTGTGTCAGCACTCAGTCAGTGCCTTTCAGTCGTGTTCTGTACATACACATCCTCCACAGACTCGCCTCCAAGAAGTCAATCCTTACACCTTTCTTGCAGCTGACCTAAACAGTTATGAATACAACAAGAATAGCTCTGCTTTTCTCAGCAGGAACAGGAAAGACATCAGCATCAAGTGCTGGTGCAGACTGAGAGGGTGAAGTGTCTGTGTAAACTTCTTGATTTTTCTCCATGGATATCCATGCCTGCCTGCTGGGAATTTTCTCCTCATCTTCCCAATATATTTTTGTGATACATATATGTGCGTGTGCACATATATGTATATAAACAAAGATGTAATTTTATATGTATTATGTATATGTGCAAACGTACATAGATGCATGTTTCTTGTTGTTCTGTCTTTTTTGTTTCTGTCTGTCTGTATGTCTTTTTTTTCTCATAGACTGCTTTGATTGTGTGGGGCTAGGGTGGGTATCTGACTCAATAACTCTGTCTTCACCGATTCCTTGTTATAGACTATTGGGGAGAGTCTTATTACAGTGACCTCATCGACTTGCATCTGGGTGGTATGTATAGCTGAACCTCTCGCTGACACTAACCCTGCTGACACTCCTTCCCACCCCTCCCTTCACCTACTTCTCCCATCCTTGGCTCACAATCAAGAAGAAACAGTCCTTGCACATGACTGGCAGAACCCCTTTTGCAGCTCAGGAAGAGGAAATCCTGGCATACTCCATAAACCATGCATAAAGCTCCCTCTTACATTTTCCATATCGATAATTATTTTGGAATTTATATACAGTTTCCACTCCAGCCACCTTCCCTGCTGGAAGTGGCCATTCTGACTTCTGTTTCTCCTTTGCAAAGTCCAATTCTACCATCCCAATCTTCAGGAAAATACATTAACGCAAAGGGAATGGCAGATCTCACCAACTCCCAAGAGCTACAGCACTCTAAAGGATTAGTTATGCCTTTGCCTCCCTTTTCTCTTTCTGAGGCTCTTTTGCTCTTTTCAAAGAGTATTTTGATGAGCTCACAAGAAATGCATCCTCAAGGTACTTTGGAAACAGTAGTAGATAACAGATTTCTTATTTCTTGGTTTGTCTTATTGTAGGGCTAGTAAGAGAATCTACAAGTAGAGCTGCAGTCAGTTTTGGTGTAATCTACTGTTTCCAGTCACCTCCGTTAGCATCATTACACAGCTACTAAGCTTGCTATGTTATTTTGTTTTTGGTATCTCATTTAAGTGACAAACATACAAGAATTTAGCTCTTTTTTTCCTTGCTTTATGATTATAATGTGATTGACACTCTGCACTGTGATTCTTCGTTTCTTTAATTAATGTTACTTTTAGCTCTTTTTTTTTCCTCACCTTACAATTATAATGCGGTCATCAGTCTGCACTGTGGTTCTCCATTTCCTTAATTAATGCTACTTCCTGAATCCTGTAGTAGGCGGATAACTTCTGCTTTGTAAATGGTGCTTGTTTAACCTCTTGAAAATTAAAATTCCCTTTACTCATTTAGTTAATGTAAATCTATTCTTACAAAGCGAGCAGATCTATCAGTGGATCCAAGAGAAAGCAAACCCTGCTAGGTTGCTTTGCCATCTGAGAGTCTCCCATTTCATTTGTTGTCAGAATATGAAGTTGCTTGTTCAAACTGTGCTTTTGTTGACCCAAGACAGATCCCTGGAGGTCTTCCCTCTGGTTTCACTGTTTTCTGCATTTGCACTTTCAGATGAAATCATGCCCAAGTTTTTAATTCTCATTTTTTCTCCTCCTCCAAGGGAAGGCTAACCCACAAAATACCTGCTTGTAGCTCTTTGTTGGGATTTACTCAAAATTGCCTTGTTGTTTAAGAAAAGCTAACTGGAATCAAGTTTCAGAATGGAAGACTTTTTTTAATTCTTACTAGACCTGATTTATTGCCCAGTTGGGCCCCACTGTTAATTTTGGTGAGACAGTCCTCCACAAACACTGTGCTTCTTACACTGCTCAGTCCCTCTGGCATTCTTTCCTGGGGTATCTTCTGCAGAGAGGCTTTGAAATCCTCTTCCTAGGTTTGCCCAGACCCATGTGAACATGAAATGGGAGCTGTAAAAGGGTTGATGCTGAATTATTCCTAACAGATCCTTTTCCCCATTTAATGCTATTTCCACTAGACCTTTCCCTCCTCCCCATCCTCCTCCTCCCAATGCCTCATTAGAGACAGCAGTCCCATCAAAATCACTGATGGTGGCTTTAAGAAAAGCAAAATAATCTTTACTTAAAGGGACACTGTCACTTAAAAATTAATGTGTTGCAGAAAGTCACAAATAATAAAAAAAATGGAATTTACTTTTCATATTTTTTGCTTTTTCCATTTCTATGAGCTGAAACTGTCACTCTAGAGTAGTAAGTTTTGGGCTTCTATTACAAGCTGCTTTTATTTATATGGTGACTGAGTCATTTTGACTCCAAGCAGTGAGAGACTATGTTGATATTAAGAAGAAAGAAAAAAAAAAGGCTGATACACTTTAAAACATATCATTCTGCTCATCTCAAAAATACCTTTTTCTAAAAATAAAAAAAAGCATTGGGCAGTATCCCTTTAAATGCAGTGAGCCAGTAGAGCCTGCTGAGTATGTGGCTTTATAATTTAGTTTTGTTGCGTCTTTAATTTGCTTTTTATTTGCTTTGAGGGCTGCCAGAACACTTTTGCCAGAGGGGATACATTGCTGTGCTGCTACTTGTCACTATTCAGTGGCTGATTTAGAGCTCAGCTCTCAAAATAATGTGTCTGTGCAGGCTGTTGCATCTGGGTGGAGTGCTGTTAAACCCCGTGGAGCTGTGTGGTCCTGCTGAGCACCCTGAGCACTGTGGGTTAATTATTCTCTGGGTAATTGGTGTCTCTGAGGCATGGGCATAGCCGTGAGTCATGCTGTCAGAAGAACAATAAGCAAAGTTTCAGAAATGCATTGCAAAGTTACCTGTAAGTTGGTAATTATTTTCAAGTGATGAGGATGTTACTTTAATCTGGATTTTCTTTATACTAATGAGAGTTACATTTAGTGGTTACAGGCTACACAACAAGTTCTGCAAGGTGGGGTAACTCTTGACCTCCTGGTCAAGTTTTAGTTTACAGGATTACAGCTTGCTATCCTGGCTACCCATGTTGCTCTACTCAGATGTCACAATCCTCTCTTCCTGTTCTAAAATATCATGTACTGTTGCTCTAAAGCAGATGTTTCATTTCATGCTTCAGATGGTCACATTTCAATTCTGAGTAGTTTCTCCTGCGTGTATTGTATATTCAGCTGTGTTAAAAGAATGTTACAAAAGTGGCTATATCAACTGAAATTAAGATTTTGCATTATGTTGATTTATCAACAGATTTATAACCTTTAGATCTGCTGCAGAAAACTCTGCCGCTTACCCTTATGGAGTAACTGATAGCAATACTAGGATGTCATCGCTGTAGATCCTCATGGAGAGGAAATGGGACATGGTCACAGGTGTTTGCTGGCAGCTGTGGAACGGTGAGGCTTGAAAACATGGATTCTGAGCCAGGCACTGGAAGGATACAGTACTCTGGCAGATACACACTTTGTCCATTTTACTCACTTTGCAGATGATCTTTGTCCTAATCCCATCTTTTTCCATCCAAAGCTCCTTGCACCACTTCCATTTTTGTTCTCAGTTTGTTTCTGCTTTTCGGGCATTTAATTTTAATCCCTATCTTTTTGACAAAGAAATCCTAATATTTACCCTTCAGACCTCCTGTTCTTCCCCACTACTTGTTCCTAGTCTCCTACCCCTTGTGTTCCCACTGACTCAGGCCATCAGATTCAATCCCTACCAATGGCTTCCTCACAAAATTTTTGAGTTCTTCTCCCTTTTCTACCATTATTCTTTCTCCAAACAACCCTACCTCATATCTTCTTGGATCCATCTTCTTCCACCCTTTACCTATTTTCCCCTCTCCTCTCTGCCTCTTCTCCTTTAGCAGTTAGTGTTCTTAGTCTCCTTGCCCAATTAGTCTCAGCCTCAGATCTTCCTTTCGCACCAGTTCCTTGTCCCACTTTAGCTCCTCGTCTGACTCTGGAAGACAACTTTGTTGTTCCCTCCGAGTCCAGATGGACAACTTCATTTTCCTTGCACCCAGCAGGGAATCACTGGGGGAGCAGCCCCACACTCCAGTCATGCTTTCCTCTTGGCTGGAGTCAGGAAGAAGGCTGGTATGTTTGACAGTGCTGTTTTCAGACATTTGTTCTTTCTTGACAAGGTTCTGCTGAACATCAGGTAAACAGGAAAAAAGAGAAACTGTGTTTTTAAAAATTCTTCATACTTTGAAGTACAGTGTCCCAGAATTCACTTTTTATTAGCTTATTTAAAATACTGGGCTGACTACTTTCCTTAAAGACCTGCAGATCTAATTCTGCAGGGCCAGAGGCTGATATACAAAAGTGGGAACAGTCCTAATTCCTGTGGTTGGCAAACACAGCTCTCCTACAGGAGGATTGGAGTTGTAAGATAACATTGCTTTTTCAGTCTGCAGCTGCTTTTGACACTGAAGCGAATCTGTAACATGTTTTCTTTGCAGGAAAGAACATCTGGTAAGCAGAGCTTGTTAGGTGTAATGAGAATACCTGCTAGGTACTGTAAGCAAGCAATTATCATTTACCTGCTTCTTTCTGCGTACTGCTCACAGGTGCACACAGAAAGACAGGGAGAGTGTGGGCCTGCGCTAGCTCTGATTGCATTTTGAAGCGCCTTCAGGTCTAGCGGGATGCAGAAGACTTCTGTGCGGTCATTTGCATGTTCTGCTCCAGCTATTGCTTCTCCAGGTTTCTTTAGCCTCCCCACCTCAATTTTTTTCCCCCCCTCTCTTCTGCTGGTTAAAGACAACATTCAGTTTGCATGGCAATGCAGTGATCTGTGAGTTTTGCCCAGGTTTCTTAGAATGACTGTATTTCAGAGCACATTCTTATCGACATGGTTTTAGTGAACTGCTGTCAGACACCTTGAGCAATGTACTTACCAGACAGTTGTAAGAATCCTTTCCCTCTATTTTATAATGCCTACAATTGTGTGGCTGTTATTCTGCAAGAGGTGGCTTCCTGTATTCATGCTCCTTTACAACAATTTCACTAAATGCTTTATTTTTCAGCACTTCAGTTTCTTACCATGAACGATTTCTGAAAGATGGGAAAGCGTGTATTTCCCGTGACTACCACAGTTTGCCTGATCTCTGTTGAGCTGATCTGTGTTACAAGTACTGAGATAAAACTAGAGTTCTTCATCTGCTTTTAAGTGGCACATGGGAGTTGTTAGTAGAGTAAGAATTTGTAAAGTGTCATGCTCTTGGCTTGTAAGGCCAAGTGCTAGCATAGCGGTGCATGAGAACGGAAATTAGCCTCAGAGCTGGATTTCCTACCCAATGTTTCCATATGCTGATTTCTGAACTGTCCCGGTTAGTTCACAGATAGCCATACAGAAATTGAAGCCTCCTGGATGCAAATTTTGCAAAGAATGTGATCCCATTTGGTACATCCGCTGAAGTAATTGTGATTTGCTGTGACTCACCAATTCTCAGAAACTGTTATAGCTCTCCTACTGTAGGATTTCTGCAAACAAAGAACGGGGAGCTGTAGTTAAAGGATAACAGTATCTGCCACCCTAAACTTTCTGCTATGCTTTCCTCTTCCCAATTGATCACTTTTACTGCAGTCTTTCTGATTATGAAGAAGTCTTTCTGATTATGAAGAAGTCCTTCTGATTATGTAGCTACAGCAGAACAGGAGAGACCATTCTTAAGTACTGATGTTTAAACAACAGGAAAATAAAATGAGGAGACCAGAGTCCAGTGTAGCTTGTGCAACAAAGAACAACATAGACTGAAAAGGAAGGGGTATCTTCATGGTTGCTATAAAGTTTCTCTTCCTTGTTTCAGTGAGGCTTAGGAGCTCTGGCTTTTACTCTTGGATTAGCTCCTGGTTTTCATCTCTTCATGGTTGGACTGGATGATCTTGGAGGTCATTTCCAGCCTTGGTGATTCTATGACTCAGCAAAGTCTGCAGTCTCTCAAGTGTGCTGTGGCAAACAAGGTCTTTTTTGTCATGGCTGTGTGAACTCAGAAAGATCTGGGGAGCACTGTTTGCAGAGGCAAGATAATTCCAGTCAAATCATTGATGGGATGTGGCTGTTGTCCTGGGCACCCTTCTGAATTACTCTGCTTGCCATCTTTGTTACTTGAGTTATGCTGGCCTCTGCTTTGAAGGTTTCACAGAGAGTTAGGCCTGGAACAAATGGCATCAGCAGGGCAGCATGTAGCTACTAGTGCTGTGCTATTAGACTTGTGCTGCCTGACCTAGCCTGTATCTTTTTTTTGTGGTAGGGGACACGTTAACAGAATCGTTATTTTTGTTGTTGTTTTTTAATTTGCTTGAAAAGAACAGGGTTTTTTCCCATCTGTCCATGACTCTGTGACCAGGAAAATTGTCTTGCAGTGATGATCACATTTTTAATTTAATGAGCTCATGAGCTGGTGATTTCACTAAATAGGAATGAGAAGGCTGTGATGTCTACTGTAGGTTTACTGGTGGCTTTGGGGGAAATAAGAAGACATACAAGGATTTACCAAGCGTAATCAGACGAGGGAGAAGGGCAAGGCAGATGAGACAGTGCAGTCTTTGTATAGTATTCAGTGAGGTGCTCGGACTCTTCTCAGGAATATGTTTAGACATAAATGTACACAGTGAGGTAAGTTTCAGGCTGCATTTCACTCTGCCCTCGCTGTATCGGACCTCCAGGAAATAGGGAACACTTCAAAGACTTGTTAATCATTGTGGCTTGTTAATCATCATGGATTGATGGAAGTTGTTTCCAGAGCAGCTGTAACAATTGTGTAACCTTTATTCACTAATGCGACTATAATTTGCAACTGGAAAAATTGGAAAATATCTTAATAGTGCAGGTTGTATTCATTACCTTAATGAAGAGCAATATTAATACTTCCAGTAGCAGGAGTATAGATAATATAGACTTTGTAACTCGATTCCAGGACACGTTATTCTTAGACAGGAGTGGAGAGGATTATATTTCTGTTAAAAAATAGGACAACTAACGCCAAAGGAAGAAGACATGATGTGGGGAGGTGTCTGCACTATTGTCTTCTGCTATGTAAGACCCATGGCTTTTTACTGGAGACCAAGGATGGTATCTTTTCCTGGGATGTGACACTTTGTATACTGATGACAAAAATTAATAGTTTGTGGCCATTGTTGCAATGAGGTGAATGGCATTTTCAATATCAGGTATTTATTTTCAGATCAAATATGGCAAATTTGGAATTCCTCACCAAATCTGTAACTCTACAGTCTGAAATTTAGAAATGTAACTGTGTTTGAGTCAGCAATATCACCCCACCCCCTAAAATGCTGAATGAAATCTCAAACGCTGAGAAATTGAAATGGATTCTTCCATATAGTTAAATATCCATTTCCTGATCCCCAAAAAGAACTGGCAGACCACCAGTTAGAGTGTACAAGCTTATAATGTGAAATATTAATGTTGAATAAGGTAGGATGTGAAACAAAAAATGCAATGGGCATAACGTGCTACATGCTCTACTTTCTATGGAAGCTTCTTCACAGAAGATAAGCCTGTATGTTTTAGTGTTTAGGGGACTTGTTTTTGCTTTTGTAACCTAAATCTGTGAAATGGCAACCACAGGAAAAGCAGCCCTAGCATTTTTCATTTTAAGTGAAGAAGCTGGAAGACTGAATAACTAGAATTAAGGTTCTGGTACTGTCAACTTATGTTGGTACGGTGCTTTATCTGTCATGTGGCCAACTGTGGAACCTCTCCTAATGTTGCCCCTTCCTTACCCCCAGTGCAGAGGTTTCTTCCTGTCTGAGAAAGCCTTGCTGCTCAGATACAGGCTTTGAAGCTGATGTGCTCTCCCTCTCGCTCCAGTGCGTCCTCCATGTGCTGGTCTAGTTCTGTGATGGTCCCTTCTAAAGCTCTCCAAGATTGCTGCTAGTTTGGAGTTATGTAAAGCTGTCTCCAAACCATATGTACCAAACTGCTAGCTTCTCCATGTTATGAGTTACTTTTACCATATTATTGTTCGGGAGCTTATTCCTTTTCCCAAACAGGAATGCCTCCCATTTATAAATGAGGTTCTTCATTGAGAGTAGCAAGTGTTTTAGTTTGCTGGCTTTAATATTTCAGGCTCATCACCTGGTTATTTTCTACTATTTATCTCTGCAACGTTAAGTACAGCTGAAGAGCAGATTCTAAGTGTTGAAGCAGCTGAACCATTGTAGAGATGAGAAATGTTTGTCCTTCATTGGGTGACTGTGATGATGGAAAATATTCAGCAAGTCACTGATGTTAACAGGACTTGTAAGCTTTGTGAAATGAGAATGTCAAGGGACAGCTTTAAATTCACCGTTTTACCTATGCAGTGCCCTTAGGTGATCATTCCCCCCACAGACACTGACATGAATCATTTTTTTATCCACATAAAAGCTGATTCTCGTCTAAGCACCCAACCCAAGTACATGTACTCACCATGCTTGACACAGCAGATCCTGGCAGATGGGTTCCACATGAAGTAGATTCTCCCTGTGATGTTCCCTACCTGAAGGAATTATTTTCCATTTAAAAGGATAATTTTTCCATCAGTGGATGCTGCCACGGTGATAAGACCACGGTCCTGATAAAGCTATAAGGTGGGCTGGCTGTTTACAGCTGGAGTCTTATGCATGAAGGTGAGAGTTTTTGTAACCCTGCTTGAAATTTGAGATTATCAGCAGGAGTTAAATATTTATCTCTGCTCACCCTGACATCTTGTTCACAAACTTTTCAGTTAAAGACCAGGCGATTGGAAATTTATGTTAGGAAAAGGTCAGCAATAACCTCCTGTCTAGGAATTGTACGGCTCAGTAAGCATTCACTGATACTCAGCCTACCTCTTATCTGTTATCTGTGCTTGCTAGAGACATTATTCATCTGTAGACTGTTCCCTTGTTTCTGCTTCTCCATTTCTTGTATTTTTTCTTTTCTTCTCGTGTTTCCTTTCTTTCTCACTCTTACGCTTTTTGTCCTTTGCTTGTCTTTTATTTCACCCCTTTCCTCTCTTCCGTTCCACTTCCAACTTCCTTTTCCTCTCCTGCCTCTTCCTCTTCCTCGTTTGGTCCTATTGAAGTTGAGCCAAATGGCGGGACACCACGTCGTAGACCTCTCTCCTTCTGCCCTTGCTGTGCCCATGAAGGTAACGTAACCTCACACGCTCCCTGTTCTCCTTGACCACAGCTGGGTTGTCATAGCAGCACTAGTCAGCTAGTGACCACAGGGTCCCCAGCCTTTTATTGCTGTTTCCCCAAACCAGCCTTCTCAGTAGCAACCTGGTAACCAGTTTTGTGGGCCTATGGCAAGTTACTAAAGGTACAGTATCCCTTTTGTGAGTCCCAGCTGTGCTATGGCGGGCATGGTGGAGCGGTTGTGGGAGCAGTAACATCACACTCAAATGTTTCTGTTTGCATTTGGTGGCTTTGATTTCTCCATTCCTCCTGAAAGATGTTTGGAAGGTGGGGTAAGGGAAGACAATTTGCTTCCTTAAATTGCCTTTTAATTAATACACATGGATTAAAGGAATACTGTGTCTTTTTAAAGGACTGGTTTGCAAAACATCCGTGAACTTTTTAAGTAAACAAACCTTACGTTAGACCATTTTTCCCTCATCGGTCTTGCTGAGTGAGTTCTTCAGCTGTCCCAAATGGAGTTTGCCATAGATTTTCCATTGCCAAGGCATGGGGGAAGCGGGCTGTTTGTGTGTTCATGGTGTAATTTTGCTAACCACTTACTTTGCTTTCCATGGTGCTCCCTCGTATCAGTTGTCAGTGCTCTCTCTCCAATCCTACCATTCTTCCTCTGCTCATTGGCTGTTTAAAAATACTTAATATATTCCATAGGTCAGTAGCGCTGTGTTTTTGGCTTTTTCTTAGAGGCATTTGTTTTCTGTACATCCTGGCATTGGAAGGGACAGGGAGACTTTCCAGTGCTTTCATGCGCCACTGCACTGAACATCTGCATGTACTGTCTCCCTCTCCTGCCGCCATACGGGCATACTGTGCAGAGATGCTCAGAAAGGAATGCTTGGAAATGAGCAACACGCTGGTATAAAGCCCAGAGAGCTGGAGGCTCTTAGGGTTGTACAGCTGGGTCTGGTATTTCCCAAGGGTCTGCTCTGTCAATTTTTCAAAGGCAGATGTTCTCAGACTAAGCGGCAGTTCAAAGGAATTGTAGGCCTGCCTTTACTTTGCTCCAGTGCAGCAATTCTCTGAGATCAGAAGAATGAAGGCAGGTCACACATCTGACCGCTAATAGTCATTAACGTGATATTTGTGTAGTGTTTCCCAAAGTTTAAATAGCAAGCTTGCTGCATGATTATTTTTGGAATCAAAATGACTGATTAATAGGTTTTGCTCTTGGTATAGATAGTATATATCCTTAATAACAAACTTAGACAGGGCTGTTAGTTACTTCAGAATGCCTAGCGTACATGGCAGGAAATGCTGTAGGACTCAATTTGAGGCCTTACCCTGGCCTCCATTTCTGTGCAGGTAGATGAGTTGCCAAGGTTCTTGATGGCGTTGGGTAAGAGTCAAGGCACTCATCTGCAGATAATTCCGTGTGAATTCAGTGGCCCAAAACAAGGGACTGCCAGGAGGAGCTTTCCTGGTAAGCTCTTGTGTTTGGTAAAAATCAACAAAAGGCTTTGGGAACAGAATTCTGCAGTTTATTCTAGGTAACTTCTGACAGACGTGAGATTGATCAGTGTTCTACTGCATAAAATTATGAGTTGGTTTAAAAATAAATACCAACCATGGCCCAAGATTTTTTTGCTTCCACTTTCACATTAGCAAATGTGTCTGGGGGTTCTCTCTTTCTTTCTGGTGCTGATGGGCAATACAGTAGAGGTAGTTTCTGTGCTTACTGTGCACAGGAGATCGTCAAGGTGGATAGATGCATGTGGCTAGGAGGAGCAGTTAAAAACACTCATTCAGCTACTGAAAAAGGAAAAGATGAAATGTTACTTTCTGTCAGTAAAATAAAAGATTGAGGATGTGCAATTGAAGAAAATAAGATGTAGAGTGGCAATTGAATCTATTTCTGATGAGCATACACTTAAGTAGCTGGCATGAGGAACTATAAAGCTCTTCTAATGAAAGGAAAAGCGACATACAGAAGTGTGGGCTTTCTGCAGTAAATGTGAGGAAGAAACAAGCAATCACAAGAAAATCAGAAAGCAAAAAATAATAATAAAAATCAGACTCCAAAGACAAGAGAATCCTTTTGGAGATGACTTCCACTCTTTTGTGTGCTCGAGGCAAACTGAATGGACCCGGCTTGGGAGTGCTCTGGCAGCATCTTGCTCGGCTTTCTTTGCACATTTTGCCCCATTGTTGTTTTTGCCATTTGGGCTTGTAAGGATTGTGTGGTATTTTGCCTCAATCTTACCAAGTTTCTTCTTTGCAGGCATGGGAAAGAAGGATGATCCCAAGCTGATGCAAGAGTGGTTCAAGCTGGTGCAGGAGAAGAATGCCTTGGTTCGCTATGAGTCTGAACTAATGATCTTGTAAGTCAATGTGCAAACTTCAAAAGAGGGATTATTTTATAAGTAGCAGTGGAAGATTTGTCAGTACTGTCTTCCCTATAATGCCTGAAGGTCAGCAGTCTTCCAGTGTGATTCTTGGCTGAGACAGGGATCAAACTTTGAGAAGAGTGCAAGAAGAAGATACAATAAGGAATGAAATTTCCAACCATTTGCACGTGTGCAGTAAGGATACTTGTTCAGTTCTGAGCCTTTTCCAAGCTGTTCTTGGATAAAACACGTGCTGTTCACATTTACTGCGTGACAAAGAAATAATGAATGGCTTCTAAGTGTAGCCAAACTGCTTAATTGTGTCACCTGCTTAATTCTGTTATTCTGTTCATATGGCCCCTTTTCTCTGCTTGTAGTGGGACTCCAGTACTTCTCATTTGGGCTCACGTGACAGATTTTTTTTCCAGTAAAAAATCTAGGAGCTTTCTTAGTCCCCGTGGTGCATATTCACTGGAATTAGTTTGAGTACAGCAGCTGACCTGAGCAGTGTGGAAGCTTGGTGTCTTTTTTGGTGCCTTTGTCAGAAAAGCCCCAAGATGTTGTCTGCATTGGAATCTGAAATGGCAGTGGCCTGGCATGACCTTAGTTGTTAAGTAAATTGTCTTTAGAGTGGCAAATAGTAGTTAACTTGAGGTAAGGTACGATTTTACAGTGAGTGCAGCTTTGCTTGTTCCCAGTGTTTCACACTGATTTAGATTTGATCTTTAAAAATCTAGTTCCATACATTAGGTATCCTTAAAGTTGTTCTAAAATAGATTGATAAAATGCATAGGAGATATCTAGAGGGGGACAGAAATTGAGAATGGATATGGAGCAATTGTACAGAGTATTTTAATACAACCAGATCTTGGACTCCTGGTGTGTTTCCCTTCCAGCGCTCGGGAGCTAGAACTGGAAGACAGGCAGAGTCGATTACAACAGGAACTCCGGGAGAGGATGGCAGTAGAAGGTGAGAGCAATAAAGATTACCTCATATTTTGTGTGTGCGTATTTCTAGTCTTCCGTGTGCTGACAGTTTTTGATATTTCTGTAGATCATCTAAAGACAGACGAAGAGCTCTCAGAGGAGAAGAGGATCCTGAACGAGATGCTAGAAGTAGTAGAGCAGAGAGATTCTCTTGTGGCTCTCCTTGAGGAGCAACGGCTTCGAGAAAAAGAGGAAGACAAGGACCTGGAGGCAGTCATGCTCTCCAAAGGATTTAGCTTGAACTGGTCCTGAGCTCGACACATTTACCTCTGCTGGTTTGTGTTCTCCAGTTGGCCTACCCTGAGTTCGCCAGAATTACATGGATAGGAAGATGTTGAAGGGGAAATCTCTGAAGGGTCCGACAGCATGCAGTGATTCGGTTTGAAGCACTCAGAAGCCTTTTGATAAGTGTGTTGGTTCCAGAAGCTTAAGTTTTACATGTCTGCAGGCCATGTTGAAGATAATGAGTTGAGTCTGTGGAGTCTCCTTGAGGTTCAGTACAATTGACTGTATTTTTTTTGTTTGTTTGTTTGGTAGCAGGGAGATGAATAATCCACGTGTGGGGAAGGAGGTTAAGGGAAGAAGTACCCTTAACTAATCTGGATTTACAGCAGTTCGTTCCTTTCCCATTTTTACTACAGCAGTTCTAATAAAAGGGAGGGAAGTAACAACCCTCTCTGGAAAACCACAGCAGCCTGTAGCAACCTGTTTGGTGGAGTCAGCTATCCAGGAGAGCTCCAGAAGCCCAGGGCAGCACCTTCTTTGCTTTAGTCTTCCTCCCCACCAAAGAAACCTGCAGTTGGTCATTATGCATGGATATGAAGAAATATGAGACAGAGAAGATAGTACTAGTTATGCGTGATGGAACTCTGCCTCACAGTTTCTAAAGAGATTCGGGCATCAGAAGGCTCACTCCCTATCATGGTCTCCTAAGTCTTTATTGTAGGGGAGAAAGGGGAGAAGAAGAGAGACGGAAGATGCCCTTCTGCTTTGCTACACACTGGAGAGACAGCTGCTGCTGGCCTTCGTTGTCTTGGCCACAGCTCAGAGGCTGATGGGCTTCTTCGTTCTGTTTTTATTGTGACTGTTTTGACACTGGAAAAACTGACTGTGGGACAGTGTTGAGTGTGCGCTGGGGCAGGGGTGTTACCAAGCAGCATTCCCTGGCTGTTCAGCTCCTAAAAGGGAGAAGCCCTTAAGTGACTGAAACCACCATTAAGACTTTTCAGTGTTTTTATTTTTTTCCTCTATATTTTGTTTTTGCACATTGGAAACGAAGCTTAAGACCTGCCTGGGCCCTCAGTCACTTTGACCCTTTTATGTCGATTAACTTATTTTTTTAATACTTGAAAGAAAATTCATTTTTGTATCTTTTAGGAAAAAAAAAAATAATGGATGAGTGATAGGTGTGTGTGCCTGCTGCATCCTACAACTTCCACTTCTAAATTACTGGACGTTGTTACCTGTGGCTATTTATTAGTGTTCTTATAATAATTTTAATGTTACACATATTCGAAGGGGGGATGGGGGAGTGTTTTAACTCTATTAGAGGAAGACACTACTGCGGATGTCCCTCTTTCAGAGCAAGGGCAGTCTTTATGGACCCCATGGACGCAGCCTGCCCTAGCAAGATTTCCTTTATGATAAAATCCTGCACACTCGTGGAGTTGTAAGAATCTATTTTGCGTTCCTAGCATACTTTTCTTCTGCGTCCCAGAATCCCTCTGTTGGTCTAATAAACCTATAATTTATTTAAATTTTAAATTTTTATAATGAGAAAGCCAAAAATGTAAGGCAGAAAATAACCCACGTGTCCCTTTCTCACTGAAAGAGGGGACCTTCATAACTCCTGAGATACAGTTAGAGAGACTTTCATGAAAACAAAAATAGCACATTTCCTGCTGCCTGTTGGAAGAAGCTCCTTTTGGCTCAGCTGGTGAAGCTGCTGCTTTTAAGCCAGGAGGGTATTCATTATAATTGTACGTTAAGTAATGCGCAGGTCATGCACTTAGCAATTCAGCACCATCCACTGTTTGACAGATTCAGGAGCACGCTACATCCTGAACTTGTTGCACAGAGCTGAAATAGCACTGTGTGTTGGGTCTGTGTCCCATCCTTAAAATGTTGTGTTAAGAACTTGGTTTTAATTTGTTTTTGTTTTTCCCCTGAAGTTGTTGCCTATTTTCTGTTTATGTTAAGGAAGTACTGGAAGGGTGTTCCATTCCCAAGCATATTCATACAGCATGGTAGCTCTTTCAGCGTGAACATACACTGTTGGTGCAAGATGCCCAAGCAGGGCTCAACATCCTTTAATTCGTTGCCCCAGGATAAATGTTAACATGGTTTCTTGCTGTTGACTCTCTGCCTCCTTCAAAGAGGCCAGCAGTCTACAACCTGTGGTCATCTCTGATGGATGAACATATCTCATGCTGAGGAGGAATGGATAGGATGGTCTCCAAGGTCTGTGAGCAGGGCTAACTACAGAAACTTGTTTTTTTACACTTCAGGAGTTCCCCTTTTCCCCTCCTTACCATTGTCAGCTAAGGCATTACAAATTAAACACAAATGTTGTGAAACAACGAAGGTAGGCAGCTTCAGTGCTACTTAGTAAATATGCATGTTGGAAAGTCATACCTGTATACCAACCTCACTGGACAAAATTCTTGAGAAGTGTTGGCCTACTAACAGGATTCAGTTAACAAAGTACTCCCTATTTGCCAGCTGTAGGAGTCAAACTGGTAGTGGTAGTAGGTCACATAGTCTGCATGAGGGGCCAGTGGAACCTGCAGAGGAGAGAAGAAAGGGGGAACCTCAGTAGTTTGCAGTAAACTGTTCTGTGCAGAGAATTGGCCTCAGTCCCTTTTGTTGTGTATATGGACCATATTTAACTTTTAACAAAAGATCACTGAATGTGAGCTGTATAAAGAAGACATACCTATCCCTTTTCATGCTGGGGGACATGGGCCAGATTTTTTCACTGCCTGAGTCATATCACTTGAGGGTGTAATGCCCTACTGCAGGGGAAAAATGCATATCCTAAAGCTGAACTCTCTGAGTTGTGCTGAAGTCCTCCAGCACTTAAAATGAAAGTGGAGACCTAACATCGCACACACAAATTAACTGAAAGTACATGAAAGGAAATCTTAAAAGGCCTTTTTATATCAAATGGTTTTAAAAGGCACAACTTGTATTTGCTGTTCAGTTGCACTTTAAGAATATAACTTGCATACCAGATACTGGGTTTTTTTACTGTCTGAATATTTTTAATTCAAACTTTGTATTTTTAAAGCTAAAGAAGGCTCTTGTGACCACAAGATCCCTTATTTGTATCAGAATCCAAGTAGGATGTTCTAGCCTCCTTGTGCTATCCAGGTGGGAAGCAGCACATGACTCAGCCGTGTGTATTCAGTGAGGTGTGTCCGTCATACACGTGAGGGAAGTGAAAAGGCCCTCAGCTTCTGAGAATTAGGTGTGCAAAAGGTATCTGCCTGTATGCCCCTGTGTGACAGTCCCCATACCAGGGGCTGGCTCCTTCCTCCGTGTCACGGGAGGAGCATAGAGCTCAGAAGCTAACCCACCTTTATTTCCAAATGGGCACACCCGAGGATGGGGCAAGCACTTCGGTCCCCTAAGGGGAAAGGAGGAGATGATATCACCTCCTGGAAACACCCAGGAAGCAAGTAGGGATGGGGGAGTGAAGGCTGCCAAAACACCCAATCTGCTGTTTTCACAGCACAAATACATTTTTTTTTTTAACTGTTCTGTTCCTTTTATGGTCTTTTCATTTAAGCTCACAAACGGCTGTAAAATCCTGAGCTTCAGAGAACTATGCATGGGGAGGTGACGAGCATCTTTCAGCTCCAACTTCCAGACGTGCTCCTTCTTTTTTTTTTTCAGCTAACCAAAACCCCGTGGCCTCGCTAGGGCACGATACAAACTGCGTCGCTGAACGTATTTTCGAGCAAACTACAAGTTTTACAAGTCTGTGCTACTCTCTGTCTCTGCATTTTATGTAAATATTTGTTTGTATGTAAAGACACTAGTGGATCCATGGGTTACCCCTGCGGTCAAGAACCTGAGTTTGTGCAATGCCTAGGCCTCTGTTAGAACACGGTGCTTGCATAGAGCTAGTCACCACATTTGTGTGCACTCCGGTGGTTTTTAATATTTTTATACATCCTAATCCTGAACATTATGAAGTATTATAAGTGGTCTAGACTGCATGATCTAGAGCAGCCAGCATTTCCGTTTTCTTAGCAGCTGTTCCTAAAATTTTCACAGCTACACCTTGTTTGGTTAACATTCTTTTAAAATGAGTTTTCAATTAAATGTTTACACCGAGCGCCAGCGGACGAGAAAGGTGTTGCATTATCAGATCTCCTGAGTACGAACTGAGAAGCCACGGTATGGCTGTATGGGAATTTAAATCATCACTGTCTGCAATAGAGAGAACTCTAAAGCATACTAATAACCAGCCTGTACATAGTTGGCAGAGAGAGGTCGCTTGCTCTTGACTGTTGCAAAGTAACAGAGATTAGAAGCTTTCCAAAAGCCTCCACTTTTGGATTGCTCGCAGTACTGCTACAGACAGGGCAGCGGGCAGATGAGGATGTCATTGAAAGTAGGTGTGGAGGATGCCAAGTTCTGATGGCATTGCAGTAATTTAAATATTCTCTGTATCTGTGCGTGCATGTGTGCGTGTGTGTGAAGTCTGTTCCAGGTGAAGGGATTTGCCTTGGCATCTTCCCTTTTGAATGAGAGTGAACTCTGATATTCAGATTGTTCAAGGCTTTTTATGGTTGGCATGTATGGAGTGTTAACAGAAAAGCATATATATCCTACTTGTTAAAAAAACAAAACAACAACAACAAAAAACCAACAAAAAAAAAAAAAAACCCAAAACTGTTCCAGCCTCTTTTCTGTTTGGTTGTTTTATCATTTGTTTTTATGCACACTCGCTTCATTGGTGTTGAGATTTTAGCACCTCAGATGGCCAACTGAACTAAAAGAAAAAAGAAATAAAGTCATGAATTATTTTTTCTTTTTGTTGGTGGAGTTACGGTTTGTTTCCCATGCGTCCGCTCCCACAGCTGACGAGGAAGCCAGGAGCTGGAGGAAGGCGATCTTGTGATAAAAGGCCAGGTGTTCCAGGGCTCCGCTTCGGGTTGTTGTGTTATTGCTGGAACACTTCGAGCCCATCTGAATCGTCTGATGTAAAAACAAAATCTTGATGCAGCCCCAAAATAGAATACACCTTCCTCCAATTTTACATTGCTTCTTCTGTGAAAAGAAACGATAATAAACACCAAAAAGGGGTGAAAGTGATCGTAGGAACTAGAATTTGGTTTCTCTAGTTGTAGTTCGCTTCCTTAGCATAGGTAGTACTTGCATGAACCCTGGCATAGCTGGGCTTAGTACAACAAGGACTTACGTGAGCACCTCTCCATTGACTTTCCATGCTGTTTTAAGCCTCTACTACAGCACGCCTGTGTTTCATCTGCAGCGTGGCAGCTTAGGAAGGTTGGCTAAGATACATTATCTGCAGCTCCAGAGCAGCGTCCTGTCAGCAGACTGGAAGGATTCAGACATTAAACCTCACCAGCTTACGTATCAAGAAAAAGTTGTCTCATCTGGGCATCTCCTGTTGGAAAAGAACAGATGTTCAGCTCAAGTGCTGGGTGTTGTGTCCTGTGAACTCCAGGAACTTGAAGCTCAGAGGCATTACATCCAGTCAGCAGCAGTGCTGTCATCAAGTATGTGAAGCAAATCACAAGACTGGAGTGTGCCATTTGTTCGAGAGGCAGAGAACACACACACAATGTTGAGGGAAATCCCAGCCGGGGAAAACCATAACGATGAATCTTACTTGCCTGCCCGCCCAACCATCATCAAAACAAAGGAAAAACTCTGGTGTTTGTAAAGTGGTTGTTTTAAAGCAGACCTACTGTGGCCACAGAAAGGGATGCTGGGCCTTGGGCTTTCCTCTTTGGCTGGGCGGCAGGCTGTGCTGAAGGGTGGCAGGAGTGACGTTGTCCTCCTTCCTGCAGCTTGGTACGTGGGCTGCTCTCTGGGGACACACCAAACCTGACAGTTCTCATGTCCTTTTTTGATCTCCTGCTTTCGAAAATAATGAGATGAAGCTGCAGCTACCTGAAGGGGATCCCTCTGGTGTCAGAAAGCCATACCTATTGCTAGTCTTGGTGCCAAAAGAGCGGCTATATGGCAAGTGACAACTGGATCCCTGGACACAGGAGGCTCCCCATCAAATTTAAGTAAGTCAGCCTTGTGACACTTCATCTGCCTTTTTAATTACCCTGCAGGCTTGCTAGGTCAGGGGATTCCTCTCAGCCTGTGCACATCAAGCACCCATGAAGGCTGTCTGATCTCAGTTAGATATCCAGATTTCTCCCCTTTATAAACTATGAATGGAACAGCGAGTCCCACAGAGCGCATCCCTTATTGCTTGCCTCAGCAAAAAGCTACACTGACCCTGGAGGCCCTGAGAGAGCCAGTCACACTTCCTGTGCAGATTAGCCAGGTGTGATAGGAAATAACACCAGAAAAGGCCCCCTAACAAAGCAAATCATATCATCAGTCTTGTGTGGCACAGCTGTTGCTTTCAGTTTTCAGTGCCGACCAGAGTACCGCCCGGGAACTTCCCGACCCTACCACAGTCAGCCCTTCATTCCCTCCAAGGTGCCTCACACCCCACTGCCCGCCTCACTCAGAGCCGGGCCAGCGTGGGGCAGGGAGCCAAACCGCTTCCAGCCCCTGGGGCTCCAAAGGGTAAGGAAAGGGCTGCCAGCTGATGTGGTAAAACTGCAAACGCGCTGTGGGCTCTGAGAAGAGCATGGTGAGAACTATGCTGGGATTTGGCTGGAACTGGAACAGGCTGCCCAAGGAGGCTGTGGATGCCCCATCCCTGGAGGCATTCAAGGCCAGGCTGGATGTGGCTCTGGGCAGCCTGGTCCGGTGGTTGGCGACCCTGCGCATAGCAGGGGGGTTGAAACTCGATGATCATTGTGGTCCTTTTCAACCCAGGCCATCCTATGATTCCATGATTCTATGATTGGCAGCGGGGGGAGAGGGCTCCAGCTTCGTGTTACTGACATGGCCGGATGGAAACCCTCCTCCTGGCGCACTTGCAGCCGTGTAACAACAGCGAGGGAGCAAGGATTTCCAAACGTGCTGAGCGCTGGGGTGCAGTGACTCAGCACGCTGCAAGGAGAGCGAGCGCGACAGGAAAACGGCAGCGAGCAGAAGCAAGCTTCGCTTTCTACAGCGACACATTAAGACACACAAGCTGAAACGCTGGACGTGCCGTACACACACACGCTCTTACAAACGGACACGTGACGGGAGGGAGGGAGGGAGGAGGGGAAGCTGCAGGGCGCTACCCCGCACAGCCCCGCTCCCCTCCCCCTTCACCCGGCCGGGGAAGCCCAAGCCCAAGCTCCACCCACCCACCCCGCACCCGCGCGCCGTAGAAGGCGGAGCGGGGCCTTGAAATAGAGGCGGGCGCGAACCGTGGGGAGAGCCGTGCTGCTCGTGGTAAGTACGGCTCGGGCCGCCTATCTGCTGCCGGAGCGGCCCGGGGAGCGCGCTGGGGAGCGGGAGCGGGTTTGAAGCGGCTTCTGCTCTGTGCTGAACGCCGCTATCTCCCTGCAGCGCTCCCTTCTGCCCGCTGGGTCCCACCTCAGCGGGTCCCTTGTTTGTTTGCTCGCTCTTACTTTCTCCCCTAACTCCTCGCTGCGGCTCTTCCGGGTGTGCCGTGCCCGCTGTGCCTGCCGTGCCGCGATGCCTCCCTCTCCCGTCGGCGCGGCCCGCGCTCGGTCCGCCCGCCGGCGCCGTCCTTCAGCCCTCGCTGGGCGCTGCGTCGCTCCTTTGTCTGCCTCGTTGGGGCGGGGCGGCGGGTGCGGGCCGGGCCCTCAGGAAGGGGCTGAGCGCGCCAGGGGCTTCTCTAACGAAATGAAATGGAACGGCAGCGCTTTCGGCTGTCTGGGGAGGCGTATCTATGTGGGAGATACTCGAGGAGAAGGAGGGTTTTCTGTGTGGTCTTGGACTCTTCCTGCCAACTTGATATATCAAGTTTAAACCTTTTAAAGGAGGCTCCTTTAGGTTATATCGGGTCGGGTATTAGGAAACGTTTCTTCTCGGAGTGGTCCTGCAGTGGCCCGGGCTGCCCAGGGAGGTGGTGTGGTCACTGTCCTTGGAGGTGTTCAGAAGCCGTGTGGAAGTGGCACTGAGGGATGTGGTCAGTGGGGTAAAACTGGATGATGAAGCCAGCATCCACTCCTCTGTGCCTCCTCCGTGCTGATGGCATTGTATGCAGCTGTGTAGAATGTGTTCTATAAGCTGTTCTTAGCTGTACATTTGCCTGCATTTCTGCAACCTCCCCTCCTAGATCTCACTCCTCATCGTGAGGAGCTGCCTGGCAGGGCTCAGGGACCAGCCAGGCCTACGGGTGTAGGTGGAGAGGGCATCTGCTGGGTAGGTTGCCTGTTGCTGGGAATGTGGCTGTGGCAATCTTGCCTTGCTGCTTGGCTCATCCTTGTTTATACGTGGTGTGTGTTTAGGAAGGAAAAATAAGACTTCTGGTTAAAGTGGTTGCCATATTAGTGCCATGTTGTTTCCATGTATTGTTTTTCCTGTGTAACAGGATGACAGGAGTCGCCCATGCTCATCAAGAGCTGGGATAGCAAGTGGTTACTCTGTGATAGAGTGAAGGTGCTTAATCTGGGAGCAGGCAGGCACACATCCTGTGACTGCTGCCTCTGGAGATCTTACAGTGCAGCCTGACACTTGGAAGCTGTGGTTCCCCATACAGGATGTTGGTGGGAGAATAGGGGCGTAATAGCTGTGTGCAGAGCCTGCTGACATAACTGTGGTGTTTCGGCTATTCAGGGTAGGCTCCTTGATAAAGCAGCTTTGTTGCCTCCGGGTATGAACTAATAAGCTGTGGGGGGTAGGGAAATAAACTGAGTCTCTGGTTATCTCTGCTGGAAGGAATCGATGGCAATTGAGCAGGTTTCATTTCCTCCAGTTAGCAGTTCCTCAGAATTTACCAGCAAATCTGATATTTCTTTGCTTAGCACCTTCCTCTGTTTTTCTCTTAGCTTGCTGTGGTTTGGTCTGTGTTAGGTAAGCGCAGCTCCAAATAATGTACAATGTTCATATCTGCATACTGTACAAAGCCAAATACATGCTGGCATTTCTGATTTAGGAAGCTGAACTCAGCTTGCATGAAGGCGCAAAGCTCCTGCTTAAAAGCTGGATCCCTTATTAGTTTTGGCTTGCTCCTCTTGGGTGAGGGAGGAAGGATGGGTTACTGAAAAATTACTGGTTAATGATTACAGAGTGTGCATAATTGGTCCTCTCCACAGACATTGGGTCCGATTCTGACGCAGGCCAAAGAAAGGTAGGGTAAAGTGTAAAAAAAACAAAACAAAAACAAAAAACAACAACAACAAAAAACCATGCTGTGAGTCATGTGGGGTGTCTGCTGTCATTCTTTAGTTTCCAAAGCTGTTAATTCCTGAGCTTCAGTGATTGCCTAGATTTGTACTAGATGTCTATAGGAGCAGCGTCCTGACCTTGTATCAGCTGTGATGGGAAGTGAATAGAGCTCTGTGTAGCTGCCAGTGGTGGGCATTAGACACCACCTTTTGCCTGGATGACATGATGTGCGTTGTCCCTGCACCGTCTTTGGAGCAATTGCTCCAAAGCACAGTACCTCTTTTTGTATGTACTTTTGCAACAGCGGAATCCTTCAATCCCGTGGTTTAGTTGAAGCATTGCTAGGACCGTTTTGGGCATTTAGTAGTTTTGGCACTTGATTCAGACTGTTCTGTCTCTTTGCATCCAGACAGTGATTCTTGGAGGTGACAAATCATGCTTCCTGGCCTGGGTGGGTTTGGGCTGGGCTGTCCTTGTTGATGAACGCAAGGAAAAGGCTGCACGTGGCAATGAAGCTGTGGAACAAAACTTGTGCTGCAGAAGGGGAAAGGTGATGTTATGGCTCTGAACTCCTTTAACTTTCAGTGAAATCTCAGACCTATCAGTCAGCCTCAGCTAGGGCGTGAGCAGGGCAGCTAAGCTGTGTGCAGTCATTACTCACCTGGCTGTGGCGTTTTTGTTTGTCAGTGGACCCGCTGTGTTTTCTGACATCACCCGACCTTTGGCTCTTTCCTGCTGTGTCCTCACTGCAGCTTCCTGGAGAATGGGCAGTGGCCATGTCTGTAATGCAATGGGCTGTTTCTTTAATCTCTTAGATGGATGAAAATGCCTTTTTTATTTCTTCAGTCTTATGCCTCTGCTAGTATAGTGTAACTTAGCTTAACAGCTGTGCAAACTTGCGTAGATCAGCTAGTTGCTGTGTTTTAGTTTTACATTCACTTTCTGGGACAGAACACCTTATGCTTCCTCTTCCATTTTAAACTGAAAGTGAAATGGCTTGCATTATTGCATGCACAGTCAGGCTTTTGCTCAGTGTAAAACGCACACGACTCCACTGTGCCTGTGGGCCTACAGCTAGGAAGCCCAAGCGGTGCCAAGTAACCATCTTAAGAGATTCTTTCAAGACTTGTTTTCTACTGGCTCCATCTGTCCCATCATCAGAGTGGGAGCAAGAGTTGGGAATACAACACAACAGGGGAGTTCTCCTGAGAGCCAGCACATCCAGCGTCACCAGAGGAACAGCATCAGGCTCTTCACCTGGGAAATCAGCCTTATGTCTGCCTGCACCCATACGTGGCTCTCTGTAAAAGAAAGACATTTCAAGCTATGATATGCTTGCTGTTTAGGAGGAAGGAGGCAGGTGAGGCTCTCAGGTATTGAGACAAGGCTGTGTATTTGTCAAGTAGGGGCAAGAATAGTTCTTGTTTGACCACATGGTCTGAAGGTAACCAGAAGCAGGGAGCTGTTAGTGCCACCTGTGTTCCTGCAGCTCTTTCCTTGTTGGTTTCCTTCCTTGCACACCTATAACCTCATAAAGAAAACTCAGATTGCTCACATTCTTCTTTACTACCAGCATCGGCTGTGAATTGCATTAAGTTGCAGTGCGAAGTGGCATTACTTATTCTTCTGTCTGGTGATGTTAACAGGAGTATGGATGTTTCAAATAAGGAGGATGTGTTTGTCCTCTAGATGGCACAGCAGCTACGGTGCCCAGTGCCGTGCTCCCAGCTCTTTGCCAGCTCTCGTCTCATCTCATCCAATTGGCACCTTATTTGAGTTGCTGTTGTCAGGTGGCGTTGGTCTGCCCTCTCGAGGACCAATTGCTTTGCTCAGCTGTAAAGACACGCTGCTGTGCAAGCTCGTGCCCCAGAAGAAGCATCCTGGATGAAAACTCTTACGTCTCTGACTTTACAAATGGTTTGCACGCACTTAATCCCAGATCAGAATGACCACGTTCTCTGTAGTCAAGATTAAATCTTGCACCTTCTGTGTAGATGCGGATCTGCCAGTTCCTTTGGGATCCTGCTCTGGCTGACTCAGTCCAAGCCCTGGCTTTGAGCTCTGTGGCAGCTCTGTCTGCAGGCTTCCTGCTCGCTTAACTTCAGCCCAGCTGCATCTGTAGGCTGCCTTCTAAAGATTGCAAACTTGTGTTGTCATGCTGCCTCCAGCCTTGATCTGATACAGAAACCACAGTGGTTGCAAGCTCATGCCTTTTTTCTTTTCCTCTTAAAAGAAGACCTGTGTTCCTTCCTTGTCATTGATGTGCCACCTATGGGCTGGATGAGAGTATTTTGAGCCAAATGAAAATGAAAGCTGTTGAGGAAGCTGGGTGGTGCTTCTTCCTCAGAAGTCTGAGTCCTGCCTGTGATAACTAGAGGATTGCTGTGATTCACAGCAGAACCTCCATCCAAATGCACGGAATTAGAAATAATGTGAAACAGCAGCAGAGCTCAGGGAGGTGAAATATGTCTCGAATGAAAAGGCTGCTCCAAAACTTCTTTGGAAGTCTCCAGTCCCATTTTTCTTTCAAAAAGGGGGAGGAAGTGTCCCATCAAAGAAATTGCTATGAGTTACTGCATTTGAGTACACAGTGAGTACTTAAACTGTTCAGGCTGTGATGCTTACTCTGTACTAAGTAAGTGAATATGAAACTGGTCTAGCAAAGGAGGTAGGCAGATGAGCATTTGTTGGTGTCAGGTCTTTGTGTTCCATTTTAGTGCCGCTGAACACTGGGAGATAAAGCAGTGAAACTGTTAGGAGCAGGAAGTATTCAGCGTGTTCCGGTGTATTTTTCCATCAGCGATGTTATGAGCAAACAGCGTGGTTTTGTTCATTGCTGGAGTGCTTGGAAGTGGCATTATTCACAGATCTTGAAGGAGGAAGCAATCTGAAGCTGAGAGCAAGAGAAACAAAAGCTGACAGCCTCGAGCACTGAGTTCCCCTGCTTGAGAGCAGGAGGGTTGGGTGAGTGTGAGCAGCCTCTTCTGTTCTTGACAGGCAGGGTATGTTACTTGAGTGGCTAGCAAATAACTCACAAGTGTCTGGGAGGTGGGGTTTGTCCCATACTGTGTCACAGACTTGCTGCCATCTTCAAGTTTTACCACGTCTGAAATGAAGGTAATGGTGCATCCTCCCTCTGAGGCGAACGCATGGAGAATGCCTGCACTTCAGAAGCTGTTGCCTGTAATGGGCAAGTACTGAGAAACTCCACATCAGTAGTTTTGGTATTAAGCGGGTGATACCGAACCACCCATTTGGTGTCATGGCAGCACGTGTGCACCTGTGGATGCACAGAAGGGTTTGTTCAGCCTATCCTTCACCTGGCAATACCTTTGTTTCCCTCCCCTCACCCGAGTTTTCTTTCCTAGGCCTGCAGTTAAATTTCCCTGTAGGAGGACAGGGGGTCACAGAGAAGGCAAAGTTTTGGGGCATCCTAAGCACTGGTGCAAGCTGGCATATCCTTGGACTGAGTAAGTGATAAGGATTATCATAGTAAGATAGCCATGATAACATCCTAGTTGGTAATGTCTGCACTTGCCTCATTTAAACTTTGTGCAGATCCTCAACCTCTCTCCCTTTTACTATGCGTTCTCTCCCTCTCTTTGCTAAGTCTGAACTGTGTGTGCAGCTGCCATGTGATCAGTCAGGCTTCTTCCACAGCTACAGAAGTACGGATAGGAGCTTCAGCATCTGCTGTCAGCTGGGCTCTGTGGTTCCTTTTGGGTTGTTGGGCTAGGAATTGTGTGTGGCAGGATGATGGGGATTTCTTTGAGACTTTGGGCTGTTTGCTGTGGATTTTGCTTGCTCTGTTTGTTTGAGGTGTAAAGGCTGGTAGTCAGGCACTGTTTAGAAGTCCTCAAATAAGGAACTTAGTAGGTCCGCCGTATGGTTTTCTTATGACTTTGCAGTACTACTGACTTGTCATATACAGCAGTTTGCCTGCGGTGTGCTTTTGGGAACACAGCGCAATAGAGTGGCTATGGTTTGAAGTGGGGATTTTCAACCTGTCAGATGGCAGAGCAAGTTGCGTCAACTCCAGGTGCTTTGGTTTCCCTATCTGTGAGGTGCTTCTGTATTGAGCTTTGCAGCTCAGCAATGAAATGTTTCCCTGTGAGACACGTAAAAGCCAGTGGGTCCAGGACTGGACAAATAGGTACTGTTTCATTGACTCCAGTGGTGATGTCATTCAGACTGCCAAAAATTAAGTTCTTATCTTTCAGCTGTCAGACAGAAATCAGTGCACTGGCTGTAAGTGTTCTCCTTCTCAATGGCTGATGGATTATTCGGCTTTGAAGACTTGAATTCACTCCTAACCCAAAAGTGAAACAAAGATAAATATCTTGACAGCTCACAGTAAGTCCTTTGATAGTGCCTGTCCAGGTGTTTGTACAGGATGTGTCTTGGAATCTAGACAAGCTGTTAAAGGAGGCAGTCCTACAGGAATGTGGCTCTGCTGCTGAAAAGTCTGCTTTCATAACCAGACAGTGTCTGATAGGGCTAAGAATAACTGCTGGCTGAGCTGTGAGGAGAGGTGAAAGATCTGAAGGGAAAGCAGTGGCAAGCCAGGGGCATTATTCATGGCATGGGTTTTTTCTTGAGCTGTCTTGGAGATGTGAAGAAGGGGTGAAAGCTGATTTAGGTTAGCATTGTTGCTATACGGATTCTGGGACCTATTCTCAATAGCTCTGTAGGTGGCCAATAGAATTTCCCCCCAGCAACTCTCCTTACGGTGCTGCTAACTCTTGTGCTATCCCTCAGGATACACTCAACACCAGCTGGGATGTGGTGTATGTGTGGATGGTGGCCCTGAAGGCTTGCTTTGCAGGAAGCAACCACAGAGTTCTTTCCTGCAAGAACTGGGCTGTGTGAGGGTGAAATAAGCACTGGTGCCCTGTGCTGATGGATATACTGCCGAGTGCTGCTGTGTTCACGTGGTGTCTGTGTGGCAGCCTGCATTTGTTAGGCAGAACTGTATGGAGGCAGGAAAGGAGTGAACATAGAAGTGTCTTAGCAGATTAACAGTTATGTGTTTGTGACAGAAATGATGTGTTGGGAATTAGAAGCTTAAGAATGAACTGTAAGTCTTCACCTTGGTAGCTACCAGTTGTTAGAAGGCAGGGTGTGTGTGTGGCATGGACTTCTAAGGATTTGAACAACTTCAATTTGTTTTGATTGCTCCTCAAATAATTCTCCTGAGGCAGTTTCATGTACAAGAGCTATAGGGAAGTGATAGCTTGCTATTTTAGACTTGCAGAGCTCATCCTTTGAGGTCAGTCTCATGTAAAATCTGTTGGTGTTCTGGCACTTTTCACTTACGAGAAGTGCTTGTTTTGTCATGTCCTTTGCACTGCGGTAGCATGTGGTGGCTTTTAGGAGGAGGAATTTAAATAACTGCCTCTCTTTGCCAGTGCATTCTCTGCTTTTGAGTGAGCCTCAGTGAGACTCGTATGCTCTGCATTAATGTATAGCAACAGCTTTTTACTATCCAAGAGGGGCTTCCCAAACCATTTTTCTCCTTATGCATCTCTTCCATGTTTTTGTTCGCTTGTTTTCTTCTTCCCCCCACATAGAGGTTACCTTCCCTCAAGTTACAGCAATTCATTTCTACCTGTTTGACACTGTTTCAGTGCTCGCTTAATAACTGAACAGACAGTGGCCACTCTTCTATGGAAAGAGAGGAAATTAGGAGCTAAACATCTGTCACTGTATAGATAGTAACAACTTCAAGCTGCATCTCTTCATTAATGAGGGACTGCTGCTGAGTTTCTTCCTTGATACAGTGCTGGCTTGCAATGGAGACTGAAAACAATACACTCATTGGTATTTCATTAAAGAAGTTATATTCCATAGAATATAAATTAGTAAAGTAAATCAGGATGCCAAATTTTAGCAAAGCCAACTTCCAGCTCTTCAGGGAATTAGGCAACAAAGCCCCCTGGGAAACCACCTTCAAGGGCGAGGGAGCAGAGCTGGCAGATCTTTTTAAGGAAGCTTTCTTTAGCACTCTGCATCCCCAAGAACAGGAAGTCAGGAAAGGAAGGCAAAAGACCGGCATGGCTGAACCAGGACCTGCTGGTTGAATTGGAGAGTAAGAAGAGAATGTGTAGGCAGTGGAAGCAGGGGCAGGTACCCTGGGAGGAGTGTAGGGATGCTGGTAGGCTGTGTAGGGAAGGCCAAGGCCCAACTGGAACAAGTGAAAGGTGCAGAGTGGAGTTAGAAAGCCTTCTGTATAATATACCTATATATATATATATATATATAATATTATATATATAATATAATATATATAATATAATTATATATTAGGTATATATATATTATATGGTTTATATATGGTTTATATAATGTATATATGGTATATAATATATGGTTTATATATATAAACCAGAACAACAGAGTCGAAGGAGGTGCCAGTGGACAAGGAGATAGCTGAAGTATTTGATTTCTTTGCCTCGATCTTAACTGGTGACTGCTCTGAGGAACTTGAGCATCTGTAAGTCTATGGGTCCTGATGAGATGTATTCCAGAGCCCTGAAGGAATTGATGTAGTCACCAGGTCACACTCAATTATATTTGAGAAGTCATAGTGGTCAGGTGAAGTCCCTAATGATGGAGGGGTGGGGGGAAAAAAAACAAGGTTCTACCCATTTCTTAAGAAGGGTAGAAAGGGCAGCCCAGGGAACTGACAGCTTGTCAGCCTCACTCTGTGTCAGGTAAGGTCGTGGAGCAGAACGTCGTGGAAGAGGGGGAGGTGGTATGGCATAACAAGCATGACTTCATCAAGGATGAGTCCTGCCTGACATTCGATGATGGTATAACTGCATCGGTGGATGGGGGAAGAGCCACTGAGTCCATCTGGACTTCATTAAGGCCTCTGATATGTTGTGGGGGAACACCCTTCTCTCCAAATTGGAAAGATAGAAATTTGATGAGTGGAATGTTTGTTGGATAAGGAACTGGTTTGTGCCCAGAGAGTGGTGGTCAATGGTTGAATGTCTGGATGGTGATCAGTGAGAAGTGGCTCTGACTCTGGGGTCAGTACTGGGACTAGTACTCTTCACTGTCTTCATTCATGATGTTGACAGTGGGGTTGAGTGCACCCACAGTGAGCTTGTGGATGAGATAAAGCTGTGTGGTGCAGACAACACTCCTCGGAGATGGGGTGCCATCCAGAGAGACCTAGATGGCAAGAGCAGTGGGCTCCGGTGAACCTCGTGAGGTTTGACATAACCAACTGTGATGTCTGGGACCTGGGTTGTAGCAACAACCCTATCAGGTACAAGCTGTGGGATGAAATGATGGAGCACAGCCCTGCCAAGGAGGACCTGGGGGTACTGGTGGGCAAACGGCATGAGCCAGCAACATGCCCTCACAGCCCAGAAAGCAAACTGTATCCTGGGCTGCATCAAAAGAAGCGTGGCGAGTAGGTCAGGAAGGTGATCCTGCCCCTCTGCTCTGTGCTGGTGGGGCCTCTCCTGGAGCACTGTGTCCAGATGTGGAGTCCTCAGTACAGGAGAGATGTGGACCTGTTGGAGCGTGTCTCAAGGATGGCCACAAAATGTTTTCAGCAGAACAGGACACACTCTTTAGCAGGTTTCAAACTAAAGGGAAGATCTAGATTGGATATAAGGGAAAAATTTCCTTATGATAAGGGAGCACTGGTGCAGGTTGCCTGGAGATGTGGATGCCCCATCCCTGGGGACACCAAGGTCCCTTGCAACTCAAATGATTCTGTGAATACTTTCCAAGACTTCTAGCAGCTATAAAGCAGCCTTACTAGATTATCTATTTTTACTGTGAGTGAGATGGAGTTTGTAGGCGTTTTCTGTGGTTTTCTTTTTGTACTAAAGCTTCTGTTTGTTCATAGATAACTTCTTTCATCCACTGAAAGATGTCTTAAAATCTCAACCTGCAGCCACCAGGATTCACATGCGTTAACGAATTAAGCTTCAGATGGCATTGGTGTGATTATATCTAACTTTTTAGGGGTTTGCCCTTAAAGGGTCCAATTTTTGAGATGGCACTAAAGAATTTCGCTTCTCAGGAGGAACTTCCTGAGTATCAAAACCCCTTATATTTATTCAAGGCAATTAGCTGAAATTTGAGGTCTCTGGAGCTACTAGCTAATTAAATACTTTTAAAAAAATGTAGTGATAGAGCTTTTTTTCCCTTGTTCTCACGTGTTTTTGACCACCCAAGTAGAGCTTTGTTAGCCAAAGGCTGGAGTGCCTCAGGGATTTTTCACTGCCTGGGTGGTGACTGCTTGATGTAGGGAAGAGTTAATGAAATTATCATCATCTTCTAGCCTTTGTCTTGTCTTTTTCTGTATAAGTATTGGAGAGTGTGGTTGGGTATTGTTGACTTTTGTTTTCTGCCTTAGCTTATGTGCAGGAGCGGACAATCTTGCAATTGGCCATTAGGATGGGTGACTTCTTAAAATATCTTTTAATGTCTATTTCTTTGTGGACCAGCCCTGAGGAGTGTCACATAAAGCTGGGGTGATCCCATAGTGGGAAGAAGATGGGAAGAACACTCTGTTATCCCCAGTCAGTGTCTCTGGGTGCAGCAGGTATCCTGGGAGCTGTGGCAGGGCAAGGGTTGCTTAACACCTTCTGTCTTTGCAAAGCATAAAGTGTTGTCAAAATGTGACATTGGGATCTTCAGAGCTGTAGCCAAGCACATGAGACTTGCTGCAGCTTCCTAGGAATTCATGTGAGTAATGTGTGCGTTCCGGCTGGATCAAGCTCCCCTTACTGTGCTGACAGTGTACTTTCACAAGCTTGCGTGAAGCTCCTGTGCTCTGCCTTTCCAGCCCTACCCAGGAAAATGCCTATGGGCATGCACAGTGGGAAAGTGCCCGTGGGACCCAGATCTCCCTGTAGTTAGTTTTTTTTATTTGCTGATTTGAGAATATAGTAGAATGCCCGTTTTCCTTCTTTCTTTTGGCCTAGAATAGTCTGTCTCTCTTCTTCTAGAGCAAGGAATGGGAGAAGGCAACAGTCCATCTGCCTTTGATTGCTTCTTTCATAGGTGTTTGGATTAAGTCAAACAGGTTTCCTAGCAGCATGAATAAAAATGAGGGAATTTGGGTTTTTAAAGCAGTATTTTGAGCTTTCCATAGAAGGATGTGACAGACGACAGACACCACAAAGGGGTGCCTCAACTCTTGCTTCTGTTCCACCCTCTTCAAGAAAGATTCCGCTTGTCTGTGCATGGGCTGGCGTTCTTTCTTGGTAGCTCATCTCCTGACCGCTCAGCTGACCTTCCAGCAGTATTCTGGAATTCCCCTCCAGAAGGAAAAAAGGCAGTCACCCTCTAACAGTTTGCCTGGGCTTGGGTGGCAGTGGTCCACTTCTTGTAAAGCCCTCTGTAAGAGAGAAGCTACTCAGCTAGTTTCACTCATACATCTGGACAGTTGCTTGCATGCAGCTGTAGTGGCTTGTGTTGCGTCACACATCTGTCAGTGCTGCAGAACACCTGCATCTGTGCTGTGGGAAGAGGATGATGTAGCTGCATCTGGACAGCTCCTGAGTTAGTACACAAAGTACACAAAACCACAGTCCTGCCACTGACCTGACAAACCATACCTGGATACCAATGGAGGGAAATGGGGATATAATGTTAAGTTCTCCAATTTAAATAAACATCTGTCCTCCAGCAAAGACAAAGGCCAGGAGAAAGATAGTCCCTCTGTTCTCCTGAGACCTGACAGGAGTCCAGGACTATCTCTAACCAACCAGCGTGCTCTTTGGGGTAGGGGTGAGTAGCAGCAATTGGGATCTGAACTGAGCACAGAAATAGTGTGATGCAAAGCAGTAGAAGTTGGACTTTTACATTAAGCTTCTAGCTTCCTGAAACAAGAAGACTTGATGGTTGAAAGGCTGCCTTTGGGCTCTTGTGGTTGTTTTTTTTTTTAGACATTTTGGGTTGTGTTTTGGCACTGGGGGATTCTAAGAGTCTTTGAAAAGCTGGGAAATTCCTGGTCTCTTGAAGCTGTAACTGTGGCTTCCTTCAGAGTTTGAATGCACTTCTGCTTTCACTTCTTTCCTCTTCTCCCACCTGCATACCTAATTGCTTAAACCACAGTTGTGGCGGGTTACTGCTCTAAAACTTAATGTGTCATCATGAGTCCAGGTCTCTGATAGTTAGCTGGTGATCTGTGTGGGTGAGCTCTCAGGTGCTCTCACCCTAACTTGGGTCAGCAGGTACCTGTGCTGTAGCCTGGTTATTGTCTGGCATGGAGAAGGCCTGGTGGGAATGCAGTGCTCATGAAATCAGCTTACCCCAGGGATTTCTGCATGTAGCTGTGTGGCTGTGCATGTGAGGCAGCAAATGCAGGTGTGCAGTCTGCATTCCTCTCCTCCTTGCCTTGTCTTTGCTTGATGGTCTCTGTGCTGTGCCTTCCTGTACCAGATGCAGCTATTTGGGCTGCTGATCTGACCCACCCATATACATGGCAGATAGGTATTTTCCCCTACCTGGTTATTTAGGGCCCTTCCTGCCAGAACAGCTGCTATTCTCTCAGCCTTGTTCATGGGCAGTTTTCTCCAGAAATTTATGTATCTCTAGAAAGGTCAGTTTCTGCAAGACCTGTGGGCACTGCTTGAAGATACGTATGTTGTTGGGGTTTGTTTTTTCCATTTACCATTTTCGTTCTCACTCTTGCAGGGCAAGGACTTCTGATCTGAAGCAGACCGTGACGAGCTGTTCTATCTCTGAATCTGTCATGGAACAGGTTAGTTTCAAATGCCACTGAAGTCACTTCTCCTATGTGCTTGTTCAGAAGTACCTGGAAGGGGCTGAGTCTGAAAAAGTAGTGGCTTGTGCCCTTCTCACCTTCCTCAGAGTTCCTGCTGTAGTCTCTGGCGCTGCACTCCTCCATCATGAATACAGACAGAAGGTGGATGGAACCATTTAGCTCGCAAGCTGCTTCCTTGTTACCTCAGTGCGAGACTCTCCCATTAGACTGCAGGCATGAGATGCAACTGATTTAAGAGACAATGTTTATTAAGCAGCAAACTACTGAAACTAATAAATGAAATAAATTAACTACTTGACCCATCAATGTGATCAATACTCACATAAATGTGACTTCAGAGCTCCTATTTACCAAATGCATGTTGCAAACCCCATAATATGTTGAAACATCTGTCACCCTCTAGCATTAAATGTGGATGTAAGACAGTTCTGGCCCTCTTTGTTGTGCTTTCCCACAACAAGTCTTTTGGAAAGAAACATGATGACAAGTCAGATGGGTTGTTCAGTGTTGGGTCACTGTTCAAGGTGCTTGGGTCACCCAGTGGCCTTCACTGTTGTCTGTAGACACCCATACTTCACTCATGGAAGGTGTGCTTTATCTTTGATCATACCTTATTTTCCACTTGTTTCTGCTTCCAGACTTGTTGCCCTTGTTCTGCCCTTCCTGTGCCTGATCTCCCCGGCAAACATTGTGTCACTGATTATTTCTAACATATTTATCACAATTTTTCTACTGTTGCGTAGGCCATCATAGCACTTTGTAACAGTACTGATATAGTTACGTAGATATGGAGTGGCCTTGGGAGGTTCCAATTACGCAAGGGTATACTGTTTCAATTCTTAGGCTCATCCTGGTTGATTACCCATTACCCTATGCAATTGGCAAAGCAAACCAGTTTTCTTTTAACCTTGATTCCTTTAGGTAGTTCTTTTCAAGCCTCACCACTTCCTTACTACATGAGCAGATAGTCTGGGTACAAGAGTAAGGATTATTTTTTTTTTTTGTCCTTTCATTTCTGTGCTCATACATCCTGCTCCATCAGCTGCTTAATTGGGATTGCTGGGCAATCTTCTCCTTTTCTGCAGAGGCCTTGGTTGGTTGAGGCCCTGTTGTTCCTGTGGGACTTCTTGCTCCCATCACTGCCCACTTGCTGGGCCTCCTCAGCCTAACCCGCCCAGGTGGTCTGCACTGCCCTGCTGGAGGACAGCATGTGACAGCAGAGGCAGCATGTGCCTGCTTACTGCAGGTAAATGGCTATGAGACACCAGTGCTCTGCTGTCTTGCTGTTCTTATGAGCAGCTGCCTGACTGTGCAGGGATCTGAATATGTTTGTTATGGAGCTTGTCTAGATCACATTCAAGAGGGAAAAGGAATGCAGACTTTGTTTTTTTTGTGGCCTTATGCTGTCTGTTATCTCTGCTCCCCACCTTGTTACTGCTGTGCTCTGATTAAAGTTAAATGGGGAACTGTTGAACGGGCTTAGTTCTGTACAGGAAGTAGAGTGCCCAATTCCCAATACAGGGGTGAAAACCTTTGAAACAGATGTGTGAATAGAGAAGTGGGTCACTTGTGCGAGTATTCATCTTTGTTTCAGAAGAGGAGTCCTGATCAGGGATTTTGTCCTTGCTACTTAGGAGGTGAGCTGACGCCTCAGCAGCTGGTTTGTAAGACCAGAGCCAGCCAGCATTAACCAGCACACTTGTGTGCATGTCTGCATCTAGGAGTTAGTGTGCGTTTGCTCAGGTCTTGTAAACTGGGCATTATTATGCAGTGTACCCAAAGGAGACCAGAAAAAGGTGTTCACTGAAACAAAAACAGCATCTGTACAACCCAACGTAGCAGGATGTGGGCTTAACTGTGATTCTTCTTCCATTTAGGATATCTACAGTAATGGATCTGACCATATGGAGCGCATGCTTCTCTTTGCTTTCCTGGCGGAGTCCTCTGGCTGTGAGTTCAGAGAGCAGCTGCCATCCCTACAAAGCCAGGGCGTCTTGTGTTCTGTTAAAGATGCTCTCTGTTACGATAGTGATGGGGAACTTCAGACCGATGGGAATCGAAGTGGCCACTTGCAGAATGGTGAGCTAGGTGAGTGCTCTCTTCTCTTCCCCATGTGCCTTCTGTGAAGATGGTGGGCTTTGTTTCTATCCCCTTCTCTCTTCACTGTCTTGTGACAGACGGTTGGCAATAGTCTCTCCACTGAGAAACTTCACAGCTGGTGGTTGTATCGGTTGGGGTTTTATCACTTGGGGTAAGACAGCTAATGCTTGGCAGTGCAGCTCCCTCTTGGTGGCTGAGCACCTGTTCCCCTACACAGTCTATAGCATGTGAGGCAAGGACTACAAATCTCATACTAATCATTTTTGTCCTTAAATAATGTGATCTGAAGTGATTCTGTTAAGCTTCCCATTGCTCCTCAAGGAGTTTTGTTTCAGCACTTGGGCTAGGATTTAGGAGCAGCTCTCTTTCTGCTACTGATTTAACTCCCTTGTGCTGTACTGGTGTGGCAGAGGCAGTTTCTTAAATAGCTCCTTGTACTGTTCTTGCTTCGCTAGCCCTGAGCAGCATGGGTATTGCACCTTGCCCATGATGTGCAAGCTGGCACGTTGATGTAGTGAACTAGTGTAATGAGTAACCGCTATAGTAAATATTACCTCATACAAAATGTATCAATTTCATGGCCCAAAGTGACAATGGGAAGCTTTGCCAAAAGAAGGTGCTGTGTTCTAGATGGTGCTTATGACACAGGTCCTGGCAGTTGTCAGCTGAGAAATCAGGCACACTCTTCCTTTCCTCCCCCCTCTGGACAGTAGTTATCTTGAACAAATCTTGACTGGGTGTGTTCTGACTTCCTCACTTAGTGTGTATGGCTGTCACAAAGGCAGTATGGAAAGAAGATCGGGGCGGGTAGGGGGAGGTTGGCAACGGAGATGGGCAAAATGCCATAGGTCACCTTATCTGTGCTGAACCCAGTGTGACTGCAGCCCGTGAACTAAATCCTGCTCTGTGTGTTGGCAGTGCCTGACCCTGAGGTAAATGAAGCAATTGTCCGGACCATTGCTGCTCAGCTTGCTGAGATCGGAGACCAGCTGGATAAACAAATCAAAGCAAAAGTAGTAAATGATCTAGTGCAACATTTTCTGAATGAGAATCTGCCTAGAGAGGTGAGTGAAAAGCAACCTGATGAGTAGCTCCCCTTTTAAATGTTGAGTCCTTCCTGCTGTGACTGAAGCAGCAAGTTTGCAACACCTTTCTAGTTTGATGCCTTGATTACTGCACTTCTAGAATTAATCTGAAACGTTAATATTTGTTGTGAAGTTCTGTTAGAGAAGATGCTTTGGTGAACCTGTACACTGTGGCAGCCTTTGTCCTGCAAAGTGAGTTTCTTGGGCTCTTTCCCTTTCTGCAGACAGGGAAGGTGAGGTTGTGGAGCAGGGCTGACTTCCAGGGGTAATTTTGTTTTTAAGATATTTGAACTGTGATGCTGGGTCCTGAACGTCAGCTACTTGTCAGATGGACAAACCTGGCAGAAGTTTGGCTTGTGTTTATCACTGAACACTGAGACTCAGCAATCAGTGAGACCCAGTGCTCCCTCTTACGGCGCCTTAATCCTCTGGCTCACAGGCTGTTGGTGTTGGGAGTAGCAGTGGTTTGTGCTGGGATGGGCAACCTGCTGAAAAGGCCTCTCTAGGTGGCACCTCCACTGCTTCAGTGTAGGTTGTCTCTCAGTTTATGATGGGATGAGACTTAGCATCCGTGGTCCAGCATCTAATGTGCCTCACTGCTCTGCAAGGAAGTATTCACATCTGGATCAACAGCCACAGTTTGTTTCCCCAGAGCCTTCTGGCATCTTCAAGAGATAACTGTATAACTGGATATTTGGCTTGCTTGTGTTTCTCTGCCTGTGATGAAGTTAGTGCTGTCTTTGATTTGAGGGTCTGCTTGGCTTGAAAAGGCAGGATTAAAATGATCTTATTTTGGGGGGAGGGGAGTGGGGAAGCAGAAGTGAGGTAGTGCTTGTTCTGTGCCTGGACCCCTTCTCTACCTCCTGCCTATATGAAGAGTTTTCTGTGAAGCTTTTCTCCATACCAGTTGCCCCTAGGCATGTAGCTCTGATACTCACTGTGTTTAAGATTAAGGTAGGTTCCGCTCTCCTGGGACCCCTGGATTCTCGGGCTACTTCAGGACCTGGCAGGCTAGCTGCAGATTCTGGGCTGCTGCACCCTGAGTGTGCAAGGGGCTAAAGTAAATTTTCCAGTGCTGTGTGTTGTTTCCTTATTTCTTTGTTTTTCTGGGTGAGCAGCTGAGCTTTCGAGGCCATCAGTCATCCTTGTTGTCACCTGGGTATGTAACAGCCTGGGAAGGAGCGTGGCAGCTTCTAATGTGTCTGTACAGGTGCACAGCTGCTGCACTGACATCCTCTCTTTCCTCTATGCAGGAGATAACACGGTGCCTGTCACAGGCAGTGGAAGGACTTGCCAGAGCCATCCCATCAGATCTGGAGCAAGAGAAGGCCATGTTGGTGCTAGCAATGCTCTTAACTAAGAAAGTGGCAAATCAAATGCCTTCCCTTCTACAGCGTGTCTTCAGCACCACTGTGAACTACATCAGCCAACACTTCCACAACTACATTGTCAGAATGGTGAGTGCTATCCAACAGCTCTGCAGCTCAGTGCAAGTCACAGCCAGTCTCTTCGCTGGCCCTGGTTATTCCCTGAGGGCCCCGCCAGATTCCTGCTGGTTTTCCCATAATGTTTGGGGCTCTGGGAGCTCGGCAGGGAAGAGCTGCTGGTACCTGCAAGCCCCGAAGGCTGATATGCAAAGGGAGGGAAGGAGGCTGAGGGCAGTGTCCAGCTTCTGCTCACTTCCCTGGGACCCCCTCCCAAAGCCAGTCCTACCACAGGATGCAGGGCTGAGGACTAACAGACATGCAGCACAGCAGGTGGCAGCATTGAGGCACGGATCTGTGTAGAGTGCAGGGGCCTTTGTGGGTGCACGGGCTGCTGCTGTTTTGCCTTCCTGGCAGCTGCCCAAGTCCACGGGCTGGGCAGGCAGGTGGAGGGCTTGTGGCTGTAAGACGACACTGTTGTGGTTAATGCTGGTTCCATTTCTTTCCTCCTAGCTGCGTGAGTGAGAGATCTCCAGCCATTGGCTTCCTGAAGGATCTTTAACTTCTTCATCTGCTAAGATACCTTTTCTGCTCATAACTTTTGAGACACAGCTGTGAAAGGGAAGGCAGAGCTTGTAGATGGGCTTTTGTAGACTAGCACAGTAGCGATGGTAGTGAGAACTGCATGACTGGTCTGCCAGCACCTGTAGGATATAGTGCCTACTCTTCTCCGTTTTACGAAATAGGTGTTCTTTCTTTTGTTTTTTTTTCTTCCCTCTCCTTTTTGGTAGCAGATGTAATGCAGGTACAGCCCCGGGCTCGTGCCTCCAGGGGAAGTGCACTGGGTGCTGAACCCACCTTGTCAGTATTTTTAACCAACTGCTGCATCCTGCAGGTTTCTGTGCTGCAGCTGGGCAAGGTACAGGAGGGGGTTTTGGGGGGGGAACAATATCCGTATATGCTTGAGAAAGAAGGTGGTCATTGGCTTCAGAGCAGCTTGCTGGAGAGAAAAAAGATACCAGCCTTGAATGAGAAAGGAGGAGTACCTGGTGTCTCTGCTCAGTAGCACATTGTATTCACATCTCAGGTTCACTGAACAGACTTAGACTCAGGTTGTTTGATGTATGTGTCATCACATGCGTGGTGGCTGAGGCTCTACTTGTGATCCAGCTGCCTCTGAAGAAATCATGTAAATAATGTCCTTTTACTTGTGTTGTTCTGTGTTGTTTTTAAATAAAAATGGACATGATGTACATATGCATCTTAAGCAACTGAATTGCTTAAGAAGGAAAAATTGCTTAGTAAGGAGGTCCTTACAGCACTCTTCCTGTGCTGCTGCCAGTGGTAACAGCTGTGGCTGTTGGCCGTGCACCCTGCACAAAGAGACTGACGGTGGTTGTTTGCTGGTAGCTGCACTTGAACAGTGGAGGAAAGGAAAATCAAAACACAACCTACATGTTTTGAAAACTGTACCATTTATTAAAGTGCAACCTGGGGGCATGGTCTTACAGCAGTGTCCCAGTGGTAGAGGGAAAAATGTACATACCCCTTCACTTAAACTGATTCTAGAACAATGAAGCTGGAAAGAACTTTCTTGTAAAGGTGGAAACGCTTTTATTAACCAAATGGCACAAGAAGCTTTAGATAGCTTTCCCCAAGAGAGCTGCGCTTGCATGTTGTTATCGGTTCCTGGGGCAGGGGCTGCCCTCAGCCCAAGCTGGGTCTCTTCCCCCAGGCCCGTCTCTCAGGAACAGGACCTGCACTCCCTGCTGCCAGCCAGCGGAAGCCTGGTGGAAGACCTTCCCAGACGTGCACACAGAGTCCATCCCATTAGACGTTGCTACTGAACCCAAGTGGGTTTTAGCTTTACACTTGAATAAAAGCTCGTAATGCAAGATAAAAATGGGGAGAGACCCCCTAAAGGTATAGCAGTAAGATGCATCCTCTGCAGCTTCTTCTGTCCGACTCACTAGTGTTCCTTGCCTCCCCTGCAGATACTGCAGGGAGATCAAAAGCAGCTTCCACTGGAAGCTAACTGCAGCTCCCCCTCTCCTACAGCACGCCATAGACTTCTACCCAGGAGGAAGCAAGTCAGCCTACCTAAGAGACTGAAAGAGGGTCAGCTCAAAGTAGAAAAAAGCGACCAAGTCATTTAACACAGGAGGTGAAGCTGAGCGATGTGTTCTGGTTCCCCTGGCTGTATTGGTGATGCTGCAGCTGCCCCCTTCTGCGCTGGCACAGCTCTTGTTCTCCGGCCGTGACCACAGGCAGCCGCAGAGCCTTTGCATAAAGCAAGCACTGTACATTTTGCTCCATAGGGGCCTGAGCTGGGGGGACCAGAGTGACTGCTGGTGGATTACATGTGACCCCCTCCCACCCTGTTTGTTTGCTGTTTTTTTTCTTATGGCAATACATAGCTTGCACTTTGAAGCACGGCACAGACACACACAGTCAAAGCGCTGCTGCTCTTGTAGCCTCCTAGTACTGAAGTGAAGCAGACTGAGCCAAACGAGTCATGCACAGCTTCTGCCTTCAATAGGTACAGGCAGTAATGCGCCTCACTGCTCCGTGCTTCACTGGGAAACACATTCTCCTGTCTGTGACCTACTGGAGTAGAGAACATACACGACAAGTCAGCGTTCAGTATGTTTTGTGCCTAAAATGAGACATTCTATGGAAGACCTGGGCTGTGTGTACCCACGGTGGGTGGGGTGGGTGCTCACTCCTCCCCTCCTCCCAAACGTTCCCAGCTAAACAATCCAGGCATTACATTCTTAGAGCCAAATTCTAAAGCATGAGCTTGTTCTGGTTCAGTGAAGGAACGACCGTGCTGCCAGAAGCATGGTTATTTGTGCCTGATAGTAACACCTGCCTTAGCAGGGCTTTGCTACGACTGCCATACCCCTGTGGGTTCAATGGAAGGAAGGCTTTGTGACCTCAATTATTTTGTTTACTACATCATTACAACGGAAGACTAAACTTTTCCAACCTAACTAACTTCAACGCTTTGCTTTGCCAGTTGTGACCATTAGAAAGCACTGAATGGTTTAAAAATACAGTCCAAATCATCAGCTGTGCTCAGAGCTACAAAAGAAGGAAACGGGATTCTGGCAACAGGCTTTGCTCTATGCAAAAGCACTCAGCGCTACAGCTTTCAGCCCCAGAGCACAGCCCCAGCCGGGGTGGCAGGCAGGCAGGTTAGGAAAGAAAGAGCCAGCTGCCAGCACCACAGCATCCTGAAGTTAAGCTGTTGCCGTCCAAACCCTGATGCAATACAGAAAAGCCCACGCTTCCACTGCGCTGGGTGGCACTTGCCAGGAGCTGCTGCTCAGACTGGTCAGCACCTGGACAGAGCAGATGCCTAAGGTCTGACATCTTGGCAATGGCAAACCCCAACCCTGGGTTGCTTTGCCATCTCTGGGCTTGTTCCATCATGAGATTAGAGCTAGTATTTTAGGCGCCAGCTATCTTCAGTATACTGGGCAGCCAAGTTATTTATCTCCTTGAGAACCCTACTCACCCTATTCTGATTTCAACTGAGCCAAGCGGGCGGCACAGCTGTATCAAGCTGTGGCCAAGCAGCCCGTATACCCTCCCCGTGCTCCCACACAGCACACGGCTGCACCAGGAGGGTACACGCATGGCTCTGCGCCCAGGGGTTGGGCTGTTACACAACACTGGGACTCTTATGTTTCAGTTCTTGTTCCAGGTTTGTTTTCTGGAAAAAGACCTTCCCCAGTTCCCAGCCCCAGTGCCCAGGTGAGCAGAGCCTAGAGTTAAGCACAACTGAAAGTTAAGCTTCACCTCATCTCAAAAGCCATTTTCCTGACAGCTCCTTATTTAGTACGCTACCCGCTGTGGTTCCCTCAGTGTTTAGCTCAGGCTGTGGCTTCCAAGCCAGGTCTCTCAGCTGTGCACAGAGGCATGCAGAGTGCAGCGTTTCACACGTACGTTTTGCTGGTCCAGCCCTTTGTTTTATCATCTCAGCTTGAGGATGCGCTGCAGACGAGGATAAGGTGAAGAACAAATGGGTCTAAGGTAGATACTTTGTTAAGGTACAGGCCACTCAAGGACATATCGAGGCACTTTTGGGAAGGGAGTAAGTAACACAAGTGAGAGTAATTCTAGATGCTTTTTTTTTTTGTAAGTAGATAGCCCACTGCCTTTCCTTTGCCAGCTGCAAGAGTTCCACTAAACAGAGGTTGCCTCACCCAGTTCAAGGTAACCAGACCAAGCTGTTAAGGACTACTTCAGAGTGTTTGAAGACAGGAGAAAGCCCCTCCATTCCCTAACTCACCCCTGCAATAGGGCAAGCAGCCCAGCACCCAGCTCAGTAAGAACGCTGTTGCTAAGGCTACACAACCTTCTGGTGACTTCCCCAGGGCCTGCTCCAGTGCTGGCCGAGCACAACAGGCTCAGAATTCAAGTCCATAAGCGACCTTTCCAGCTAATGGAGTGTTCCTAGAGGGAAAGGGAACACACGACAGACTTTTTGTCTATAAACACGGTTATAGGGATGGGGGAAGAAGAAGGTAACAAATTCTTCTTGAATTGTCAAATTTTTCTCTACGGCCCTAAAGATGGGAAGTGTGTAAAGAAGGGGCCAAGCAACCAAAATGCAGCTGGCGCTCCACTAAATGCTGCAAGATACCCCATACTTGGGCCTTTCACCCCACCATGAAAATGCTTTTAAAAAAATCCCCAAAGCATTTGTCTTCCTTACTGCTGCTGCTCTATAAGAAAGAGGACACTTCTTATTTAACGCCCCATCGAGCGCTTTGTGTCAGTAAGGGATGTTTCCCTGGTAGACCTATTGTCATCTGCCCTGCACCCACCTCCTGCACTACTAGCAATATAACCACCTAAAGAGCCAAAGAATGACTTTACCCCCTCACGTGCACACAAGTTATCCAGCACATCCAAAACATCCATCTCTGTTTCAGAGCAGATCCAGGAACTTCTAAGTGGCTGCAGATGGGGCATCTTCCCCCATCTCAATGCCTCGCCTTCGGAAAGGAGAGGATGCAGCTGGGGTTAAAGCAGCCCTGTGCCCACAGGGAACAGCGGGGACATGAAAGCCATCAGCAAAGCAGCAGTAGAGGGGAACCCCATCCCAGCCTGTGGGACCAAAAAGCAGCCCCTGCCACAAGCAGCTGCCCTTGCATATCGCATCATTTGTCGGGATGTGAAATGAAGCAAAACTGTACACGTTCTTACATGTCAAAAGGAGCATACAAAGTCAATTCCATTTTGCAACACAGTGTACGTTTTGGTTTTTGTTGTTGTTGCTTTTTGTTTTAACTTTAAGGCCAGCTTACTCCCTCTTAAACACAGAAAAGCCATCTCTGACCCACACACACTGCTGATCCACAGCTCCTGAGCTGGGGCTCCCCTCCCAGCAGGGGCACACACCTAACAGTCCTTCCTTTCAGCATTCAAAGTCACACAAATCCAAACCTGAGAAGTTTTCTCCAAAATCCATTCTCAAAAAACCTTAAACAAAGAATTCCCCAGACTCTGCCAGCTTCTTACTGACTTACCAGCGTGAGTGGGATAGGATGGGACCAACAATAAGCTGAAGCAGAGAATGTGCTAAAAATCTCTGCATTATCAGATCACTTAAGAAACAGGCTCACTGCAGGAAATACTCTAGATAAGGTTGTTCAGAGATAAAGTACCTTGTCTTTGTGCTTTATGAAGAGTAAGCTTACTGTAAGCTCACATTTTGATTTTAACGTTATCTCGAGTCCCCTTTCCCCTATCTCCACCTGTTGTAAGCCACAGTGCCAGCATCAGCCCTCAGAGACGCAGCAGTATCTTCTGCCTGGACAACCTGCGACCTTACCCACAGAGCTGCAGGTCAGAGCAGGGGGGACACAAACACGCTCCAGAAGGAACGCTTGTGGCCAGCTCTGTCGGTACAGCAGTGCCTTAAAGGCTTCTCCCTGCGTGCACCCGAAGCGTTGTGTCCGCAGGAAAAGGGGTTTGCTTATTCCAAAGCAACATTCTCATCATTTGTGAACCTGCAAATGTCATCTAACTGTTAAACATTCAGAGTCGCAAAACAAACTGCACCGCACGACACCCTGGGTCAGCTCGGGAACGGGCAAATGGGGAAAGGTGTTTAATGCTGTTTTGCTTAGTGACCAGAATCCACTGCTTTATATACGTGGGATTCAGTCGCAGCCAAGACCACAGTAGGACTACATACCCCCTGTGTTTAACCTGTGAAAGACAACACAGACTGCAGCATGATACAGGACAAGAGAGCATTGAACCTGCGAATCTCACAGGAGGCATCGGCCTCCCTCGCACACAGTTTTGCCACACCTTTGCTGAATACACTCTGGTATCCAAGTGCTTACCGAGCGACACCGTGGCCAGCATAAGCTGTGCATCTCCGCTATCTGAAGGGTGAGAGTGAGGTGGGCAGGAGCACGGCAAATGGATTCCCAAGACCAGCCAAGCGCAGCAGCCATCCCACCCTGCCCGACAGCTGCAGGCGCCGTGTGCACCTCTCCCTGCAGAACACGGGGTGCTCAGAGCCAGTACCGCTACAGAGAGGCAGCATCTACATGGGGGCTTCAGGAACTGTTAAGGGCCAGAACGGGTGGGAGCGAAGAGGTAAGAATAAGCACTCTCCTGCTGGGGTTTAAGAAGAACCTGCGAGGTTACAAGGAGCAGTGCGGTACCTGAGAGGAAGCTGAGCCAGAAGGAGACCAGCCTCTCGCTGCAGGACTTGGGCTAGGAAGGGCTCGGGAAGCGCAGGGAAGTGACAGGACAGCACAGCTGCAGCAGCAGTCGCTCGGAGAAGCCAAAAACTCCAGGGGTTGGCAGCAGCTGGCTCTACCCTTCCCCGGGGATTCTCTGTTCCAGTTCCTCGAGTACGAGCACCCCTTTCTTCAGCACCTGCACTTAAGTTCTTACATTTGCAGAATTTATTATTATTTGTGGTTTTTTTCTTAAAAATACCCCTGTACTTTAATCAGGAAAAACCAGTCCCCGCCCCAATTCTACTAAAAACGTGATTGTCCATAGCTGGAGGCTTACTGAATGACCTCACCCCGTCACCATTACTCAAATGTCCAATTACACAGCAGGCAGCTCAACCTTTAGGTAACACAACTACAACAACTGGATCGCGCTCGCTTCTCTCTCTCCCACCACCTCCTCAAGAGAGCTCTGTTACTTTTTCCTAAGCGCCAGCGCTACTCCGACTGCCACAGCCAATATGGCCACTGCAGCAGCCCCACCGTACAGCAATATGGATTTCCCTTCCGGCAACAAGATAGGCTTCTCCTCTGCAGCGGAGGATTTCTCTTCTATTTCTTCCAAAGGGCCCTCTTTCCCCACTTTTTTTTCCCCTGGAAGCAGTATTTTCTCAGGTTCTGGTGTAGCCTTTCCTTCCGATGGGGTTAACTTTGGGACAGGTTTACTTAACGCGGGGATTTCAGGTTCAACAAGCTCTTCGGCCACTTTTCCCTTCTCCTCCTGTTTTGTACGACGTGCAGAGGGATGTGCTTTTTCTACGGCAACAATTTCAGCTTGAGGTTTTACCTCCTGTAAAGAAGCAGGGGTTTCTGGAAACGCCGCCTGCACGGTCTCTGCAGCAACCGCCGACACCACTGCTTCCTCAATCCCCTCCGGGATCTCTTCCTTCTCCACGTGAACGATGTCGGAGTTGGAAGAGTTGTTCTCGCTCCTTTCTTCAGCCCCGCCGTTGCTATCCAGGCTCTTGACTTCTTCAGGATCCATGGCCACCTGCTGCCAGGACTCCGGCCCCAGGGAGACGGGCAGGCTCTCTGTGTGCCAGCTCTGGCTTGCTGACAGGGAGACGGGCAGGCTCTCCGACTGCCACGACGTGGTCACTGTCGGGGATTCTGGGGGGCTCACCTGGCCTGAGTTGTCACTGGTCAGGATGTAGATATCATTACTGTCCTCTGCGATGAGGCCGGGATACTCTTCCTCTTCAGATTCCAAACTAAACACCGTCCCCTGTGAATGAAAAGGATACAACACATGAGCAATGGCTTCAGCATTACGTGCCCTGTGTGGGAAGGAAGAGGATGCCTGGAAATCCAATGAAACAGACAGCAAAATGAGAGGGCCTCTGCAGGAGCAGGATTCATCTAACCTACATTATGGAAGAGACTACAAAACTCAGCCAATGCAACTGGGACATCCAGAGAACAGAGCGACTAGCCACGGGTGGGCTGCTGAGTTCGTACCACAGAAGAGATTTGTCTCAAGGCGAAAATTACAAGTGGAAAAATATATTATGTGCTGAAAATCCTAAGATGGGTGTGATAACAGGAACATAAAATCAGTAACTAGGGGCTGAGAGGAACCCCAGTAAGCATCTGTGAAACCAGAAGCCAAGACTTGATTACCCCCTTGTTCCTAACAAAACCAGTTTGAATGTTTTGCCAGTTCCTACAGTACCGCAGCCCTGCCGGTACAAACTCTTTTTACAGTTACCAAGATTTCCTGTACAGTCCCATCATAACAGGAAGCACTGGAAAAATAATAAACCCATTCTTTTTCCTTCTCCCTGCTCCAGTCCGCAATCAATAGTTCTCCTAAAGCACTCCAGGCAGCCATCCTCCTCTTTTTGAAACTCCTTCCGACACCTATGAATTTGGGTTCTGCTTGTCCCTTACCTATGGCACCGACACACCTCTTTGGTTATCCCACAACTTTTGAGTGGATCCAAGCAGCAATCTATATGAGGAACAGACCCAAATTAAAAATAAACATACTGTTTATCTTGGTGAGTTGTTTTTAAACCCGATCAGTTTCCAGTTAGGTCTGCCAAGACACTCCAGTGTGCGACTGAGGGTAGATGGAGGCCAGCAGCTGCTCTTGCTCACACTGATGCCAAGAATGCTCTATCTACCCCAGTGCCCCGCTTCCAGAGTAGAAGGAAAATGCATTTCAGCCTTGGTAACTCCCAGTCATTGCTTAGTTTCTAACGCACAAGGAATTCAGTGCCTACAAATGAATGGTTTCTAACCTTCAGTGGGCATAACAGCAGAGCTGATAACAGCGAGGCCAGAAGCAAAGTGCTTTTTCCCTGAGAAGCGTGAGGGGTCGGGCTCTGCCTGCACAGAGCCTCTGGAAGGGGGAAGGATCTCCACATCAACAGAACAAAACAGAACTAAACAGAGCATGCAGGCACAGGAGAGAAAGCACAAACACCATTCATCACTTGCACTAACTGAAGTAAGAGTAAATGAAGCAAGAAAGGACCTCTGGCTAAAGCACTGAAGTGGGACTTGAGAGATCTGGGGAGGTCATGGGCAGTAACATTTTAATCTCTCACGGTACGAATTATCACCACATCAATAAACCTTGTGAAAAGGGGTCAGCGTACCTCAGAGTGAGCATAGGAGTGAGGTTTCTCTATTCATTCCCCAGCAACACCCTGCCATTTTACCAAATTCAATGCTCTCGTTTCTGGACCCTTCAGTACAACAGCGCCCTCCTGTACTACATCCTGCACCGGGAACAAAGACTTCACAATGTACCTTGCCAGGGGCAGGATCTGAATCTCATCTTCTCAGCTCATTGACTTTTGAAAGATGATTATGCACTAAAAGAATTTGGCAGAATGCTAAAGGAACTTATCTTCATAAATTCCTTTGAATTGCTTGGGTACGTATATGGATCACCTGGATCAGTAACAGGCTCAGAAACACTACAAAAAAGCGATACACATAAATCTTCAGAAGGAAGGCTAAAAGTGATCAAGTCCTTCACTAAGTAGTTAAAAGATGGCAGCAAAGTCTTGATTCGGAAGGGTATGTGGTGACACACTGGAACAGGTTGACCAAGGAGGTTGTGGAGGCCCCATCCCTGGAAGCATTCAAGGCCAGGCTGGATGTGGCTCTGGGCAGCCTGGTCTGGTGGTTGGAGATCCTGCCCATAGCTGGGGAGTTGAAACTCAATGATCATTGTGGTCCTTTTCAACCCAGGCCATTCTATGATTACATTTATAAAGTGGTCGTACACTCCACATACGCCAACAAATCCAAAGCAAGTTCTCTTCTATCAGCAGTAACTGAGAACTCAAGACTTCGGTACCCTCTCGAAAGTTGTGCTTCACTATGAAACCCAACATTTTTTCCAAATGCACTGCACACCATTAAACCAAAACAGAGTTCTGTCACTGATGGAGAAGCAAGCAGCATTGTAATGTAAGGGCAATGAAAGAGAAGGCCCAAGAAGTGGAAGTAAAGGCAGAGCCTTCCAGATGTACAGGGCCTGAATGCTGCAGGTGAGAGCTGCAATGAAGTCATTCTTCATGGGGCACCCACAAATGGTTTGGTAAAGATAAAATGAACAAATGACACAAAGTACCATCACAACAACCATATGGACCTGCAGCTCCCCCAGAATACCTTAGCTCAGTGTGATATGATTGCTGGAAGCAATACTGACACGTAGGATGAGGCATTAGTTATTCCCATGTTGGGGCAGTTTTTAAATGCCATATGGTTTGCTGAAGCGCTTTCAACTGGAGAGATATCACTCACAAAACACAGGTAAGATCTGTGCACGTGCTGGGGGTAACATGATAAACTGCTTTGGAGAGGGTAAGGGAATGAAGAAGGGACAGCATAGGGGGAATATGGGCATTGAAGCCTTCATTAATTTGTGTACAAACCACACACCCACCTTGCTTTCATCAGAATGGATGGGTCGAAGAGGCTCATGCTTTACTGAAAAGGAAGTGATCGACCACTGTCTCCTTATAAATCAGAGCCTTATAAAGCCCAGGTGAGCCCTTTCTGCAGCAAGTCGTCACAGACAATTTCACTTTCATATCAGTGCCTCGGGGACAGAACTCTCTGAGCCTGAAGAAACTCCCTGCCCAACAATGAAAACCAGGGGGAAAGCCAACATATTGAGTGTCAATATTGCGTAATTCCACTATTTGACTAAAAGTTTATGAAGTTTTAATTGAGAAGTCCAACAGCAATAGGCATTCTTTAGGATAGATGATTAACGGTTCTTGAGCTGAATTAAGAGTTAATTCAGCAAATTAAGAGGATAAAGGCAGGATTTACAGTTTATTTGGTTGGAGTTTGAATTTATTTTGTGTTGTGTTTTTCTTTTAAAGCAGCTGCATTAAAAACTGAATGACATTTAGGACAGCTCTCTTGATTCATCTGCAGATGTGACCCAGAAGCAAAGCTCCCACAAACAGATTAATTCAGGACAGGATGGAACATTTGGAAGGATTTTTAATAACCCTGGGCCTTATATAAGCCACACTGTTTTGATTTAATGGTAAATAAAGAACGTATGTCTTTCTTTATCTGCTTCATCTATTGTAAACGAAGGGATCATCTACTGCTCCAGACCAGAAAAATCCAAGTTCTGCTTTTTTAAATGAGGGATGGGACACTTGTGAACTCAGAGTGCTTTTCCTCCAGCATTCTTATAGAGCAGTGTCACACGTGCCCACAGACGCCCAAGGACGTCCTTCACAGCACTGCGCTGCACCACCACTCCCAATTCCAACCACTGCCACTTGAGGGAAGAACTGGCACAAGTCATGGTAAGGGGAGGGAGAGCCAGGCAGTTCCTCTCTTAGCTTGAGCACAAGAAGGATGGTCCACAGTACATGCGGCAGCCTTGAGGAGAAGATAAATTTAGTTCTGTTGAGGTACTATTTGCAGACAGGAATTGGAGCTCCAGAAGCCAATCACTGTATTTGATCGATGGGGATCTATGCAAGCATCAGTGATCTGAACTTTGCTGAAAAGCAATCTCAGCAGTGGATCCAGAACACCACCAACCCTTAGCATACAGTCAGAAATTCCTACCTAAAACCATATGTCAGTTTCAATTATGATTTAAAGACAGTAAACAGCAAAATAAAACATTCAAGACCTAGAAAATGATGCTCGTGACAGCAACAATACTGTTTTTCATAGTCTTCTAATCAGAATCATAGAATCACCAAGGTTGGAAAAGACCCACAGGATCACCCAGTCCAACCATCCACCCATCACCAATACTTCTCACTAAAATTAGTCTGTTATTAACTTCATACAGACAAGCTGACTTACTAAGGTAGTTATTTCTGCTATACAACAAAAACTTTAACAATGCATAAGAAAAAGAAATCTTATTTACCCGAATAATAGTTTAAATCTCATTTCTGTGAAGCTGTTTCTGGTGGAAATAGGTATTCAAATTAAAAATCTGACTGTCTCAAGGATAAAAATAACTTTTTTTTCCCCTATAAAAAATAGTGTTACATCTGTAACAGAGGTGTTGTTAAAGAATGGAAAGAGATACCCATTAATGTATCTAACAGAGCACTTACTGCACCTTACAGAATACTTCAAAAGCCCAGCCTTCTAAGTCCACAAGAGCAAATGCAACTAAAATGACTGTTCCTAATTGCTGTGGAAGCTGTGAGTACAAATTGCTAGTTGTGAGGAGATTAGGTGTTTGAGAACTGGAAACCAGAAAGACAAAATCAAGTCCTCTAGATTATAACCAGCTTGATTAGTATTACACCATTCCTTCACAACACCTCCCCATAACTTTAAACACAGAGAATTTACTTGTGTTTTAATGCCCTGAAAGGCTTGACTGGCCTACCGTTCTAACAACTAACTGTTCACCCAAGGAATGATTTGGGTAGGCAAATCATTTGAAATTAAGCCTCAAAAACACAGGAAAGACCTCAGAAAAGCTGTAAAGTCAAGCAATCCAGCAATACACCCCACATCTTGATTTTGTCCAGAACAGGCAAAAATTATGTGCATATGGGTCAGAGAGGAGTGCCACCTTGCGGGGGAAAAAAAGAAATCTATTCTGCCACTGCACTGCCTGACTTTTTCCTGTTTTCTCTGCAACTAGATGGACTGAGAGCAGCCCTGCAGAGAAGGACTTGGATGTTCCAGTGGATGAAAAGCTAGACATGAGGCAGCAGTGTGCATTCACAGCCTGGAAGGCCAACAGTACCCTGGGCTGCATCAACAGAGGGGTGGCAGCAGGGAGAGGGAGGGGATGGAGGGGATTGTCCCCCTCTGCTCTGCCCTGTGAGGCCCCACCTGCAGTACTGCGTCCAGGTCTGGACACAGCACAAAAAAGATGTGGAGCTGTTGGAACGGGTCCAAAGGAGGGCATGAAGATGATCAGAGGGCCGGAGCACCTCTCCTAAAAAGTGTAAAGACTGAGAGAGCTGGGCTTGTTCAGCCAGGAGAAGGCTCCAGGGAGATCTCATTGTGGCCACCCAGTACGTGAGGGGTGCTTGTAAGAAGTATGGAAAGACCTTTCACAAGGGCTTCCACTGATAAAACAAGGGGCAATAGTTTTAAACTAAAAGACAATATATTTAGATTGGATAAAAGGAAGAAATTCTTCACACTGGTGGCAGTGAGGGCCCTGGCACAGCTGCCCAGAGAAGCTGTGGTGCCCCATCATCCCTGGAGGCATTCAAGGTCAGGTTGGATGGGGCCCTGAGCAGCCTGAGCTGCTGGGTGGCAGCCCTGCCCACAGCAGGGGGTTGGGACTGGGACTGGGTGGGCTTCCAAGTCCTGTCCAACCCAAGCCATTCTGAGATTCTATGTAAATCCCCAAGAAAACCTCTTGCAGTACAGGAAAAAATGCTGTCAGAAAGTGGAATGTTCCAGAACAGCAATATTTACTATGATAAAAATAATTCAATACACTCAACATATCTAGGAAGTTCCTCCGGCTGGAGTATTCACTTTACCTTGTAACATAATTTATCAAAGAGAAACGAGATGAAGCTCAGTCATTTTGTTCCACACATCAGTGTCACAGCAGCGATATAAGTAATAAGAAACCATCAGCTGCATTTGTACTTAAAAATCTAGTGTCTGAAAAACAGGAGGCAATGGATTATGAACTTGCCCACCTCCTGGAATCCCAAGAGAGCTCCCTCTGATGATATAAGCAAGTTTCCCACAGTATGCAGTAACAAGCTTCACCAGAGCTGAGAGTATGCTTGTCATGGTTTCTAGTTGTCATAGAGGTGCAGCCTTACCCTTGGACTGGGGAAGCACCATCCATGCTGAGGGCTGGGCAGGCAGTGGCTGTGCCACAGATTGCTATCAGAGTCAGGACAGCTTCACCCCAACTGATCCAATGACTCAAGCTACAGAATGCATCCAGCCTCTGCCTCTGGATTTAGCCAAGCTATGCTATGCCTCTTCAGATTCCCTCTGATTTCTGGCTTAACAGCATTACTGTGCTAGTCCTTCAGAGAAATGGACTATTATAAATCCAAGAGCTCACAAACCTCAGGTCTAAAATGGTTCAAAAAGAATAGTAGTATTAGAAGCCCCGGAAACATTCATTCACTGTAGCATTCATCTTCATGAAACTCAAGATAGGTGGAGACAAGAAAAACAGAGCAGAATACACAAACAGAACTGTGTCAGACTTAAAACTTTCTATTAAAAGAATGGGAGGAAAAAAAAAAAGAGAATCAATTGTTCATCTGAAACAGATAAAATCCCACTGATATTATAGCCACTACTTTCATCCCCTTCAACGACTGTTTTGGCTAGAACAGCCTGCAGAAATGATCCTATTACTTTTCCCTGCCCTCCAACATAACCTCTACTACCTGCAGAGTGCCAGTTCCAAAGCAACAGCTTATAAGGTTTTAGTCTTAGCTGTGTAAGCTGAAGTAAAATCAGTAATTTAGAGACGACTTCTCTAGGCAGACTGATTTGAAGCTGTTGAAAGGAGAAAAGGAGACCTCGTTGCTCAGTCATTCACCATTTAAGTTCCTTCTCTTTCAGCCACAGTGCCTAAAAAAATCTGTTCCTGTACTAGAGAAGTTACACACAAACAAAAGTGTATATTTCATTGCTATTTTCCAGGATAGAAATAAAGTATAATTATTTTGAAAGGAAAACTCCTGTGTAAAACTTCTCTAATTAGATTGCCCTTTCTTGCATCTCTACTGTATTAAATTTACTTCTCTTTCCTCCAGCGTAGCAGGTCTGCCTGTTTTTGCACTGTCATTCTCAAGGCAGACACCTGGACTGCTGCTCCAGTTGCGCAGGCTGCCTGCCTCCTTTCCCCAGTGCCTCTTTACCCTTGTCCAGATAGTTAACGGACTCCAGCACATCGATTATTCCATCAACAGCAGCAAAGAAAACGTCAAGAACAGCAGAAAAGCCCAAACCAAAACACGGGAGAGAAAGAATGGCCCTTCTAAAGCTAAGAAACTATTAACACTATGCATGCCTCAAGGAAAATTATCCTCTTCAACACATGCAACGACCAGTTAAACTCAAATTCAGAGCTGAACATCCTGAGATATGAACACTGGGAGGGCAGAGACAATTTCAGCTATGGTCAAAAATACAAATACCAGACTTCTACCGAGAGAAGAAAGGTTATCAGCTGAGCCATACCATGCACTTATTTCACATCTTTCAAACAACTGAAAGGCAGATAGGCTTGTAACAGGAGAATGAACCTGAGAAAAAGCACCTAGCTTCCAAGTAATCTTTTTCCTCTTTATATACATCCTCAGATATATGAAATCTAGCCACTAAAAATGAGAACATACAGAGCTTGAGAAGAAACAAATTATTTGGGAGGAGGGATGGGAAAGGAAGAGGAAGAAAACCTTACCAACTGACTGGCCTTACTGTGCACTTTTGCAGGAGACCAAGAATTGCTTCTGATGCAGCAGCATTCAGTCCTGGAGAAGTCAGACAGAGGAAAAAGGGAGGGGAAGTAAGAGGAGGGAAAGGGAGGGGATAGGAGGAGATGGGAGGGGAGAGTGTGTACACTGCACGTCAGTTTGTTGAGCCCTAACGTTGGTCTCTGGAAACAGAAGAATGAAATTACTGCCAAATCAAGCTGGAAATTGGTTTGCGGTGGTTCAAAATGATAAGGAAACTGGATTCTAGGATTCATTTGGGATCAAAACAGCATCAGAAGAAAGAAATGTGTGTCCTCACACATAGCTATTCAGTGCACTTGAAATGCCAAACATGCTTTTGCTCCAACGAGAGATCATACTTAAAGTCATGCAGAGTAAACGTTAGTGCTGCAGCAAAACCCTTCACTGCAGTTAGTATAAGACAGAGAATGTCCAGAAGAAAGCAAGATTACCTTGCTTTCCTACGGCCTTCTAAACGCAGCTTGCAGCTACCCACAAACCTGTGAGATTGTAACCCAGATGGAGTAGTCATTTCAGCTCTTCATTCATTGACATCTATGTGACAGCTGCATCCAAACACAATACGCAGCACGCTGAAGACAGGCAGCCCTTTTAGAAGGCTTACACAACACAACAGCCAGAATCATGATATCAAAATATGATAGGCACTTCAGAGTGAAAATATGCCAGCCATTCTCCTACTAAGCAATCATTACAACCCAGGCCCACTCCTCCTTAAAATTAACCATTAAAGGAATTAAAATTTCAGTGCCCGAAGGAAGAATGGGAGGGGAACACTCACTGCTCAACACGTTGTCTCATCACTACATCTCTACATGACAGAGAAAAAAAAAAAATCCAAAAGATACTTCTCACCTCGGAGGCTTTACAGCTAGCATCTCAAATTCCCCACCTCTCACAAGCCACGTTGATTTACTGAAATCTATTTCCCAGCTATCGATCTCTTCAACCTTTATTCCCTTGAGCTAGCGATTTTGCTTCTCATAACTGTTGTCCATCGTCCTCAGTCGGATGCTTTCCTGGACGTACAATGCTCTCAAGCCCACAAAATAGCTTGAAACTTTGTACGTAGGTAGAATCTCAGGAGCTCTTCAAGCTCTACAGCAGCAGCACAGTGTCATACAGCAAACGGTCCCACTGGATGATGCAACTCCGTAATATTCTGACTCTGCAGAACAGCAGCTCGGAAAGAAGACAGGCTCAGCTACCCTCTGCTCTTCCCACTGACTACTTTTCTTCTGTCAAAGGTAGGCTTCACTCAAAAAACTGAGGAGGATCCCAAACTATATGGTGCCAAGGGATGCAAGAGAACCTGATAAGACTACAGACGTTTTTCAGTCCACCGTTGAAAAACAGGCTCCTGTAAAGCTCTCCTTTGCTCTGCATCTACAAAACACTAGGCAGGCTGTTCTGGTATCTTATCAGTTTTAAGCAAAATACTTGTTACACCTAAGAAGGACCACTCTGAAGTAACAGAAAACCCGAACCTCTTACTGTCATAGCACCGTAATTCACCGGAGACTCCTAGGTTTATACACTGCCCTTATGGCACTAGCAAAGTATTACCGACAGCTTGATCTGGCACACAGCGCTCCCGTGGCAGATGCCTCTCTTATGAATTCGAAGCACTTGCGTAACAGCTAACAGCCTGCTGTGCAGCTCTCCCCCAGCCCTGCTCCAAAACACGCATCTTCCACTCCCTGCCCTTCAAACGGACGTTCCCAGAATACAATCCCACAGACTCAGAGCCAATTGAGATGAACGTTCTCCTTACAGGAAACAGAAGACAGTAAAACCATACATTCCCTTTCTCCAAGTAAAACTGCAAACAAGGTGGGCCCCAAGCCCCATACCCACAGCAACTCACAAAGGGTTAGCGTGGCTACGTTAATTCGGTTGGAAAGGACTTTCATCACCTTGCCTCTTTCCTCGCCTCTTCTGCTGGTTCAAAAATAGCTCTGGCTTGTTTGCTGCACCGCTTATGTCAGCCCGATTTTATGCCTGAGTGGATGTATACAGACAAGTTTGTAGCCCATTAAACACGGACTACCCAGATCTGTACATACATGCACAGTCACACAAACACAAAGCACATCCCCCTCCCTCGGAGGCCATGCTGGAAAGCTGCTGTGTTCAGAGGCTTTGTGCCGTATTAAGTATGTTGATAGCAGGCCTCACATAGCGGCTAGAAAACAGATCACTGCCTTCCTGAGGTAAAAAAAAAAAAGAAGAAAGCGAAACAAAACCACAAAGACAAAATAACACTAATACCCACTCCTCTTAAAGTTGCTGTCTTAGTTTCAGCTGGGATAGAACCGTTTTCTTTAGAGTGTGTCTGGTATGATGCTATGTTTTGGTTCTAGGAGGAAAAACAATGTTGGTAACACACCAATGCTTACAATTGCTACTAAGCAGCGCTGTAGAGAGCCAAGGCCATTCTCAGCAAAGGACCCAAGTTGTTCAGAGGGGACAGAATTAGGACAGCTGACTGAAACTGGCCAAAGGGATATTCCATACCATATGACATCATGCGGAAGCAGTTTTGAAGGAGGTGGAGGTTCATCTCTCTCTCTCTCTCTTCCTCTGCTCAGGGGGGCAGTCATAAATGTTATCATTTTTCTTTTCTCTTATCAAATAGTTTCATCTCAACCCAAGAGTTCTACCTTTTTTTTCCCTGATCCTCTCCCCTCACCCCCACTGGGAAAGGGAAGGAGTAAGCAAAAGACCGTGTGGTGCTCAGCCACCTGCCAGCTTAAACCACAACAGTCAAAAGTGCCTTCCCTGTGAGAAAAAGACTTTGAAATGGAAATGCATTTATCAGTGAACTCAAGGTCATTTGGATGCATGCTGGTTGGTTTTTCTGTCCATTAAAGATAAACACTCCACCCTCCCACCCCACCCCCAAGAGGTTTTGAAAACTATTACCCACAGTTGCCAAGAAGTGAAAGGATTTAGGGAGGTGCAGACATACAGACATTCTGGAATTAACTACTACAGAAAATTTCAGGTAAACTCTTGAAATCTGAGATGCAATTCAAATGAGATTTTTCCTACAAATGCTTTTTAATCAGTGGGTTTTCCCAAAGAGCTTTATTTTTTATAATAAATCAACTTGCATTTTCCTAATCCCAGATTAATTCCATTCAAATCTGGTATCCCTCCCAAATCCAGTAATCTACAGCTCAACCTCCTTTACCACAGTTCTCCCTTCAAGACACAGCTCAACATCTGTGAACTATCTGATACATTTTAAAATGTAACCTGCTTAGCATGCCATGACTCAGGAACATTGGTTATCGTGAATCTAAAGATTTCCACAAGGAAATGCAGCACACAGAGATCTCAACTGTTCCTATGCAAAATTCAATCTAAGTTAGCTACTTTGTCACTTATTACAAAAATGAATTTGTACCTCCTGGCATTTCTGTACAAAGTGCTCCCCAATTACTTATCTGCTAAAAGCCCTCTGAAATTTAAGAGGGGGAAAAAAAACATACACCATTTCCAGCAGTCACTGTAGCGTGCAGACAAGATTAAAAAGATGATGCTCTCAGGCACAGTATCTCTTTTGCTAAGAGTATCTGCATGTAAATGCAATTCTGTATATTAACAGGAAAGAGCATTCCAACAAAAGCTCAACCACGTGGCAGTATATTAGCATCTCAACATGCAGTGTATGAAAACTATTAATTATTTTACTTCTGAGGACATCTTCTATATCAACAGCAATTCAACAAACCAGACACGCAAAGAACTGGAACAAACTGCCTGGGGAAACTGTGACATCCAATCACACAGATCTTTAATGTCAACAGAAGCAATGCATGGATAAAAGCAGTTCTGCCTTAGGGTAGAGAGAAGAAATACATTACTGCCCGAGACGCCTTTCCAACTGCATGAACAATATGGTTCTAACCTCTTCCGTTTTTTTTTTCTTCCTGAGGCATCCTCTCATAGGCTTGTTCCCATCAACTTCTCTTAGCTTTCAATGCTAGCCCCATGCTTAGAAATAAGCTTTGAACAAAACATGGAAATTAAACTTTATCTTCTTACCCAACCTCCTTGTTGAATGATATAGTCTGCGGAATAGTCTTCTAGATACGTCACTCCAAAGTTCACAAGTGCACTCAGTGGTTCCTGGCCTCTTCTGGTTAACTCCATCAGAAACTGCTGTAGCAGAACCAGGGGCACCAAGACCTTCAAAAAAAAAAAAACAAACAAGAATTACAAAAAAAATTCAGAAAACATTATCAGTACTACAAAGGTAGGTAAAACAGAAGAGCTTATGTAGCCTACAGAAATGGTCTGAATTTGGAAGTTCAAAGTTATCAGAGGACTATACGCTTCATTTTTGTGAAGACAAAATGCAGAAACGCAATACACAACAGTAGGAAAGGAGTACTTCAATCTGATAAAGAAAAACATCACAGTGTAACTTGACAGTGGCTTCTTGAGTACCCTGTTTCCACAACACAGGATTCAGGTAAAAAGAAGCAAGAATAGGTCCAGAACTTCCCACATCAGAAGAGACAAAAAGCAATGTTATTGTTTAAAATGCTATGCATCCAAATTGTTTTCAAACAGCAAACTCATACTCACTCTTTAATAGATGCATTGCATCGGACAGCCTTTTTAGAAGTTTACATTCTGCTTTCACACAGGACATAACTGAACAACTTGGGCTCAAATGGTTATTAAAAAAAAGGAATTACATCAAGCTGGCAGCCAGACATTAGTGGGTTTCTGTAGGACTCTATTTTAGGGCTAGCACTCTTTAATGCTTTATAGGTGAACTGGACACAGGACTCAAAATGCATGCTAAATAAGTTTGTGGATGATGCTAAATTAGAAGGATCTGTTAACTCCCTTGAGGGTAGAGAGGCCTTGCAGAGATATTTTGACAAATGAGAGGGGTGGGCAATCGGCAACTGTACGATGCTTAACAATAGCAAGCGTCGGGTTCTGAATCTGGGAAGGGGCAATCCTAGCTGTATGTAGAGAGTAGGGGACAAGAGACAGGAGAGCAGCCCCACAGACCGTGGGCTCTGGCTGACAGCAAGTTAAACACAAGTTAGCAGTGTGCCCTGGCAGCTAGGAAAGCCAATCACACCCTGGGGTGCATAAGGCCCAGCACTGCCACCAGGTAAGGGAAGAGGCTGTCCTGCTCTGTGCTGTGTGCACTTACCTTGAGCTCTGGGTGCAGTTTGGGGCTATGAAGATGGGGAAGCGTCTGCAGAGCGAGATGTGTGAGGAGTGGCTGAGGCCCCTTGGTTTGCTCAGCTCAGAGCAGGGAGGCCTCATGGCGGCTGCAGCTCCTCACAGGGAGCAGAGGGGCAGCGCTGAGCTCTGCTCTGTGTGACAGTGACAGGGCCGGAGGGAACGGCATGGAGTGTGTCAGGGGAGGGGCAGCTGGGGGTTAGGGACAGGGCCTGCTCCAGAGGGCAGTGGGCATGGAACGGGCTGCCCTGGACTGTGGGCACAGCCCCAGGTGCCGGAGTTCAAGGGGCAATGGGACACTGCTCTCAGACAGAGGGTTTGGATTTTGGTTGGTGCTGTGTTGGAGCCAGGAGTTGAACTCAACCATCCTTATGGGTCCCTTCAAACTTAGAGTGTTCTGCAATTTTATGAACTCCTCACAGCAGAATAAGATTACAAGCCTAGTTCAAGTGATAAATACACAGCTCTCTCTACATTGAACTCTCCCTTCTATGCCAAATTTACTTTGTACAGAAATCCCTGCCTTCCTTCCTACCCCTTCCTTCTCCTTCCAACCTTTTTTGTGTTTAACAGAACACACAGCCTTAACTCAAATGTGAACTCCTCTGGAAAATGCAGTAACTCACCTCCTTTATATAACATACTTCCAGAGGCTTCCTTCTGAAATTATGTTATCGTTTGCCTAAACAACATGCAGCTGAACTTTTAAACTCTACATTTATTCTTCATGTGAGTGGCCCTCTGGGCAAAGTTTATGCACTACTTTGCCAAGTTCAGGGAAAACTGGTATGAACTGAAGCCATTAGCATCTCAAAAAGCTTTATTACCATACAAGAGAAAGTACTGTTAATTTTACTGCATTTAGTTTGTGACAACTGCATTGTACTTCTATTCTCTGTAAATGCTGGAGAGGGTCATCAGAACAAACACTGCAAATCAGAACGTTGTTTCCTGCCCACACAAGGTAGATCCAGGTTAATACTTCTGCTCAGATTGAACTCCAAATGCCCCTTCCTTCTTTGGTCTCCTCCTCCTTCAGCCTGATCTTCTCTCGTGTAAATATCTTCCATTACTATTCCCACAAATCACACCTTGGGAATCAAAGCTGGAGGAAGAAGCATAAGAAGAGTGGGCACTTGGCTGGGTTTGACATTTGTACTAAATCCATGGTGGAGCCACATTCAGATGGATCCCTAAAAATAGATAAGGTCTTAAAAATGCCTGTAATCTGATAAATTTAAGACATTCCAATTGATTAAAAACAGGGAGAGTCCAGTACTACACAGGTCAGGTTATATTACTGTTCTTCTGGGAAGAACAGTTAACACTTCATTCACTTCACTAGAAATGAGATGGTACTTGAATTTTAAAAGCTTTGTGGTTTGTTTGCTTGTTTGTTTTTTTTTTTAGTTTCTTGTAATTAATCTTGAACGAGGGGCAGAAAAGCTGCAGGCTTACAGCTATGTGAATAAGCACAAGGAGCAGGTCAAGGTGAGGTAAGCATCAGAGGAAACTTCGGTCTTTTTGGATTAAAGAAAAGAAAACATGCTGTCAGGGCTAGGTAAGCTTTGGGTGCATCCACTTAATTCTACAACAGCATGAACATTTTGATATGAAAATATTTGGCATTCACTTCAAGCTGAAGGGAAAAGAAACAAAGGCAAAAAAGAAAAAGAGGCTGCTTAGGAAATGAAGGGAGTTCAAACTATTGCTTTCTTCCTTTGCCAACTTAAGTATCCAATCTATCCATTCCTCCCAAATTTCGAGTCCTTTGTAGGCCTTTAGAGCCAAGGACCAAATTCAAACGCTGATATTCAGTTTTGTGCAGACCAACAAACACAGACTGTTTTTTCTTTCCCATTGAGATTACTGAGATTACTTCTACCCTAGAGATCAGCAGTAGCAGGATCAGGTTTGCAAATTAATCAAGTTCACAGTATTCCCACTAAGGCTTTTTGTACTTAACAGTAGCTATGTGAATGGTGATAAGTTTTAAACCAGACCACAGCTAAAATGGACCTTAACTATTCAAAGCAACTGCAATTCACTCCACCAGTACACACAGGAAAGAGTAGTAGGGGCAATTTATACTCTGATTGAAGAAACACAAAGACAAAATCAAGCAGAGTGAGCCAGCAAACAGTTGGCAGGAGGAAACTTCTGGGGAATCATTTAAAAAAAAAAGTTACTATCTGATGATTTCTGATTGTGTAAATGAAAAACTTCTCACCATTCGCTGTTACATGCTCCTGGACATTACATATCCTTTAATTGCTTGGTTGGAGCAGAAACTGAAAACACACAGTAGCTGTGGCAAATGAGAAAGGGTTAATTTCTGCCTATTACACTTTTGCAATCCTACACTACAGTACTGCAATCTAAACGGCTGCAAAACAAAAATTAAATAGTACAATGTTCCAAAAAGATTTTGAGGAAGTTGCATCAAAAGTAATTGCTATTTCTATACATCTTTTGACTATTTCAACAGAAAAAAAATCACCTAATTATTTACAAAATTAGTTCTTACTGATTAATGGGAATCAAAGATTACTAGAACAAAAATGGAAGATCAGTAAGATGACTGCCAACCTACCTACTACCTCAGCTGACTCTCAGGGTCGGTATTTGTAAATAACAGCTACATCTCAAAGCACCTTCTTTATGTTCAAGCTTGCATAATGAACAGGTTCTGTGAAAGTTAGCGTGATTAAAAATGACACCTTCCCAACTGTAAACGAGGCAGATCAAACCTTTGTTCACATTCAACTTGCAGCTAACTAACATCACTATCTTAACGCAATACCTACCCAGAAGTATACGCTTACCTTATGCTGTGTCTCACATACACATAACATCAGGTAAGATTTACAAGGACTGCTTTGGGTCTGCCTTGTGCCACACAGATACTGTGCCATTATGGTGTGGCTCTCTGAGCACATCACGGTCAGTATATTAAATAGGAGGAGCTTTTTTTTACATAAACACATACAATGAAAAATACCTTCACACACATGCACAAATGTACACCAGATCTGATAACAAGTGAAATCACAGCAAAAAAAAATCAGTTAATTCTAACTTGGGTTCCTCACCAAGTCCAAGTTGCCTCAAGGCAATTTTCTTTTCAACAGCAAAGAGACAGAAATTTAAAGTGAGGTTCTCATTTGTAGGCTACTAAAAACATAAACATCTTGGTACATCACAGATGTACCACCCAAAAGTCTATTTGTGGGAAACCCTTCTAGATTTTTAACCCTTTCTCATCTGCCACAGCTACTGTGTTTTCAGTTTCTGCTCCAACCAAGCAATTAAATGATATGTAATGTCCAGGAGCACGTAACAGGGAATGATGAGAAGTTTTTCTGCATCATTCTTAGCAAACTGACAAAAACAAGTTCAATAGGAGATATACCTCTATGTAAAACCTGAAAAACTGTTAGGAAACTACCCATAAATAGCTCTTCTAACAGGAGTATTGTGTTTCTTGCTCTCTCTTTCTCTCTCTCTCTCTCATCTTTTTCACTATCAAATACTATCAACTTATTAATTTGTCCTTCCCCTCTTAATGTAGTCATGCCAAGGACATATCTTCACTGCTTCCCACACTCCTATGTTCTTACGGAAATATATCAGTAAATTTTCAAGAGCACACAAGTATTCTGATAGTCAATTTAAATAGATATTCTTCAGATCTTCAGAGACCCAAGGCCAGCACCACTTCATTTTGCTGCTACACACGCCTGCTAATTAGACCTAACACTGCATATCTATTTCTTGCTACTTTTATTATTTTTTTCTAACAGCTTCTTCTTTAGGTTGCAAATTAAGTCACATTAAAGTTGGAGGAAAGGTACCTAGATCTTTTGTTATAAAACATGGTTCTGTTTAAGACAGTAAAGGAATTTAAAAGGAAATTAAACCGAAGAAATATTTTCCATCTCCTCAAAACAAGTATTATTAAAGGAACTGCTAAACATTCCTGAAGCATCAAGCTACCACAGAAATAATATAAACAGATGCTGTACTATTATACAAAATTTCCACTCAGGTTTGCTTGTGGACTGCAACAAACGTTACACATACGTAAAGATGATGATAAAGAAGCCTTCTGGCTAACACTCTCCATCAAAAGCTGACAGAGAACCAAAACTGCACGCACGCAGGTTGCACAAATGCAACAGCAAGGGAGGTGGAATCAGATCTCCAAAACAATCTACCCAGGGCTACAGTTGCAAGAGGAGATGCAGTAGGGGACAAATAAAGCTCCGTCCACCTCCTCCATCAACTGGAAAGTAAAAGGTGCAATCTTAACGCACCTCCTTGAGAGCCAGATTTCATGGTTGCTTTCACTAAAATGTTATGAATCACAACACAGTAAAGTGAAAGCAGACACAGCAATTATAATTGCCATAGCCATGGGCTCAAACTTGTCAAGCAACATTAACAAACTGCATTAAAAGTGCCCACGCCCTTTCTTAGATGATTGGTTTCTGAGGTAAACAGGGAAATCTAGTTAAGGAAATGAAGTTCTTCTTTAAAAAGATTTCTTGCTCCATTTTAAGTTTGGGACTAGATTTTAACATTCAATTTGTCATTAAGTTTGCAAATAGTTATTTCATTATTTTCCTGACGCACACTGAACCTGTCAGAAAATAACTAATCTTATGAATTGGAATGATTAACGAAGGATGAATCTGGGGACAGTAATTCTACTTATTCCACTTTCAAGCTATTACAAGGCAGTTCACTTACAAATCTGCATGTTCTAAAAAAAGTAAAAAAGCGTGTCATTTGAGACAACTACTCCTGAAACCAGGTATGCACACACTCTCCTTACATATTCTGAAGGATTGAAATACTGTGAAGATGCTAGCAATTTTATTTTGAGCCTGAGTTGGGAGCAAAGAACTGGTAGACCAATATTATGAAAACATTCTAGTCTCAGATTGCATTTGAAACTGCTAGAACAATAAACATCTCTTTGGAGATTAATTTTTGTTTTTTAATAACTACTGACAAAAATGGTGCCAAGCAACAACTCTACCAATTCATTTTACTGTAACAAAGGAAGATTGACCCTAACACTTCTGGCTAAATTATCTAAAAACTATATAGTATGCTTACATCTACTACTATGAAAGTACACATTATTTTGCACTAAAAACAAGCGAGCTCTTTTCAATCTTGGTCCTCTGTAAAGTATAGCTGCCCCTTGGAAAAAAACAGTGGACATCAAATTGATGCAAGAGATATCAACGTGAAAGTCACTTATTTAGTACCTTGTTCCATCCACTGGCATGTGCAGCTGTCTCTTGTGTGCGCTCCCGATATTCTTGATATGTTACTGGCCTGCAGAAGTTAAACCAACACTGAAAGTTATAAAAGGAAACAAAAGAACAAGAATAAAATAAAATTCTCAGTTTTCAGATAACAAGGTTTTTTCACATATATTACAGCAAGCAATTTTCAAGAGCTAAAAACTCTCATATTTCACCACCAGCAGACGGGCAAGAATCATAGAATGGCCTGGGTTGAAAAGGACCACAATGCTCATCCAGTTCCAACCCCCTGCTATGTGCAGGGTCGCCAACCACCAGACCAGGCTGCCCAGAGCCACATCCAGCCTGACTTTGAATGCCTCCAGGGATGGGGCATCCACAGCCTCCTTGGGCAACCTGTTCCAGTGCATCACCACCCTCTGGGTGAAAAACTTCCTCCTAATATCTAACCTAAACCGCCCCTTCTCAGTTTAAAACCATTCCCCCTTGTCCTATCACTATCCACCCTCATAAACAGCTATTCCTGCTCGTGTTTATACGCTCCCCTCAAGAACTGGAAGGCTGCAATGAGGTCTCCCTAGAGCCTTCTCTTCTCAAATTACTGATTAGGTGAGTATTAAAAAAAGATCTGACAGTCTACAAATTAAAGGACATTAGGTGAGTATGTTCTCTGACACGTTACCAAAATTTCATCTCTCTCACATATCCTTTTTTTATAATCAAAGGTTTTAAAGATAAAATAAATTGTCAGTAGGAAATTCACATATAAAACGGAGCTCAATACAGAGTAATTTTTATAAACACTATAGACTATGAACCAACATATGCTTGGCAGCGTTAACATTATGTTAGAGTGCAAGTATTTAGTTGCAAGAGATAGCACTTTTGATCACAGAAAAAACATTTTATTTCAGTAGACATTTCAACAAGACTTCTCATTTTAAATCTATCACACCTCTAAGCTCCCTGAATTGGGATGATGAAATTACTCTCTTTCCTCCAAGATCAAATAGTATCTTACAGCCAGCAACAATGAAGACTTTCTGACAAGTGATAAGAGAAGATGTACTGCTTCAGAAGCAGTTGTCCTGAAGCCAGACCAAGACAGAAGGCAAGTTTAGACTTCAGTTTAAGGGAGAAAGTGGTATCTGATGTTGGAGAGAAGAAATGCTAACTGCTTAGTGAACTTTAAAAACCTTCCAAAATCTAACAGGCTTGCTGTATTATAACACAAATATACTTGTGTATAGGCACGTGAGAGGAAAATATAAAATATAAGCAAAATAAATAAGTGTTTTGTCAAATAATGCTATAGTAGGAAACATTGGTGAAAGAACAGAAAGCACACTGGGGAAAAGATAATTTGAGCTCATCATTCTCAGTGCATTCTCTTAACTTCCTTGGTACATTAATCCCTTTAGAATGCAAATCCAAATGAATCAGTAGGATGAGAAGAGCAACAGCTGCAGGAAGGATATTACTGAGAGTCTGGACAGTAGTTCCAGTTCACTTTACAAAAAGATATGCATGCCATCACATTTTCATAGGCATTTCAAACTTCATATATATATATTTATAGAATCACTAAGATCGGAAAAGACCAATCTTAGACAAAGACAAAAAGAACATCCAGTCCAACTGTCCGCCCATCACCAATATTTCCCACTAAACCATGTCCCTCAGTACAACATCTAAATGCATGGTTTTGTTAAGGCAGATAAATGTCTGCCATTTCTGGAGGAACATACTAACACATCTTTTGTTGCTTAAAGGAAAACTTGTACCCTACAAGGCATTTTTTGTTGTTAAATAATTTTTAGTTTACTTAACATTAAACTTCCATTTTGACCCTATTAAACCTATATACAGAAACAGACAGTATATGTATTGATTACTGAAAGTTAAATGAAAAGATTTCCTGGGGATGAGTCACTGAAAAGAGACAACTGCCTCCATGTGTCTAGCCAGATGTTATGCGTGACCTCTGATGTTGAATCCAGGTCCAAGTTCATCAGTCTTAAATAAAATTGGACATAAAAAGTCTACAACCATTACAGCTTCTACAAGAAAACAAGCTAGTTAAAGAATCACAGGCTGAGGTTGGAAGGGACCTCTGAAGGTCATCTGGTCTAAACTCCCTGCTCAAGCTGGGTCTCCTACAGCAGGCTGCCCAGGACCATGCCCAGACAGCTTTGGAGTTTCTCCAAGGACAGCGACTCCACACACCTCTTCAGAAACCTGACAGTTAAAGATGTTTCCTCATGTTCAGAAGGAATGACTTTCAAATTAATAATATCGCAGAAGTTTGCCATGAAGGGAATTACCTTCCCAAGAATATGAGATGCCTCTTCAAAGCCTGCATGGCATGCTTAATCCCATCTACAAGACCAGAGTTTTTTGCTAGACACTGATATCTAGGATACATTTCATGAACAGTGGAGAGAAAGTTACTAGTAATTCTCAGCTTCCTTTGAGTCATATTAAGTGAATCCATGAAACAGCTTAAGATAGCTATTTGATAATGCTGTCTCTACAACTGCATTTGTAACTGTCCTAACATAGCACTCTACATTCCCAGCTCGCTACAAATACATTCCGGAAGTCATTCAGAACAGTGAGGAATACTTCATGTGGATCCATTTAAATGAGGCTAGTAATTCATACTAGAAAAACAAGCAACCGCAACAATTTTACACGTTTACAAATGACATTAACCAAGATACTAGCATGGCAAGTACATGTGCTATTTAAACAATAAAGATTAAACTGGAAGGACAGCTCCTAATGCCGCAAGGGTAGCTCATGGAGTCACATTTGCTTCAGACGCGTGTCCTGAAAGGTTGCCATAAAGCATCTACACACCTTCCCTTCAAGACGACTCTCCCACTCAGATTGGGTCAGACTATTTATTAAGCCTCCAGCTCTGATCTTAACTACTAGGTAGGGCAAGTTAATATGGGCACAGCCCAGCATTCATGAAATTGGCAACGGCAATTGGCAGCGCTCAGCTGCTGGTTTCACTAACTACTCAAAATACTTAAACTGGTCTCAGAAGCTCAATGATAAAAGCTTAGAAATTTTTCAGAATTTACATTAATTCAAAGAGAGGAGCACAAAGAAGTATTCACAGATTAAAATGCAAAACAAGAACGTAACCAGATAAAGGGCCACTGAAAAAGAGAAATGCAATACAGAATGCAGTGTTATCTTTAGCATTTCAGTAGCAATCATAATACAAAATCAAAACACCTCCCCTTTGAAAAAACAAATGGCAACTCACTTGCTAAGCAAGCTCTCTAGTGCTTTGTGCAGATGTTCTTTCAATTCCTGGGATACTTTCTCCCCTAAATGAGCCAGGCAATCTTCTATTGAGCTTTCTGGATTGACAGGACTGAACACTGGGGAAGTGTGGCAGTCAAATCCTGTAGTAGTAAAAGCTGAAAGAAAAAGTATATGAAATAAAGCAGACACGTATAAGAACAGCAGTCTCAGATTTCTCAACCCACCAGTTAAACACAATTCATATGATGGAGAAAGAAATCAGAACTCTATAGACATAGCATGCTTCTAACAAATTTCAGTAAAACAAGTATGTTTTCCAAATATATTCTGCAAGTGATACCTCCAAGTCATAGATGACTGTAAGCTACATTTCTCCCCTCTACCCATATCTCACAACTAACCAGCAAATTAGCAAATATTCTCAATTTTAAGTTAATTTTTAAGCCAGTCCTGATGGAACACTGAAAAAGCCTCTTTCCCATGGTAAAATTTGCCCATTTATGGATCTCTGCAGCAGTACCACATATAGTCATTACAGTTCATACTTCCCATCTGAAACACATGCAAAGCAGACTGTTTCCAAACTGTGTCTTGCTGGGAGCCCCATAAAAGCCACACCTACCAGTCACAGCATGTCCCAAAAAATAAACTGTGGAGGTGAGAAATCTGATGGTTGCAGTCCACACTCCCCAGAATTCTAGTCGTTCCAGTATGTTTACACTTCTGTCATGGAGTAGCTTAAGGGCTGTTTACATTTCATTATTTATAGCAGTCTAATAAAATGCAGTTCAATTGTTTGCTTTGGCTAGACTGCACCACTCCACACAGTAATATTTAACTTCATATGACAATGTGTAGAAATCTTAGCTGGAGGGAGGAGGTGAAGAGATTCAATGCATCCAAGTATCTCTTTAACTAGAGCACTTGTTACAAATTAACCGCCATTATACTGCATAGAAATTATCAATTGCAAGGGGAAAAGTTGAAGAGCACCTTCCAATATCTCTTCATCAAGATGTTTTAGCTCCTCCTCGATTTCTATTTTAATCTTTTCCAAAGCCTCTTTCTCTGAAGCATGTTGTGCCGTAAGCTGTTGTTGAGTCCCTAAAAGAAATAAGAGAAATTATTCCAATGTAATATTTCAAGTAAGGTAGATAATGGAACACGATATTGAAATACTAACAGTAAAGGAATCCAAGGTGGAAATTTTATTTCAGAAAGCACCATCATATGTGATGCCTTAAGTGCATTTATTAAGTAAGTTTTATTACATGAGCTACAAAACACAAAGTTTAAGATTCCTGGAAGACAGAATATGAATATTAAATAATAATAATAGTAAATTAGAAATTCAGACCTGTAAAGTCACAGAGTACGTAACAGCTTTAAAAACAAACTTATCTTGAATTTAAGACCAAAATCAACCCAAAATGCACATGAACAAGCCACCATTAAAACTAAGTTACTCATTATCAAACTATAGAACAAAGTAGGTGTTCTCAATCTTAAGCTTAACATTTTAAATAGCAAAATACAAAATTTATACTGATCTCTGCAAAATCTACAAAAACATTCTGCTTCACCAATGAAAAGTTCTGACACGATGTCAACTGTACATCAATTCGTTGTTTTTTGGGAGCCTGCAGGCCACAGTTAAATCACTTAGTACATGGTTCATAAGTAAAAGCAGATGCAAACGACCCCGCGATGGTCAGCCAATGGTCAATCCTTATTTCCTAATTACATCATTTAAGGACATGAAATGGCTGCACATTCCCAAATATCACAAATACACCTTCTGTGTCATTTGTCACAAGAAACTTTTTCAGTCGTATCATTCAGGATTATATATAATTTCAATCATCTTCATTATTACATTGTGTATAAGGAGGAACTACAATCCGTTTCTAAACTGGCGTAAGTATTTTACAACACCTGAACTGCCTTCTAACTGTCAACTTTTCCAGTATAAGGAAAGATAGTATAAGCACAGCAAGTTGCTGGCTGCTTTCTGGCACAGGTAGTGGTGCAGAGGCTAGTTTAGCTGCTGTTCAGCTGTTTTTTCTTGGCGTTTTTCATCTTCAGCATCTGTCTTGGTTTATTCCATCAGCTTTCGAACATTTCTTTAAGTTCTGTTCTGAAAGTGCACTACAAAAACTGTTCAATTAATCACTGTCTCATTTTCACTGTACATCACTGAGTCAATAGCCTACCAGTGCAATTCTCTTTTCTTTCCATTCCCTAACATGTCTTATTTAGAGCTAACTGTTGTATCTACATGTACCTAAAAGTGAGTTTTGCATCAACTTACTCCCAAAATACACGAATCGAAATTGACCACAAAACTTTTCTTTGCTAATCTCACTTCCAGCCATTTACTTTTCTATGTTTTGGGATAATTTGGGCTAATTATCAGTCCTTGTTAGCCCTGAACTCTGTTGCTTTTAACAGTTACCCAAAACAGTTTCTCAGCTCTCATACTCCTCTATGTTTCTTAGAATTCTCTTCTGGGACTAGTGTGACTTAAACACCAGCTCCTGGCTGACCTTCTGATAACACTGCTTGTGTCCACTCTTTCCCTCACTCAAACAGCTTTGTAGCACTTCATTTCTGTTTGGAAGACGCCTAATCTTAATGCGGTGCTCTACAAACAATTGCCTGTGTTCTTTGGTTCATTTCTATTTATATCTGCTTAAATTTACTGTAAATACTGTATCACCTTCCCATTTTCTCCACAGTGGAGACACAACATCACTAGTTTTCAAATCAGCGTGTGAAAACCACCACCACCACAACACACATACACACACACACAGATGTAGAGTAAAGGCTTATTTCTGTATTTTTAAAATGCTTGACAACCAGCTTGCAAGGTCTTTTACATTTGAAAGCTATGTCAAAAATCCACAGAATCAACCCACCTAATGCTCTTTCTGACAGATAGCTGTGAGACAAATTCTTGCCAACACATAGATCAGTGTAAAACGCTTTGGTTTCTTTAACTGAGCTGTCCAAAGAAACGACAGATAGTCAGTTAAATTCTATTTTACTTAACCTCACAATTATATCACAATCACCACGTTCAGAATAACTACATTTAACTTCTGAATTCCCTTCTCAAACAGTCTGTTCTGTCACTCTGAGCCATAAATTCCAGAGAGGAGCAAACTGTTCCTCCTTCTGGTTAATGAACAGACACTCACTGACACCTTGTCAATCCCCTTTACGGTTGCCTCTTTGAAAAACCATACCACTGCTTCCCAGTCAATTGCAACAAGTACGTGCAAGTGCAAACTCTTATTTTAACCTGTGCTTCACCCTGTATACCAGAAGGACGAGGGTATTCAGAAGAGCACTCGTTCTCACGGGACTGATGTGATGATGATCACACATGACAAGCTGTCATACTTTATAATAAGTCACCCGGAAAATGGAAGGAAGAGAAATTCCACTGCTGCCAGCATACAAAAGAGCTGTTTAGATAATCAGTACTGCAGTCAATGGTTTCCATCTCGTAACACCCACAACTTTGCAGCTGCTGCTGATTCCAATAGCACCTGACTATTCGGTCATGCCAAAAAATCAAAAACCTACCCCTCCTGGATGAGTGACTTTGCACTGTTTGTTACTCTAATTATCAATGGACTTCAGCTTTCTGCATCTCACATACATTGACTCTGACAGCAAAAAATGCATGCAGTATTGGGAGAATAGTGTGTTCCAACTGCAAAGCTCCTAAGTAAGCAGCATCTTTTTCCTTCTTTAGACAACTTCCATGTCAGCTGGCAAATAGGTAGAAAAAAGCAGTAAAAATAGCTCCTAGTAGATGTTCATTCTTTAATATTGCAAACAATCACACCAGAAATGGCACTTGTAAGATATACAAACACGGAATGCTCCTCTGTGCTGAACAAAAATTACAGGTTTGCCTACTAAGAGCTGTTGCTAAACTGACTCTGAAAGGCCTCTTTCCAATGCAAAGGCGGAGCAAACTTCTGTTATGCATCCTTACAAGAAGTGCATTCTACTTTCTATTTATGGAACAAACGCTCCCTTCTGCCCAAGTGTTTTTTGTTAGGATTTTCTTCTTCAGTGATATGGAGGTAGCCTGCAAAGTAGGAGAAAAAAGTTTACAAAGTCCCTCAGGCACTGCATGGCTGTCAATCAGACACTGTTGCCACTACCAACAAATGCAGTAGTGCAGTAGAATTCTGCCAGTAAGGCCATTCATTCCAGAAGTTTAGTAACGATACGAGACTAACCTGTTCGCCAAGGTTCAGCCTGGGAGGAGGAGGGATGGGAAGCCATTCATTACTTAGAGAACCAGCACTGATTCTACAGCATTTGTGCTAACTAAAGCTAGCAAGACAACAGTAGCTACAAGGAGAGACTAAAGGCATTACACTTCTTTTTCCAACAAGAAAGCCTCTGATGTCACAGATTGCTTTTGTGTGTTTTTTTCTTTTATGCCCATCATTTTTATTTATCAATAACTCCATTTTTGAGTGCTTTCTTACGATTTCACATAAACTTTCATATAGTCAACATTCAATTACAAATATACTCTCAGCATGACTAATGTTTCTCTAATACCTCAGACTTCTTACAATGACAAGGAAAAGCAAGCACCTAAAATTTCTGCAATCATTGACAAGTGACAAAAACATAGCAAATCTCTTTCCAAATGTATTTGCCTTTTTCCTTTTAGTTAAAGCATATGCATCACCCCAGCAAACTCTAGAATACAGACCTCCCTACACAGACAAAGCCTTTGATTTTAGATGATGTTTAAAAGCAGCTCTTTATAAGCCATAAGACGACTCTGCTTAAACTAAAAAAGTCCAAAAATAGGAATAACCAAAAAGACATGAGACGTTGCCAATTAGCAGTCTAATGTTGGCTGAGAGGAGTCTTAATTAAGTGAGAACTCATATTCCTGGAAGGACTACCTCCTTCTTGTCCAAGTCACACCCTAAAAATTCCCTTTTCTTGCCTAAGCTGAGGAAATGGCTCCCCTCCTACCACTAACTGAGTTGCTCCAATGTACAACGTGAATCTTTTCAGACCGTGACCTTTCAGCTCAAGTATGTATGTTTTGTCCTGACATTGTCCTGAAAGTTTCTAAGAAACCAATCACACATCTAATTTAAAAACACCTCAAAAACTCCCCTAACTTCTTATAGGCCAACTATGGGCACGATGAAGGGTAAGAGAAGATACAAGGACAGAGTACAAAGAAAACCAAGGCAGTCTACAAAAGACACTCCAACAGCTGATAGAAAATCTTGCAACAAGTACCCCACCCATGATGGTCAATACCACATAAAACAGATAGTGATGTTAAATACGGGATGGCCGTTAAGGAGCCTTGAGCTCACCCAAAATGCACAAAGCCTATCATCTCTGCACAGCTATACATGTATCTTCTGAGATGTAACAGAACTCACTTCAAACGGAAGAGAAATGAACAAACAAACATAAAATCAATTTCTCCCATTATCCCAGTTCAGCACTACTCAGTTATAAGATTTGTGTGTGGGAAATGATGACAATGGCTTCAATATTTAGAGCACTTCACATGGTAACAAAACATCGTGCAAAACAGCTGGATTAAGACAGATGGATAAGATGCATCTCAGGAAAACCACAAAAATGACAAAGTTTTGTTCACCTCTTCTATCACCTGTGCTACCATGTAATAGTGGCCTTGACTATAAATCTCTCAGATGCTATGTGAGTTAAGGGATTATATTAAGTTTTCTTATTCAGGAGACTGCCAAGGAGAAAAAAAAACACAGAAAACACCCCTTCCCTTGAGAATCTTTGCCACATGGAATGAAGTCAAATAATGGGAAAGTAGATTAAAAAAGCAAATATGCTAAAAATTGCTCCTTGTTCAAACATAAAGAAGCATTTATACTATAAATATATCGAATCACAAAATATCACAAAAAGTATTTCAACACACTTAAAAAGTAAGTGCTATTAACAGCTGCAGCAGACTGAAAGTTTTTGTAATCAAGTGAAAAGATGTAAAAATACTTTCCAGTGCTTGGTATTGTTATTATTACTTTCAGTGTTTGAAACAGTAGCTACAGACACTACAAGAGTTCTGGAAAAATAATAAAGCACTTCTTCACAATTTAGTAAACAGGTAACTGACAGCTTCCACACACATTTTAAATAATTACACTCACCAGTTGCTTCAGACTGTATGAAATTACACAGGTGATATTTTATCATGTATGTGAAATCAGGTTTCTTGAAGCAATTTATATTGTTCACCTGTAAGAAAATCTACCAATAAGTAGCTGAATTCATCACTACCAGGCTTTAAGGAGGCCGACTATGGGTGCTATGCAGAATGACTATTCTGCCAAAGCGGTATTAAAAGTAACCTCTAAAACTACTCCTCAGCTCTAAATTTGCTGGATTTCCTTCTGGAGACACCAAAATCTGCTAGAGAACATGGCACTGAAATCAACCATAGGATAACCATAGAGCTGTAATGTCAAAAGATTATGTCCCGTAAATCTTCAGGAGCCTAGATAACTGCAGATGGTTCTATTCTTAGTCCCTGCACTGAACAGCAGTTATCTGAATAAAATGTTCAAACTAGTAATCAGATGCTGACTTAGAAATTGTCCTCCTTTGGCTGAAGCCAGAAGTCATTTGAGCTGTTGTAATTGAAACCATATTTTTCGCAACAAACCCAGTCAAAATATCCCAAAGGAAATACACTGAGGTAGATATCCATGTAATTTGTCTGAGGTTTCTCTTTACTAAATTAAATCTCTCTGGAAACAATCACTTCAGTAAAGATATGTCTGAAAAAAAATGAGAAACAAGTATCTTAAAAGATTTCACTCTGAGTTTTTGGATAGAAAGACATGGAGAAAGAACTCTCTAGCGTGAGATGCAAGAAAGCTGAGGTTTTGGGGAGATGACTGTAGCTGGTGAATGGACAAAAGCATTCAATTTCTCCTATCAGTTCTAGCAGATGAAGGAGCACCATTAGACTCTAGTTTCACTGAATTGTAGAAGTTCCACTGAAATCCGGGATACCAGTGCAGGAGTAGATTATTGAAAGGTGTGCAAATACTAACTACACTTGGTATATACATATATCCATGTTTTGGCACTTTGTATGTAATGGAAAGAGAGAAGATCCTCCAATGGGTGATTCAAGCTGGCTATAATTAGGATCCTGCTTTGACCCATGCTCTAGAGGAGTCTTACTCTCACTGGAAAAAGGAGACTGAAAAGATTAACATAATAATGGTAATGTCGGCCTTTCTGGATACTCCTCATACGTTATAATAAAATAAAGAAATCAAAAAAAGAGTAAAGTCTTAGATCTAAAGGAAGTACATATGAGAGTATCATAAACCAGAGTCAATACTTCACAAGAATGACATGCATAAAACAGATAAGTGCTTTGCAACTGAACTACAAAAAAAGCAGCAGTCAAACATCACTTTTTAAATTGTCTCCCATGAAAAGTCTACCAGCATAATAAGCAAACTAAAGCAAAATAAGATTCAGTACCCTGTATCAGAACCCCCTCAATTCGTAAATAAAAGCATTCAGCCACAAAGAGCAGAAGGATTAGTGAATGGAGTTTTAAAGTACCAAAAAAACCATCAATGAAATGAACTAGGGGTCAGTCAAGGTACTGTTTCTATGGTTGATGACAACGTATGAAAAACACACCAGCAAGCATGATGTAATGTCATATTTTTATTATGCCTCATGTTTTCTTTACGAAAAACCGAAGCTGCTTCTTCACAATGGGATCCTGAACAACAACTATTCATTTTCATTTACTGGCTTTCACATTTCTTGTTTTAAGCAGGCATCCTATACCATACTTGTAACTGTAAAGCCCAACTGTCTTCCAGCAGCACATTAGGAAGTACGGGTAACATCCATTATGGGCTTCTTGTTCTCACTGTCCCCCTAGGGAAGAAGCACGCAGAGCACGCTGCTTTGGCAGTTTTCAGTTCAGAGACACCAGCCACATGCTAGCCAACAAGGAATACAGACTGCATGTAGCTACTTGATATTCAAATAATATGCATACAGCACTTTGAAGTATACACACAGCTGCTGCCACACATAGCCTGAGTGTAGCTGACTGTTCAATTACGAACAATGAGAAAAGAAGTAGGAGAAAAGATCTTTTAAAAGTAATTGCCAGATAAATGACAGGTGTTGGAAACACAGAAAGCAGGAAAGCAACAGGAAAAATTGGTTCAGAAAGAATGAAACAAATCCTTAAACACAAGATGAGTGTTGACAGTTCAGTAAGAGGATGAAGTCCATCCAAGGCATTGCCAACAGAATGAGAAACAACGCAGGTGAAAAGAAAGGGAAAAATATTTTATCCACAGTTGTTGATCATAAGGAGATAATACCACTGAGATGGATCTCGTAACAGTGAGAAAAAGTTGCATTGACTTTCAGGGTTAGGGAGTCTGGGTAAGGGAAATGCATTATTTCCTCTTTAGAAGAGAAGTTTCAGAGCAATGAATGAAAGGCATGAAAGGACAGATTTGGAAACTGTCAATACTTTTGAGTATGTTAATAGCAAATGCAACTATACTCTGCTGTCACATAAGCTAACATATCCAAATCATGTCTGAAAAGTAGATTTGTTATCTTTACTAACTCAAAAGTCTCCTTAACTGATTAGGAAAAACTCTATTTAAGCATTTGTGGCTTCCTCTCTATACAATTTTATTATTGCTCTTGAATTCAAATACTTATTACTGGTTTCAGTACTAAAAACCTATTCAGTTTCCTCTCAATTTTCAAAGGTAACTAGAGCCAAATTATAGAAAGAAAGCTTTAAGACTAAGTTTCCTTTCTGAACATTGCATTTGTAGAAAGAATTAAGACTTTTCCACACTGTAGTTTTGTACTTATTTGATATATTACCAGTTATAGAAGCTATCCCAGATGGGTTATTCAGTATGAGGTGTTATTCCTAAAATAAGCACCTTTTCCAGCAAATGGTTTTGTGAAACAGCATATTGGCATGAAGGTGTCTCTCCATTCTCCATCTCTCCATTCATGGACTACAGATACAGTCACGGTGGAAGAAACAGACACATCTTACATATACAAAGCTTAATTTGACACAGGAAATAATATAACGAGCATATGTTACAGAGCCAAACTGATAACACTACTTCTGCTTTATCTCTGATGCTCTCTTTTCTTTTGAAGCATTTCTCAATTTCTGACAGGTAACTTCAGTAAGTAACAGAGTATATACTTTCAAATGCTTGCTCAAGAATTCTTTTTCTTTAAATGTGCCTTCATCAGGAGTTCTGAAGGAACTGGGAGCAACCGACACATCACTAAGAACTGACAGGACAGCAAAAAAATCTGGATAAACACTGTTGTTTAAATGCTTGCCAACATAAAATATAGGAAGTTTCACAACCTAGAACATGAAAGACAGTCTGTCAAACTTATTTTACTCTACTTAACCTCCTGTACGTATAAACTTGTTCTGGAAGAACCATTTGACTCCATGCAGTCCTTGGCTTCTTAAAAATAAACAAATAAATAGATGCTGTGTGGGCCAGATTAAGTCTCACATCTCTACACTACTACCACTGACTGACAACAACAGAAGTGTTAACATAACTGGGCAAAACTATTCAGTACATGAGATTGCTTAAGTCACCACTCGGGCTTTATGCTGGTAAACACCTCCTCATCCCTCATTAATTCTACTTGCCTCCCCAAAATGCAAGCATGGCCTCAGATTCCTCAGATCGCTCAACAACAGTAACACAAATCTATCCTTCCTAATCTGAAGACAGCTAATAAAACTTTCTTCTTCTTCATAAACACCAGTCAGCCCTGGCATAGCTCAAAGTAAAACAGTAATCTGAGTAAAACAACTCTGTTTTGATCAGTATCTCTGACTGCTCATTTTATTATTCATTTAAATGAACAGAAAGGTGGACAACACAAAACATTAGGCTGACATTCTCCATACACGCATAAACAGTTCAAGCATTAATTGCAAAAATAGTTGTATATGTCAACAGGCACGTGTAAATATTACCTTGAGTCGAAGCAGGAGGATGCTCCTGTGGCTTTTCTTGTGATAAAAGCCCCAGGTAGCTGAGAACTACGTATTTTGTTTCATAGTGAAATCCTACAGGCACAGCAGTAGAGGACGCCATCGGGTTGGCTTGCAATTTGTTAGTGCTCTTATGGGGCACGTAGGGTTTTCTCTGGGTTACTGAACACTGTAAGAAAAGAGGAGAGTGGTTTGTTTTTTGTTTCTTTTTTTTTATAAAGTTGCAATAGGTCATGAACTCATACATAACAAGGAATTATGTAACAATCATGAAGTAATATCCAGAGTTTTGCCTTTATATCCTATGCATTCTTATTTTAACAGAAACTATGCAGAGTAAAACCAAATGCCTTCAAGTCTAGAGCTCTGACTGCAGTTAGCAGTGGAATTTCTCACTCCTGCTTGGCATACCTACTCTCACATTAAAGCAAATTGAAGAGTTCCTCACCATGTGTCTGCCTTCTAATGCCTCCCAACTCAACCATATACAAAAATATACGCGTAGTCACGCAAAGAGGTTTGCAGGGTTCTGAGACTCAGTTAACTGCAGTTTGAGGTAAAAAGGACAGCCTCCAGAGGAAACTCCCTTCCCCTAAGCCTCATGTGGGTATTTTCCTTACTCTTTGCTTTCTCAGATTCTGTATTACGATGCAAAAAAATTGAATGCAGGAAAAGAGACAACTGTCTCAACCACAATGGTCTCAAACTCATTTCACTGTTCCAACAGCAATGGAAAACACACGGTCAACACAGGAAACTCTATGTTTGTTGCTCGGATTGGAAGAACAGATGGCTGTGTGTCCTGGATTTCTCACCAGATATTAATACTCATAAAACAGAATTCTGTATCTAATAGCAACATCTGGTGAAAGAATGACCTTATTTCACTATTGGTTTAGTTGCTTCTTCAAATACTCAAATAAAAACAGCGGGAAAAGCTAGGGAAAATAGAAATTAAATACAGTCATTGGTGACAAGGAAAAATTAAATAAATCTCAAAAGACAACGTGTAAGGGAGGAAAAAACAACACAGCAGATTGAAACAAAGTGTCAGACTAACCAACATGTTCTAGCATCTTATATAAGGAACAGCCTGGATAGCTACTTCCAATCAACCTGATAAACCCAACAACAAGAGCTGCCAAATGAATTTTCAACATCAAGCTCTCCATCGCTTCAAAGGGTCACTCCAAGATAAGCAAGCAGCAGCTCACACCTGGCCATGAGAATGGATGCCTAACCAGAAGGCCAGCAGAAACATTCACACTACAGAACGGGTACATAACAGATACTGAAGGAGCTTGAGAATTTACAAGCTTCAGAGTATGGGTATGTTTAGAAGAAATATTTAAGCCAAGTTTAAAACTTAAAGCTGTAATGGTAAAAAGAGTTGGTGGAAAATTGGCTAAGAGTTCCTTCTTTAAACTGTAACAACTCCACTTTCTGAAATGTGTTCATTATTGAAAACAGAGGAGGATACTTTCCTGAAGACTACATTCTGGGAAGCCCTTCCTCTTCTTGTGTATTTCAAATTCTTGAAATCCTTTACCAGAAATAGTCGCTTGAGTCTTTGCTACAGCTAGAACTGAAACAGTGATTTATATAGGAAAGAATCAATGTCAAAAACCCAAGGTAAATCTTGATGTATCATGCTTCAGAAGCACAAGAAGTTACAGCAAAGGAGAAACACGGCTTCTCTACAATACACAGCTACCCTTCAGCCCCTGTCACAAACTGAGATTTTAATCAACATGAGAGATTTGGAAAGAACTACTCAGGAGACTTAAGGATCATTAACAATAGATGCGTTCCTCAGGCCAGATCCCCAGCTGCAATCTCCGCATCACCCAATGTGAAAGATGCCATTCGCCAAAAAGCAAAAGCTCCTCAGTACGTTTCAATGTTGTTTTGCTCACAGAGATCCACAGTCCTGAAACTAAAGCACTTCCTGCAATGCCTACACAATGAATGGGAGCCCTTCAAGCCAACCCGTACAGACCTGTCCAGAAAGAACCAACCCCATGGGTGGTCTACAGAAATCCAGACACTATGATGTGTATCAAAGACAGGCTCTGAACGTACAATAAACGTCAGCCTTTAAAACAGATTTTCAGAGAAAATGGAAGGGAAGAAGAAAAACTTTTGTCAGAACAAAAAGGAGACTCTATACCAGCACAGTGATCCACGTGCAGCAGTGAGGCCTAACTCATGGAAATTTCATGCTTAGCTCAGCACCTCTGGAAGGGGTGGAGGGAAGAGAGTCGGACCACAGCTTGTTTAAATAGTGGCTAATAGTGCTTTCCCTGGGAAAGCAATGGATAAAAAAAACAACAACAACTTTAATTGAAAAAAAGGAACCACTTGGGCAGATGTATTTGGAGAGGTAGTTTTATACTGAATGACAAGGAACAGTTAAGAACTTGAATGGAAGGACTACCTTAAGCTTCACAAAAAAGAACATCAGACTGGAAATACACATCAAAAATCACTCACTGGTCTTCCTTCCAGAGAACACCATAACTGAATTACTCATCTTACATTGCGAACTATTGTTTTTGTTTTCAAAAAGACATAGACAAATACTGACTCAGACACAGTCAGTATTGCAGAAAAGACCATTTTTCAGGAATGAGTGGGATTAGAAAAGGACACACAGCTTGAACGACCAGATCAGAGGGAGGAGAGCTTTCCACTTAGAGGAGCAAGATGTAAGAGAGGCCAGGAACAATTTAAGAGAATAAGACAAAGGCTTGGCTAGGAGATGTAGCTGATCAGAGGAAACAAGGCATTGCAGGAATACATAAGCCTTCAAAATATGGGCAAGAAGGTTACTTCTGGTTCAGCAAATTTATGTACTGCTTCTTAAAAAACCAAAGATATCACAATGAGGTGACTTTATTCTGCAGGAAGTAATTCACAAGGTCTCTAATTCTGCACCTATGGGGAAGAAAAGTCTACCCCTGTTCAAGCCAATGTTGCCCTTTATTCCTCCAACCAACCATGCTGCTTGTTCTATGTGGGCTGAGCCGTTCAACTGACCTGAACACGGCAGTCCTACTCAGACTGGCATTTCCTCAAGCAATCTGTCATATCCTAATCCACAGAAGAGTTACATGTTAGTTAAGGGGCGATGCAAAATCTACCCACAAACACAGTCAACATAACCCCTTAGAGAGGGGACTCAGCCATATTTCAGTCCTCCCTTGAAAAATCCCATCTGACTGTTGCACATCACAGACATACCGTGTGCATGTGGAGCTGCAGCCTAGCAAACTATTTTGCTGTATGCTTATAAAAATAGCAGGTGATTAACACCTCGACCAGTTTCTGTGCAACATGCTAAAAAGAGGTCCAGAACCAAGAGTGCAGTACAGACTGCCTTATTTTTAAGAATAAGGCCCCTGTCATGACAGTATCTAAGCCTTGCTTGAAAACAGTCATTCCAAGACTCGAAGCAAGTTGTCAAGCTTCACTTACCAGCTACAATCTCACCTCAGAACACTTCGTGCTGTTGGGGAATTATTTCAAAGTACACACGGTCTCAGTCAGCAACTGCTCAGCCGAGCACAGACACTGAGATTTAGAGAGGCAACAAACCTGCAGCACTGGAGTTCAAATCACTTTAAGGAAGCCCACGGGTTTGGTCTATCTCTCTGTAACAGGTAACCGCTTTCCCCAGTTGGCCACACGCGTCTCTAACTCGCAGCCTCACGTTTACATGGGAGTTCCTTTCCACATGGACCCAACTGCGAGGAGCCGCTTGCAGGACGTGCAGCTACAGATCCACACCCCGCGCCAACATCATGGAAACCACCCAGCGCTCCGCCACCTCGCCAGAAGGGCTGAGCAGGGGATCGGGATGAGATGCGTGCGCGGACTGGTCCAACCCTGCAGCAGTTTGCCTCCCAAACACCTCCCCTAGCAGGCAGGGCCTCCGCAGCACCTGGCTGCAGGCTGGGCTGGCTGGCAGACAAACTCCTCGGCCTACTTTTCTGAGAGTACATGACTAAGAGATCGCTTTCAATAAGCTGAGAACTACTGAGTCCAAACACACCGATCCCAACTGGAGATGAATCAACGCTGCATCCATTACTGGTCCCCAGCGTCACGTAATGGATGGTAGCACTGGAAAGCGCGATGGCCGTGTATCTGGGCGGCGGTTTTGGTTGACCTTAGAAGGAGCTGTAATTAAGTGAGCATTTTAGGCGAAACGTTGGACCGTCTCTTAGAAAGAAAACCAAGACCTGTGCGGGCTGTCCACCAAAAAGCTTCTGTTTGCAGAGAACCACCTCGTCAGCCACCTCGCCAAACCACTACGGCACAGCTTTGCTAAGGGGAGAGGAACGCTGCTCCTATCGCCCCCCACCAGGCCCGAAGGCACCCACAGCACCACAGAACGGGGCCGGAGCAGCCGCGCGGCTCGGCGGGAGCGCAGCGTAAGCCACTCCGTTACTACGGCGATGAATGAGATATTTATATCCCGGCAGCACGGAGCCGGGATGAGTCAGGCGGCGGCGGGCCGCAGCCCTCAGCCCGCACGCTCGCTGGGTGCGGGGCCAGGTGCGGGCGCGCATCCATCCCCCCCCGCGGCCGCCTCTCCTCCCGCTGCCCTTCAGCGGCCGCAGCCCGACGGCCGCCAGGGGCGCGCCCGCACCCTCCCCCCCCCACCCCCCACCCGCGCGCCTCCCGGCCGGCGGGGGGCGCAGAAAATAACGAAATAAACCGGCGCGCAGACGTCGCCCGACCACCCGCCCCCCAACAACCCCGGCTCTTCCTCACCTGCGGCCGCCGCCGAAGGGCGGGGAGGAGGAAGAAGGGAGGGAGGGGGGCAGGCCGGGCGGGGCGAGGAGCGGCGCAGCGCCGGGCCGGGCCGCAGCCGCCGGGGGTGGTGGGCGCGCGCGCGCGCGCGCACCGGGCAGAGCTCGCTCTGCCCTAATTTGCCGCCGCCGCCATGATGGAGGGGCGGGGGGAGGCGTCGCGTCACGGCCGTGTCACCGCCCGCCGCCGCAGGGGCGAGGACGCCGGGAAAGGCGTGGTTAAGTTGAGGAAGTAGAAGCGAGAAGCGTCGGGTACGAGCGGTGCCGCGGTGGAAGCCGGTGTGTAACCAGCGGCTCCGTTGTTTGTTTCAGTAAATGAAGCTGCGGAAGGAAAGAGGAGCTCCGTGGCAGTCAGGGTGAACAGGCGCTGTGCCAGACACGCGTAAAGTTTTGCCCTGAAACAGAAGCGGTAGCAAAAGTCGAAAGAACCAGCGCATTTCTTAAAAACGGCCTTAACCACAGCGCGACGGGAGGCCACAGTAACTAAAAAAGGCTTGGAACCCCCGCGGCTTATTGCTGTGAGGCGCCTTAACAGCCCACCTCAGAGCACGGCTCTATGCCAGCAGCAGCGTCCCTACACAGCACTCCACGTGCAGGCGCTGACGAGCAGCCCGTGGGAGGAGCCCAGCGCGGCCGCAAGATGGCAGCCCGCCTCACGCAGTGCCCCGCCCTTCGGTGACGTCACCAAGAACACAGGCTCCTATTGGCCGAGAGGAAAGAGTGGGCGGGACGCGGTGACACAGCGGCAGCTGTGACCCGAACCGGATTTGATTCCACCCGCGCTCGCCGCCGGCTCCGATCGCCGCTCCTCGGGCCCGCAGCGCCTTCCTTCACGCCCGCCGCCGCCATGGCGCTCAGCGATGCCGACGTCCAGAAGCAGGTAGGGCTCGGCTCGGCTTGGCCCGGTGGGTGGTTGGTTGGTGAAGGCGGCGGCCGAACGGCGGCCTGTAGGCTGCAGCCGGGTTCGCCCCTTAGCCGGCCCGGGCGTGCTGCTGTCTTCAGCGCATAATTGTTCTTTGAGGCAGATATAAATACGTTGCCCTGCATAAGCGCTGCTTTTTTAGACGTTACCCTGAGGGCTCTACGCCTCTTTTTCGTAGGGCTATGCTAATTCGAACTAGCTGCAACGTAGCACTCATCTGTCCTTTTCACTCCTGTACCCTCAAGCAGAGGCTGCTTTTGCAATGGAAACTTCCAAGGCTGAAGTCTGAACGTTGGACGTTTCCTCCTGGGCCGGGGCACCGTGTCCTTATTGACAGTAAATAGTGCCCCTGCCTACAGTCCTGCTCAGCACCGGGCTGGACGTGGTGTGTGCTGTTAGCGACTGCACAGATCCAGCCAGCACCGGTCCTGCAGGCAGAGAGCAGACCTGCCAGCTCCCAGGTGCCCTCTGCATCGTAAGCGCTTTGTGTCTCACTTTCTCATTCAGTAAACATAGTCTCTTGGCAGGGGAGCACCACATTGAAAGTAAAATCAGTAGGTCGCCTTTCTCCAAAAGGGGAATTGCCGCATTGCCTTCTCTCGTTTTTGGTTTTCTTTCCTTCCACCTTCGTGAAGATTGCAAAAATAAAGCTGACCTTGTGTTGGTGTTGCTCAGCTGCCTTGGGTATAGACTTCAAGGCCAGGCTGGATGTGGCTCTGGGCAGCCTGGTCTGGTGGTTGGCGACCCTGCACATAGCAGGGGGGTTGAAACTCGATGGTCATTGTGGTCCTTTTCAACCCAGGCCATTCTATGATAGACTTCATGGGTTAGTGCAGGCTTTGTGGGTATGTGAAACACACGGTGTTAGTATGCTTTCACACCTCTAACTTTCCTGCTGAGCCTAGCTTGGGTGATGTTGACTGGAAGAGTGCTGCTGGTAGCACACTGCTTCTGCCTGTGTGTAAATCCTGACATAAACTTGCCAGCTGGGCCTCTGAACTCTTAACTACTTGCCATGATGCTTTCAATAATTTTCACCTTGAAAATCATCTCTAAGTAAGAGAATTTCTCAACAATGTACTTGCTTTCTTCTGGCAATCATGTTTAGTCAGTTCTTCCATCTAACCTTGCTAGTCATGTGGAGCTAAAGCTATCCTGCCATCTAGGACTTCCCATGGAAAGGGTAATGATTTTCTTCAATACACGGCTGTTCACCAAAGTTATGTCCATGTTTTATCTGCCTCTCTCATCCTTTCTTTAATACAAGTAGATCTAAAGCTGAATTCAATCAGCCATCCAAGTCAGGCAAGCAGGATAAGAAGTTGACGTTGTAGATGGACTTGCAAACCCAAGTGCTGCAAGCCAGCATTGAAATAAGAATGATTGACTTCATTTTGAGGATGTAGAAACCTGTTCATTTCTTCCACAGCATATGCTTAACATCTTCCACTTTCCTGTTACCATTTGTTTTTTCATGTATATGGGCACGGTGCTGTCTGCCCATGGGCTCTGTTCTCACATCAGCACCTTTCTTGAAAATGCTTCATTTTGGCATGGGATTTGGCATGGGATTAGATAAATGGGATCTTGCATTCAAGTTTGTTCAGACCAGGCTGTGAAACATGACTCGTCATTAAGTGCAAGAGAAAAGGAGGGGTTTGTGGTACTCCTGAGTGTGCCATCCACTTCATCTGCACTTGGAAGTGGCTGTGCTGTTAGAAGTTGTGGTTTGATTGGGCAATGATTCCTTACAGTTTGTTCCAGATTTGAACCAAAACTTAAACCTGGTCACAAAATGGTGTAAGATAAACAAGCAGAACTTGATACAGTTGGATTCTATGTCTTTGAGCCATTGGAGCTGTGAAGCAGTTCCAAAAAGCATCTTGAATTTGAATGTGATAGTGCATACCAGTCTGTAAACAGCATGACGTGCTTGCTGTGGTCTCTATCAGCAGGGTTCATTCAGGTGCCATCTGTGCCTTTCTGAGGGATATACATCTCATCAAAATCCTTTCTAACAGAAAATACCTTTTCTCTCTCTTGTTACAGATCAAGCACATGATGGCTTTCATTGAGCAGGAAGCCAATGAAAAGGCTGAAGAAATAGATGCAAAGGTAAAAGTGGAGGTTCAATGTCAGTAAGCGTAAAAGGAAAACTGCTTCTGACATCCTGGTTTGATAGTTGCACACACAACAGTCCTAGGAAACTTTTCTGTAGTTTACTTAAGACTTGATTACTGTATAGCAAAAATGATGCTAGCAAATACAGTTAATGCTTCTTACCTGTTTACAAATCCAAACAAGGTAACTGAGCTGGAGCTGTTCTTTTGCCCAAGTTTCTTAGCAGTTCTTGGATATGAATAAGTCCACATTTAAGTTTACTTATGTTTTTATGCAAATGGGAGAGCTGAATAGCAATGTGAACAGACTGGAGTAAGCGGAACGCTTTCCCTGCCTCTTCTACATGACTTGACAACACAAAGAATTGAGGGAATTTCCTGCATAATTTGGAATTCTGCTAAAATTTCTCTTAGCAAGCTGTTCCCTTGTTACTCTGAATTTGGCTTGGCTTCCATTGTATGTTAGGCTTAGACGTTAGTAGGAAATCAAAGCAAGAATGTTTGTAATGGAGCACAAGTGTTCGTGCTTGCAACAAAATGAAAAGAAAAAGATGGAAGTTAACTATTCGAATCACCTTGGTGAAAGCTTGTTTGTAAACAGGTTTGTAACTGTACCTAAACCTGTGTAGCCACCTGCAGACTCAGTTGTAGGTGTGATTTAGTGAGTGTCCTGGGGAACAAAAGCATACGTTTATATTTAAGGCACGGGTTGAGTTATTTGCAGAGTTCCTCACTAACATTCTCACGGACGTACTGATGAAATAAACTGTATCTTAGGAAAGTTCTCTTTGACTTGAGTATTGATTGAGATGTTCTGTTTATAGTGAGCCATAAATTACACGATCCTGGTTTATCTGCAAACGTGTTCTTAAAGCGTGACCATTTCATTTGATTCTATTCAGCCCGTGGAACCAACTTACACTTCAGTTCTTTAATCTTTACTGTAGGCTGAAGAAGAATTCAACATCGAGAAGGGTCGCCTCGTTCAGACGCAGAGACTGAAAATCATGGAGTATTATGAAAAGAAGGAGAAACAAATTGAGCAGCAAAAGAAAATGTAAGTTGCTTAGACGAGGTGGTTGGCTTCAGAGCCTGAGCTTTCCCCTTATTACTAATTTTCTACAAAACTCGGGTAAGTGGGCAAATTGCAGCTTAGTGTATTGAGTTCTAATTCGGGATTTCTAATTTTTTCTGAGGAGTAATCATCAAAGGTGAGCAGCAATTGTATAACTGGTAGGAGATTTGATGAAAAATATCTATCTTAGTTCTTTACGTACATCCAGTACTGCAGCTTGGACTGTCACTGTGGCACAAATGATTGCGTCAAGTTTAGTTTTGGTAGGTCTTTACTGAACAATGGGATACTGTGTTGTAATCATTTGCACGAGTTCAGACACAAGTTAAAATATTTAAGCAGGCTTTGTTATTACACGCTGTTGTATTGCTACTTTTAAATGTATACAGTTAAATGTTGTAGTTTTTCTGTCTGCACTCAAACCTGATGGCTGACTCAACTTTATCATGCAACTTGCAGTCAGATGTCCAACCTGATGAATCAGGCAAGACTGAGGGTCCTCAAAGCAAGGGATGACCTTATTTCAGTGAGTATGTCTGCAGTAAACACACCAAGGTTTGATTCCTACCATCTGTTAGGAAATGAACTTCTTCATTCTCTGAAGGAAAACGTGGTTTGTGATTGAGTAATGTTTGCATCAGCGTACAGAAGTGGCTTTCCCAGCTAATCTGAAAAGTCACTGAAGGTATGATCCAGCTTCACTAATTTGCTTTAGCTTGTTTTCACAGTTTCTATTGCCTGTTATTTTGAAAGGGAAACACAGCTCTTTGCTGGGAGCTTTACAGGCATCTGCTTTATCTACTGTTTGGACGATAGCTTATTTCTTTCATGGACTTGAAAGAACTCTCTTTTACAGATTGTAGAACTGTGAGGTTCTGTTTGCTGACGTTAAGGCTGGTGTGGCTTAATGCATTGTTTTCCAGTTTGTTTTTTCTCTCACCTTTAGTGGCCTTAGTAAATGGAAAAGTTTGCTTCTTTTTCTGCTAAGTAAGTAACCAGTCTGTGTGTGGATGTATAGGGTGAGTGATCATTTGCCAAGGCAGGCTGCTGCTTAGTCTCACTGTGTTTATCTTATACCGTGTGCAGGGTATTCTTCTTTTGCTTATCACGCAGCCTGAAGGTTACCTATCACTACTTTTCTTATCCCATCTGAAAGAGTTGCAGTGTTCTGTGTGCTAGCTAGGTGGTGCTGTTGAGCTGTTGGGAAAGCAAGTCAAAAGTAAAACATTTGGTAATGTTGTTTGAGTCAGTGCTGCTATGAAAAAGAAGAGTTAGTAGAAGAAAATGGATAGTTTCAAATTCTGGGTTGTATTGACAGTGAAGAGGAAGGGAGTGGCTAAAGAACTAGCTGTATTGTGTCTCTGCTGGGTAGTCTCTTCCTCGTGTATCAGCTGACTCAATCTCATGCTTCTGAGTAATACATAACTCTCTTCCTTATTTAAAACTCTTTAGAGTCACATGCTAGTCGTTCTTTCTTCCCTTACTGGCTTTTTGCCCTTCTTCACGAAGAATAAAGGTGATCCCTTCTAGAAATGCCGTGCTACTCTAGAGTTGGTAGTGTTACTGTATTTTGACCACAATGTTGAATTGTGATAGTCTTATACTTTGCAACTGATTGCATTAACGTGCACTTCTAATAAACACTGCAAGGCAAAACAGTAAAGAAGGTTTTATACCAAATCATACAATTGCTTCTTCTGAAGTAATGATAGGAATGGTTCAGTTCCAAGAGCTGTCTTTGAGTTGAATCTTAAAGAGATGTGATCAGTCTCTTCCGATACTGATTTACTGAACAAAGACATTCAGGAACATCTACTCTGGATTTAAAATAAGCTTTTACTTTTGATTTTCAACTTGCTTTCTACAAAATGCATGTTTTTTTTAATGTTTGATAAAAAAAAAATATAGGTTGGACTTCATTGCTTGATCACAAAGCTGAAAAAAAAATAGTGATTTGGACAACTTAATTAGTTTAGAGTAGGCAACAATTTATAACTTACGTAGTTGCTCTGTGAATTAATATAAATACCATCCTTTTACTGCTGAGGTCTCTTTTTTCATGAAGAAATATGGCTATACTTGGTTCAGATCAGGGCAGAGAATGGGGAACTGTTTGGAAAGGATGTTGTGCCATGCACATAGATGAAGGTCTAGCTTGGATGAACACCAGCTGGAGTGTACGTTTACGTGTTGGCAGGGTGTGATAGCTATAATAGGAGTACAGAAAGTTGGTAGGCATGAAACCAAATGCCAAACAGATGGGCTCTGCTGATCTGATTTTCTTCTGAATGTAGGATTTGCTGAATGAGGCCAAGCTAAGACTTGCCAAGGTGGTGAAGGATACTGCCAGGTACCAAATACTGCTGGATGGACTAGTTCTACAGGTAAATATTTAAATCATAGCAAATAAATGATTGCAGCTCTATTCACCTAGGTGTCTTTCTTCAAATAAAACCAACTCTAGAGGTTACAGTTGGATACAGCTACTGTAGATCAAACATTTCTGGATGATCTTTGAGTTTTAAACATCACTTCTGCTATATCTTTTGATCTTAGATTCTGAACAGGTACAGCTGTAGTTTATTCTGAAGTGTAAAATATAGTATACCACGCATCTGGCTTTCATTATAAGAATGATTGCAGATGTGCATGCATAAACTGCATGTAATATGCATGTCTAGGATGCGTGCTTTAAGCTTTTGTGGTAATTAGCTGGAATGAGCCACTCAGATGAAGCTTTGGGTAAAGCTGTTTCTACAAGCCTAGAAGTCAGTAGTTACCTGCAAAGCTAGTCCTGGCTTTGATGTATTCACTGCAGTATGGCATACATTTGTGACACATGCAAAGCATGGATCTAAATTTTGGTTTACCTATAATACCATCCTCTAGCTCCAGAACGTACATGCTATTAATGTAGAAAGTGTTGGCTAGGGTCACTTGTGCAGCCACTAGTGCCACCATCTGGTGTGAATTAGTCCTTTTTGCCATAAACTCAGAGAAACCAGCCACAAAGTGTCCTGTCTGCAGCTTAATGGCAGAGTGCTTTTAGTAGCATTCCCAGCTGATGCTTCCAATTCCCTGTTTTTGTTTCCATGCCACAATTAGCTGTATATGAAACAAACCTGTCTCACTTGTGCAAGCAAGCCACGTCCATCTTGGTTCGTTGGATTTGATCTACTGAAGGATCAGTGCTCATGTATTGCTACAGGCATTACAAGGCAGGAGTTGCAGGAACTAAACTGAAACTGTAGCATGTCTTCTCCAAGACCTGCATGGGAAAATGACAGTTTGTTCAGTATGATTGGACAGCAGTCATCCTTTTATTATCGTGTATATTATCTAGGCAACTCAATCTTGTGCTACGCACATTTAATTGCACTTGAGTTCCAAACTTCAGGCCAACACAGAGAGCACATCTGTAGTTGAAGGCTTTCCTGGATGTCACTGCCATCTTCTCAGAGTACCTGCATAGGGTGAACTTACATGAAAAGTACTCATTGGAATAGGCTAGCATTGTCAGATCTTGTTTTTCAAATGGGTCAGCTCCTTTCCTTTTCTGGGGTTAAATGATTCTAAGACAATTAAAATGACAATTTTCTGATACTGTGGTGGTTATCTTGTGCAGGGATTCTACCAGCTGCTTGAGCCTAGAATAGTTGTCCGGTGCAGGAAACAAGATCTCCCTATGGTTAAGGTAAGGCACCTACAGTGGTATGACAGTATAGTTGCTCACGAAGGCTGAGACCTGACTGCAAGTGTTTGCTACTCAGATCCCATCTGTGTGACATGAAAACAAGGAAAGCATGCCATCAAGCTGCACTTCTGCTGCAGATACAATGTAAGAGAACAAGTATACATTTCAAGTTGGGAATCATTTCCTTGCTTGGATGTTACCTAGGAAACTTCAGACCACTACAACATTGATAATAATAATAATTGTTCTTGGCTCAAAAGCTGTACAGATTGCCTAATTAGAAAGCAAAACAAAACACCTCAATCCCTTCATTTGTTTTGTTTTTTTTTTACTCCAATTGAATAAGCAACCAAATCCTAATGATGTGCTAGCATTTATCCGCGTTAATTAGATGCTTATCTTGTGTCCTAGGCTGCTGTACAGAAGAGCATTCCTATCTACAAAAATGCCACAAAAAGGGATGTGGATATCCACATTGACCAAGACAACTTCCTGCCAGAGGAAATGTAAGGAAAATGGGAGTCTTTTACTGAGCCCAAACTTAAGACGGCTATTAGAACAACCTTGGAAAATGCTGTGTGTGATATCCCCGCAGTGTCTACTGCTGTTCTAGTGGATCAAAACTATTAATAAAAGCTTCCTGCAACCTCCAGCCTGTTGCACAGTACTGAAGTATAGAATAACTACATGTAGAAGCTTAATTAACTGTTGGCCTTTTAGAGCGGGAGAATACAAATGTTGCTATGCTTTCTGTCCCTGGAGGAAGCAGGCTGAGTCCTGAGGAGGAAGGCATGGTGCTGCAGGATAATGACACAAAGTAGTTTGTGTTTGTTAGGCCTGCTAGGCTTTATTTCCATAAATAATTATAATTAATGTGGAACAAAGCTGCCTATTCTGAAAATCACTGATCATTTTTTTTGTGTATGAGCAAGCAAACAGAACTTCCAGTGCTCTTCTTCACTTTACAGAATGTGAAAGCACCTTATTAATAATGAAATACAAAGTATGAAACTGTTTTGAAGTGACAAATCTCATAGCACTGCTTGTATTTACATCATGCTAATGAGTACCGTTGTAGTTAGCTGTGAACCTGGTAGCTGTGAAGGTGCTTTGCTCTACTAGTTCACTGCTTTACTTTGTGTTGACTCTTAATAAGTCATGATCAAAAAATGTTTGTTTACCAATAAAAGTTACCTATCTCTCTGGCTTGCCAATAAGTGCACATTTGGGATCTCTTTGCCACATTATAGCTTTGAGATACACCGTGGATTTCATGACTTCTATTTTTCCTTTCTAGTGCTGGAGGTGTCGAAATCTACAATAGTGATGGTAAAATTAAGGTTTCTAATACCCTGGAAAGTCGGCTGGACCTTGTAGCCCAGCAGGTGAGTTTCTCTCACAGCTAAAGTGAGAGGAGGAATAATTAACTGGCTTTGTCTTGTAATTAAATCCTAATATTGTGTGGGATCAGATTTCAATGCGGATAACAAGAAGCTATTTTTGTGAAGGGAAAGAAGATTATGTATTGCTTGCGCTTCTCTACAACAAGCGTGGCTTTTCCCCAGTAATATACTTTTCAGATTAAGTGTGAGCATAAAACCATAGGAGAGATAGTATTGAAAGGCTTCTGTGATTGTGCTGCAGACAAGACGTTGATATACTGAGGTTAACTTAATTTATTGAAGCTAGCTTTGGTACAAGAAACTTTGGCTGAGATGCTGTTATATCCTAGTGGAAGTATTAGCTGTGGCATCTCTTCCTCTTGCTGCAGCATAGGCAATCCTTTAAGTCTACAGACTAGCAGGCAATATGAAATCACGTAAAAGCTTCAGAAAACTCAAATGAATTAGCTGCTTAATTTTGAAGACTAGCCTAGCTATCACCCAATTCCTGTAGTGAGGAATGCTCAGCTGTTGCGTTGCATGTAACTGATGTACTCTTTCTCAACAGATGATGCCAGAAATCAGAGTGGCTCTCTTTGGTGCTAATGCCAACAGGAAATTTTTGGACTAAGCCTCTATAAGAAAAGGTGGGATCAGTTCCACTGCCATACTGAGGGGATGCAAAAGCATCTGCTAATTTAAAATCTTGAAATGTAACATTACTGTGTCATCCAATCTCTTCTTCAATGGAATAATTTTGCATACCTGCTGTGCTTAGCCTCTCCACTTGTGATTAGAATGTATAGCTTAAAGGATGTGAAGACACATATGTGAATGCAGGAGACACTAGAAGATGGAGGCTTTTGGGCTCTTTGCTTTCCTTGCACTGCTGTGGCTCTGTAAAGACGAGTGGTCCTTTTAAGGTCACTCATATTTTACTTTGGCCACATTTCTCTCAAGTTGTCTAATCTGTGATGTAAATTACTGTGCTGCCCATGGGATGTCCCCTTTCAGTTAAGGTCTTCAGTGTTATAGAGGGCATGCATTCCTTCCCAGGGTTAGTAGTTCAATTCTTGTTACTTGGTCAGGCAGTTTTCTGTTCTCTCTATGTGATTTTAAAGACAAACAACAACAAAAAAGCCTGAGCCTGTGAAACACTATTTATTGAAATAAAAACGTGTGTGTGTATACAGAGTTCCTTGTAGCTTCTCTCTGGATGATTGGCAGCAACCTTTGAAAAGTGACCCTGTGTATATGAGGACTCACTGCCTGTGGGTTCTGTGTAAACACTGTTCAGTGAAGTTAGGATTCAAGTGTATGGAGCACTGCAAAGCTAACTGGTGGAATAGTGTGGGATTCATAGGCGAGCCTTTTGCATGAGACTCTGCTAAGAGCTTAGTTTTTCTTGGAAGCGAGCCAAGACTTTTGCTATTTGATCCTTCAAATCTTTGTCACAAAAGGTTAACACAATTGCACTACTTAAATACAACTATCTATTGCCAGTTACAGATTTGTTGCTTCTGAACTGAAGATCCAAACCCTACTCCTTTAGTAATTACGTTTGAGGTCGTTGTGAGCAGCAGCTGCCTGTTACAACTATTCTCTCAACTGTTAGCATTTAACACCTTAAAAGTAACACAACTATGTTCACTTCCTAACCTGTTAGGCTTTGCTAACACTTACTCATCCTTTCCTTCTGCAGGGATGGCTAGTATTGTCTCCACCTCCTGTGGTGTAGGACAGAAAGTTTCTTTAGGTGACTTGCCACGCTCACAAGCCTCTGGCAGAGTACCTCACTCCTCAGCTAGTGTTCATTTTGGAGGCTTGCTACACAGGAATAAGGAACAGCACAAACAAATTACCTGCTTGAATGTTTCTGAAGTCATTTTCTCTAGGTACTGCAATGCTTCAGGAATGGAAGGGATTCTGTGTTGTGCCATGAAGGGTTGCAGCAACACTGCATTGTGCGGTCCTTTTAACCTGAGGCCCTTTCCTCTCAAGCTGAGGTGCATGCTTTTATGTAAAGTACTCTTTAAAATTCTTATGTATTTATTAGTAGTCCTTTTGTGTTTAGGCATCAGTTCTTGTTTTCCATATACATGGCTACGGTATTTATTCTTGCAGTGCTTTGCCTTTTGTTACGTGGTTCTACGGCTAGGCAACAAGGCTAAAGTTACACGCTTTCTACATACTTGGATAATCATTTCAACTTTCATCTTTGCATCTACCAGTGATTCATTTCCCTAACTGAGCCCTGGGCTGTGGTTTTGTGACATACCTGTAATGAAGGAAAAGCCCGTGTGCGTGCATGCCTCACTTTGTTGCTTTCTGCTTCAAATGGTCTTGTTCAGAACAGATCTGATTGTTCTCTTTTCTTTCTGATGGGTTCATCCAGCTCATTGATTGGGTATCTACCAGTGCTTTGAAAGTGCACTTGAACTTATTTGGGTCTTTATTTTCTCTATAGCTAAAGCTAAGAAGAGAAACTGTCCAAATAGAGTACAGTGGATAGAAATAAAATCTTGAAGGGCTAGATGAGAAGTTACTGCTCTTGACAGGTGACGTCTATGATGAAGTTTTTTCATCAGCACTTGATGCACAAACCTTAAGCAGATCCATTGGTGACTTCTGGAGAAGTGAGTGGTCTAGATTTGTCCATCGTGCCTTGAAAAGGTGGCATTTACATTGTCCTCGTGCTACTGCTTCCATGGAATGCTGATACAGGCAATGGTGTAAGGCATGCAGCTGAAGTTACAGGCAGAATAAGGTAAAGATCAGCGCACAGAAGAGACAGGCAGCTCTGTTTGTTGTATGTCACCCCGTATTGATGGGCAATATTGTGGTATTCAGGTAGGTTTTATTCAAGGGGAAAAAATGCATGAGGAATTATCAAGACGTTCTCTGATATTGATAACGTAAATGTGCTTCGCTGTGACAGAAAGGGATTCCTTATACAGTATATGATGGTCTGCTTCCTTCATGAAGGAGTAAGACGTTCACATATCCCAGTCTTGCCTATTTTTGAAAAGCAGAGTGAAAACTTATTGTCTGACTGTGGAGCTCAGAGTGGAAGATATTGGACTTGCTGCTTACAGTGTACTCTGCTCTGGTCATTTTGCATCTCCCCTTGTATCTTCCTGTGCAGGAAAGAGGAGGAAGTAACCACTGTCATAATAGCATACCACGGTTACACAGCATGGGGAATGATTTTAGTTTGGGGGAAGGATGTTTGTTAGTTAATCACATGGACGGCAGCGATTCAAAGCTGGCCCTTAACGAATGATCTGAGCGTTTTATGTATATTGCATCTGAAGTCTTAGACTAGGGTTCAGTATTCCCCACTCAAGCTAACTGAAGCACTTATTCCTTTATTAACAGAACTGCAGGCATTCTTAGCTGAAGCCATGTCAGCTATGACAAGAACTTCCCCAGCAATTCCCTCCAAGAGTGTTAGAAGCAGTGGCTGCTTGTAATCGTGTGGCAAACACGTAACAGAACTCTATTAGATAAAGTGATGTCTGCATTACTTGCAGCATCCTTAGCCTGCATCTCATGCAATAGCAGCAGTTATTACATTTTACATTACTACTTCTCTGAAAGGGTGGTCAGGCACTGGAATTGGCTGCCCAGAGAGGTGGTGGAGTCACCGAGGCTGGTGGTGTTCAAAGAGCATTTGGATGTTGTGTTGAGGGACATGGTTTAGTGAGAACCATTGATGAAGGGTGAATGGTTGGACTGGATGATCCTGTGGGTCTTTTCCAACCTTAGCGATTCTATGATTCTATGATTTTAGCATCATAGCAGAGAAAGGGGAATATCCAGTCCTGGCTTACCTAGTGTAGGTTGCAATCTTGTTGTCTTCATCAAAGCCTCTCAAGTGTTTGGATGCAGGTTCTTAGAAGTAAGAAGTGAAATAAAAAGCCCCATTTCAGGTGGATTTTGGAGTTCCTGCTGGAGTGTCACTGCAGCACTGCTTTGTTATTTGAACTGCACTGCTGATTTAAACAAATTAGGGTGCACAGTTGTTTGTTGTTTGTTTGTTTTTCTTAGTGATTTACCCGATGACCTGGGTCAAATCAATGAGAGTATTGATCTTTATCCATCTTTTTGTAAGCATGCAAAGTATTCCACTTGGGTGTGGTAAATAAGTGCCAGATCAGCACGGAAAGAAACTAGGCAAATAGGGAACAAAGGCCGTGTTAAATCAGAGCTGGGATAAAGGATTATAGTGATGGCAGAAACAAGCACTGTGAATGAATGGACAGTGCAGAGCTGGTTCTGTCTGGTGCTGGAAAAAGGGAAGTATAGTTAACGTTGCACTTACTTTGCGTAGTCAGCAGTAGGAAATTTAAGAACAAGTTTGAGTGGTCGGTAGATGACTTAGAATATTACAGAATCGTGGGGGTTGAAGGGGACCTCTGGAGATCATTTAGTCCAACCCCCCTGCTAAAGCGATTCCCTACAGGAGGTTACACAGTGAACGTCCGGGCAGATTTTGAACATCTCCGGAGAAGGAGACTCCACAGTCTCTCTGGGCAGCCTGTCCCAGTGCTCTGTCACTCTCAGGGAAGTTTTTCCTCATGTTTATATGGAACTTTCTATGTTTTATTTTGTGTCCATTGCCCCCTGTCCTGCTGCTGGGCACTGCTGCAAAGAGCCTAGCCCCATCCACTTGACTCCTGCCCATTAAGTATTTATGTGCATTGATAAGATCCCTCCCCTCCTAAATCTTCTCCAAGCTGAATAGTCCCATCTCTCTCAGCTTTTCCTTGTAAGGAGATGCCTCAGGCCCTGGACCATCTTTGTGACCCTCCACTGGCCTCTCTCTAGAAGATCTCTCTCTTTGAAATGGGGAGCCCAGAACTGGACATAGTATTCCAGATGTGGCCTCACCAGGGCAGAGTAGAGGGGAGGATCACCTCCCTCAACCTGCTGGCCACTCATTTTAATGGGATACCTTTGGCCTTCTGGGCCACAAGGGTACGCTGGTGGCTCGTGGCCAGCCTGTTGCCCACCAGGGCACCCATGTCCTTATCTGCAGAGCTCCTCTCCAGCAGCTCAGCCCCTAATGTCTACTGATGCATGTGGATGGTCCTCCTTAGGTGCAGAACCCTATGCTCACTTTTATTGAACCTCATCAAGTTCCTCTCTCATCGGGCTCTACTCTCCAGCCTGTCCAGGTCTTGCTGAATGGCAGCGCAGCCTTCTGGTGTGTCAGCTGCTCCTTCCAGCTTTGTATCGTCAGCAGTCTTGCTGAGAGTGCATTCTGTCCCTTTCATCCAGGTCATTGATGAAGATGTTGAATAAGACTGGAGAATAAGCCACAGAGTGCGGGGGAATAACTTACTGCGCCTCTGAGTCAAAAGCCTTTTTTTGGTACTTAGTTTTCACACTGAGAGTTATTAACATTAATCAGAGAGAGACACAGTGTGTGACGGATCCCTGGAGGAGCGCACAGGTGTCAAGGTGAGAGAAAGACTGGAAGAAGACAGCCAGAAGCTGAGAACTGAGGTTTTCATATCTTTATAGGTCCGTATCAGTTGTCAGAGCTGTAACTTCTGAAGGGAAGCCCTCAGCTGGCTGTCAGGGGGAGTGCTGCCCATCAGAAAAGGGGCACTGAAAGGGAGGGAGGGCATGCTGCAGAGAGGCAAAATGACCAGCACCTTCTGAGAGGCTGTCTTCCACAGCAAGCCTTGTTACAAGCTCAGGCTGAGGATCCAGCTACAGGAGGCAGTGCCTTAATGTCTGGCTGGATGTGGTCTGGAGGAGCAACATTTTCCTCCCAGCAAAGGTCACTCTTACCCAGATGGTCACAGCAACCCTGCAGTGGGGACCAGTCTCAGCTCCAAGCATGGTTATTGCTGGGGCTCTGCTGATGCTGTCCTGCAGCAGGACGTCCCACAGCCCCATGTGCATGAGGAGGGAAGGCACAAAGCGTTTGCTTTCATCCAGCCTGAACCATTTGTCTTGCAGCTCCATTAAGTGACCTCTTGCTAAGTCATCTGGAGCTGTAAAGTAAATTGGCGCAACCATCTGGCTTGGTCCTGTTCCTTATTTAATATATTGCTAACATATCTGCCTGCGTCTGATCAGTTTTATTGCTCTTTGCTAATCGCTCCTTTTTCATCTCACGTTTCCCCTTCCCATTAAGGCCCAGCTACACACGGGCTGTGTGTGCTCGAGGGCAGTGCTGGCAGTGGGCTGTAGGCCCCAAGCAGTGCCTCCGCCCCCAGTACCAGGGTGAGGAAATGAGCAGTGGGGTCCCGGTACTGCTTAGGGCACCGAGCTGTGGCTCCTTGGGGTGGGAGTGCAGGGAGAGCCCAGAGCTGGTGGATTCCTGTGCTGCCTTCCACTCCATAAGCCACATAGGGATGCGTGGCTGCAGGACCACAGCCCCAGGGCCTGGTTCTGGCAGCCAGGGCAAAGGGTGCTTCCCCCACTGCTGCGTGCCAGAGGGGAGGGGGGCTTGGAAAGGAAACAAAGGGAACGAGGGAAATATCTTGGAGAGGAGATAGAGAGCATAAGTTATAAGTCTTCCGGGAGGCACAGGGGTGTGTGTGTGAATGAGGATGCGGAGAGCTGCAACTTTGATCTCCCAGGACATCTGGCATGTGGGCATCCGCTGTACAGCTGCCTGCAGGGCAGGCTTGGGGACATGTGTGACTGCGGGAGGGGTGGAAACCCATAGCGGGAGCAGAGCTGTTTCCCATGCTCCTTGCTATCCCTCCTTCAAAGCAGGCAGGAGGCATCAACCCTACAGAATACGGTGGAGACAAAGTGGCACCTGGCCACGCTCCCGCTGCTCCCAGGGGCCTGAGGAGCCACCGGCATGCTGGGAAATGGCGTGAAGTGTGTGTGGGACAGGCCAGGGTGCAGGCCGGGAGCCGAGGGCAGGCCTGAAAGTCAGCACACAGCTCCTTCCTGTTGCCTGTACAGGCACTGAGGTGCTGGAAGCCTGTGGCTGGAGTTACATGTAGACGGCCTCCATCTGCCGCCATCAGCCTCCATCCTGAGCACAGAACAGGCCGCTTCCCAAGGGAATCTGTGTTTGGAGGCCGGGAAGCATGCCGGGACGCGGCTCCCTGGGGAAGCGGAGATCAGAGGAGGGCAGGCAGCCAAGGGGTGCAGGGCTGCCCGGTGCGCACAGACGGTGTCCTCAGGGAATGCTGCTCTATATGCAGGGACATCTTCAAAGGGGACACCCTGGCAGTGCTGGGATGGATTTCCCCTTGAGAACCCAAGTGTGGAGGCAGGCACCCGTGGGAGCTGCATCCCACTGTAGGGATATGGCTTGCTGCTTGTTTTCCTAATGAAACACAAAGTCCCGTAGCCTGGAAATGTCCCATAGCAGCCAGGGCCGTAAACAGCAGCAAAGCTGTTTTGCCCAGGCCTTTCCCTGTGGGGCTATGCAGGATGTGGCCCTGCCCCAGCCCCCAGCCCCAGCAGGGTGATGGATGGACTTTCCTCTGCCACGGCCAAAACAAAGGTCACGGCCCGAGGAAATTGCAAACAACCTGTGCCCACTGGCCCCGGAAGGAGCAGTGCAGTCATGACAGGGGGTGAACTTTTTTGATCCCACTACGCTGGCCGTGGCCCAGGGAAAGGAATGTACGAAGAAGCAGCAGGCACCGGGCTGGGAACACGCAGCTTCCTGGGGCTGGAAGCTTCACCCATTGGGAAACTCTGTCTCCATTTCTTCCTTCCTCCTTGGGCACCCCAAGGGCATGCCGCCTGTTAGCTCTATCAAAGCTATCCCGTACTGTCGATGCAAATCCCATGCTGGAGCTCTCTGCTATTTGTCTCCATGCACTGAGCTGATCCCCCTGGCACTCAATCAATCGAGTCCAGCCACCCCTGATCCACACCTGCATGGACCAGCTGTTGATTGCGGTGATAGGACAAAAGGGAGGCAAGCATCCTCGTTTGTGGGGAAAAGGAGGTTAGAAAGGAAAACGGGAGTTTAAAGCATCAGAAAAAAACCTCTCTCTGAGGACCAGGTTTCCTGACCCGTGGTGGGAAGGGGAGATATGAGACCGGTGCCGGCAGATATTAGGAAGGAAGGTGAGGAAGGAGGGGTACGTGGCCGGCCTGCTGCTGCCTATGGGGCTGCTGACAGCATCCTGCCAAGGCTGTGTCATGGCTGCTTCTGTAGCACAGATGGGCTTTGTCCTGGCCACAGCTGCAGGGCACTGAGTGATGCCCCCCCCCCAGGACTGATTCCAATTAGCGTCAGCGCCCAAGGATGAGGAGCAGCGCCCCGCCAGCCCCTGACCCACGCTTCCTGGGACTGCATTCCTCCCGGCCTAAATTGAACAGCTTGCTCTCATCACTCCGGGCGTGAGAGGAGATGTGACAGAGAGCAAAGCCAGCCCCGGGGCTCCCAAACCACCCGGGGAGCGGAGACGCACCAGGAGTCACCCTCAGCTCTTGGCCAGTTCGTTTGCTTTGGTTCATTTTCCTATCCTTGCTGGCAGCCTGACTCTCTGCTTAGGGCACAGAGAGAAGAGCTACAGCAGCAGGGAGAGGTCTTGCTTGGGCCTGTGAGCACAGGGTCCTTTGTGTGCACCTCTTTGCGGGAGGGCAGATGGGCCCTGGGAGGCTGTTGGGCAGGAGATGTGAGCAGCAGCATCTGTTAGCGGCCTGCTGAGGACAGAGGGAGCTCTGAGCAGTGCCAAGCCAGGCGGGCATGAAGCGATTCCCTGTGTTGGAAAGAAATGGATTATAGGCAGTGCGGCCCTGTCCAGCCACGCCTGTGTGCTCCCCGCCCGGCCCACCCGCTGCCCCTGCAAAGGGAGACAAGAAAACACACAGCAGCCAGGGAAAATGCTATTTTAAGAACGTACTTTATACAAAATAACCAATTCATATGGAAATAAAATCTACAGACCTCCAAGGATCAAGCTTTTAAAAAAGTTCTTTAAAAAAATTACCCAAACACACAGTATTAAACTAACTATTGAGGTAACTGTCGCTCTGGGGAACAAAGGTAATCAGCAGACCAAGACAAAATATACACAATATAAAAATAAATAGCATTCCCCTTTCCAGTATTGACCAGGAAAGTTCACATGACCTTGCAGCAGCAGGAGAGAGAGGAGGATCCCTGACACTGTGCTCTATGGGACGGGGAGGGAGGCGGGCACGAGGGCCGGCTCAAATTTGTTCCTGCACTGAGAAATTCGGGCTGTTGTCTTCAGCCCTCCCTTTGCACAGCAGCTGGGCAGCTCGGCTGCTACCCCAGCTGAGGATGAGTGGGCCCAGCCCCGAGCAGGAGAGCCCTGTGCAGAGCCCTGCATGCTCACATCTCTCCCCGCCTAAGGATGCGAGCAGGGTTTCCACACTCAGGCTGGGAGGTTGCTGCCCAGCACCCGCTCGCCCTCCTGCTGCCCATGATAGTCGCGATGGGTTGACAGGGCTGGGTTTTGCCCCATGGCTGCTGGGCCCTTCCCCACCCAGCACCAAAACACACAGCAACTCACAAACAGTCTCACCCGGAAAGAGAACGGCCCCCGTGTCCTCCTTACGCCCCCAACAGACAGATTACATTCTTTACAAACTTACAATAATACAAAAGAAAAAAAAAAACAAAAAACAAAAAACAAAAACCAAAACCAACAGCCCAAACAGCAAAGCAAACCAACCCCACCCAACTTCAGAAAATGGATGCAGTGGCATTGGCTTCCCCCACTCCCAGCGCCAAGCCAGACAGCTCTGGATGCTCCCCTGACCCCAGAGGCACAAAGTCAGGGCATGCCAACGACAGGCACCCCTCCTGCCAGCCCTGAATCCAGGCTCGGCTCCAATTGTTCCTTTCCTGACCTAATCCAACCCGTCGGTCACTGGGAAAGCAGCCATGTGGCAGCGAGGAGACACAGGGCTGCAGGAAGCACCTCGCTTTCCAGCCGCATCCTGGAGCCCCGCAGTGTGGTTTGGAGCCATCCCCTCCCTGCTCTGACACAGGAAGGTTGGAGCTGCACTGCTGCACACTGTTATCGCTCGGAAATCAGGCAGCAGTGCTCACTGAGCTCACAAGGAATAGAGGTAACAGGTTTCTGGGCTGTGCACACCATTTTTTTGTTAGCCAAAGCTACCACAGAGGTAGACGCGGCAGGTCCCACTCTGCAGTGGCGCCTGGCGGAGGGATGGCACCCAGCGTCACGCAGTGAGCCCAAAGGGTAGGAGGGCACTGCTGGATGCTGAGGGCACCTTGATGTCACAGGGAGGGTGATGCGCACTCCCTGCCTGCGTATGCAGAGGAGACAGCTGGCGAGCTGAACCTTCTGCCCCTCCACAGACGGTGAGCTCCTGTCTCTGCATCTGACAGCAACGGTGAAGCACAGAGGGAAGGAGCTTGAAAACAGGGCAGCAAGGAGAGGGGAAGCATTGGTGCATGACGCAAAGGGGGACCAAAGCCAAAGCCCACGCCCTGGTTCCTGCAGCTGCCTGGGGGCCTCGGGACAGGAGGGGGCTGCTGCACAACTTCCACCTGTCCTGTATGGATTGGAAGGCCCAAAGGCTCCCTTGGCAGCCCCTGGCCCAACGTTGCCCAACAAAGAGGAAACTGCCCACAAACAGTTCCACTTCTACTCAGGTGCAGATTTCCCAATTACTGCCCCTTTGCCAGCGAGCCACGTGTTTCCAAACAAAAGCAATGGAGAGAGGGACCTGCTGGAGCTGGTGACAATCCCAATGATTCCTTAGCCCTACTTAGTCCCTCTTCCGTCCCCCTTTCCACTGCTGGATACAGTTCTGGTTCTCTATTCATGCAGCCTCCTCCGCCATCCACATTTCAGAAAGAGGAAGACCTGTGCCAGATCTCCTCCACTGCTGCAGAACAAGGAGAAAAAGCCCAAGTGGACACAAGGCCATCAGCATTAACACTACAAAGCGCCCACGGCGTCTCAGACACCGCGCGTGAGCAGAAGCCGACAGCTACTGACAAGGGCATGGCCTCACGCAGCTCAGTCCACCTGCGCTGCAAAGGTATGCATGGACCAAGCAGACACACCACTGCGGAGCCTGCAGCTGTTCCACCCCTCGGGACATCACTTTTCCCTCACCACACTGCGGCACCTTCTCCAAAGTGCCACGGTGGACAATTGAAGCCCAGGGCACCTCCTCGAGAAGGAAAAGCAGAGCAAAGCCGCAGAGAGCAGAGCGATAGCCCTGGCTGGGCTCAGAATGCACAGAAAGCTGACAGCCATCAGCGGAGGAGACAAACGCGGGTCGTTCTCTCATTATACTTTCATTTTAAAGGGAGAAGTGTTGCTGTAAAGAGAGAGAAGCTGCCTCAGTCAGCAGAATGAGAGACAGCCCCTGTGATGAGCTTTCAGATAAGACATCAAGAAGCTGATAGCTCTCCAAGACCCCGAGAAACCACACGTACAAAAATACACACAGGAGATTTGCTTCAGAATTCTGCATGGGAAAGGCAGATGAGAAAGAACTAGAAGCCGTTCCAAGAAAAGCGTACTTCAAAGTCACAGATCAAACCAGCCAGGCCTTGAAACTTCCAATTTACTTTCCTCTTTTGTCCTTCTCATTGCAGGCTGGTGCCGTGGCTTGCCACCACACGCTTTGGTCACACCATGGCATTTAGAGACTGCAAACTTCTGCTGGACACAGCTCAGATCCCTGTGAACCCTCAGCTACCAATCTTCCCCAAATACTTGGTTCAGTTGCCAGGGCCCAATGGTGCTGAAGATGCCAAAAGTTCCCGGAGTCCCAGCAGAAGGTGATACAACTGCATTTAGAATGGGACTGAGCACCACGTGCCACTTGTACCACCAGAGCACTGGGAGATTTTGGCACACTCAGCGTTGCGTTCGTTCTACTACGCAATCTTGTTTGACACGTACAAGGGCTGCTCTGAAAGTAATGCCTCCTATTTTATTCTGCTGGCCCATGGCGCCAGAGGTGGATGTTGGTGGTATGGCAGTAGAGGTTAAACCTTCCCACCGACATTCTGTTACACGTTGTTGCCGTGTGACAGATGGCAGCAGAGGGGCAGTCTGACAGAATGGCGTCTGACACGGAAGTGCGTATGAAGCAGAAGTGCAGGATTGAATTCCTCCATGCGGAAAAAGAAAGGAAATAAGTAGGAGGCATTACTTTCAGAGTGACCTACATCTGTAATTACAAACCATGTCTTTCATATGAAAAAAAGTAATACCTATGGGAAACTCTGCAAAGTCACTTGCCCAATATGCCCTGTGAAAAAGGTCCAATTGGTAACACACCGTACTGCAGCGCTGCAGAGGATGAGAAAAGAGGGTGTTCCCATCAGATTCCAGAATTTTTCTGTACTCTGTTGAGAAGTTTTTTGAGTGAAGTGAATACAATAATCAAAGGATATTTAAAAAAATGCAACTTTTCTTCAGCACCGTACACCAACTCAAGGAAAAAAGCCTCACCTCGTACCTAAAGAGCTGCTGGTTTAATCTATTCTAAATCCCTCTTTAAATCTGTCCCTTTCACATTATCTACAAGCCAGCCCACACGGCATAGGTGGGAGATCAGAAACAACGAAAATCTCATTTTCTGCTTCTCTCTGTGCACTTTTGCTGTCGTCCCACCCCACTAACTGCTCTGGGAGGTGCAAATTTTCAGTGATTTGTTCAGATTGTACCCAGTGAGATAGAACTCTGGTTTGGGGGGGGGGTGCCTAGACGTCATCACAAAACAACAACAAAGCCAAAACCCAACCCAACCCGACCACAACCCGCAAACATTTCTGAGCAAAGCATTTCATAGTCTGGAAACTCAGAACTAAGGTTCCACAAGCAACACTTGATCTGAGCATGTCCTGTCCATGGGATATCCCTGTATTCCAGCCCTTGTTCCCTCTGTGCTACATCGGCACTTCGCTAATGCAAATCACATGCACCCCCAATAGCAACTTCTGTTAGTTGCTTTCATCAGAATCACCAACTACATCAAAAACCATTTACTTAGAAACCCACTCAATCCTGCCAGGTAAGGGACAGCATCTCCACGCCTCATACTCCATGTAGAATCCTAGCGGTATACCCATCATCCATTACCCTCCCCAGGCAGACCACAAGCAATCCTTGCCTTCCCTATTCCTCCTGTTTAACCTTGGGTTGGTACTCATCCAGATGCCGTGATCCCTAGAACCGCATTTTCAGTGCCAGTTCCAGCCGAAGATCAAGAGTGCTTTGGCTTTGTTTATAGCATCTAAAACCTCCTATTCCACAAAGCTCACCATGAACTGAAAGGCACTTGGAGTATTTGGGTAACGATCTATGGTGCAGAAGACACAGGCTGAAGTACGGCAAGGGTTGTTTGCAGAACACGCATTCTCGTTCCCAGCATTTCAAATACTTTGCTCTAAGTTAGACTTTACAGATCCTCCATTTTTAATGAAAATTAACTACAAGAACTAAAGATTTCCTTAAAAAGAGAAGCAACAGTTTTTTCATTTGTCCTAAGCTTACTGTCCTGAACAGTGGTTACACTTACACTCATTCCCATACCGAAGTCTTCCTCTGAGGAGGAGCCAGCTAGCCAGGCAGCCCGCTGGACAGAACAAAGAGCAGCTGCAGGCCACAGGCAGGGTGAAGCACTCAGTAAGGAGCAGTGAGCTCATAAACACACCTGTGGGACTAGCCGGAAGAAGTTGAACTCCTATCAGGCTTGGTGCGGCCACGCATGCTGGTGCAACCCAGCTACTATGGGTGACGGCACCATTTGAGATGACAACACAGCCAGAAAAATTCTCCAGAAACCTGGAGGCAGAAACCCTCCCGTGGCTGGTAGTGAAGACTCCAGGGCATGCTGTTCTGTCCTCACACACTCACCTCTGCTACCACAATTTGGCTGGCACACTGGCATGTCCTAATTACACCACTGTCCCCTCAGCGCCAACTGCAGCCCTCACTTGGGCTGTAGACTAGCAGATCTTTCTGCCCAGCCTTGCAGTGTAGCAACTCTACCTGGCTTTACTCTCTCCCAGAAACATTCAGCTATGTTAGTTCTAAGATGCGGTGCATACCTGCAGATGAGATTTCTAAGCAACTTATTTGTCAAACCTACACTTGAACTTCAGTGTCTGGCCAAAGACTGGGGCACAGGGGTTCCTCCATGCAGTGCCATTGCTGGTGGAGAGTCCTTACAGACTGTGTATTGACTTGGAGGGAAGCTGCCACCAGCCTGTGGTACTTGCTGCTACAGCATCAAAGATGGAAGAGAACAGACTCCATTCGAGCGCACAGCTCTCTCGTCTCCCACTGCCTGAGTCATTCCATCAACTCTGGATTTCACTGATTAGTGCTTTCTGAATCACCTGCTACTTGCCATAACCGAACCCAACTCCTCAGGCCAACAAACAGCTCACACTGTAGCAAACTGTTCCCTCAAACCAACCTCATACTCTTACTTCCACAGGCAACTGGGATATCAGGGGACTTCAGCTTACTTTCTGCTTTGCTCCTGCCCAGAGGGGAATAGAACAAAGGACAGAGAAGGTAAAGATGGATGCAGTTCCCCTCCGTGGCAGCAGGGAGTACAGCTCTGCACAACACTTCCTTTGTGGGATAGGTGCTGCTCCACACTCAGCGGGCACTGCTTTCACCAAAAGAAGTCCAAGATGACCAACTGTGCCCTTTCTTGTTTCCATGAGCACAAACTACTCCTGCGAGAAAGGCAGGAAGAGGGGTACTATGCTAGCACAAGGGACAACGCCGTGAGCATCCTGTGCTGGTTTCAATTCCTGGTCCTGGTTTCCTTGTTCCCCCATGATGACAGGAGCTGGAAGTGCACTCAGGCCCTGGATCCGGAGGGGCAGAGACAGGGGTGAGCGCGAAGGAGGAAGAGGAGAAGAGAAAGAGGAGGACACATTATGCTCCTGAGCAATTCCTGATATTCAGCCAAACAACTATCGGGTGGTGTCTCAGTTGCAGAGGACAGCAAGCCATTCATCTCATGTTCCCTGACCTCTCCCCGCTCCCCCAGACCCTCACCCTATCCTGAAAGACTTCAGTGTGATATGATTGTAAACAGTTACGGATTCCTCCAGTGCTAAGCCCACTACAAGCTGGGCCCACCCCCTCCCCCATTATGTACAATACATTCACCAACAACAGAAATTTATTTAAAAAGGCAACAGGTTAAATTCTGTAAACTGGATCCAGCTCCAAAACACACACGTTAATACTACAAGTAAAATTCCATCATCGTCCTCTTCCACCCTGAAAAATATACCTGAGTTTAGCAGTCAATGAAAGTTCTAGCCCCCACCCCCGCCCTCCCCACCCCCCCCAAAATCCCTCAAACCCTGAACGAGACGCAGTCTCCAGTCACAGAAAGCCACTAGTTTGGCGATGCTCGCCCTGCGCTGGCAAGCCGGCTGCTCGGCCGGTTGGTTGGGGCCCAGCACCACTCCGGGATTCCAGCACAAACGCCGTGGGGATGCTGTGATCCATGGACCCGGGAAGCTACATGCTGCTTGGGTGAGGGGAGGCCGGGAGGAAGGCCTGCCCCTCCTCCCCTTTGTCCAAATTACGTGTGGCTTTCATCTTCGTGAGGTCCTTCCTTCCTCAGACTAGCTCTGGAAGAAGAAAAAGAGGAGTTGGAGACCTTCAACTAGCAGCTTTAGAAAGGAGCAACCTCACTATTTCATGCTATTACTTCAAAGCTGGCGCTACCTGTGCTGACAGATAGTCAGCTAGTCAGCACAGTCCACTACGACAACACAGACATCCCCAGCCCCTCTACCTATCGGTAAGCTCACTTCCCAGCTTCCTCCAATGCTTCCCACTGCTAGCAAATACTTCACTCCTTCAATTGGCAGAGCAAAAAAAAAGGCTGAGCTCTGCTCTCCTTGGTGGTCCTTACTTGATCCAGAGGCAACGCTGATGATTTCTGTGGCGTCAGATCTTCTCGAGACATGGTTGCTGTAGGCATCTTCGGGAAAGGAACTTGAGCCTGATGCATTTGCATTCTGTAGTCAGGTTTAATGGAAAGAGTTTTTAAGCACATGAACATCACGAGTAAACCCCATCTACCTGGATGAACGCATGCAAGCACCATTCACACAGAAACATGCATCTTGCTTCTGTTCTCCCTTATGCCTTTCCCCCAGAACACAAGCTTTAATCCCTCTCTCCACCCCGCAGTGACTTAGTTGTAAGCCAAGCCCTCTCAATACTAGGAGAAAGAAAGCTCTTTAGCATGTTTTTCTCTCCTGCCTCACAGGGTTCAATGCTTCAATCACGCTGGAGCTACGGCAAAACAGTGAAAGCCAAAGCACGTTTATGAAGTCTGAACAGGTGATTTTTGGAGAAGTAGAATTTTTCACTTAGGAATAAAATGTAATATGCAAAATCTCAATGAGAATTCATTTTCTTTAAGGGAAGTATAAGACAGAGAGGAAAGGCAAAGAGAGAGCAGAGGAAAAAGGGGTGACACTGAAGTAGATTTCATAACAGTGCTAACTTCCACTTCAGTTAGCTACTCCCTGCATGAGGAACAGATGCAATAAAATTCTCACAAAGAAAATGGTAAGAGACCTTTTGGTTAAGAGATGCACAACACCAGACAACACATTAACAAAATACCATCAGGTAAAACAAAGCCCTGGTGTGGACATGGACAGGACAAACTAACAGGTCTCCATGATAGCTAACGTTACTTGTTTTAAAAAGCTGCAGTAAGACTCCGCAGCTCCCAGAAAGGTCTAAGGGCCCAAGAGCCATCTGTTAGCCCTCCATAGTACCAGCCAGCTCCTGAGACTGCATTCTGGGCCTTTCAAGGATACCCAACACACGCTGCCACCCAGGCATCGCTCCCTCCCACCTCACCTTCTCCCAGAAGACACGCTCTTACCCCGATGGTCTATACAAGTCCTGGGGTGGCCCCCCCATGCCACCTCCACTGCCTCTCTGCTCCATCAGCAAGGCCTGAAAGTGACCTATGTTCTCCTCCCGGCAGCGGTACAGGGGTCCCTCCTGAGAGAGGCCGTTAGCCTGGCCAGGGGCTGGATGATGAGACAGGTGGGCATTCATGGGTGATCCGTACGTCCTGGGCTGGAAATGACCGGCGGGATGCCGGGATGCGTAGGGAGAGCCAGTCTGCAGCATCACCCCGTGGGGAGGGAAAGCTGATGGCCCAAATCCCATTCCCGAACCCAGGTGAGGTGGGGGAGCTCCGTAGAGAAACTCTCCTGCTGCCACCGAGCTTTGCCTCTTCGTGGCCGCGTTGTGGTTGTCCAAATCTAGGAACTCTTTGGGACTCTCCGGCCGCTCCTGGGATTCCTCAGACTTCTCATCTTCAGGCCCCAGATCCCGCCCATCGCTTGGAGAAACCTCTTTGGCACTCGCTACGTCCATGCGGTTGGGAGAAGCCAGGGCAGCACTCAGTGCCTCGCAGCCCTGCAAGCTACTCACGTTCCCCCGGTCAGAGAAGGGGGGTCTGGCCAGGGGCGGGTGGCCGCTGGGGCTGGCCTGGGGGTGGAGAGGCCTCTGCCAGTCTGAGTAGCCCTGCGGACAGGCATAGTAGGGTGGCCGCTGGTAGTGGTGGTAGGAAGGTTGAGGCTGGGGCTGATAGGGGTAGGGCATGCCCTGGTGTGGCCGATAGCGAGGGAAGACCCCGGGGTGAGCATTGCTTGGCTGGAAGCCCCGTGCAGGAAAATGCTGTGGGTGGGACACCGGGGGAGGCTTCCCACCCATTACCGGGCTGAACCCTTGCAGCCCCGGGTTGATGTGGTAACGAGCGGCCGAATTTGGGTACTCCAGACCTGGCATGTAGAGAGGGTGGAACTGGTTGGGGGCAGCTCCCACAGTGCCAGCATCCATGGCGGGAAGGTTGGTGCCCTGCCCCATGCAAGGCACAGCCGCTTCGGGCAGAGCCTTCCCCCCGCTGCAGAGGGGCTTCTCCATCAGGCTGGCAGCCAGACCCTTGCTCTCTGCCGGCCCTTCGCCCGCCGCCCCGTTCTCAGACACAGGTCCTCCTCGCTCAGGGGTGGATGCCAGGTCCCTCATGCACCCCTGGGCACCTGGGCCAGCGTAGCTGCTCTCAGCCGGCCACGTGCCCTTGCTCTGGTTGGCCTTCAGATCGCTCTTCAGGCCGGAGCCGTCTCCCTCCCCGTCCGGGGGCAGGTTGCGTCGGGCGCACTCCATGGGCAGGGGGGGCTTGGGATGAGGTAGGAGTTTGGCGTAGGCCCTGTCGGGAATGCCGATGCACTGAGCCTTCTCCTCCACGCCTGCCAGTGGCTCCACTGGAAAGAGAGGGGGCAAACGTCAGGTGCTGGTCTTGTTTTGGAAGGCAGCCCTCCTGACCCCACACCCATGCCCATCCAAAGCAAATTTGTCAACAAGCAATTGCTGTCAGCTGAGCCAGATATGTCTAAATGACCTCCTGGGGCCCACTTTTGGCAGAGAGAACAGCAGCATCATTCCTGATAGCTTTTTTCCCCTCTATGGCTACTGACACAAAGCCTCAGCAGAAACTCGAGGGTTAACTCTGACAAATCCTCAACATTTGGATGGAGAAAGCACCCCAAGGTGCTGAACTGTGCCAAAGGAAGGGGAATGACTTTCTAAAGCCACGGAGATGGTTCCATCAAAGATTTCCAAGTACTTCAAAGCCTAAAATACCTCATCCCCTACTCAACTCTCACGATGGCCAGAACACAGCACCAGGATAAATGTGAGCTTTGTGGGGCTGTAGCCTTCCTCCCACAGCCAACAGAGAGATCTTCTTTCACAGATCCTTAGAAATCCCAAGGGGCATTTTTAGAAAGTTGGGCAACCTCTCAAGAGCTTGTTCTTTCAAAAGAGCTCTTTTTGAAACTACTCACGAGGTTGCACACTCCCTTCTCTGGGAAAGATGGCATATGCAAACTGAATCCTTATGATTTCCATTAAGATACAACCCTGGTGTAGTCAGCAAATCACCGTCAAGAGTAACATGGCACACATGGCTTTGGGCTGACAGATGGGCATGCAGAGGCTGCCTCACGGAAAGGCAGCACTGGAAAATACTGCACGTTCCCCAAGACAGTGAGCTAAAAACTGGGGCTTTTTTGATTTCAGGCTGTATTTCCCCTTCTGGGCCACAAACACTGCTTGCCTGCAGTTGGCCAAGAGCACTGCCACATACCAAGGTACTGTGAAGCCAACCACAGCCATGTTTTAACCAACTGTGATGTAGAGATCACAGGAAGGCTGAGGTTGTAATGGACCTTAAATATCATCGAGCTCCAACCCCCTGCCATGGACTGGCTGCTCCCCACCAGCTCAGGCTGCCCAGGGCCCTATCCAACCTGGCCTTGAACAGCTCCAAGGATGGGGCACCCACAGCTTCTCTGGGCAGCTGTGCCAGGGCCTCAGTGCCCTCTGAGTAAAGAATTACTTCCTAACATTTAACCTAAATTTCCTATCTTTTAGTTTAAAGCAATTCCCCCTTGTCCTATTCACTATCACACTGCATAAAAACTTGAAGATGTGGCCACTCTGCTCTGAAATCACCCTGCGTTCTCCCCCAGTCTCTGTTCTATATCCAGCACAGCTAAATGATAATGAGTTTTAAGCAATGCTACACAAGGAAAGAGTTTCCTCTTAGTGCAAGGCACACAAGGCATTGATAAAAAATACAAGGTTTTTGATCTCTAGTTTACCAGCCAGAATTAATGAAATATTTGTTTTTGATCTCCAGGGTTTTTTGATCTCTACTTTAGGTTCAAGGTTTTTTTGATTGATCTCTAGGTTACCAGCTAGAATGAATGAAATTCCACTAGAAAGAAACTTGTGGTGGCACATATGACACGTTGCCATCCCATCTGAACTGACATGGCTGCTCAGCGCCTTGCTGGCAGTCCTCCTCTGTGAAGATAGCGAGACATTAAGCTCATGAGGCACATGTGCATTTCAGAGAAGTCATCCTGACAGATACTCAAAGCAGTGTATTTAAACCACTTACTCACACAACATCGACTCTCCTTACCTAACTCTTTGCAGACTTGATTTTTATATTAAATTCAAGTGAGCTGCAAGAAGCATCACAGACCGTGCTTTGCATTTGCACCCAAAGGCAAACTGATAACTTGCAGGTATACCTGGGAAGGAGGGGAGCTCTGGCAGGCACAGTGAAGTGAAAAATCTAGGAAAATCTAAGTGATGGCTGGAGCAGGAAATATATAAAATATATAAAAGTATGTATATAAACGATGTGCCCCACAACTATTTGATCAGTAATTAGTAAAACTCAGTAATTAGAGTAAAACTCGCTTTTGCTGCTGAGCCTCTGCCAGTGGTTAAAATGGGCTCTGGTGAGTCTGAAAGAATATATTTCCCACTTCTTTAGTGGTGCAAATCTGAATAAAACCACATCTACAGATACAGGCTTTGGGCATCGGCAACACAATTAAGGTTGGTACACCAACAAGAGTTTAGAGCAGTAGAGCTACTCCCTGTGAATGCCCATCCACTGGGCACAGCTCCTTGCTCCCCATAGGCACAAAAACCATAGAATCATTTGAGTTGGAAGGGACCTTTTGAAGGTCATCCAGTCCAACTTCCCTGCAACGAACAGAGATATCTCTACAGCTAGAAGGATCCACGAGGCTGCATCCTCTACATCCAGAGCCCCTGGCAGAAGCGAGGACAGATGAAAAGCTGCTGGGTGGCCTCTGGTCAGTGCCATGGGGAGTTACCTTGGTTGCTCTCCGGCTCCATGGTCTGATCCTGCGAGCTCCCATTCCCCACGACAGGCTTTGGGGGTGGCACGCCAGTGGAGGCAGCGTGAGCCAGCTGGGGAAAGGGCCCGGGAAGGTGCGGTGGGGGCGGCTGGCGAGGGTGGTAAGGCACGCCTGGCGGGCACACACGGGATGACAGCTGCTGCATGGCGATCATCTCTGGGCTGTCCATCATGGAGTCCCCACCCTGGCACCCTCTTTGAACCTGAGGCGGTCCCCCGAAAAGAGCAGCTGGTGGCTGCGGCATCCTCTGGCTGGTGGTTTTCCCAGGTGGTCTGATATACCCTGAGGGAGGCACCCCGTGAGGTAGAAAGTTTGATTGCTCAGTCCACTGGCTGGGAGGCAGAGGTGGCCGTATGGCCCGGGGCTCCATCATATGGCCGATGGTGCGGGGCTGGAGCGAGGGTGCCGGCCCCATAGGTGCCTTCTCCTCTGCCCCCACCGCACTCTGGCTGCTGGCTCCATGGCTGCCATTCCACAGGGCAGGGTGCCCGCGATTCAGGTACTTGTAGGGCCGGTACATGTGTCCTGGTGGCATCTCCGAACCCTCTGGTGGCCTCACTGGAGGCCCGTTGTGCCTGGGAGGAAGGAATCCCTGCTGGAACTGCGCTGGTGAGTAGACGGCGTCGGGAGGGGGTCCACTCATGCACCCTAGCTGCAAGGCGCTGGGACGGGGTCCAAGACCAGCGATGTGGGTCGGCCCTGCACACACCTGCTTCTCGGGAGTGGCCAGCCTGTGCCCACGGTGCTCGCTCAGTCCCACAGCCGGCTGGGGAAGGAGAGAGAGTGGCTGATTATCAGTTGGAGGAAGGTGGGTAAGCACCGGTGTGCCAGCAGATTGCTCTGAAGAGAGGCACGAAGGGGAGCAGAGGGGACCTGCAGAGTGCCTTTGCTTTTATTATTAGCAAAGCAGACAACAGCGTTTCTGGAAGCTATGGGTTTGTGGGGTTGTTTTTTTTTTTTCCCCATCTGTTTCTTTGTTTTTACCTGCATGGCAAAGTGCTGGTGCTGCTGAACCGGGTCTCCAGGATGGGGCTCTGGCACTCGCGGCGAGCCATAGAGCTTCGTTGGATCTGATCCACGCAGTGGTCCAAACGTTCCCGGTACGGCTGGTCTCTGGGGGATGAGCAGGTGTGAGGGAGGGAGAAATAAAACCATTTGTGAGATGGAAAAAGGCAGCAGAGCCGCTCCAAGCATGGAGAAGTCAAGATCAAAAGAACCACACAGAAAAGCAGGTGGGGTTTTTGGAGATGCCAGGAAAAACCTGTAGGCTATCACATGAGATGACACCGTTCCCCACTCTCTCTCACTCATGTGTTCCTGGGCTCAAGCCGTGGTACACTCACCCACCTCCCAGCTATTGAGGAGCAAACAAGAAGACTGGAGGGGACAGTGCTCCTCTCCTTGGAGCAAACCACAGGAGCATTTGAGCAGAATGACAGGGAATGTGCTGAATTTCTTTCAGAAGAATAGCTGGCTCCAGCTCTCCTACTTGCTTCCACTGTCTGCATCACAAGAACGGCCCTAAAACATTATTTGATTTCTAGCTAAAAAATGAGGGGTATCCTGGATCTCAGAGGAGCAGCTGTCACAATGCACCACAAGACGTCACTGGTTAAAATGGAAAAGACAGTGAAGGATGGGTGAGGAGCAGCCCATAGAACAGGCAGAACAGGTGGTCCTCAGAGAAGAAACGTCAGGCTAAAGGGAGGTCACTGCTACAGCCCAGGGTGGCCTTGTGTGTGGTTTTGTTTACAGCCTTTATGAATACTCAAAGCACGAAATGCAGTAGTACGCAGATGGCACAAAGTTACCAGGCATCTGTAAACAATTGAGACAAAAGAAGGCTGGCTTGCTCAGCATCATAAACCGGAGGTTAAAAGAGGAAACGTGACTGCTTTACATGCACATGGGGTACCTCTCCAAAGAGAGAATAGAAGTGGGGGAGCCGAGCCTGACCAAGCATATGTGGGTACCTGCCGACATAGAATGTTATAAGACCACTCCTAACTACTGTGGCAGCAATCTGCAACAGCCTCCAGCTACCGAAGTAGCTACTCTTCTAGCCTCAACATACTGTCCTACCAGTAACTATTTTCTGTCCAGTTTCCTCAACCAGCTACACGGAGACCGGGTAAGACTGAACTGTTTCAGGTTAAATTTAACGGCTAAAGTTTCAGCTTGAGAAATCACAGCTCTGACCCTCAAATCTCTGAGAAAAGATCCCTGCCACGTTCCACAGAGTTTTATTCTCTTTTCCCTCCCTGCCTCCATGGGCTTGATGGATAAAAACCATCAGAAACCACTCCTTACCATTTGGCCGGGATGTGGCACAGGGCTGGGCATGCCACCGTACTGCAGCGAGCGGGGGAAACCTCTCCCATTGGAAGGGCCCACTTCTCGAGGAGGCTGCAGGGAGTTTCCACTCGGATCCTCCGCAGAGGATGAGGAGAAGGAGGAGGACGAGGAGGAGGAGGAAGAAGCAGGAGCCCTGGAAGTAGCTCGATATGGTGGAGGTTTCCCTCCATTTTCCAGGCGTTGCTGCCTCTTGCCTGGTCCCTCTGAGTCTCGTGACCGAGTCCAAACATTGCCACCACTGGAGCGGCCAGTTCGTCGGCTCCTCTTCTCCCGCCTCCCGTCTTCTCTGATCCAGAACTCCTCATCCGTGTCTCCATCTTCCCCAGGGAAGTGCTTCATCATTGCTCGGTGGAAACACCTCTCCAAATTGTAAGCCATCTTGGTATATTCTACCATGAAAAAAGAAACAACTCAGCAATGTCAGGGACAGAGACGTCTAGAGAAGAACAGTTAAGCAACGTCAGACTTTCCTTATTTCCCCAGCCAAATTATCTCCACAAAGTTTCTCGGAGAAAGACTTCTGTCTCTATCTAGTTGACTTTGGTTTATGTTCTTAAACTTGATAAGCAGTGCGGCATCAGATTTGTTCAGTAACCCCACCAGAGGACAGGCACACAGGCATGACAAAGTACCACTCGCGGCACAGCTTGCACAGTCAGCATTAACCTAATGTCCCAGAATAGTGCCAAGAATTACATTACGACGGACACCACCTCTGCTTGCAGAGATGCGTGACCTGCACAGCTAGCCAGCAGTGCCAAGGGAAGAAATGTTAACTTCCAAAGCTATCTGATTATCTTTAAAGGCTTTTCTTGGACCGGTTCAAATCCCTGCTGCATGCTACAAGACAGAAAAATCAAAGACACTTTATCCATGTTCAGTTTTTAAAGCATTTGCTGACCACAACAAAAAAGCTATTACAAATATCAGTGTCATAATTGTGTCATTCCACGGCACAGTTCTGCTCAGAGGGGCTCCTTCATTGGAACTGATAAGAATAAAAAAAGACATGCGAGAGGTGTCAATGACAAGGGCTTGAAGCACATGGCTTTCCAATTGTTTCTGCTGAAATAGCCCAGAAGTTCCTTGGGAAACAGAACTCTCCCAGTGGCAGCACAGGAATGCTTTTACTCAAGGCCCACACTGACAAGCTAAAGAGCTCGAACTAATTTCACTTTGAAGACAGTCTGCAGTGATGATCCACCATATGGGAACTGATTTCTTACCTAAGCAACATGCAGAATTTTAATTGGCATGGCAGTTAAACCCAGGGTTTCCCATTTGTGGACCCATGTTATTCATTCAACAGCCAAAGAAGCTAAACAAAAAGATACGTTTTCCATCCAAAGGCTCATTTCTCAGATTTCCGTATTACTCTGCAAACATCAGGGACTGACCAGACTCCTCTGCTCTTCAAAGTGTATGTTAGATAGTAAGAGACAAAGTGCACAGAAACATATGCGGGCACACAAAGGAACAACCTTGTAAAAAAAAAAAACAAAAATAAAACAGATTTTGTATGCTCTGCCTTCACTATCTACCAACATATGAGTCCCATTGTGCCAGACCACAAATCAGCATGACAGCTGTGCTAAAAACCTGTCTAATCCCCAGGCTTTATTACTCAGGAGCTCCTACTCTCTACTCCAGACTCTCAAAAATACCCTGGAAGAGAGTAAGCATAAATCCAGTTCTGGTGAGTAGGGAGAGATCGGTACTTGTTTGCAGCACTGAGTCAAAACAGACGAACATAGCATCTTACTGCTCTTACCACTGCCTTCACCATTGTACTTAAGACAGTTCCTGAACATGGTCTTCATATCGCCCACAAATTCTTCCTTGGTGCAGTACTGACCTCCATTCAACTTCTTCTCCATGCTAGAGATGTCCATGGGGGCCTGAAATGCAACAAAACTTCCCTTGAGTTACAGTGAGTACAGTGGGACTTGCAGCATTACATAAAGTACAAGCTTCTTCGTAGAAAGCCATGCAGAGCAGAGACTCTCACCGTGCATTTCCTAGACCCAAAGGAACACCTGCAATTTGACTTTGAGGATAACACAGCCCACAGAACTTCAAAGCACTAATAAATAATTGCATCCCAGTCAACAAAAAGCATCAGTCAGGCAAGCTGGATTGTGTTCCCTACCTTAATGATCTGGTAGTAGTTGGGAGCATATGATTCATCAACAGGCTCCAAGAAAGGCCAAGAATCCTTGTGAGCCTTTACCACATCTAGAACTGGTAGTCACAAAAGACAGGCAATTGTTAAACATACATGCACAGGGGAGTCATTCAAAGAAGAAAAGCGGGACAGGATGACTAACCTTTATACATGGCTGTGAACTCATCATCCAGTTCAAAGCTGTAATTGAAAAAACAACAGTGAATATAAGACTTAGGACATACAAGGCATTTCATTTTACTTCATCTTCCCTTCCACACCACACGCAGTGCCATGATGCTAACAGGCCTCATCACAAACACTCCTCTAGCATGGAACAAATCCAGATGTTTCTCAGCTTATTCCTTGCTGCTCTCCAACCTCATTTCTCCCTCCTCACTTCTGTGAGCCATCACACTCCTCCCCTCCCTACAAATGCTTCACTGCACAGGTGCACTACACGCACAGCTGCATACTCACAGATCCTTGGTCCTTCGCTCTTCCCTGGTAGGCGAACTGGGATCCAAGTGGGAAAGCTCAGGAGGGAGCTCCTTTCCCTGTGCCAGCAGCCAGGCCCGCTCTTCACGAAGCTTCCTTCTCCTGGCTCGTTCTGCAGCAGGGAGGGGAGATAAGCAAAGAAGCAATTCATCACTACTTGTCAACAGTGTCTTGCAGGGAAAACTCAGGCAGCTCCTGTGGCTATCAAGAGCTCCACTGAAATGTTCTTTCAGTAAAAACAGCAAAGAAGCAGAGGAGCTGATAGAATACCATGCACCACAAACACATCTCTTCAGTTTTTGTTGACTATACCGTCAGCAAATTTGGCATGATACTGTGATGCAGATGCTCTCCTAGCCAACCTCCAGAAAAGTTCCTAACCATGGCGTGGTACAGAGAGAGAAGTTCAAAGCACAGACTGAGGCACAGATCAGTTCAATGGAAAGACTTGGCTTGTTAAGTTACCATCCTACAGCTGTTCACTGCTACTCCCACGTTGTCAAGAAGGAGCAATTATTCCTCAGCCACATCAACTCAAGGCAGCTGGTTTTGCCCTGAGGTTGATAAAGAGCAGTGCTGAAGGATGAATGAAGTTCTCCCATCTGGGTAGCAATGAGTAGCTGGAGTCAATAATATTTTCCATCACCAGAGCTAGCTTGGGAAGATTGTTCAGGTGGGTCTTTACAGCCAGGGCAAGCAAGCCACCATGCTGGAAGGCCATTGAGACAGGTTTGGTTTAAGAGGTGAGAGACAGGAAGAAGCAATGTTAGTAATATAACCAGTGTTCTGCAACCAGACAGCTGGCTAGCAGACTGCTTTATAATATATAGTTTATGGACTCTTATGAGCCTCATTTCCTTTTTGTTAGAGCAAATCTGAATTCATTTGACTTGCTAAACACCTGCAATTGTATCAACCTTCTGCTGAAGCAGAACTTTCTGTGAAAATACTCAAGGAGAGATGATACAGAAAAAACACCCCAAAAAACAGGCCACACCTGGGGCACCTTCCACTCTGGTGGAAGGGTATAAATAGTCTCTCTTACTCTGCCAAAAGAAAGCTGGAGATGGAAAGCAGGCGGAAAAGAAAACTAGAAATGGGCATCTCCAGAATAGCTCTATCTGTATGCTCTTAGAGTCCTTACTCTGACATTAGAGTCACCACTTCCATAGACATTGTTACTAAACAAAGGCTTACATGTTTTCCCTGTAGATACTGAGGAAAGCATCCTTTTCCCTGAAAAGAAGTTGATGGTCATAGCTTGTGCCCCATTAAAAAAAGCAATGGATTTCTCTACTGGGAAGAAACCAGATGTCACAGTAACACACTGACATGACTACCATTAGCACCGCTGCAAGTCATGGCTTCACTCGAGGAACAAGTCCCTCATCTTAATGCATATTCTCACAAGATAACAGTTGTTCAGAAATAGCTACAAGGGAGATACTTCCAGGGAAATCCATGGCCAGATATATCAAAGACCCGTTGGAAAAAAAAAAAGTCCAAGTTTCCCATAACCAGACTGTGGGTTGCACTGACGATGAGAGGACAGGGCTTGTATCTAAGATGTCCTACAAAATCAGCATGTTTTATACCACATAATGAGAAAGATGTCCAACCTCAAACTACAGTTAGCAGAGATTAACAGAGTCAATCCAAGCACAGTTCAGCACTGCATGCTTCTTTGGTAAAATTAACATCACTTAGATTACATTATTATGGATGCCAAAGTGAAAAACCTGAGAAACACGTATGGCAATGACCTGGGCAGCAAAAGGAGAATCTCATAGCAACAGCAACTAAGAGGTAAGGTCATGTAGATTTTAGAAATCCATCAATGCCCATCAGGGACCCAATACAGTAAACTGATAGGAATTGCTATGTGCTAGCCTGCTACAGCTCAGGTCCCTGTACCACAGGAAGATTACACAGCATGTTAAAGGTAGAGCTCACTGTCATGCTCTTGACATAGGTTGAGACCTAGTCAACAATTATCAAAAGCTAACTAATGCCCTAAAAAGTACCTCAGACAGCTAGGAAGTCATGTATGTGAGAGGTAATGTTTGAGCAGCATCTAAGAAGAGAACCGAAGACTCTAACCTGCTGTTCTGGTAGAAATCTAGAAAACTGCTTCAACTCAAAGTCAGGAAAGTCCAGATGGGCCCAGCAGGAGGGTCACTAAATGGGGAGTGCGTTGGAGTAGAGGGAAGTGAAATCCCATACAGGAAAGAGGAAAGCCATCTGAAAACAGGCACAGAATCCGAAAATGAGAGCCAGGTGAAGTGCTGATGAAGTCTCAAAGAGCACAGACACTCCATTCTGTGTTTCATATCACCCCTCTACAGAAGACCTTGCAAAATTGCTCGGGATTTAACAAAAGAAGGCAGAACACAATAAAATTTTTGTTACCCTAAAAGTTCAGTCAGGGGATGTCCAGTTTTAAAAAGTCTGAGCCAAGCAAAACAAATGACTTCATTTGCAAATGACTTTCTGTTCATCGTAAGAACTATCACAGCGCTGTGCTAATGCAGGATGTGCTTGACCATAAGGAAAGATGGTTAAGAAGCCAAAGCTTTTCCTGGAAAGCTGCTGTTTCTAGGGATGAAAAATACTGAAGTGATTTAACTGAACAAATGATTTAAATAACCTTTCCAAACAACTTTTGCATCACTTTAAAAGTGGACTTCTCTTGACTTAGCCTAAACTGACCGGGAAGAAGTTTGAACTAGACTGAAAGAAACTGCTCAAACCAAAATAAAAGCATGTCGGTCAAGGAAAGCACAAAGGAATACAAAATGGCTTAAAACAATTTACTGACCAACCCCATGCCAGTTTTTTGGAGTGGCCCTGGTACATTCCCATCAGATGACATAGTGATTGTGTTTACCCAAAAACTGACAGAGCTTATAAGAGAACAATACCAGCCCAACTCTGAATATCACATTTGTCTTTGCAGATCTTCAGGATCTTCAAGATTAATTTTGTCTATAAGGGTAAAGAATTAAAGCACAAAGAATACACAATATGCCAAGGTGAAACAGATGTCTGTGACAGATCTGGAAGCTGGATGACTCTGAATTTAAAGCACCAGGTTAGCCAGGACTGGCAACCAGAAGTATATGAAGGCCAAGTAAGTAATTGGATTCTCAAAAGGTTAGAAAGTAGGCAGGTAAAAGAAACTATTCTTAGATAACATCTGGTCTGCTACCAAACATCTGGCAGCAAACTGTTTCATCTGGGAAAGTTTATGGGGTTTGTATGAACTTTTTTTTTCCCCATCCCCTTCTGATTCTTTATCAACTTAAGGATTCACAATACTGATACTGCCATGCAGCACGAGAACAGTTTTCTGAAGATGTTGCATTTCCCTGGAGCTGTGACAGCCCAGCCAGCCACTGTGGCAAAGCAGAAACTGAAGTTGTCACTTGCCAGTGCTCTGTTTGGTCTTCTCACCTTTAGTTCTCTAGCAGGTGAGGTCAGTAGCAATATAAAGCTACTACTCTTGATACTCCCATGTCGTCCCCTTCCCTTTTGCCCTGAAAGGAGTCCTTTCATCATGCAGTACACCAGAAGGACAAATGCCTGTTCAGCAAGTTAAGTCAGCTAATCCCATGCACAGAGAAATACATGAGGACCACAGCAGGAAGATGGAAGGAGGAAGCAGAGGAACAATATGAATAGTGGGACAAAACGAGTATAACTCAAGGAAGAAGACAAAACTGAAAGGCACACAAGAGAACAGGCATCAACACAGAGATGGAGGACAAGGCAAAAAGAAACTACTGTCAGGCCAATTTATCTGAGCCAAGTCCAAGTAAAGACATCCCCATTGGCATGCCTGGTAGGAGAGAAATGCAAATAGTAGATTTTAATTCAAGACCTTGGTGTCAACTCTGAAATCTCCCAGCTCTGCTTCACACTGATTGCACGTACCTTCCACTGCTTTGACCTTCTCCTCCATTTCTCTCTTTCTCTCCTCCTTTAGCAGCTGCTCCTGCTCCCTTTTCTGCACTGCTAAAAGGATTTGACGCTCCTCTTCTTCCTCTCTGCGCCTCTGCTTCTCCATTGAACTGAGCACATTTGGGTTTACCTGTGACAAAAGAGTGCACAAAAAACATGTAATGCATTGGCTTATTCAAGTCTGAGCAGAGGCAGGTTTACTTTGAGCAATTACTAGGCACAGTGAATGGCTGGAACAGCAACAACAAAAAGATTTGTACATATGAATTCTCAGATGAAAAGCAACAACGTAGAGGAAAGTTACTTGTCAAGCAATGAAACCCTACTGACCCAAGGAGGAAGGAAGGAGAAGTAATTGGTTAGACAAACTGCTGCTCCATCAGAGCTGTATAATTCTGATTTCCTTTCTGGGCAAAGGATTCTGACTGTTGATATCTCTATGCAACACCTTCTACTCCTTCCATTAAGTGAGTCTCGAGCTGCAAGAATGAGCAGAAAAAACTACTCCGCTGAACCTGGCTCTACTATAAAATACACAGTACTTGGGACAGAAAAAGAGACCAGTACGGCCTTACATCAAGGTGTTCTTTGTGCTTCCCTTCAAACTGTATTTCTGCATGCTAATCTCCCCTAAACTAGCTCTTGCTCATTTATTTGGGCAGTTTTTTTTCTTTTTCCTACTGAGTCCCCTGGCCAGCATTCTCATTCAAGTACGCCTGGTTCTTTATTGCCCTACTTCCTTACCTCCCCATGCCCAGCAGGCTGTAAGGCTGTGTTTGATCCCACTTAAGACTGCACACTTCCCAGACCAGGAATTGCCTGCTCCTGTTTCTCCAATAAAGTGTGAAGTATGTATAAGACAGCGTGGAATAACCTTTATTGGTTTAATTTAATTAAACAACAAATGAATCAGTCATCCACTCTTTGACTTCTGCAAGATCAAGGTACGTGTGCCCAACCAGCATGGAATGTCAACAAGAACAATGTGCACACAGTTTTGTTCACCTTCATTTTCAGTGACTAACCAGCAAGTATCACTTAGGCAGAAGGCATTTCCTGAGGATTAGCAATCAGCTGGAGTTCTCTGGCTGGTGCTCAGGCCATCAACCTCCCCAGGCCTATTATAATCCCCAGAAAAAAAATCTGGCACCATGGTTACTATTTTGTACTTGCTTCATTATCTAGAAAGGAAACCTGAAAGTGTTTTGGTAAATGCCTAGAAATGTCGTCTGGTTTTACCATACATTCATTCCCTCTCTGCCTCTCCTTCCCCTGCAGACTGCTACCCTACAGTGTCCCCTTGTAGCTCTCCACAACGAGCATCACGTTATCTCCCTGTTCCCAGTAGAAATACATCAAGAGAATTATGCTTCCACCACCAGCAGCTACAGAAAGAAGCGTCCAGTATGAGATTCTTCATGATATCAGGACCATAGCCTGCATTTAGGGACAGACTGGACAGCTCTTGCTGTGCACAACTAGCTCTTGCACACCTACTCTGTGCTGATCTTTTTAGGCAAAACTCACAGCATGATCTCACCGCCAGGGAACTCTGCCTATGTCCTTTTCCTTTTTATATCTTTGCCAGCTATCAGTACTTAACACTTCCACAGCTTTCCTAGGGAAACACTTCTGTGAACCCACACTCATTTAGGTTAGCCACGTTCTCCTCACTTTCAGTCCAAAGTTAATTTTTCATCCTCTCATTCCATCCAATTATGCCTAATTACGCTCTTCAGGGTTGGTATAAACGTTCCTCTTCTTCAGCCACATTCCAACGTTTATGGGCTTCCTCAGACACTTGCACAAAACTTCTGTGTTTCCGTACTTAGGTTAAATGTTTCCTTATGAAGCAATCCTTCCATCTCCCTAATCGTTCCAGTTGTCTTTCTCAAGATGCTTTCACCTACCGATCAACATGTAAACACCAGGATGCCCAGTACTGACGCCAGTACATCAGCTACAAGAGATTAAGAACTTACAGAATTAGGTTCTACTTTTTCACTTCCTATTCTTTTCATCTCTTTCTCAAGCAGTCTACTATCCTATCCTCTATTCATATGCTGCACATATCTTTTCAGCTGATCCTGACAGTCTTGAAACAGTTTTCTTCTAAATTTCTTGTCCAATCCTTAAATTATAATAGAAACAAACAAAAAACCCTTCGTGTTCTGCAGCCATTAGGAAGAGAAAGAGGAAAGCAGAAACCAGCCACCAGAAGTCAGCACAGTAAGGATTTAATTGAGGATGTGACCATCAGCCTTTAGGTTCTCTAGCCAGTAGACCTAAGCCAGCCTGGCATGCCACATTGATTTGTGCAGGTGGTGCACAGGTAAGACCTTCTTTTTCCCTAGATTCATCCAGCATCCACCATTCAATACCTACAGAAATGTGAACACAACATCCAAGTAGCAGTGGTGACACCGGGACCTCCCCAGGCCTGCTGGGTGCCTTGAGCACTCTATGCTGTAACGGCGCAATACAGAATCCACACCACGCTCCCGATGAACCCACCACAAATGTGGCATTCACAGAGCAGGGGGACAATGTCATGCCATCCTAACATCTCATAAGAGAAGGGAAAAGCAGAAATGACAAACTCAGTCTAGAAGGCAGCCAAGGCTGCAGCCGATGCCAACAGTCAGCAGCATCGACAGCATTTGCTCTCTGTAGCTCTTGCAGGGTAGTGGCAATGCTGGGATGGGCTCTTTGAGACACTGTAGATGCAGAAATAGCCTAATTTCCAGAGGGACCTACTGCGTACCACCCCACCGATGCCCATTGGAGCTGACAGAGCTCATCTCAGGGTTAAAAAAAGCGAGCAAACAAAGCCAAACAAAATTAGACAGGAGGTCCCAAACTCATACTAGATATGATAGAAGCAGATACCTATTGGCATGATAATCGCAAGAAACTAACACAAGTTAAACTTTCTTCTTGAAAGAAGAGGTGGAAGAGGACATTTCTTCGGCTTCACTCTCACATGAAAACAACAAGCCACATGTCTGTGACCATGGCATCACCGCCTCCTTCCCTCCGCCAGAGAGCACTCCAGGACACAACATTGCTGCCTCCCCCAGACCCCAAAAGGGCAAATTTTCTATCTTTTCCTTTGCTTGCAGACAGCAGGTATCAGACTTCAGGAGGATCCGGAGGCACGGACACCCCCAGCCTCTTGCCCTTCAAACCCTCCCTGCTCCAATTTCTGCAGCACTGCCCTAATGAGGGTGCCGCTCAGGCAGCTCTTTAATGAGGAGCTAATCTGAACCACCTGTTGAGAAACCCTTGCAAGGTTAGGAGCCTATGGAGCAGTTGTATCTCGGACAAACGTGGCATCCACCACGTGGAGCTGGGCGGCAGGAGTTACCCCTGCACAGTACCCAGGTTTTCTCCTAGAAGTTTGCTTGCTGCCTACCCCTTTCCTGGCTCAGCCAGCGAGCCATCAGATGCGCTGGCACCTTCCCTAGCTCCCTGCAGCACACACAAATGCCACATCCCTCTGGGAGGCTGGCAGTGCCGTCTGGAGATTCACCACCCTGGTGCTGCCTGGCTCCCTGCTCCCCAGCACGGCAGGAGCTGGGAGGGCCCCCGCTCGCTGGAAAATGTTTCACTGGCCCACAGGCAGCAATTAACAACCCTCTGCAGCCGCAGACCTGGAGCACCTGCGGTACTGATTAGCATCATTCAGGCTCCATGTGTTTCCCACTCCCCTTCTCCACTGGGATTTCTGCTGCCTGCGAACAAACACGTGGCCCTGCGCTTCCTGGACGGGGGGCTTTGCAGAGAGCAATGCTGGCCCCAAACTGACCATCACCAGGGTCTTATTTTCCTCTCTGCAGGCTCTCATCTGCAGCACGATGAGAGGCTCTTCCTTCCTTTATGCATTCTAAGTAACCATATTTATTGTGGGGAGCTGTACTTTCTCCTTTGTTTTGCAGGAAACCCTGACACACGTGGAATATTCCCTGCCATTGAATTTCCCAGGGTTTGACAGCATTCTGGGACAAAACACCAGATAACCGTGCTTTCATTACATCTGCAGTGAGGGATTATGCCACAGCCTGATAGAACCAAGCCACTTTTTTCCTCCAAAGCTAATCCTGTGTTGCTTGACTGATTTCTCTGGGCAGCAGTTGCCAGTTCAAAGACCCCCCATCTCCGCCATACCGTGCCCCTGGCTGTGCCAACGTCACTGCTGGGGGCTGCGTGGTGAACTCAATTGGAAAACCGATCTACGTTAAAAATAACCCCGACCAAAGAAAAAGGTTATATTTAACTCCACTCGTTTTCCTGGGTCTGGTTCACTGCACAGACACACAAGCAGCAGTGCTGTGCCATCGATGGGGTGGAGGAGATGAGGGTGAGGAGGCATGGAAAGGGCTGCTTGAGCTGGTCTGACAAGCGTTTCTTTAAGCAGCCTAAATTGTGACTTTTGTTTCCATCTGATTCCTTCTAGTTCAGCTCTGTGCTGCATCGAGCCATTCTCTCTCTCCGCACTATCTACGCCCTCATGTGTTTGCAGCCTCACGTTTTTCCCTTGGCTGAATTTCTGTCATTTCCCTTTGTAAGCCAGTTCTTCCAGCCCTCTCATCCTTCTTCAACTTTTCTTTGAACTGCCTCGAATGTGCCAGCACTTTCATTGAAGTGGAATTCCCCAGGCTGAGCGCAGATTTCCATATGCAGCTGCACCAGCGTCTGCGGCAAGGCCGGTTACCTCCGTGATCCAGAGGGCAGCACCTCCCTGCTCGCCATAGAAACCCTGAGTGTCAGCCTGCGTTTGACCGGCATTACCACCCATCTTTCTTTCAGCACGAGCACTTTTCAAACGGCTCCTTCCCACTGAATAGCGATGCTGTGGTTTATTTTTTCCCCCAGGAGGCATCTGCTCTCGCCTCCCTCCGTCGTCCTCCCCCTCGCACCCCCCCTCACCTCCTGCTTGATTGGTTTGATGGGCTGATGGTCAGACATCCACCTGGGAGAAAACTCTGTCCGCTGTAGGCGCTTCTCCTGAAACAGGGTTGAGAATTGAGGGAAAGAAAAAGAGAGTGGAGGAAATTAGGGCACATCAGTGACAGTGGCAGGAGAAACTCTGGGGGTGAGAAGTGACCATGAAATCCCTGTTAGCTTTACAAGGGTAGCAAACACACTGAACTCAGTCCAAGAGTACCATGCTGAATGCAGAGCCTGTTTTACGAAGCCTTCCAGCTGAAGGATCCCACTTCTATTCTGACCCAGCTGAAAACATTCCTTTAACAGACAGTACCCATCAGAGTCTGAAGGCTCTGACATACTAACTCAAGCAGACTTAAAAGAGGACAGCTAAAGCAGCAACTGCCCCTGCAGTAGAGCCAGCAGAGAAACTGCAGTAAAAGTGAAATCAGAGGCAGTTTGCATAGAAAAGCCAGGCAGTAAATTGTAGCAGTTCAAAGCAGACAGATTCCCTGCTAGCAAGAAAGGGACACGGAACACAGCTGAAGACAGTAACCCCTTCAGCCATCCTACCAATGCTGATGTGCAATCATGAATCGGATCTCTAGCCCTACCACTTCATCAGGGAGAGTCTTTCTCCCCGTAGGTAAGCTGGACAGCCCCTCTATCCGGGGTGCTTGCAGGCTGGAAGTGGGAGCAGGATGGGGTGATGTCTGCACGGTCAGCTCTCCTTCTGTCAGCAAACGTCTGTGCTCTTGGAAATGGTCAGACAGAGGTAAACAGGATGTCAAGTCTCCTCACCTTCTGTGCAATCATGTTGCAGATCTCCGGCAGGAAGTCTTCACTCAAGAGTTTGTAGAGCTGCCGTTCTCTAAGGGAAGTCCTCTCTCTGAAGCTCTCAGTGACCTGCCTCCATTCCTCTTCCGTCTGGCACAGCAGCCACCATGTCCCACGGCCTGGCCCTTGGGACCCTTCAACAACATGAAAGGCTGTTATCTCCACAGCAGTTATGACTAAGAACTTTTATCCCTTCTCTTCTCCTGCCCTCAGGGCTTGGGAAGAGCAAAAGACACCGTCCAGGGTCAGTGCTATGGGAAACATGCTCTAGCAGGGGTAAACACCATCAGGGAGCACAAAGAGTCACTGCTGTAGACCCAAAACTCTTGACCCACTGGAACTACTGTTGCCTCCCCTAGTGACAGTGATGCCAAGACAGGGGAATGACATAGGTGAAGAAGCACTGATAGCGTGGCACCCTCTGTTCCAGTTACGACATACCAGAGGAAAGGATTTAATTTGTTTCTGGTAACGGAGGCTGTCAGCCAGAGCAGGACATAGAGTAATGCAAATGCTTGATTTAGTCTGGCAGCAGAATAAAAACACTGGAAATGAATGTTATTTCAAATAAGCCAACTTTTTTTTTTTTTTTAGTGCTGCAAACCTTTGCTGCGGTGAATGAAACCTCCCGTTCTACCCAAATGAAACATTTTGTTTGCAGGCACTTGAAAGAACTGAAGAGGAAGTGAAGGATGGGGTTCATCGGGCTGCCAGATGAGGGGGAAGTTGCAGTTCACATCCCATCCCTGCTTGATCCAGAGTCAGATCTGAAGCAGATCTCCCACCGCTCTGAAGCATGTCCCAACTACCAAGACATTCGGGACCGTTCTGCTTTGTGTGAAACGTTTGAATATTAATGGTGAAGGAAAGGCTCTCACACAGTGGTTGGAACACCCACCTGGAAAGAGGCAATGCGGTTCCTGCTGCACAAATGTTTACTCAGAGCAGAGAAGACTCGTGGGTTGCAACTTGCATGCTTTTGCCCCAGGACGCTCTCTAGGCAGAGAACTGGTGGATTGCTTTTGGGGAGGGGGAAGGCACTGGCTCAAATCCTTTTGGGCTGAGGGGTTTTCAAGAAAACCCAGGCTAATGACTGGCTACTGGAAAAAAAGCAACAGTTGCCACCCCACCGGAAGATGTCATGCAGCTTCTCACTGTATCTTCAAGCACATTAACAATGAAAAAAGAAAAATATGCAAAAACCAGAGCCTCTTTCTCTCTGAACCAGACCTTGGTCCCTCTGTGGTTTTGAACTGTCAGCAGCTCCCGTACGCGAACTATTAGGTTGCCCCAGGAAGGCTGGGGAGCTGTGGCCTCCCTCTGGCCCCCTGCCATTGGTCACACACCTCAGTGCTATGGCAGCTCCAGGTCACAGGCCAGCACACAGCTGAACTCGCCACCAGCTGCAGCTCACGTTCATGTAACTGAGATGGTAAAGGGGCAACTTCACACTACTTTCCGTCACCCTGGCTTTGTGATGCTGTCTCCTTGGGCCAAAGGAGGCAGAGGAGGACCGAGGGCTGTGACACCTCAAGCTATTGCAGCCAACCCTACTGGGGCTTACCTGCATGCTGCCCCCAAGACTGCCCCTTCTTTTTCTCTTCCCTTGCCAGCTGCCTGTGGCCAATTGGCTTCAAAAGCAGCCAGGACCAATGCACTGCTTTGTGCCACCAGAAGATTACTCCGCAGCTAAAGTGGCACGATTTGCCAGAAAACAATGATCTGATAAAACCCACAGCATCTCATGCATGTAGCTTCAGCTCTGCCTCTTGATTCCAGAGCAGCAGCCAGGAAATCTAAGCACAAAAGCAGAAGGGAATGAGGCACGGTAAAACAATGCCACAGTTGCCTTTTATTGTGGTGGAATAGGCAGGCTGAGCCTGTGAGTTATGTGGAAGCCCAGGGATTCTCATGTATGACAAATGAGCGCAGGCCCCCTCAGACTCAGTTGCACATTATGTTGCCAACTCTCTTTTTCTGCTTGTCTCATTAACCCTTAGGTGGGTATCCCCTAGTCAGCACTTACAGCACGGAGCTCAGCCACCAACAGCCACCGGGAGGGAGAGGTGAGGAGAATCAGAGAGGTTCTCCCCTGTCTTGGCATCACTGACCTCACTCTCTTCCCAGCCTGTGCATGTGGCATGAAAGAAAAGATGTGCTTGCTACAAACAGGGGCTTGCGTTCAGCTCACCCCCAGAGGCAAGGGCCATTCACAGCCCGTTTCCATCAACTTGAGTGAGAAGGCGGGCCCCTAAGGCCTCATGTAACCCAATAAGTTACATCTCTTCATCCCAAACTAATCCACGATAAGATAGGAAGCGTTCAGGTGCCCAGGCTCCCAGCTGCAAGGCAGCCTGTAACGCTAACCCTCCTTCCAGACTCAGCCGGGCCACTGACAGACGGACTCTCCCTTTCCCAAGAAAGGCATCTCCCCAGGCTTTGATAATTTAAAAGCTGTGTTAGCTGATCATATCAACCCTGACCCCACAGAAATCTCTTTACCATTTCTTATCTGAGTCTCACGGATTAGCAAGTTCTCTTCTGCCTTCTCCCTACCAAAAAGAAAGAGAAGGGGTTATACAGTAAGTGCATTACTTCACATCACTGAAACGCATCTGCTTCTGAAGAGAAGAATGAGGTTGCAGCAATGATTCAACACAGAGCAAAACCGTGGAAAAAAACCTACTTGTTCTAAATATATATGTATATGGACACACACATACATATCTACACACATATACATTTAGCATAGCTTTAAAAAATTTAAAGAAGTGAGGGATGCGGGCTGGAATTTGGCAAGCATTTCAGTACTCAAGGGAAGTACCCCAAAATGTGCACTGACTCAAGTGGCTAAGATTTTGGCTTCAAGCACTGCGCAGTGAATGTACTCTTTATCGGGAGCATATCCCCTAACACTGCACAGAGGCACTGCATCAGAAGTGAGGCAGCTGGAAGAGCGATACCCAGTGTTTCGCCAAGCTTGGCTTCCAGCTCTGTCAGAATTTTCTTTGGAAAGTGATCAAAGCATCCACCAAGCCTGAGCTTGCTTCACTTCAGAGATGCGCTGAAATTATGGCTGCATGACATATACATACTTACCGGGGGAACCCCAGAAGCACATTATATTATTAATTGCAAGAAGTATCAGAGAGACTTTCCTCTGGGAACACATGCATGCCATGTCTCTTGGAGGAGCTATCTTTCCATACCTCAGCAAATTTTCCTCCAGTAGTTTTTTCCGCTTTGGGGGTCGCCCTCGTCTCTTGCCTGTTTTCCCAGGAACGTTTGGGGTATTTGTCTGTCCCCCACATCCCCTGCAGAATAGCAAAAACACCATGAAATATCTGCTGAGCACGGGAACTGTGACTGCCGGGGACAGAGAAGGACAGGGATATTGGAACAGCTGCGAGGAACCAAAGCAAAGGAGGGATTAAATCAGAGCAGCCACAGGACGGAGAGGGAAAGGAGAAGCTGAGGGTTTCCCCCTTGCTGGGAGCTTGCTGTGGGAGCCGCCGGCGCGGTGCGGGGCAGCCAGCGAGGAATGTGGCGGGGCGGGCGGCATCGCTCAGCAGCAGGCTCTGCTGGTGCCACAAAGGCTGCAGGCTGGCTCCGGCACATTGTGCCATGCGGGGCAGCTCACAGTCTGCTTGGCAACTTCATGCTTGCCCCGCGCTGCCACAGCCCTGCATTCCCAGCCACCCCCTCCCGTGACAACAGCAGTCAGGCGGATCCCCCTCCAGCCAGGCTGGCTGTGCTGTCCCCCTCCCGCCATGCCTTGGGCACAGGGGCACTTGAGGGTCCATTACCTGTCTGGAGCCAGCTCTCCGTTGGTTTTCGCCTGCACTGGGTCCTCCTTGTACATCCGTGTGCCGTAGAAATACCAGTACAGAGCCCCGCTGCTGTCTTCACCCAGCGGCTCCACACGGAGGCTGTCAGCGTCCAAGCCCTGCACCCATGGGGAGCCCCCCGCCAGACGGTGACAAGTTGAAAAGCAGCCACACTGTCACACAAAAGATGATGACACCCCTCCGCAAACACCTCCCTCCCTCCCACCATGCCACAACAGCAGTACAGCTGCTCCTCCGGGTAGATCTGGGAAAATGTTACTCCAGGGGGAAGGCGACGTTCGCTCTCCGTCCAGGGAGGGATTGAGATTGGCATCTCTAATTTGAATGGCCTCTCTCGTTTTAACATTTCATCTCTGGTGCTCCTGACAGCGAAGGTCTAATTAGTGCTGGCGACAGCCATGCACAGCCTTGAGAAGCTCCCTCCCCCTCCCCACCACCCTGCCCCCATCCCCCAATGCACTTCAGTCCTATCCTTTCATCTCACACCATCCCTCAGCAACACAGCCCCAGCTCGCCCAGCCCCGCCACTGCAGTTGGAGCATCTCCAAATTCAGTCATCTCAGAAAGAGTAGCTAATGAAGCCAACTTGCTTGGTGACTTTTGTGTTACAAGCACATCCCCGCAGAGCAAGAGCCTTGGGAGTAGTCCTACAATCTCTGCCTTGGATCCTCTGCAAGGTGAGAGCTGGGGAACAAGATGGGGAACTGCTGACCCATAGCACTGCCACCAAGATCCTGGCCTCAAATTATCCTTCCCAAGAAGATTCCCTAATCTGGCCCACAGCCAGGCCATTTCCTCTGTCCCCACTCCTGCTGCCCAGCATACCTTGAGGAGGTCGAAGACATCATCTGCATCGAGCCGGTAGTCACAGAGGCGGTGCAGGATCTCGACTCGGGTACGCAGTGGTAGCTCCTGGAAGGTGGACTCTCGCAGAGGGTTGGGTTTCCCTTCCTCCAGCTCCCAGCGGTAGTTGATGATGTCCTCCAGGTAGCTGTGAAACGTCTGCGATCTAACCAAGGAAACAAACGAACACCTGCACATAATGTAGTTTGCCATGCCAGAAACACCTGGAACAATCAAGCAACTCTTCACCTTTCCATTCGCTCCTCACATCTGCCGTCGCTAAGCCAGCCTCCTCCCTCTGCCCCTTCTATCGTTTTCTATTCACTGGTTCAGTGGCTTGAAACTTTAGTAGCTGACCACCTCCACCATCCGTATTTCCTCTCAGCTTCATTGCCATACACCTCCTATATTCCTGTTGTGGCCCCTCTTCTCTTCTTCCTTGGACTCCCAATGTGCCTCCTTCTCCTGCCCATCCCTCTTCCATTTACACCCACAGGGCCCAGTCAACACACAGGGCCTGTTGTGCAGCAAGGCATACTCGCTCCCAACAGGGGTAAAGTGTGCTTTCTGAGTGAAGTTCAGACCAGAGCACTCCCTTCCCTAGTCTGCCAGATGATCAAACTGAACATTTGAGCTCTTCTTCAACGCCACCCCTAAAATGATCTTCCTCACTTGCTAGCTGGGCCACATTAAATCCCCCTTTCTTTGCCAGCAGTTCACCACATAATCCAAGGAAATGCATTTCTTACCCTCATCTGGTGTTGAGGATAAATGCTCCTATCTGACACAGACTGCTGGCGGAACTCAGTGCTAAAAGAGCTCCTGCCTATATTTTAAGGAGAGCTTATTCTGACTGCTGAAAACTTGAAGGGAAGGTATGAAAAAAAGGGCTGGTGAGGCCATGTGCCCCTACATACAAAATTTTCTGAAGATCTATCTATATCAATTTGACACCCGAGACATTCCAGTCTTTCTTAGTCTGCAAGCATTGTGCCCTGAGCACAGAGAAGGGGATCTCCCCCTCCCATACCCCGGCCATTCCTGCACACACGGGAAGTCCATATGCCGGCAAGAACACCACTGGGTACACACTCCCACCAGCTCTCAAAAAGGCAGCTCAACTTGATAGGTTTTTGGCACAAAGTCATTACTCTATATGATTAATGGAACCGTGCCAGCACTACAGAATTGCATTTGCCCGAGAATTTTCTAACTACTACAAAAGCTATTATTTTTAAGCAAAGAGACAGAGGAGCAGGATCCAAGTGGGAGATTGTTAAAAGTCAATAAGAAGTTAGCTATTAGACAGGGAAACTTAACGCATTTGGTAAAGACTGGACTTCTTTACAACAACCACGATGGGACAGTGACTGCAAGAACAAGGAAACAGATGCCACACGATTCCTCAAGCCACGTCCACCTGGCAGTGTTTCCCTTCCTCCTCAGATGGAGAGCAGTTGATATTACCACCCTGCAGATTGCTCCCCACCAGCCTGCTTCTTTCTGACGTCAAATGGAAGCTGACCTCGCAGAGCCAACTCCTCTCACCGGATGAGTTTTATCAGCCTCCTGGTTGTATTTAAGAACAGATGCTTGTATGTACCCATATCTAATGCCTTCTGCAGCCTAGAGGTCGTTTCCTCTGCATGACACAAGCAGATCATTGGTCTTTCCAATCTGCGTGTAGTAGTTTTGCCCCACTAACACCAGCAATCAAACATACACAACTTGAAAAATTTCCCTACACGTAAGATGTTTAGTTAACACAATGAAGAACTGCTCTGTGAAATGATTTCTGTTCTGTCTCAAGTACTAATTATAGGATAAAAAATACAGAAACTATGCTTCTCTGAAATATTCAAGCACAATACATTTACCTTAAGTAGCCATGCGTTCCCACTAATTCTTCCTCATTATACACCCCAATCCAACTCTCAGCAATGACTTCAGCTTGGCAAGAAGCGTGGTATTACATTCAACTTTATAGTCCTTTTGTCTTTGAGAGTGCTATTAGATCACACAGTTTAAATACTAGATATTTACTAAAGTCATCACATATAAATATATATATATATGTACGTATGTATTAAAAAAAAAAAGAAGAAAAAAGATTCAACTCAAGCTTTCAGAACAGAAACAGTGACCAGAATACCCTCTCCTGAAAGTAGACCAACACCTATATTCAGATGTTAAGTTCATTGTGGAAGGGGAATATTTCATCCAGGATCCTATCAGTGACATGGGATGCCCAGAAGAAGCAACAAAGGAAACAGAGTTTTGACTTGTTAGCCTTCTGGATGATTTTTTCTTTCATCAAAAAAGAGGGACAGATACTCTTACTACTCACATGAGCTCACTGATCTTGCTTTACCATTTCAGTTACTCTCAGTAAACTGATCCAGGAAGCCCCGCAATTCCAGAAGATCATCTGAAATCTTTGCCTGTGTAACTCTCATTCTCTCTGGGGACTGGCTCTGTTGACTTATCCAATTTGGTTTGAGTTTGACTTTCACATAAGTGGTTAACACTAGAAATTTCCGCCATCCACTCAGTGTCCAACACATTACAAGCTCTGTTCTCAAGAGTACTTTGAGTTCCTACCCCCATCAATTTTCAAAGACGGCTACTGTGCATTTGTCGCTTTGAATAAGGATAGAAATGAGAACCAGAGATGGGAACCAGATGTCCCAAGGCATTCCCAATCACTCTCAATCTTACCCAATTTATATTTTCCCTCTACAAGAGGTCTGGCTTCTTTTCTCCAGACAAATGTGGGGTGCTCGTCTTCAACCTATCTGCCACACCTATGGTCTCCACTTGGTTGGTCTCCATTAAATTTCCCTTTGTAAAAGATTTCTGACACAGATCCCTTGGTTTAGAAGAGAAAATCTACAGGGAGCATTGCCATCTGTGAGAACTCTGACCTTAAGAGTTCTTCCCCATATAAAACATAAATGCTTGAGACTAATCATTTAGCATTAGCCATAAGATCAGAACCCAAGAATCAGACAGACAAGGTCCTGGAGTGGAATGACCTGGATGCAGTTGTCAAATACCTTTCCTTAGAGCTCCAAATAAGACAGAGACACGCCTGCACATTTGACAGTCCTAGGGTGTCTCTGCTGCAGTTGAGAATCTCCAAAAACCCTTTTTGAAGGCAAGAAGAAGGCAGGGAGATCACTGAGTTGAGACAGATACCTCTTCTCTCAAGCTTCTCAGCATCACTGAGACTTGTAACAGCACTCAACCAACAGAAGCAACATTAAGTGACAAACGTCCTTTCCTTTCTCTACAAATAACATGTGGGAGTGAAATGGTACATGGACACATTCTGTTTCAGGACAAGTATCCAAAGGAAAATCAGCTCTTCACTGAAAGTAAGCTGGGGCTCCTAGAAACTGTTTAAGAGAGAGACCATGGCACACAGTGATTGTCACCATTTCTCATCCGTTTCCCTTCCCCTGCCATGCAGCAACAGCTTCTCCCATACACTTCATTAGCAAAAGAAAACTATTACAGAAATCACCTACAAAAGGTCAGAAGAGTTAATTACCTCAGAGCACTCTGAGACGGTGAAACTTCTTCCTTCCCACAGCAAGTCTTCCTCCCCATCCCAACTTCACTAGCTGCAGCACCTTCAATATTTCAGAAAACTAAGGCAGTTTCCCTCACTTGTTACAATATCCCGTACTCTGAAGCTGCCACCCAACATGCAAAGCAATCTGGATAGCTGTAGTGGGGAAGTGGTGGAATAATACATGACTATCTACACGATAAGTCCCAAGTGGATGCAGCTGATTTCTCTCATGAGCCCAGTGTAATTTTTCATCCCTGACTGTGCTCTGAACCCCCTGAGCTGTTGTCAGAGGTCCCTACCTTTTTTTGCAATGATTAGCAAAGAGGTCAAGCTGAATTGTACCTGTGGTTGAAAATTTTAATCATACATTGTGGACCTCTGTGCACATAAAAAGAAATCTGGGGCACAGGGAAGGACGTGACCTAGCACATCAGTGTCAAAGGGGAGAAATAACTGCAGACAATCCACAAGGGTACTAGCGAGGCTTTGGCTCAAGTTGCCTGTGATCTTTAGCAGCAGCTGCAAAAAAATCACGGCATAAAGGCGACGGGAGCAAGTCTAAGGAGGGGCTCCCCCCCAACATGGGTATCAGCGTCCAGAACAGTCGGAGAAATTATACACCCCCAGAGAGCCCAGTGCTGCAGCTCAGCCATCTGCCGACCAGCTCCCTCTCAGAAGAGGGAGGTTTCTCCAGGAAATGGGAGCTGAGCACTCCTTCCTCCACCCAGCCATCCCAATCCAGCAGTCTGCCACTTCTGGGGCCTGCTCCCCAAAACACCCTTCCCATTGCCTGAGGTTTTGCTGCATTGAGCCATGCTTTGCTGTCAGAAAGACAGTGTGGACAGCGTGTGGAGCGAGCCCCTTTCCCAGTGCATACATGCTTCCTGCAGAGCTGCCTTTGGACACTGCCAAAGGATAGAGTGAACATTTCACAGGGCTGACGTGATACAGAGAAAAATTAATCTGGAGCTCCTGGTGAGCTCAGCTGGGAGAAGATAGTTGCCCCCATGGACCCCAGCCCCACAGGAACCCTGTACGGCAAACTCAACTTGAAATCCCTTCTGAGCGAACCCAGTAAGAGTAGGGCTGGAAATACACACCTACACTTATTTGTTTGCTTTTTTTTTAAAATCCTCATCTCAAAAGGAAGCAGAGCCACTTGTGCTTTTAGTTTTAAAGTCTCCAGAGTACATAAAATCTTGGCTGGGAAACTGTAAACAAAATCAAGCCAGGAAAAAAAAAAAAACCCAAAAAACAAAAGCAAAAACAAACACTGATTCAGTAAGAGAGTCCTTGTGTCAATCTGTACTTCCCGCAGGCAGGGTGCCATGGCCCAAGTATGGAATTACTGTCACAGCATACTTCCCTATGTGGTCAACTGCTGCCAATTTTGTTACAAGCTCCCCCTCACCACTCCAATTAAAACAACAACAACAACAACAAAAAACCTTTAAAAAAAGCACACACAAAAACCCTCAACCCTGTGAGAGTAAATATTGGATTAAAAGAAACATTAGGATAAGGAGTTGGAAACACTGGAGACAAAAATCTCTCACTGATGCTCAGATACTGCTGGCACACATAGATAAGCCTTGTGAAAGTTCACATGCTGAATAATTGCCAGGACCCACTAGCTAGGATGTCTATCGTGTTGACAGTATTCTAAGTCTCCTTCCATTTAATTTACAAAATGCAATGGGAGAGTAAATACTGGAACACTCTTAAGCTACAAGGGCTGGTAAAATGGCAAACCTGACCTACGTCTTATCCCAGAGAGTGTATTCTGCACCCAAGATTAAAACCAAGGGCCCTGCCCAAACCAAAGGACAACAGACAGCATAAGCAATTATAGGCCTCCTCTATCACCCGGGACATCTTCAAAGTAGTATGTGAGAAGAAAAAGGAAAGCAAGACTGGGAGAGCTCAATTTTTTTTCCCCTCAAAGAGTATTTAAACAGGAATAGAATTACTCCTGTATTTCCTTTTGCAGAGTTAGCCGGTAAGAAAAATAATGGAAGTGATATCTCTATCTGGCAAAAGCTTTAAAAGCTGAAAAAGACTTGGATTTCCTCAGCCACCCACCATAACTGTTGCATTTACAAGGTGAAAATAGACTTTTTGGGCATCTAATTTACAGTGAACAGGATTCATATTTTATTCTTTTGCCTCTGTGATCCCTCAGTTAAAAGAAAAAAGAAAAATCGAGGTCTCATCAGAACAGACGCTTTATCGTGGAATTAATTTTATGGACTGAAGATATTTCACCTTATGGGCTGGCACCTTTTGAGTTCTGAATTGGCAAGAAGGCACCAGCTTGGTGTTGGGAGTCACTCAGGTGCTAATGAGAGCATTAATTGACAGATGGCATTCAAGATATTCCCCCCCCCCCCCCCCCCCCCCCGCACAGAAGACAGCTTCCTTGCTGCAGCAGAGATCAGGAAAGCTTAATTCTTAACAAGCATACAATCCTTTGGCACAAAGGCAAGCCCAGTAGAAGGTAGTGGGAAGGATTCAGGGTTTGCTGGGATGACCTCAGTCAAACATCATTAACAGGGTCAGGAGAAGCAAAGCCTATTTCAGAAGAAAAAATAATGTAAGGGCCCCCATGATCAATCTATCCTGGCTTGTCAGAAAGAGAAAGCTTAGGCTGACCTCAGAAGCAATATGAGTTACTACTACCAGCCTGACCTTGAGCTCTCATGTAACAATGGAGACTTTTTTTTTTTTTACTGTATTAATGAGCTTTCTTATCTGAGGCGGGGGAGGAAGGCTTATGGACCAGCTTGCACTTTACCTTCAAACCACCTACCTTACTCAGAAACTCAGTCGGGCACGATGCGGGGAAAAAAAAAGACACTACCTCATCCTTTTGGATGAAAAAAAAAAGGGTCAGATTGGTAAATTGCCTATTTCCTTCCAAGCCCTCTGCGTGCGGCTCACTCAGAAGGTGTGCAAGCCAACATGAAGCATGTATCCCTCAGACCGTGGGCCAACTTGTGATCGGCCTGGCAGAGGCTCAAGGGCAACAAGCACCTGGAAAGGCCTCCCCTCTGAGCACTTTACTGCAGCAGAGCAAAATGACCGAGGAGCTGGAGATCCATGAATCATGACCTCAAGCTTTAACGCCCATGTTTTGTTTCCAATCCAGCCAGCAGCTTCCTGCGCTGCTGGTGGGGACTGACCTTGCGAATGCCAGCCAGGATCAGTCATGAGGGAAGACGTAACTCCTGGCCTCACCAAATTGGTGACAGCAAGGTTCAACCTTTGCAGAGCCCTGTGAGAGAGGAAACAAACACCCGACCTTGCCCTGCTTTTCAGTGTTCTCCTCGGTATCGTACCATGAGAAAACCAGCTGACCTACACCATGGAGCTACAAAGAAAAGGAGGAAGGTTTACATTAATGGGCCCTGAATAAGACCACAAAACATTAAAAATAAATAATAATAAAAAAGACTGGACTGATCACACCTCCAGAGTGAAGTTCATACTCCCACAGTCAGAAAGAGAGCAAAGATTGCTGGCATACGAGGCCAACACTATGCACGTATAGGCTTGCCTGCACTGCTTCACTTTCAGCTAGAACAAGTTTTCTGAACGCAGACACTGCCCAAACCCCAAGCAATTCTGTGGCGTACCTGTGTGGCCGTTCAGGAGTGTTGGCAGTGAAGGAGAGGAAAAAGAAAATACAAGAATCAAAGTGCTCCGATCTCTGTCTTCACCTTTGCTGAACATGGGAGGGCATTCTTTCTACATGGCAACCGTGGTTTTATTTGAAACCATAAGAACAAAAAATAGCCAGTTAGTAAAAAGTAGTCCTCATCAAACTGCTGGACTGAGCAGTCTGAAATACGAGCTGCTGGAAATTTCCACATCCCTAAAAGATACAGCTAAGACTCCCACAGAAGTTGAGGACAGCAGAGTAAGGTCAGCACCCCAGCAATTCCTGTTCCCTGCCACTCACTTGCCCATCCCACAGCCTTTCTCCAGTGCTCAAAGGTGGCACTGAGACCACCAGAACGAACAGGCTGAAGAAATGCTCAGTGGAGACAACAGGGTTCTGGTGTAGTTTAGGAACTTTCCTCCAACATGGCAACACAAAGTTAGCACAGGAGGTTCTCCAGCAGAAGGGCTGCTTGATCTTAGAAAAGAAATCTAACTGGCACTGTTGGATACCACAGAATCTACCATCCTCCCAGCTGATCTCCTAAATTGTTTGTATTCAAGACTGGATATCAGGAAAAGGTTCTGCAGCAGAGGGCGGTGGGCATGGAACAGGCTCCCCAGGGCAGTGGTCATGGCCCCAAGCTGCTGGAGTCCAGGGAGCATCTGGACAGAGCTCTCAAACATATGGTCTGATGTTTGGTGGTGCCGTGTGGAGCTACAAGTCAGATTTGATTATCTTTATGGGTCCCTTCCAACTTGGAATATTCTACGATTCTAGGAGAAGACTTAGCTCAGGAAAACCAAGGCTGTCAGTAGCTAAGAGCATCCTAGTCCTGCTCCACATCTTCCAATATCTTACTTCGAGCAACCTTCCATAGAATAAACATAGGAGAAGCTGGAAGGTGAGCTGGCAGACATGCTGTATCCCACAGAGAAGCAGAATAAGAACAGTGATGGAGTGAGGCAATGTCTCCAGGGAGGCTGAGAGAATGGAGAGCTGATGTGGGCTGTCTAGTCTAATAAGGGATCACACCACGGGAGCATGTGCTGGCTTGACAGAAGCAAGTGCAGCCACTTAACCTGGACATGACAGCAGAAGTGGGGGCGTTGCTTTGCTACCCCAAAAAAGGGGAGCACAAAGGAAGAAGGAGAAGCCACAAGGTCACCACAGCTGCTTACCCTTCCAGGGAGGTTCCAGGTCTGCATGTGCAGACTTCTCACCCTAGCCATGACAGAAAAACTGGCCAACCAGGCAAGTTTCCAGCTTGGGCTCTTTAGTGTTACTGTCACCAATGCATGGATTAGTTGGAGATGCCCTTTTACACACTGTGAGCCAACGCGTGCTGCCTTCTATATCGTACAGACTCATTTTCCCTTGTGTGAGAACCATGAGGCAGTAGGTCCATTCCCTCAAAGAGGAAGCCAAATCTAAGAACTGAACTCACCTCACGAGCCAATATGGCAATAGGGCATACTCTAGCTTTCTTCAGCTGCATATAGTCCATGCTTTTCCTGTGATTCTGCTCTTATCTAGCAGTCACCCTTTTGCACAACACAACAGTTGAGAGTGACTTGTTTGTTTGTTGTTTTGCTGAGAGAAGACAGAAAACAAGAAGAGATACTGGATCTGATAGAACGCTGTCCCGTATCAGCCAGCTCTGAAAAGGCTCTTCCCTTTGGCTGGCAAATGCTGGGGACAGGCAGGAGTGCTGAGATAAGTGTCTATTTGATCTTCTCTCCCCCATTCACCCTGGGTTTCTCACTGTTTTATGTTCACAAACCACCAAGGCAGCTAATCAGTGCTCTGTGACCCCTGTTAATTGGGCTGTGAGAGAGAAAGGCAGCACTGGCAGGAGAAATCACACATACCTGTTACTTTGAACTGTCTTGCCATTTTCCATCTCCCTGCTTGCAGCAGCTCCAAGCACCCTCCTGTGAGTCAGGGCTGCTCTATTTTCATCATCAGCCCCAGAAGCAGCAGGAGGGGCCACAAGTGTTACGTGTAGCTGTCCTACCTCTAACACCTCAAGGTACATGGAGACAACAAAGAGGAATGCTGTATCTCCACCCTAGCTCCTTCATGTGAGAAGGTAAAAGTGACTTTTGATGAAGGAAATGCAATCCAAAGGCAGTGATGACCTTTCTTCCATATATGCCAACTTGTTCCTCACTGTCTTTATCTGCCTCCTTGTTGCTCTGTCTCCACTTCAAAAACAAGAAAACAAGCAGATGCCCAGCATCCACTTCACTGTTTCAATAGAACAGCAGCCTAATTGGCCAAGTAAGCTGGAGTAAGAAAGCAGTTGGTGTGAAGATGTGGAACACTGAAGGACAGAAGGGTTGGGTTTGTCAGGTCTGGTGTGTTATGCACCACTTGAAGGATGAGGAATACATGTATGGCTAATTACATAGACACTGCATTTGAGCTTTAGGCAGGAACAGGGGTTGTCTGCATGTTTTTGTTGTTTGATTAGGGAAGGGAACAAATAAGAATATGAACAGCAACAAAACCAGAGCAGCCAGGAACATCCCAAACAACAGCTGAAAGTGTATGGTGGCAAAAGGAAGAAAAGTTCTGGGTGTGAAAGGGATGAGGGGGAGAATGTGTAATGTATACACTCCAGACAAAGTAACAGAATATTAATCAGATAAAATGAAACTTACTAAAAACATAACTCTTTTTCACTGCCAGCTTAACCCTCTGCTCAGACTGAGTCTCCATGAAGGGAAAATTTATGCTCTCAACGCAAGCAAAATTTTGGTAAACAGGTACAGACAGCAGGAACTCCCTCCTCCATTACCGATGCTGCAATTCGACTGAGAACTTAGAATAGCAAATCAATGGTTTTGGATAACTGGGATAAAAAGGGGAAAGAAAACTCATTTTGCTAAAAGATCCTGAAACCTCACTGTGCTGAGCTGAGCATAATTGCTATGTAAATATGCGAAGGCATGAATCAAAGTAGCAGTAGATACATAGAAAGTATTGGCCTTAAAGGTTTATGAAGAGGTAATTTGAGACAATTTAAAAAATCTTTCTGCTTCCCCCTCCCCTGTTAATTGTAACACTGCATAAATATGACTGATTTGTGCTATTTTCCACAAGTATTCCTGAGTTTGATTCTGGTTGGCCATGTTCAACCCAAAGGTGTGTTTAAACACACCTGCTCAGCTTTGCCATATTAACCCCATGGATACTATGTACTCCACAGTTTATTCAGTTTTACCATTAAGATACAACCCTGAACTCATTAGCTAAAAGGTGCAGTAACTAATCAGTTGCCTTCAAGTGTGAGGTACAAGCCAGAAGATGAGCAAGGAGAGGTTTAAACTCCAAGAGGAAATCAATTCTCAACAGCCACTACTATGCACTTGCCTACCACCATGTTGAAACATGCATCACAGCTCCAGCAAGTGTCCAGAAAAGTAGATAATATTGAAGCTGATTTTTTTTCTTGCCTAAAAATACAAATCTCACTTCCTTGAGATACAGTTGAAATTCTAAAACACTAGGCATGCGGAAAGGTCTATGAACCTTCAGAAAACTCCTGGAAGGATGGTCTGTCAGATATCCTGCTTGAGTGGGGAGACGACTTGAGTGTCTGCCAAGCAATGAATGGTTTCTGCTTCTTTATCAGGAGTTGCACTAAGAGCAAAGATCATTCCTGGAAATGAGTGCTGGATATTCTAAAATAACTGTTTCAAAAAAAGTCTGTTAATTGGTGGAGGCAGAACACTAGGCACTGAATAACATGGGATGATCACTTTGATGGCCAGTTCTTCAGTCACGGAGGAGACAAGATGCACACCCCCAACAGCATCAGATGCTCTTTACCATACTTGATGAATCAATCTGTTTAGCCAAGGGAGACCCAGAAAAAGGCAGTGCCAGTTACTGAAGTTTCACCCAAAAAGGAAGGTGGAGTTGGTACTAGAACAGTGTGGTACCATCCTGCACTATGTTCAAGGTGGAAAAGTATCAGAGAATGACATTTCACGCAAGCCCCTACCAAAGGTTAATGATAGAACAGAATTTTTTTCTATATCATGCCTGAAGGAAGGTTGGTGTTCAGGTGGCACGTAATTCTGAGGGATATCTCAAGGGAAAAGTCTAATTGTATGCCATCTCTTATCATGTGATGACATTGATCTTGGCTGAGGAAGGGCCAGGGAAAATGGCTTTCATTAAGCAGTGAACTCCCTGGTAGGCTGGAGAGCTGAGGAGAGTCAGAACTCAATGCTTCCCTACCAAAGAGATCCATCACTGCAGCTAGACTGGGAACATAATTTTTCCCTTTCCCCCTTAGACAGCATGCTAAGATAAAGTGGAAGGAATCTCCTGAGACTCCAAAGTGCACTCTTCTGCCAGGCTCAAAATCAGAAACCACATAACAGAATGTCAAGAGGAAGAAGAGATGTCCAGAGGCTCAGCATCAGCACCAGGATGTGTGCTGAAGGCACTGATGCACGTGCTGATACCAATGGTCAGGAAGGTAAGTGATGCAATGCCATGATGACCAGTGCTGGGATTAGAGTACGGGTGCACTAGGCAGAGAATACAATAGTCTGTAGGGCACAGCTGGTCTCCTGGTGAAACATTAGATCACCAAGAGAAAGATTAAGCAGCACTGATGCCAAACTGGAGACTTTACAAACATATCAGCAGGCAGTAGGCTTGATGACACTGACAGACTTAATGGTATCAGTAAATTATGTCACTATTTGGATGCAACTGAAAAAAGCAAGGAACTGAGGTTCTCCTCAGAGCACACGCTCACAAGGCAATAAATCTGAGACACAGCAATTCCCAGGGTTAGCTTTAGAGCTTAAGGCGCAGCTCCTAGGCCTCAAAACAAAATTATCCCAGACATTTCTGAGCACAACTCAACAAAGGAAGACGCCTCCCTTTTGCAGATAGGAAGCTGGATTTCTTAAAGGGGGTCAGACAAAGGTGGAAGGGTCTGTAAGTGGAGTGAAGTGCTGATCCTGAAAGGCCCTGATGAGCAGGTGAGAGCAAAACTCCCCCAGTCACAGCACAGATGGTTGCATCCCATCATGGATGGTTGCCTCCCAGCACCCTTCAGGAATCTGGAATGCTGCACTCACTCTTCTCCAGACAGCTCTTCCCCATCTCAGGCTTATCAGGCATTGAGGATGGGAATCACTCCAGGGCATAATGATGCCACAGCACAGACAGCGTTTGAAGCCTGGGGGCTTCTGCATTGCTACTCTGTCAAGTACCTTGAGCTTTGAATAACAAAAGGCTGTCCCTTGAGGGATCAAAAAGAAGAAAAAAGAACCAGAGTTAGAAGTATTTATTAACTAACCCAAGAACTATTCACAAGTTATTAGATACAATAAAAAGGGAGAGAAAAGGATCTGGGTGCTCAAGAGGGAAAGGAGTACCTTTGAGAAAGCTAGCTCTGTCCATCGGTGCCAGTGGTGATGCTGGGGAGACTGGGGCTCCACCAGCTATGACTTTGAGGGGCTTGGCTAAGGGAGGCTTTGATTCACATGGGCTGGGTGCATAGCCAGTGCCTACTTATCTGACCCAGAAGAGACATGCAGCCCTTCAAGGAGGAATCTCTGCTGCCACACAGACACAATTATGTGTGAGAATTGCTGTGCTCTGACCACAGTGTCTCCAGGTGCACAGCGTGACTCTTAAATTATCGAGTTATTTCCTCCCCTTTTTGTGGCTCACTCTATGTGACCTTGGCAACCAGGCGCACGCTGCGCATGCTCAACAACAAGCTGCTCCAAAAGTGATAAAATGAAGATTAAGCCATAGTACCTTCTGTCTCAATAGGGATGAACACAACTTTCTGGATGGTCGAGGATAATGGAACATACCTAGGGCCTGACTTTCACCTGCTGACCTGATACAACAGCAAAGGCTTTGGTCCATTTGTGGTGGCATTTCACCTCTCCCACCAACTGCCTTAAAAGCACCACCCAGGCTTCCATCTGTGCTTTCTGATTTTCATCTCCATACCTTTTTCTTTCTACTACTGTTATTTGATGGTGACACTCATTCCAAAGAGTGCATGCAGATCAACTCCTGGGAGCTGGAGCTCAGCAGCTTAAGAAAGACACAAAAACATCTCTTATGTTCTGAAAGAGCAAATAAGAATGATGCTCACTGTGCTTCACATTCAGACTGGAAGAGGATCATTACTTACTATTCATTCCTGGATCCTTGAAGAACAAGAGGAGCCAGCTTAATGCTGCATTGTTCATTCTTAGCGCTCATCAACAGAAACTACGCTTCCAAATTATAGCTATAAGGAAGCTCAACAGTACCGCTGCACTGTAAACTGTTCTGATTGTTTAGGGGCTGTAGAGAGGGCCTTAGGGTATTATAGTGATGATGAGTACTGAGGAGAAGAAGCTGGAGTTATTGTGCTGATGATTATGGGGAAATAGGACACATTTGTGTATTATGGCACAAATCCATTTGAAACAAATCCTTATTTGCCTTGCTGCTCATAGAAAGATACAGTTAACGTGAGAGAAGAGAGTCCTTTCTGAGGCAAAAAATACCTGGCATAGGGGCAGTCTTGAAGCAAACAAGCTTAGCAAATTCTCGGCCTAGAACCAGCCCTACAGTATTTTGGTGGACAATAAGTAAGAACAAGTTTTTACAGATAAGCAAGTAGGTCTTCAAGAAGACTTTCTGTGTATTTGTTTCAGAACAGGCTTTTCCTCTTTTCTCCAAAAGTTTAAACTACATACACTGGTTGAGTAAAAAGGGAACTGAGTAAGGATAGAAGATAAAACAAGGTAAAGCTAAAAGCAAAGATGATTTTGAACAGAAACTGATTGTAGTAGGTTCATAGCTGGCCAGTACCTATCTCAGATGCTCATCGAGTTCAATGGGGCTAGAAGGCTCCAGAAAACAATCTCAGAACTTTTCCAGTATTCATCCTGGGGCCAAAGACTGGTTTCAGAATGTGGCTGAGGTGTTGGCCTAACAGTACATATGTGCTGGAGCAAAAATCCTGCACCAGTGGTTTGGAACATCACTATCTTGAAATGCAAGTCTCAGAAGTGAGGACAAAGGTTTTATATAGAGGACTTCCACATCCCATTCATCTTTCTCCATCGTTCTTTCTTTGTCTTCTCCCATATGCTTGAACATCAGACTTTTTCCACATGCTTTTTCAATTTATTTCCTTGTCATCACTTTCTTCCTCCTCTCAGGAGTATTTGGTTAGCAACATCAAGAACTTAAACACACAGCTGTCCATTTCATATTTCAAACAATGACAGCAGCATTATGACATCATTGCAGTTCACTGACTGTTCTTTATCCATCCTTTTTAAGTTTAGCCACCAATTCCTTCCTGTCAATACTTTGCATAACTCCCTCTCCCCAGCCATCCAATCTATTTGTCTCTCATCCATCTGCCCTGACAATAATGCAGTTTTCACATGCACCGTCTTTTCTTCCATTTTCATTCTTTTTCACCACACCCTATGGAATAGCACTTCCAGAGTACACAACCAAGTTTTCTTCAAATTCTTCTTTAAAGATTCATTTTATCCATCTGAGAATCAAAGCCATTTACTTAGCTCTATTTATATTCAAACTCTCTCTAATTTTATTCTACTGTACTACTCATTAATCTCTGAATGACCATGTTATTTTGCTGCTGTAATCTCATCCTTCCTTTCCCAACACCTGCCAGCTGCCTCATTTTCACGTTTTACCCTTTAAAAGCCTCACCTTGCGTGGCTTGGCTATTATTATAATAAATACTAATATTATATTCAAGATGAGCAATGCAGCCACTTCATCTCCCTTGCCCCCTCAAGATATCTCCTGCTCTAATGATACTGGGTCAATTTGAGAGGCCATCCACCAATCTCCATGATGTATGCAACATAGCACTTGTTAAAAGTCAGACAGTAAATAATGCTGATCTTGTTGATATTCACTTGGCATTCATGAATATGATTCTGAGTTAGTGAGGTGGTTTGTGACTGGGCCATTGAAACAGTTGTTGTAATCGAGGTCACTGGCACAAGTGCAAGCATTGGCTGAAAACTCTTTCCAAAAGGTATTGTGCCCCAGGTCTGATGTGACAGAGCTGAGACTGCCTGCCCCAGATCTTACGGCACCAATTGAGGTATTGGATCCATGCAGACTGTCACGGTACTTCAGCTTAGCTATTTCTGCAGCCTGGATCACCACAGTATCCATGAGTTTGAAAACCTGGCACTGGTTTACCAGCTATCCCAGACAATTTATTCCCTGCACCAAACCAATATGCAGCAGTTTCTGTAAGGATGCAGCTCACAGAGTCATCTGCAAAGGAGCAATTGCAAGATGTAAAGCATTTTACTGAAGGCACTTTTACCAAAGCACCCTTTAAAGACAGAGTCCACATAGAATAAAGAAAAAGGGTGAACAGAAAATGACAAAGCAAAAGAAGTGAAATAGTCAGAGCTATTAAACACAAAAGCAGGCATTCTGCCCGGATGGGAAGAAAAAATTCCAGTGCATAAGGGAGGCAAATACAATAAATAAATAAATAAATGAGATACTTAAGTAAGCAAAGGCCTTCTGTGGTGCCATGAGTCAATTACCTAATTTTCAGCAACCATGATGGACCAGTCTTCCAAGATAAAAGAAGCAAAGTCTCATGGGGCACAACAAGAGCTGTGAGATTTTGTTCCTCTCCCCACTTTCTCGCACCTTTGTCCATGTTGAAAAAATAAGAAGTGACACACGTTATGAGAAGAAGTAATTAAAATGTTCTTTCAAGAGACCATAGCTGCATGTAAAACATTTGCCAATGAGAAGCATGATGAAGTCACTGACATTTTTTATGCCATCGCATTGAAAAGTAGCAAAAATGCAACAACAGAGCTGTTGTTTCACCTCAAGACATGTTGAACAGTGGGAGTTTTCTTCTGGATTATTTTAGTTGAGTGTACACATCCATGTCACACCATCACTTCTGACTTTAAAACAGCTGCAGAAGGCTCCTGCTGTGGCCTTTGCTGTTAGCTGAAGCTCTGATCTTCCTGTCTTGATACAAGTCATCAAGTCACATTTCCTGCTGGAAGTAAAGTGGCAGCCCCTAGGGACTACGCAGCTGCCCAATTTGTATCAGAGAGATTCTGAAGCAAACATGACTGTTTTCAAAAACAGCTTTAAAAATTTGCTATACAAACCCCAAATCCTATTGAGTTCTCTACCTTGCCGCTCCCTGCTTTCCAGGCAGCTGCATTTTGAAACGATTAAAAGAAATACAGACACTTCAAGGTCTGCGCAGAATTGCTAAAGGTTGGAAAAACGTATGGCGAAAGTCACTGACATCAAACCAAATTGTGCCTATAACATAAGACTGGGAAGAGAGATCATAGAAAAAGGCTTCAAGGGCATTAGTTATGCCCTTGGTTAGTATATGTATATGCTATCTATCTATCTATATATTTATCTATCTATCTATCTATATACTATGGTTAGTACTTAGATGGTATGGATGCTACGTGAGCACTATTAAGAGCATTTACAAAACAACAAAAGCTGCAGGTCATGACATAAAACTATTTTGGATCAGAAGGGAGAGAGGAGAGGAAGAGAGAAATTGCTCTGGACAAGCGCTTTGCCTGCCTGCTGCCGAACAAGAACAGCTACTGGGTCATTGCTAAAGAAGCTGGAAAACAGAAATGCAGGCTACCATCTTCTTAGTCCTGTACTTCTACAATGCTTAACCTGTTAAGAGTCAGGTCAACAAAGAGTGCTCCCAACTGCTGTGAATTGGAGACTAACATATGGCATCCCAGTAAATAACCTCGGTAGTGAAATGCAGATACCCTTAAAGGAAGTTCTAAGTTACCAGAGAGTCAAGACTCCTTAACCATCAAGCCAAGTGAAAAACAGTCTCTCTTGGATGTAATTCCTTTCTTCTTTCTTCTTCTTTTTTTTTTTTTTTTTTAAGTCTGTCATAAAGAATATCAAAAACCAAAGAAAAGCTGCAAAGCACACTGCTCTACTTCAAAATCAAGAATCACAGAACCCTATAGAATTATTAATCTTGTTCTCCTCCCCCCCCCCACCCCCCCAATAATAAGCAAATCAAATTAGAGTATGATAAATTGTGTATTAGAAGGACTCTCAGCTAGGTTCCACTTCCAAAATTACTTGAGAGCACATTATAATTAGCAAAGGTATGTGACAGTTTTATACCCCTTTATGATGCATGATTAAAGCCAGGCAACCCGGCTCACCCGTAAGTTCTGCATGCCATCAAAACAGATGTGACAAGGACTGCAATCTACTTCCAGACAGACTGTGAGGAAGCGTAGACAGATAACATTTTGGCCATCAAAGAGGTAAGACTACAAAACTAATTAAACCTCAAAAACCCTCTGAGAAGCAGGTAAACTACATTTTATATGAAGTTTTATTAAGCATCTTGTGCATGAGCCTCAGTGTTCCAGCCCTGAATCGAGGATGAAAGCAAGCTCCTACCTTCCCCTCCTAGGTGCAAAAGGGAGCAATGTCTGCAGCCTAAAGATTAACAGCTCAGAGCTTCAGCATAAGGATGCAGAACACAAATGTCTGTAGAAATTGCTATTGTAATGCCACTGTGATGGTCTGTGAGGCTGCTGATTTTTCCCACCCAACACACACACCTCCTAGCTGTCTGTAACAGAAAAATACGGAGTGCTAGTATATCACATAAAGACAGGTCTAAGCTCATCTTCCACACAAGTTATACTTCCACATTTTTGCCCACTGAGCACTCAAAAGGTCAATTAGAGGCTCAACTCTTTACCGTTAACTAGGGACAAACTGAGTAGATTAGGAAAGCTGTGCACTGGCCGACGCCTACACCTCTTGAGGTCAGAGTAGAAGGAGAACAAAGGTGATTGAAATAAATCTTAAGGAACAATGAAAACTTTAGGCTTTAAAAACACGGGGTTATTTTGAATAAATATTCCATGGCTGGCTGCTTAAGCATAAGCATGAAACAAGCAGTGGGTCAACTTTGTTTAAGTATATCCAAGCCATCGTTTTTCATTTATCTACAGTTTTCTGGCTAAAAATCTGGCTAAAAAGGTTAGACTAACTAGACTAGGATCAAGCCTAAGGTTTAGACTGAATCTTAATGATTCTTTATTCATAGCATCCTTCTGCATATGACACCTTTCCTTCCGTTTCCAGGCAGCCTCCTCCCCTATTGCTTCTTCTGCAATACTTAAGAGCCCTCCTTCCCAGAGGTCCAGCAATGCCAGTTTTCCTGATACTTTCCTCCCACCATTCCCAATGCTCTGCTCCTGCTATGCTCCATTCCCCAGTTCCTCTGGGAAAAATACTTTTCTTGTTATGGCCCTGTCCATTCATTAGCCCCAGTCTACAGGAGGTGCTGTTGAAAGGCTGTGGCTGGCTTCCCCTTCAGGGATCTCATGTTCTCCTTTGCACAATCTTTTGGGGAAGATGTAAGCTCTCCATTTCCTACATTACCTCTTATATGCAGATGGACAGAGCAACAGTTGTGAAGGTACTAGGCTGAACAAAAACATGCTTGGGTTACCACTTCTTTTTTCCGCAGTGGCATTACCTCCTTTTATCTTTTGCAGGTCTGAGTTAAGCAGGCTTATATTTACATGCACACAAACTGGAACCTATACACAATATTGAATCACTACACACTGCTGAGCTGCCAGGTGAGTCATGTTACTGTATGTGAGAGCATATGCACGTGTACATGTGCAAACCTCCCCAAAAGACAAACAGCTTGCCAACAACTCAGTCATGATTCATGCCTGATTTTTTCTTGATTAAAATAACAGAGAAAGGGGAGACAGTTCAACAGTGCAACTGCTAAGTGAACACTCTTAGGTCTTGAGAGTTTAGGAGAACCTCAGAATGCTGATTTCATCCAATTTATCAAAGAAATCTTCCTCTGTTTTACAAAGGTGAGCAGATGAAGGTACGCAAAACACCTGAACTACTACTTTCCAGTGTTTCCAGCATGAACAAATAAGCTTGGCATGTTTATAAGCAGGATTACATTGCTCTGTGACTACTTTGATAAAGGAGGTATACATCACTGTAGTCACTTTACAATCAAGCTTCTCACCACATCAATTTCATTTAGAGACACTAAACACAGTACAGTTCCCTTGTTCAGGTCCTGAAATCCACATGGGCCAATTGTCAACCCAGCAGTGCAAGAAAACATACTTTTGGGGCAAATGTGTACACACATACACACATAATCGATTAAAAATAGTGTACAAGCACCTATGGTTATTCCTATGTATTTGCCTAAGTACCTCTTCTAAGCAACAGCAACTGTTGCCAAGTTGTCTTTGTCTCCCCAGTTATGCTTTCTTGTTAACATGATTCACGGTAGAAGAACAAATAAAGAGCACTGTTATCACTGGGAGCACATTTCATTGTGGGAGCAGTGACCTTTCAGAGAATGATGTCCTACAACAGTCTCATTTCAGAAGGCTACTTTAGGTGGACGCTAACAAAGTGTTCTCTTGATGTTTCAACATCCAGAGACATGTCAAAGCACTTTCCAGCATTCTGCAACTGAACTGCTTCCAATGCTCCTCTTATTTCCAAGAAAATTACAGTTCTCTCTGTAAAGCAGTGGGGTCTTCCATGCAAATAAAATGGCTTGCGGAGCAGCAAGTTTTATTCTAAGCAATGCATATAAAATACTGAAAACATGGAATCACAGAATCGTTAAGGTTGGAAAAGACCGCTAAAATCATCTAGTCCAACCATCAACCGATCACCACCATATCCACTAAACCACATCCCTCAAATGTGTGACGATTTAAACACTTACTGTGGTATCACTAAACTGACCAAATAGAGTTTGAAACACAAGAGCAGACGTTCTCTGTATGTGTTAGCACCACAGCAGAGCATCAAACAGATCTGTATGGGATCTGAATATTTTTTTTCCCCCAAAGAAGTTTGCTTAACAATGGGTCCATAAAATCAATAACCTGCAACTCAGCCCTAGAAGACCTGGAATTCCCTTCCATTTAGTGAAGAATCTAGCCTGATTGCTAGTGACTGCTGATCACTGCTATGTCATCACTCCAAAGCTGTGAAATATCCCTGTGACTCTGTTAATTAGCTCCCATGCAAAGCACTTAAGCCACGGAGCGAGGTTACTCACGTGATGTCTCTGCGCTGATAGCAACCTTGAAGAAGGCAGGCGATCAGGTCGCTGATAAACTCCACATCATCCCTGTGAAGAGCAGCTTCCAGTTCCTAATGAATAAAAAAAAGAGAAAAAAAATCCAGCCATCAAACTAATTCCTCAAAATATACCGTTAGCTTATCAGGACCAAGAATAGTCAAGCAGCCTAAAGTACACGTACAGGAGGAAGGCATGCACTGGGCAAGCCAAACTTCCCTATCATTAAGAACAGTACTACTACCACTTCTTCACTGTAAGAGTTTACGTGAGGACCTGGAAAGGGTTTTACTGAATGACACTCTTCAGCTTTCTTCTGGAAAGAGAAAAATATGGTTCAGCCAGGTTATGATGCTATGGCCTAATAAGAAATCCTTGATTTCTCCTGTGTTCTACTGACGGGTATGAATCGACAGTTTCATTCTTCTTTGTTTTCTACTCACTATGACTTGTGAATTCATTTAAGTATGGCCCAAAAAGCCACTCATAAAGAGGAATTTTAGACGGGTAGGCAGAAAAGGCTGAAAGCTAGCAAGAAAATGCCTCAAAGAAATAATTAAAGTGCCTGTTTTTAATTTATTTCTCTTCACTTTTTTTTCAAGAAGGTAGAAAGAAGGAGCAGAGGGGTGTCCAACCACACCCCAAGCCCTCAATCCTTGACAGAGCAGTGGAAAGTATTACAGCTTATTTCAGCACAGTATAGGTTGCGTAAAGGTGTGATGCATAAACTCACTGATTAAAAAAGATGAAGTTCTGAAATGTAGTTAGTTGGTATTGTCACAGAATCACAGAATCATTATGGTTGGAAATACCTTTAGGAACACCTAGTCCAACCAATCACCTGGTCTCGTAACATGTGCAAAACGTGTGGCGTTCACCAAGAGATTTCAAGCTTTACTTTCAAAACGTCACCGAGTTAGCTACAGTTGTGTTCATTTCCCAGTAAATCACTCACAGTATGAAAAATCCAGTTCCTACTAGAGGGATCATCAGCAGTTAACTTAGCAACAAGATTCGATATGCATAAATAACAGAGCCATAAGAAGCTATTCTTTTTGAGTTTCAGAGTAAATAATGGATTGAATACAAACTCCTACTTGAATGTTACTCAACAGACACAAACTGCTAAGCTAATGGCTACAGAATAAAGGTTAATGACCAGAGAATAAAGGATAAACGCTTTGGCACTTACCCAATAAAGAAGGGAAAATGCTTTTTTATTAGACCCCAGTAATGACAGTAATAAAATTATTGATAATAGATTGCAGATTAAATGCTGCTTATAGGGTTTTTTGTTGTTGTTGTTGTTTTTTCAAACTGGAAATGTATTAATAGTATATTTTCATTACGAACACCACTCTTATTTACCTTTTGCAGAGTACCCAGAGTACTTCATAAGCAGAAGCCTGACACCCGCTCTGTGAAGAACGTATTAAACACATCTATTACGGGAAATCCTGAGGCAGAGAAAGAACAAGGGGCAGCCTAAGCCTAACACAGCATCCCTGCTGTGAGCTAGGAAATGTCCCAAGAATCTCAGTTCTGGCCTCAAGATGACTACTCTGCCTAATGAGAAGTTGATGCAAAAAGTACAGTTACTGCTTGCCATCACTCAGATGGAGTGACGTTATTGCTATATAAACAGCAATCATGCTATGTAAATAATAATCACCAAGTGAATTCTCTTGGTAATCAGCTAGTATTTTGGAGGCGTTGACTAATTTTGTTTGTAAAGGACTTTGGCAGCCTTCTGCCCTCTAACAAAATACACTTGAGAGAAGAACAACTTTAAAAAAAAAGAAAAAAAGGTATGTGATGTGCTAAGACACCTCCAGAACCAGAAACGTTCAGGTAGGTTATCACGGGGACCTTGTGAAAAATGATATGTGAGGAGTCAGAAGAAAGGGGAAAACAGTAAGCCTCCAATTGAGGATATCCCTCCCCCTTTCCCTCACCCATGGTACACTTGTGCACTAAAGCCGTCAGTCACCAGCCTGCCTTTGCTGGGATGTGACAGCCTTTTGTACGAAGGGATATTTAAATTGCTTCCCGTGAGCCCTTTCAGCCTGCTGTTTGACTAGCACTCATTAAACAGCGGCCACAATCCCCTCAGATAGTCCTGTATTGCCAACGATTGTTCTCCAGGCCCAGCAGTGACCTTTACATTTTGGGAGCCTGCAGGTCGCTCGGGGAGATAAGGGACATTCCTGAGGTGCAGGGTGAGGATGGGCACACAGGGCGGAGCAGCCTCCCCTGCCTCCCCTTGGCCACCTCTGCAGCGGTTTATTTGTCAGGGGTGGCCATTCATCCTGGAGAAAGATAAGGACATACTGTCCTGCAAAGCCTTGGAGAAAGATATTGATACTGTCCTATCAAGCTCTGGTCTGCTTCTCTTGGGTTGCTGCTTGCGATAGGGCAGGAGCAGCGAGATGTACTTTCTCAGTGAAAGGTCAGAGAATCATAAAAGCACAGAGTGGCTTGGGCTGGAAGGGACTTTAAAGTCCACCCAGTTCCAACCTCCTGTCATGGGCAGGGCTGCCACCCAGCAGCTCAGACTGCCCAGGGCCTCATGCAACCTGGCCCTGAACACTCCAGGGATGGGGCACCCACAGCTTCTCTGGGCAGCCTGTGCCAGGGCCTCACAGCCTCCCAAATAAGGAATTTGTTCCTAACATCTAACCTAAATCTCCCCACTTTTAGTCCTATCACTACTAGGCCATGTAAAATGTTGTTCTCCCTCATGTTTGTAAGCTCCCTTCATGTACTCAAAGGCCACAGTGAGGTCTCCCTGGAGCTTTCTGAGCCCCATTCAACTCAGCACTACTATTTTTTACCTAGGTGCAATTCTCTGTCTTTCTACCCCAGAACATCTGAATGCAGGACTTTCCCCATGTACACAGAGTGCTGTGGGAACGCCAGGGAGCATGACATGTCGATCTCAACATTTCTGGACCACAAAGTTGGGATCCTCTTGGGTTTGCACCTACTGCTCCAGCCTAGATTGTGGAAGAGGAGGAATTAACATTGTTTTCCCAGCCCTCCCCTCCAACAGCAGCCTGCAAAGTCCACAGAACAGAGGTGGGCGAAGCAGGGTAAGGGACTCCCAGGAGAAAGAGGCCGCCAATCCTCGGTCCTCAGGGCAGGGCCTGCCCCTGGGCGCCCATCCCTGTGCTCCAGACGGGCCCTGGGCTTCCTCCCTGCCACCATCCCTCCCCCCTGCGCCTGCAACCCTTTTGTTTTTCCCCTTTCTCTTTGAGCACTGAGCTGTGAGCGCAGAAATCTGAACCTTGCCAAAACGCTTTGGGGACAGAACAGAAAGGAAACAGAAGAGGCAGCAAATCAGCAGAGGAAGGGGGGGGACACATCTCCTCCTCCTCCCGTAGCTGGAGAGAGCAAGAGACAGGAGAAAAGCAGGATTCTCCCCCTCTCCAGCTGGCGTCACACCTCATTAGGGAAAAGCCTGTTTAACGTCTTTCCCTCCCCCAGCCCCGACTAAATCCCCTCTGAGTCATGCAGTGGCTGTTGGGAAAAAGCGGCCGCAGGAGCAAGGGTGACCACCTTGCCCGCGAGGAGCGCTGGCCCGCAGCGGGGTGAGCCGGGCCAGGCGAGAGGCCATGAACCCGTTCCTCTGCTCCCTGGGAAAGGAGCGGGCAGGGGTGGGCTCTGGCTCCTGGCATGCTGGGAGGTGGCCTCAGTAGGCCCCTGGCCTCTGCTTCAGAAGACGGCTCTGGTTTTAGAAGATGGGCTCCAAAACCGTGGGGAGGCCCGACGTGTGTCGCAGCACGGAGGTGTAGGACCACGCAGGCTTCAGCTCTGCACTGGAGCTGAATCATTCGTGGCTGAATTTGATGGGACATAACCAGTTTAAGCTTGGCTAAGCCTTGTCCAAGTTAGTCACCAGTTTAAAAACTCAATCCCTTCAGCTCTATTTCTAGACTGCTGCTGTTATCAGCTTTCTACTGCAATGCTCCCAAGTGACTCAACAGGCTTTTGCTGAGGGGTTTAGGAGATCACCGAAAGCCACTCGTGGGCCGTGCTGAGCCAGCCCTAACTCATGCATAGAAACTGCAACACTACCGCTAAATGGAGCCAGGACTTTTTCTTCACCTCACTGGTACCGAGCAAAAGTGCAGCATCCTGCTTCCAGTGCAAAGCACATCCAGCCCATCCAACCAAAGCAACAATAAGAGGTCAGCACAGCAAAAACCAAGACGCAGTCCCAGGGAACAAGCCTGTTGGGTCTGTCAACACGTTTGGCCCCTAAGATGTACTCAGCTCCCTTCAGATATCATCTTCCCCAGCAGCCAGAGCACTCAGCCCATTGTCATGCGCTCCCTACGATTGCTGCCACTGTATGGAAGTAAAGGTTCAAAACATGAACCCTACTGAGGCTGCCAGCTTGAGGTGGCAAACAGAATGCTGCACTCTGCCCCAGTAGCTCACGCAGTGGTGGGTTTAGATGGCTGCAAGTAAAGCCGTAGAAAGCAGCTATGATTCCTGGTCCTGATGGAGTCTCCCAGCCACATTATCTTAATTTCAGTGGCTGGCCGGAGGCACCAACCGTTATCCAAATATTTGAGAGGAGATTACACTCCCAGCCTGACACACCGCATATCTTGCAACTCCCCAGTCCCAACAGACAGCTTGGCAACACAATAGGGCTGGTATTTCTGCAGTGTTGGGACCATCACTGCCACAGCCTCATGTTCTCTTCCCAGCTGCCCCAGTCCTGGGTGCAGTGGTGTGGCCTGCATTCCTGGCTCTCTGTGTAGTGTGCCAGGACTTTATAGTTCCCTATGTGAAAAGGGCCCCTGGCTTCTCCAGTCTGTATTTGCACCATGGGGAGAACTGGCAGCTCTCCTCCAAGCAACATCATCATCCTTACCTTGTCTCCTGGGGACCACAAGCTGAGCTGGCATTCTATGGTAGCTCCAGGAGTACAAGGTGAAGGAGTTCAGCGACACTCACTGCTGCACAGCATCTAAGAAGTCATGGTGAAAAGCACACACCTGATGGAGGAGAAAATCTGCCCACTTAGAAAGAGACTGTCATCTGGGGAGGAGGAAAAAACCATAGCAGCAAAGGGCTTCCCTTTTCTTCTTTCTTCAGTTTAGTCCTTAACATCTGCCAGTGCCTTCTGAGACCTCTAGTCCTTCCCTCAGCTTTCTGTAAGAAGTCTTTGAAGGCTATTTCAAGCCTGTTGTAAATAGGGACATAATGTTATGCCAGGGCTAAGCAGAGGTGTGAGATGACAGCTTTATACTAGGGAGATGGTTATAAACAGAAACCCAGGGAGAATTTATTGTATTGCCTCCATGTTACAACTCCTTGCAAAGACCAAATCCCATGGTGCTAGCAGTGCAGACAGCAAAAGTCTTCCTCTCTCCTAGCAGCTCCTTTTGGCTATGAATGGGACTGCACAAACGCTGAATTCCTTTCACTCTGGCCCATGTAGGTTTCAAAATAAAAACCCTCTGCAGTGCCAATGAACACTGTTTGTCATGGTACAGCTTTCTATGCTTGGCTTAATAAACAAACCCTGCTTTTTTGTCCTTCTTTAGACTCTATCAGAATGCTTAAAAACCAGGACCAGCACCAGGCTGCTGGTGAACCGAGACCACTGTGCTGTCGCCTAATCTGCAGCCAGAACAGCGGTGTCTTCTTGTACTCCATCCACGTTAACCTGCTCCTTCTGATCTCCCCTTGGGGACAGGGACCCTCCCCTGTTTACACAGCACGCTGCAGCTTGCTCTGCAACTGGGATTTTTCACCGCTGTGCAATACAAACAAATGCGAGCAGCTCACACTGGGTAGCTAAACTGCATTGAAAAGAGATTTCAGAATGATCAGTCCTTCTCCCTCATGACCCATGGCAGCCTACTGGTGATAATAACACTTTCCTCTCCTTCTAGATCATCTTGCCTGCAGGGTAACCGATTTGGGACAAGAACAACATTTGTTACACATTTTATGCATTGTCAGCACTTAGATGTAAAACTGCTGCTCGCTCAGTTTCTTCTCCTACAAAGTACCCTTTCAGATGGACAGGGAACATCTGAAGTTCTGATGTAACAAGCGATTCATTTCTGTTTAATAGTTAGACATTAGTATTTTATGCCTTCAGAGTAGCTTTCATGCCAGAGCATCAAAGCATTATTAAAACATTTAATAAAGCTTTACAGCACCTGTGAAGGAAGGGGAGGCACACACCCACATACAGAGCAATTTTACAGATGGAGAAAGTATCACAAAGCCCAGTATCCTTACCAAGGGCATACTTCACACTGTGGCAAGGCTAAGAGAGAACCCATAAGGCTTGACACTTGATGCCACTGCCATCATCTTTCTTTCTGAGCAGTTTTATTAGCAGACAAAGCATTTGGAGATTGAGCTATTTCCCTCCAAAGGATCATTTCTCCCTTTCAAAATAATCCCCTTTTCCTTCAGAGCAGATAATCTACACCATTTGCCATAAGCCAGTTATGCAGGCTGAGGGGCAGGCATCACACTGGGCACTGAGCTGGCTTTACATGGTAGAGAGACAGAAACTTCAGCTGAACCAATGGTCGCCAGCCTATGCATTGCTGACCTCTTGCAAACCCCATGGAAGACTTCCAAGAAGCCCATGGAAGACAGTTAAGGAAAGCAAGCTCAGCACTGGTTTGCTTAGATTTCTAATCAGGGGTCCGTGCCTTTCATGGAAACAGTACTGGGATCAAAAAAAAAAAAAAAAAAAAAAAAAAAAAAAAAAAAAAAACCCAAAACAAAAAAAAAACCCACCAAAACAAATGAAAACACTCCCATAAAATGGATGACCACTATTGCCCAAGCCACAAGCTCAACTCCTCTAGCTGAAAATCACCTCCAAAGACAACAGGATGAGAAGAAACAAAGTCCACCTGAACTGCATCCTGTTTGCCTCTCCATAAGAAAGATACCATTTATTACTGCCTAGGAAGAATCTCTCCTGGTAGCTGTGCAGGTATGATTCAGACTGCTAACTTACTAGTAGACTTTACTGTTTTAGGCTTAGAAGTCCCCCAGTAGGGTGTTTTAGACACCTTCAACCCTTCTCTCTCCATAAATGCTGGGTTTGATGTTCCCATTTACTAAGTACCACCAGGAACAAAGAAAGACAAACCATTTTAGCAACTGTTTGACACTACGCCTTGGCTGAGAGCAATCACGTGGGCAGGCACAGCATCAGCACAGCTACCTGCTCTGTTTCTGGAAACAACATCACTGGGCTCATGAGACACCTCCCCAGATGATTCTGCTGCACGATAAATAAGGAACAGCTGATCCTGCGATGTCACCGCCTCCGAGGGTAAGAGGCTTCCTGGGCACCTAGTGGGAGTTCTGCTAAGCTTTTAAGCCCATTGGCAACGTAGTGAACAGTCTGTAGTTCCAAAGCCAAGAGGCTCGAAGTAATAATCCGATTTCAAAGCTCCTCCTCCACTCCAGCCAAAGGCAGCAAGGGAGGATGAGATCAGACTGTAGATGCTCTTCATTTTAGGTCTGGCCATTGCGCTCATCTGCTCAGCATGAGCACCGGGAAGAGAAAGGATGAATGCCAAAATCTGGAATGGATCGCTTGGCGAAAGTTTCTGCAAAGATCTCAAGACTTACTGGGAAAATAACTTTTCCAAGGGAATTTTCAACACTCTTGATACCTCCACAGTGACATACCTACGGCCAACCTCCACTTTTCTAGCCCACACATCATCCACAGCTCCTCGGGAATTTCCTCTCTGCCACCACGCACTGCTGATGCAGCATGGCATCCAAGCTATGCAGCTGTTTCGTACTCGAGCCATCAAAGCTTTCCTGTACCAGGGAGGATAGGAGCTCTGGCTTTTCACATGGCTCCCCCCCCACCCACCGGGGTGCTACGAGCTGCCCCTAGATAAGCACCTTGTGAAAAAACTCTCTTCTCCTGTGCTGAAACAAACAAAAAGCACAGATCCTCCTCTAAGAATTCAGGTGATTCCCTGACATCCCTTTTGCCCCCCTAATGAAAACAACAGCCTGGCTTTTGAATGAGGAAAAGGTCTCTGCTCAACCTTGCCTGAAAAAGCGGGATGAAACGGTGAAATGCATTAAGATAAAAAAGGCCGTAAAGCCTTGCTTTTCTCTTTCATCTGATCTCCCCAGCCAGCCATTCTTCTGACTCCCCTTCAGCTGCTGAGTGCAGTCCGCAGAGTACCCAGTGCAAACAAACCCTGGCTTGTGGCTCAGCGGGGAGATTGGCCTTAAAGTGCTATCGGCACGAAAAATTCTTCCTCCTCGCTTTGGGTCAAACAAAAGAACAGCTGGAGAGAGCCTGTAGCTATGCACAGGTACTTCATGGATTTCTACCACCGCACAGAACAGAAAGATGAATTTTGTGGTGGTGCTACACTGAAACCCAAGTTCCAGCCTTTTGCTGTTAATTTAGCAAAGAGAAACTTGCAGAGACACGGTTTCCCTACTGATATCCATCCAGATGATGCGGTCAGTCAGCCATGCAGACGCACAAACTGCCTGTTTGCAAGAGGCTCAGGTCTAAGAATAGGTTTTAAAAACGCACGTGTATTCTATTGCTTATCAGCTTGTGGAAATATAACTAATAGCCCTCTTTTGCACTGTTAAGATACCTGTCTTAGCAGTACTCTGGATAGTCAAAAGCATCCCCTTGCTTGCCTGAGGGAATCCGTCACTTTGTTCCAAGCTTGCACAGTCCAGACGAGCTTCAATACAAAAATTAATGGCTTTAAGCAAGATTTAAGTTATTGCAAGAAATAGATGCTACTGTCTGAGTGTGAGCTGCATACCCGAGGGGACAGGCTTGTCACCAGAAGTGGTGTCCCAAGTCTGTTGAATATTGCAACGTGAGACACAGCTCCTCACACAACTCTGCCATCTTTTTAACTCGTGTCTCTGCAGGATTTAAGTATCACCACATACACGAGGAGTTACCTCTTTCAGTCCCCAAACTCTACCTCCATCCCAGTCCAACATCTGTATTCCATCAGGTATTTGGAAAAGCACCCCTGTGCTTTTAAAGCCCTGACTGAGCTCCAGGCATCCCTCCCCCAGCAACTGCTCCCCAGCCCACATCCAGCACGCGCTCCCAGCCACCCGCTCGGCTCCAACAGAAATCCCACAGCGTTCCTGCTCAGCGCACAGACCTGCCCTGCTCCACTGAGCCCTCATGTTCCAGAGGATGCTGGTGGAAAACCCAACGGGGACCCAGAAGCGTTGCCTAGTGACTGGGGTGGCTGCTGGGAGCAGCTGAGACAAGAGCCAGGGACCCACGGGAATTCACATCCCACTTGCTGCAGCCAGGGGAGTGGTAGAAGGGAGAACAGTCTGCTTGGAAAAACGAAGTGACAAGCTGAGCATCACAGGGTTTTTAGGTGGTAGAGCAAAGTGGAAAGCCTTGAGAGCTGCTCCTTGTGACATACTCTGAATAACTCAGCGCTAACAGAGATGGGAGCAACACTCCTTGGCCAGACGTGGCAATGAACTACCAGGTCTGGAGGGAGCCCAGCTCACGTTTGTGTTTGCTAAGGGAAACAAAACAGAGCCCTTCATGCCTTCAGGAGAAGGACGCTCTGCGTTTTACTCCACATCTGGCACCAGTGCTCTATAAAAGAGCTGATGGAGTGTTTGTAGCTCTCTGTCTTTCCAATGCGCAGAATGTTGAATTGTCTTCAGCATAAATGCCATACAGGAATTCTTGTCCAGCTTAACTTAATGCTGCCTTTACAGCCAATAAACTCCCAGACTGCTACAAACAGCTGGCTATTTATGCAATAATAGTCATTAGCCAGAAACAGCGAATTATTGCTCATAGTAATAATTACGTTCATAAATGTTAATGCTAACTACACTCTTAAACAGATATTATAAGCAGTGTCAAAATTTGAGAGAAGGCCAGTAAACTATCGTCCAGATGCACAAGATCCTTAGGCCTAATAACCTAACACTTATTCTACAGACTTGATTTCACAGTACCTTTCTTTTCTCCTGAATTCTTTATGCTTTGGGTGGATGAAATAGGGGATCTGCCCAAAGTGGGGGAAAATGACGGTGACAGACAATTACATAACCAGCCTGTACAGTGTTATTAGTAGAGCACGGGAGCAGGAAAGCCACGGCCTTTATTCTCACTTCATGAACGCAGCGATGAGAGCGACACTTCTGTTTGCCTCGCTCTCCTCCCCCAAGCCAACCAGTTTGATTATCTTTGCCCAGCCCTGTAAAGCACTTGCAAACTTTGAGTAAAGCAGCGCTGAGATTGATGCACCGCTACTTCTCAAGCACTCAGACATTGCATTCAATGGACATAACAGAATAAAACTGGAACATCTTTCCTCTCTGCAGCGTGTCCAGATCAGGTAGCTCCAGGACTTGGGGAGAAACTCCTAAGTTCAATGTTTTAGTTTGAAAGGACACTTCCAGTCATTGGCTACTGGAATTCAGATCATAGAATCATAGAATGGCCTGGGTTGAAAAGGACCACAATGATCATTGAGTTTCAACCCCCCTGCTATGTGCAGGGTTGCCAACCACCAGACCAGGCTGCCCAGAGCCACATCCAGCCTGGATCTTTGGATGTCAATCAAGTGATAAAATGCAAGAAAAAGAACTTTGCCAGAAAGTATCTCTTTCTCTCTTTTAAGGAATGGATGGAAACATCAGCCTTTCTGTATATTAATTAACCACAGCAAAAAAAGAAAACCCACACGTGGACCTTGTTCTCGGCTCTCTGCAACTGGATGTCTCTGGAAACCTTTCCTCAGGAGAAGAGTTTTTTCCTCCTTTCCCAGAAATGACAGACAGGCAAATCCAAGCGGGAGAAAAATTAAACTGGTGGCAACAGACCTTGAAGGTCTGACAGTGACCTGCAGCTCTAAGGTCTTCGAAACTGCTTTCATTTGCCAGAACATAAATTAGATTCTTCACTAGGTATGGCACCAGGGTTAATGGGAGCTTTATAAAGCCTTCTTTGAACATACAGATTATCCTTTTCAAAAAAGACTAATCTTGTGGTTTAAAGTACAGTAGTGGGAGCCAGGAAACCTACTCTCAGCTTTGTCAGGCTGGGTGACTTCAGGCAACCCACTTGACAATTTTCTGCTGTTTTTCAATACACACGAAAGAGAGATGACAAAATTTCTCAATACACGCAAAATTAAGACCTAAGGCTTAATATTTGTAAGACAACCAGCATTAGCTTGGCTGTTCATAGACCTGTCAAAGCAGGAGAGCAGGCAAGTTCTTTTCTATGCTGGCTTGCTCCAAAGTCCCACAGATAACAACATCAGGCAGCTCATGTGCTCAAGAACCCCAAATCACAACATTACAAATTATTTCTCTCAGCAATGAACTAAACATCTCATTCTGTTCAGTGTTGGTGCCCAAAGGAGGCAGTCAAAAGGAGCAAAACTGAGCAAATTCACATAGTCTTTATGCGGTGCTTTCAATATATTAGTATTGTTTAAAGCTTTCAAATAAAACAAGGGTTTCTAAGTCATACGTTAACCAGCTCTACGCTAGCACTGTGCCTTTGTGACCCTACCTTGTTTGTTTGAAATCGCACTGTATGCTGCATGGAGCTGGGATGGATTCAAATACGACAGAATGCCTAGTGAACACCTGGGTATAAAGTAATCCCATCATTTCCAAACTTCCTTAAAAGAGGGAGCACGGAGCCTTACCTGTGCTACACAACACAACATCTCAAAGACTTGCATCTTTCAGGATGGACTACAGCTGTGTTCTGCACCAACATTTTGATCAGTGCATTCCTCAAGCTGTTTCTGTCCAAAAGACCTACCTGCCCATGGGCATAGGTGACTGCGACCCGGTCACCCTTGGAGGACCGAATCCTGCTGTATTGAAAGGTGAATCCAATCCCACTGTTGGGATTCGCTGTTGGGATTGCCCAAGGAGGAGGTGGATGCCCCATCCCTGGAGGCATTCAAGGCCAGGCTGGATGTGGCTCTGGGCAGCCTGGTCTGGTGGTTGGTGACCCTGTGCATAGCAGGGGGGTTGAAACTAGATGATCATTGTGGTCCTTTTCAACCCAGGCCATTCTATGATTCTATCATTCACATCTCTTGTGAATCAGCCTCGCTTCAGCAATGCCAACAGCTGCTCCCAACTCACTCCTTCCTAGCATACAGAAACCTCAGGAAGCCATTTTAACACAATAACCTCCATGCCACTTCTAACCAATCCAAAGAGAAGAAGAAAAAGGTAACAACAACATCACATCGTATGCTGCGAACTACAAAACTTGCTCATCGCAGAGTTATTCATGCAGAAGAAAGTTATCAAACCACAGCAACATAACATCACTTTGTTTTCCCCTGAAATAAGTTCTGGAAATAAAAATCCATCTGTGTTTATGGCAGGCAGCCTTAATCAATGCAGCAGCATATCCACAGCTGGCAGTCAAGGATCAGCATTCAGAACTATTTCCTATTCCCATACTGACTTCTAGCTGGGGTGCAAAGTTAGGAATTTGCCTGCCCTCTCTCCTGCTCTAAGGAACTGAAATCCCAAAAAAGATACACTGACTATGGTGTAAACTAAGGCAACATTGTTATTTCTCATATGAAAAGCAATTTACTTCTCCCCCCCCCCCCCCCAAGCAGCAGTTGCAGAAGAGCGACAGCATTTTGATCCATTGCTATTCATTCTTTCCAACACACATCCAACCTCCTGGCCCCTGTGTGCTTATTGGCTATATAGAAGGTAATGCAGTGAGGAACACTGAAGGATTAATTCTCACAATAGCAGCAAGCAGGAGTCCCAATTCCTGGGGAGGGGTCGAGGAGGGGGGGGGGAGAAGGATGAGTGTATTGAGTGTATCACCAGCCTTCAGACTTCCTTGCTATGATTTCATATTATGCCTACAGCCATCATAAAAAGGAGATAACCAAAGAAAGTGTGCCCCAATGCCTCAAATGTAATTTAAATTTTGTTAAACCTGCGAAGATCACAAAAGTGGATTATATGTGAAATAAATGGTAGGTATGGCACAGCCTGGAAGAGAACAGCTAAGGCACAAACAGTCTGTAAACTGTTTTTCTGGGAGTCACGTAGTAGCTGAACAGATTTATGATTTTGATGTTTCTGCGTTAGTTAAAATTGATTAGCACCAAATCTTAAGAGAAAGAGAGAGAAAGATTAAGCTTTTGTCCATTCCCTCCACCCCGTTCATACTTCCTTTGCCTGGCAGCAGGGGTTTCCAATTGTTTCCGTCCCTTTCTTCACATCAGAATGGCTCTGCACCCCGTTTACTAGAGAAGCAGGTCACACTGCCAATATCATCATAAACACTAGATTCAGTAGCTAATAATGTAAGTCAAACATCGCTTATTCAAGTACAGCCTATGCAAGGATCTTACTGAGATGTGGTTATTTGGAAATGATTGAAGCGTGTTTCTTTTCCAGCCATAAAGATCATTTGGGACGCAGCAAAGCTGACAAAGAGGGGTCAATTTGGTTAACTTTATCATCAATCTCCAACTAAGCCCAGCAACATACACACAAGAGGACTTGGTGCGTCTTTATGGTATTCGAGCTCACATCAGCCACGTGGACTTCTCACAGCAAAGCTGAGCAAATTGCCCTTGGTCACACAGGAAGCCAAATACAGAGCAGTAAAACTGTGCCTAACAACTCACTGACCAGGCTTCTGACTGCTGCATGAACCCACTTGTAGCTCAGTTTCATTTAGCTTCATGCTCAGCCTACATTTCTTCCAGTGGATTGACATGGTATGAAGGTACACATTAGAGGAAGACATTTGAGCCATAAAGTCCACATAGGAGCATCTATGCACAAGACCCAGTTTTTCACACAGCCCATAGCAACTCCCTGTTGTTGAAACAGCAAGAGATGCCACACTGTTAGGGAACAGAAGGCATCAAGGTAATTTCATAACTTGTAATGGGGATGTGGCAACTTCATGCTGCATTTCCTTTGTTGCATTTAAAGCACGTAGCAACCCAGGCCTCATGAAGGAGGGCACCTGATGGCAGATTTCTCCACTGCATTCCTCCAGTGCCACTCTTCCAGGACAACCCTGGACCAATGCTTCCGTGCTGACAAATGTATGCAGCAAGAGCGATGCACTTGGTGCATCTCCAGCCCTGTGTGAGTGTTCACCATTTGTTAAGGCTACGTACAGTCAGATGTGTCTGGAAGGCAAACACGTTGTACATCTGCACATCAGTGGTGCTGTGGGTCCAACACAGACAAGAAACATCAGGCTTATTAGGCATAAGCTACACAGATCATCCGAGTGATTTCTCTCCAAAAACTCCCAGACAGGAACACAGGAGGCCTCACACTCCCCTGAACTGCTGCTTAAAAACCTGTAAAATTGCTTTCCTTGGGATGCTACCCACCAGTGTGATCAGATTAAGCTCTATTAATGCAAGATACTTAGACGGTACAAACTGGAGCTAAACATGAAATTATCTGCACTGGTGTAAAATTATACCTTAATGCACACAGAAACCAGATTAAAAAACAGATGGCGAAGAGAAAAGGAGAAGAAAGAAGAGTGGATTGGATATACATATGTGGATTTTCATTCTGTGAGCTTGGCTGAATCTTAGAGGCACTTTTTATTTCCAGCATAATAGAAAGTTGCCTGACAGTGCTGGTACAGTAGATAAGGGGAAAAAAGAGCAGATGCTTTTGAAGGGCTTCATAGCATGAATCTTTGGCAGGAATTTAGAGATCCAGGTGGGTAGGAGCACTGGAGGAAGGAAGCTCTTTCAGACACAGTGGAAGCATAAAAAGAGAGAAACCAGAGGAAAAAGGAAATTCTGGTGAAGGAAGAGGAACTCAGAGTCCAGACCATAGGCAAAAGTGCATGAGAAGGCTCAGCAGAGATACAGCTTGGGCAACAGCCTGCGTAACTCTGAAAGAAGAGACAATACAGATGCTGAAAACAAGCAAATACTAGTGAGCATGCCTAGGAAAGGCAAGTAAAACATCATTGTATCTCTGTATAAAGAAAGTGTATCATACACCTTGAATAACGCATGCATTTCTTGTCCCCACATCTGGGAGGGAAAAAAATAGAAACACTGGAAAACCTGGAGCGGGGCAATAGCAGTGATGAAAAGCATCAAAGCTTCTGCAGGAAAAAACAATTATGTAAGACAATGACAGACTTTAAAACCAGAATGGCATAGCAAATGAATGCCTGTAGGCCGTTCAGGAAAGGAATGGACAGACATCAGACAAAATTACCAGGTGAAAAAAGGAGATAGACACATCTTCGTGCACGCCATGAACCGCCTGTCCATTCCTTTGCCATGGAATATTACAGATACTAAAACTGTCCACATGTTCACAGAAGAAACAAGAAAATTATCAGGGAAAAAAAAAAAAACTATCATGGACTGTTAAATACAAAAGGCAGTTACTGAGCTGCAAACATGAGCCAGGGGCTGAGCGTGCAGTCTAGGGAAGCATCACTGCTCGACTGCCCTATTCTGACACTCTTCCCTGGGTATCCGCCATACAATAGAAGACAGGATGCCGGGTTAGACGGACCTTTGATCTAACCCTGCACATCCATTCTTGTGTACAAGGCAGAAAAGGGTTTGTATCCCATACAGAAACAGGCTGGGGATGGCAAAGTTCAAACAGGAAAAAATGTGACTTAAATGGCAAATGCAGAAAACGTTGGTTGCCTGGAGTTGGACGTCACAGAGAAGAAAAAACATGAAGGTCCTAAAAACTCCTGCTGCAGCATTAAAACTGAGGGTAGGGATGAAAATGTTCACAGTGTGTATATGCATGAACACAGAGACCTTCATCCCAGATGCAGAAGGGAACGGATATCTGATTTTACGTGACTTGGGATGTAAGAAAGGAGAGGGGAAAGGGAGGATAAAAGAATGGTATCGAAGGAGCTTCCCAACATGTAGGAACTCCACTCTTCTCCAACGCCTTGAGCTACAAGGAGAGATGAGAGAAAGATGAAAAATGCAGTTTGACATGCTTGTTCAACGTCAGGAGACAAATTTCAGATGAGGCAGTGAGAGGATCACATAATTAAGGCGCTGGACAGGCTCAGGGAGATTAGACTTCATTTCCCCCCCCCCCCCGTGCCACAGGCTTTCTTCACCATGTTGGGCATTTCACTTTGTTGTTGCATAAGACTAAGAAAATATTTCCGTAATGCACGGGAAAGCTGTAAGGCTGAATTCTTTAAACATCTGAGATGCACCATGGTGTCTGGAGGAGAATAGCTGGGATAGCAAACACCAAGCACTGGCTTGGTGACCACGTCTCACCAGCTACTGGGAGCACATGCAGCACAGGGTGCAGCCACAGCATGGAGCGGAGGGGAGGGGAAACAATGCCATCTCGGGACCCAGGGAAATTAAAGCTGATAAGGTGCAAGGGGAAGAGACATTGAGGACAGTCAAAACATAAGGCAGCATTTAAGGAGCTGAAAAGTTTGTAATGCCTCTGAAAAACCCTGCAACCCATAGGAAGGAGTCAGCATGACACCACAAGGGTGGGAGATGAATAGGATAACTGGGTACAAGGTGACTGGTACTGTAATAGCAGAGTCTAAGCTCAAGATGCACTTGAGTATTTAGCAACAAAGAAACAACGCTTTGCTTTAACAGTTTCAAGGCTTTCTAATGATATTCCCTCCCCTTAAAACCAGAAGGGAAACTTTACATAAGTTGAAGCATATCACTAGAGGAGGTACAAACAGATCACAAAAATTTGTGATCCAAGAACCAGTGAAAAAGCTACAAAAACAGCAATAGAGGCTGTTCTTATCTGCTGAAGCACTGTACTCAAACACCCGAGGTAGAGTAATATCTTTAAAACTAGACCTATCTACAGCTAAATTTGAAATGGTTCTAACCAGTAAGAACCAAAGCTTTCCCTGACTATCCCCAACTATTCAAAATGACGTTTAAAAACACCCAAAAGAAATATTTGCCAAGAGGCATTAATAGACTCACAGACCAAGCAGGCAAAAAACAGAAAAGCGGAGTCCAGAAGATACCTTCCCAAGGGGATCAGCTGAGCCTTGACCAACGTGGATCCCATCTGTGAGTGGCACGGAGTACACACTTCATTTCTGCCTATTCCCCATCGTGGATGAAATTCCACATGGAACCTGATGGCAGCACTGGAGGCTGGTGCGGCCTTCCTCTGCCCGTCTCCCCATGACTTGATGCCGCTGACACACAGGCTTGGCCAGTTTTTCACTTCTAAAACCAACCAGCTGGTTGCGTTTTCTCTGCTCTGCGCCTTTACAGCCTTTCTATAGTCATTTCACAGCCACCCGCGGCAACCCAACTCAACACACAGGAGAACACTAAGCTGCAAGCTGAAAGCTTACAGTCCTCTACCAGTTTCTGAATAATATCCTTCTAAGGTGATTCTATGTTGGCTTCCTACAGCCCTGAAGGACCAGAGGATTCGAAACCGAGCAGGTCAGTTGACTAACTGCAGTAAATCAGTCTTAGGTGCAAAGCACTATAAGGAACACCTGGCTCATTAATAATTTAATACTTATGAGGCCCCATCTGGAGCACTGCATTCATCTCTGCTGCCCCTAGCATATGGACACAGACCTGTTGGAGTAGGTCCAGAGGAGGCCATGAGGATGCTCAGAGTGCTGAAGCACCTCCCCTATGAAGACAGGCTGAGAAAGCTGGGCCTGGAGAACAGGTCCAGCTCCAGGGAGACATTACAGCAACCTTCCAGTGCCTTACAGGGGCCTGCAGGAAAGACAGGGAGGGGTTCTTTATCGGGGAATGCAGTGATAGGACAAGGGGCAATAGTTTAAAGCTAAAAGTGTTAGATGTTAGGAGAAAATTCTTTACCCAGAGGGCGGTGAGGCCCTGGCAGGGAAACAGCTACCCAGAGAAGCTGTGGGTGCCCTATCCCTGGAGGCATTCAAGCCCAGGTTGGATGGGGCTCTGGGCAGCTTGAACTGCTGGGAGGCAGCCCTGCCCACAGCAGGGGGTTGGGGCTGGGTGGGCTTTCAATTCCCTTCCAACCCAAGGCATTCTGTGATTCTGTGATTCTATGAATACTAAGCCCTAAACCACTTCACCAGATTTCAAGAGATTTAGTGGCATTTTCATTCAATAGCATTTTCATACAGATAACAAACCAACAAATTATCCTGAAAACAGGAAGAAATGGCTACAATTTTGTCACAAACTCTTAAAACGAACCCAAGTAAATGCATATTAAAGCCCTATATTGCTTCAAAACATTAAAATCGTATTGAAATGAAGACGTATTTCTTGTTTCAATTAGAAAAATACACAATTTTAACAGACCTGCTTCAGCTTCCCAAAAATGTGAAGAAGAGGAAGTTACCAGGTTGCTCCGAGTACCTTTTTGAGGAATATCCAGAGTGAGAACCTTCAGAGAAAGATGGCACTCGCTCAGCCCACCGGGTCAGCATGAGGGAAGCGTGCTGCTGAGAGCCCCGCCGTGCTGCCTGCAGCCAGCAGCTCCAAAGCAGGAGCTGTAAAAGCACAGGGCAGCCTGCCTCTGTTGCCTGGAGTCACATAAAATTAATTTAAATTGGAAACAAACTGGCCCAGGTAGGACTTGCCTGAATTTCAAATAACATAAGAGTGAAGCCACACATTACATATTTCGCTGGCAGCTCGATCGTTAAAATTAAATAGGAGGTGGCAAAGCTGCAGGGCAGGCAATGCTATACATTCATGAGTGAAAATCAACAGTGGGCTTGGGTATTATGGACATTTATAAACCCTACTTTAGTACCTGGTAAAACGGCTCAACAGGGTAGTTATGACAGTTATATTAATGCAGTGCAGGAGGCACACGTTAGTATGGTACTTACATACGAAACATGGGCACCTCCATATTTTCTATAAGGAGAACTGAGACTCGTAGGTGTAATTAATTTGAATTTTCAAAAAGCCTTTGCTAATATTAATCACCGCGGCCTATTAAGGAAACTAGTCATGGGGTGAGAGGTAAACATCTGTCAATAGATTAAAGCTAATTTAGGAAAAACGAACAGCATGAATAAATGGCCAGTTTTCAAGAGGGTTAATGGGGGAAGTCCCAGGGGCGGATACTATGATCAACATTTAATATATCAAATGATCTGGAAAGGGGCACACGCGACGTGAAATAGGGAAAAAATTGTTGACAATATTGTTCTGCGTTAGCTAAAACTAATTTAAAAAAGAAATCTGAAGGATCTACCCTGGAACAGGCAGATTTTAGTATATCCAAGTGTACAACGTTATGCAAATTGGCAAGAGGAGTTGGAGCTAATTGTAGACGTGGATGGGTCCTCCATTAATTGCAACCATTCGGACAAAGATCTAAGTGCCCTCATGGACAGCACAGCAACATCTGCTTAGTATCCAGCCATTGTCAAAACCACAAACCAGATGTGTAGCTCTGTATTAGAGAGAAATAAAGAATAATATGGAAAACACGATTCCAGTCTCAAACATTACATCCAGCCCATCTGTCTTTGTATAAATACGAAATGTAAGAATTCCAGAAGGAATTGACAGAAATTAGAGCTCCACAAAGAAGCCAGTCTAATTTATTTACAAAACACACGCATTACGAAACTCAGGCCTGTTGAACTCCAGTTAATGTACATTTGGATGGCCTACAATCCATTAAATAAAAAAAAAAAGATCAAGTTTGTTGAATAAGAATTTTAACAATTTTCAAATCTCTGGGCTACGTTCAAGGCTGATAAGTAAGAGGTGAAGCGATCCAAGCACATGATACATAAAGCAGGAAAAGAAAGCCATCTGGATGCACTTATTCTCCATTCCCACCCTCCTTTTCTCCCAATAAGACAGGGGCAAGCAGTTGTCCAACTAAATAAAAGACAACAGATTTAAAAAGCGATGAAAGAAAATACTGCTTCACTCATACAGACAGAACTAACCCACACAACTCTTCTCTGCAAGGTATTTATTGAAGCAATAACCTCAATAAGATTAAAAGCCACAAAACATCAACGGTGTCAGCAATTGGAGTAAAGAGAATTCTGCAGTTTTTCCACTTGCCTTTGCAGGACTTTATCTTTCTTCCAAGATATCTAATATTAGGCATTGCTCAGGACAGGAAACGAGAACAAGCTGGGCCAGCGGCCCCATCCAGAACCTGCTTAGAAGGTTCAATGCCAGGAGGCGGACAAACCCTGGACATAAAAGTACCTCAAAATGAAAGAGGAAGGAAATGGAGAAGACATGGTTTTAACTTCATTGTGTGAGCTGCATTCAAGGAAAAGATGGTTCAAGTCACCACAAGACTAGGTGAAAAAATGCTGAGAAACAGACACAAAACACTCTAAAACCTTCAGCCTGCTTTTGAAAGTGGTAGGAGGTGATATCAACTCTGTTGCTGCTGTCACCCGTGTTTCCATCCAAATCAAACAGGAGGCTTTTTATTTTGTTTGTTTGTTTGTTGCCTATGCCTTGCCTACACCTGCACATTTATTCACATCAGAATGCGCAGTAGAAGAGTTGTTGTTGAACTACATCGTGTATAGGCACAACTTGGAGTGGAGATTGTCACAGTGCTAAAGGGGTGAAGGGCTGATAGGGCAGGAGGGAGGGCTGCAGGTCTGACCTGCAGGTCACGTAGTGTGGCCCACATCGGTGCAGTGGGCAACGAGCAAGATGGGTGTAAGATTGACCCCCTGACTGCCACTCAGCTATGGGGGACATACCAGTATTTGAGGAGATGCTGATCTTCTTCCAGCATTGATGAGGGAAAATATCTCCATCAAAAACTGCACTGAGCACAGTCAGCTAGCCTACATCCTTTATGCCCTGGAGCGCTGACTCACATAGCCAGATCACAGTGCATTTGCTGTCCAGTTCCTTTTCACATCTTCCAGTAAATCCAGAATCACTTCTTTAGTACTTAGTCCAATTCTGCCAAAATAACGCATGTCTGAAGCGTGTCCACCCTTCTACTTTGTCACATAATCCCAATGGCTGCTGATTTGTATCTGCCACTGACCCATAATATTAACCATCCCCTGCTTCCAAATTCACTCTATCAATCACAAAATTCATAGAGACAGAAGGCACACAAGACTCGGGACTGTTCAGGGGATATTCTGTGCCACATCTCTCTCCCTAATGTATTTGTTCGGTGTAAACGTCTCACAAGTTTCCTGTACCTACTTCAGAGCACCTCCTCATGTTCAGAACCAAGTTTCTCCTCCTTCAGCTCAGCCCATTATTCCTATCACCCAATTTCCTCGGTTCCCTTGGTGCACCCTTTAGATACAGGTGAACATTGTATATACTGAGGCTTTTCAATCCTCCTCTACAATAGGATCATTCTTCCATTGTTATTACCGTCAATACTCTATGACTTCCATTGAGCTTTTAAGTCTTCTTATTCAGGTATTCAGAAACAGGCACATCACAGGTGTGGTCACAGAAAAGGGCAGGGGTTACTGCCAGTATTAATACATTTTATGGTACAACATTCCTTTATACGCAGCCAGTAGCTTTCCTTTGTATTAGCACACATTTAAGAAGAAAACATCATGTAACATCGTGCTGTTACAACCTTTCTAGACCTACTTGTCTGCTTTACTGCCCTAAAACATTCAAAATAAAGCATCAGGCCTATAAAGAAAAATAAAAAAAAAACATTATCTATTAGATTCACAAGATTTCTATGTATTTATTTAAACTCTAATAAGCACTGGGTTCACCTGAGTAACCTGACCTGGCTGTAGGTGCCCCTGTTCATTGCAATGGAATTGGACCATTCCAATTGGACCAATTGGATGATCTGTAAAGGTCCCTTCCAGCTCAAACGATTCTATGATGCTGTGATTTAGACCATGTTTTCAAATACCATCATCAAGAACTGAAACATCAAGTAAAACACTAAGTGCTGAAAGGTTTGGGCCAGAAGTCACAAGATGTGGTACATTTGTTCTGACACACCGAGTGTCCCCACCAGCTACCTCTGGTTTTGATTACTTATACCCAAACATGATAGCACAGGCTTTCCAACTTTCATTTCTTTACCTGACTTTTCATCTCTCTGAGCTCTTGCACTTTTGAGCAGCACACGTGCAGTATTTTAAGCACCCATGAATTTAATTAATATGCTGCCTGTTTCCTTCTCTGGATCGTTAGTGAAATTAAGACAAATTAATTCTCATTCCTGTGGAACCCTGAGCTATATTCTCTCACAGTGCAGCCTGGTTTACAATTACAGGTTCGCTCAGGCTAGGAAGGGAGGATCTGAGGTTTTTTGGTTATTGCTTTTTCAGTTCTCCATATAAATTAGGCAACATTATTGAGACAAATCATGTTTTCTAGTAACAAAGTAGCACGCATTACCCATCTTGAAGGACAGCACTAAATACAATGTTGTATTATCACCATTTCACTTACATTTCTGAACCAAAGGAAACTAGAGGAAGCATAAAACTAAAGGAAAGGCTGAAACTCAAGCAATTTTCCATGTGAATAATTACTTTATCATAGAATCATAGAATGGCCTGGGTTGAGGACCACAATGATCATCCAGTTTCAACCCCACTGCTATGCACAGGGTCGCCAACCACCAGCCCAGGCTGCCCAGAGCCACATCCAGCCTGGCCCTGAATGCCTCCAGGGATGGGGCATCCACAGCCTCCTTGGGCAACCTGTTCCAGTGCGTCACCACCCTCTGTGTGAAAAACTGCCTCCTAATATCCAACCTAAATCTCTCTCGTCTCTGTTTAAACTTTATGCATCTACACAGTTAATCAGCGTCGAGTCTCATTTTAAGTCTACTATAAAAGACGCTGCTTGTGGTTTGAACGTCTCAGAGAAAGCAGCTGGCAGATGAGGGCAGATTTCTGGAAGATGGGACTCGTGCAGACACACGTTTTGTAGAAGCACATGAAGCGTCTGCAGCCTGCCTCCAAACATCACACCATGCACTTCGTGTAGCACATGATGTGGCAGCAGGACAGTGGCAGAGCAGTGGCCTGCTTTCCCTTCCTTCCCTACTGCTGCCTCTGCTTTTTGCCTGCCTGCCTCCCTCCCTCCCTTCTTTCCAAGGGGAGCTCTGTCCTCCGCCACCAGAAGACCTTGTCTTCATTCTGCATTTTACTTGCTGAGACGCTCCAGAGGGACACACAAATCCCTGAACGCTGTATTTTCATAGTAAAAATCTAACTGCCACGCTGGGTCAGACCAAAGGTCCATGTAGCCCAACATCCTGTCTTAAGACAGTGACCAGCAGCAGCAAATACTTCAGAGGGTGCGTAATGGCACAAGAATACCATAAAGCTTCCCCTTACCAGCTTCCAGCGAGCTGTGGCTTAAGACTTCCTGCGCCAGAGATTGTATCTTTGTGTTTAATTGCCCTTGATGAACTTCTCTTCCATGAATTTGTTTAATTGCTTTTTGAACCCATCTAGACTTCTGGCATCCACAACATCCTGTGGCAGTGAATTCCAGTTTAATTATGTCTTGCGTGAAGAAATACTTCCTTTTTGTGTAGGAAATTACTTCCTTAAAATAACCAAACAGCAAAAACAAAACAGCAAAAAAAAAAAAAAAAAAAAAAAAAAAAAAAGAAAAAAAAAGAAACAAAACAAGAAACCACTACCACTAAGTAAGACTACAACCCGTGCTGAAATATCTCAGGGGCTTGAAAAGACATTGTTGCATTCAGTTATCTTCTCCGTCCCTCTGTGGAAGATTACTGCCTGAGCATTAGAGAAGGCTGCTGGTGAAAAAGGTGGCAGTCCTAGACGAATGTGCAGTAAATGAAAAACAAATGGGGTGTCTGCATTCCTCACCGATGTACACACTTGCAAAAATCCAAGGTTAAAAGACAGGATTTGCTCCCTGCTGGATGGCAAGGAAAGGTCCACATGCTAAAAAGTTCCTGGTGCTGCACTTTTATACTTGGGTGCTGCAACTCTGTGCAAATGACCACAAATGAAATAGTCCAAGCAAGGCAAAAGAACAATTATTTGTTGTTGTGTTCCCCCCACTACTCATTACCACTGCTTCAGGCCCACAAGGAATAAACTGAAGTACAGAGAAAGAATGTAGAGATGTTATTATACGAAACCTCCTCCTATTTTCCCCTCCTTTCCCAACAACCCATAGAACACAGTCTTTGTAGACAATGCTTTTTTTTCCCCTAACAAAAGGCATGTTTGGCAAACAGTACCCTCTTTCCAAAAGTTGAATTTAAGTTCTCAGGGCTGCAAATCATCTCGGTAACACACCGCAGCGATGACTGCCTTCGCAGGACAGAGAAGGCAGAGACCAGCGGTTCCACCTCTCTGCTAGGTAGTGCATTAGAAGGGATGACTAATTCCCTATCACCTATCCTCCTAATCTGCAGCAGTGCTTGCACTAGGAACCAGTCTCTCTACACTATAAATAGGTCCTTACTTAACTCAGCGGAACATCATTTCACTTAGCCTCAAATGAGCACAAGTGCCTACCCTGCAAGGTTACACAGGAATTGCTGGACTCTTTCTTGCACAGTGGCACTTCTCACAGCTCTTCTGCCATATCCGGAGCTACTCCAAAATAATCTTCCTATAAACTGTGGAAAAACGTGTTCATTTTCTGTAGATACGAGGTGAGTTTGAGGAGGTGCAAAAGGGCTTTGAGTACACTAGTTATAACCTCTACCTTTACTGCCAAGCTGGAGGGTTAGCAGCCTAAATCACATAGAATCACAGAATCCCGAGAGTTGGTAGTGATCTTAAAAGGCCATCTAGTCCAACTGCCCTGCAGTGAACAGAAAAATGCACAGCTAGATCAGGTTGCCCAGGGCCTGATCCAGCCTGGCCTTGGTAGTCTCCAGGGACGGGGCATCAACCACGTCTTTGCACAACCTGCTCCAGCGCCTTACCACTCTCACTGCAAAAGACCTTTTTCCTTATATCTAATGTAAATCTACCCTCTCTGAGCTTGAAACCATTTCTCCTTGTTCTATCACAGCAGACCCTGCAAAAGAGTATGTCCCTTCTTTCTTGTAGCTCCTCTTTAGATATTGAAAGGGAGCACTCAGGTCAGCTCAGAACCTCCGTGCAGTATGAAATGAATGCCATGCTGTCACTATAGGTGAGCCTTTTCCAGACAACACCCCCAACATGCAGGCACCACATTTTAGTCACTTTTGTTAACACGTATTCCAACGTGGCGCAAAAGCAAGACATGGGGCCAGCTTCTGCTTGGATGGGTGACAGTAACCTGATACCCAGAACAAGAACAAAACTTAGCTCAGGCCCTTCCCCTCCATCAGCCCGACGTAGAAGTTTGCCCCAAACTCATTTTATTTATAAATGTTGCTGGGTTCTCTATTCCTGGCAACAGGTGCTCATGATCTGCAGCCTGGGACAGGCGGGAGCAGAGCTACAGGTCACCTTGCGAGTGGTAGCAGCAGCTGCCTCCTGGATCAAGCGCTTGTTAACCAGTGGGGCTCGGGATCACTCTAAATTAAGTCCTCTGCTCCCTTCCCACAGGGGGAGGGAGGAAACACTACAGCCACTGCTGCCGTACCCCTTCTGGAGGCCAGCAGGACAGAACAAGAATGACACAGCCCCATTACCTGCTCTTGGTGGAGGCTGTCAGGTTATGCAAGACCATGCTCAGCTCCAGCTGCTACGATTCCCACATTTTGCCAGAAAACAACGACAAAGGAAACCAAGAGCTCAGAGGGCTGCCAGCACTTTCTTGTGGTGGTGGCACTTGGTTTCTCTCATGGACACCATCAACGCCTCTGAAAGGCCCACAGGCTGACACCAAAGGTCTGCATGCCTGAGCTCCACAGTGCGAGCAAGGAGACTGAGCAGAGGGCTGGCGCACATGTACCCTAGAGGAGCAGCCGGGGAGGGAGGGGAATGTGAAGTGTTGGGCCCCAGCTGCGAACTCCTCCTGGTTTTGTTTTAGGGTAATTAATGTTCCCCTGAATAGTTCCCCTCTAGCTTTCAATGCTATCAACCAGGCCGGGGGGCTGTGCTTCCTGCCACCCTCATTACAGAGGCGGTGGGGGCTGAGCCCTCGTGCAGCCCTGAGCCCTGCTGGGGACTGGTGCCCCTGTATACTTAGGGATCCCACCGCCCCTCTTTCTTCTTCCCTCTCCCAGCCCGAGCTCCCCATGAGCCTGAATTGGATGCATTCCCCCTGCGCTCCCAGACGTCTCCATCCCTGCGTCCCCTGACAGAGCAATCATTTATCAAGTTGTTTCACGCGTTGTCGGGGAGGGGGGCCCTGGGGGACGGGGGTTTGTTTCGTCCCTTTGTTGAAGCTCCACAGGACCGTCCAGCTTAGTCTCCAGCCAACTGCTGAGAGTTGCCAGAGTCCAGGAGCAAATGTTAAAGGGGCTGCCTTTCATCTGTGTGCTGATCCTGCTGCCTTTTCATTTTATTCTTCCAGCTTCTGGGATGTTCCTTGCTTGCACGCCCCCACGCCTGCCCCGCTATCATTCTGCATGCATGTTTTCCAGGGAGCAGGAATTGATTTTCTGTGTGCTTGCCTCTTCTCCCCCTCCCAGCCCCACCATCTCTCCAGCCACCACCCAGCTAGGGCTCTGGGAGTTAGATTTACCACTGTCCCCTTTCATCATCCCTGCACCTATGATATCGTAAGCCAAATTTGGTTCAAGGCAAGTCCCACTCGTGCAGTTAGTCTCTTTCTTGCATGTGCTTTGGTCTGTTGCACTCTTGTATTCCCTCCCCCCCCGCCCCGTATGCATGAGAAACAAGCAACTTTCTACAGTGTATAATCATCACATACAGTATTAAAAAAAAAAAAAAAAGGGAAAAAAGGAAGAGGCCTTTGGCAAAAGAACTAAGTAATGATGCTAAAGAAAAAAAAAAAGATGCTTTGAGCGCTCTCATGCTGTAAAGGCACTTGTGTTTTACACATGTAGGACTGGAAGGCAGATGATCTGGCTCGCACTGTGAGCTGCCCAAGGTCACGCAGGAAGCCTGTGGCAGCTCACATAACCCACGGCTCTGCAACTCACCTGCCCAGAGCCCTGCCCCACTCATCGACCATCCACCAGTGCCCGCAGCATTCCCGGCAGGAAGGAAATGTTGAAATACAAAGGCGTGTCACAGCGGGGACATTCACCCGTACCCCAAGACAGAGATCATTGCCTGCATGAGGACAGCAGAATAAGAAGAAAGTTGCCCAGGAAGCTGCAAATTTTAACAAACCATTTCCACTCTTACACCAGGATGTATTTGAGGTACTTGCAAGCCTTATTGCTCCTTTATTTTTTTTGTACAGCTATAATCGTTTTCTAGCAAGCTGCCAAGATTTTCCTCTGCTCAAGTACAAGTGTTTCCTGGCTATAACCCTTCATTTAAAGGCTGGACAAAACTCCAAGGCCAAACAAACAAACCAACAAAAAAACCTTGCTCCTCTAGCAGCTAAGCGGCCATAGTAAATTCCACACATTTCACAGAAGAGAGGGCAGGAGCTGCCCAAGATGTGATGTATTCCTCTCACCACCTTGCCTCCATAACTCTTTCCTGCGGAGGAGAGCCGGATTCATTTGCTTCCCAAGTCAATCAACAGAGTTCATGAGTCAGACGAGGGAATGCTGAAAAGCAAGAGGGTACGCTCCTGCCCCCAGGAACTGATTACGCTGCCTCTTAATTGTTCCCAGATTCTATTATTCCAAGGCAACAGAGCAGCTCCAGCACTAGCCAGCTTGTGGAGAACATCCACACCACACAGCCTGTCCCATCAGACACATGGAAATCTGCATTTTTCCAAGCCACAGACCTGTTGAGGCTGCAAAGGTTATTAGAAAGTAACAGCAAGGTCTGAGGTATGTCCATCAGAAAAACCATCTGTCTTCTGAATCAGAGCGGCATCTTCTGTAATTCTGAGTCTTTTGGTAATCACACAGTCAGAGAGCAGAACAATTCAAATCTGTAATCAGTGCGATATTCTCCCTATCACTGATCTGGACGATTCCCTCTGTTCTCATCCTCTACCAATTCCAGTAACCTTAATTATCATTTTTTTTCCATTTCTTCCTTTCCTCACTCAAACAGAAACACCAAAGCTGCATTTCACTATTAACTCGTTGTTAACTGGGAGCATTTTTTGTTTTTTTACATTTCCTTTCAGTCTCACTTATTATTACCTCTTTTGCATCATCTCCGCAGACTGTTGATTCTCCATAGCAGTTCAGGTGACGGCGTGCAAAGCAAACGCTACATTTAAAGACTGTAAAAACAACCTGAGGTCTGTCCCATTATTCATACCCTTTATAATAGCTATTAAATGAGTAATCACATACCTCTCCATTACGCTTCATTCAGTACACGGGAGAGTGTGACCAGGAAGGAGAGACAGCTGTTCAATATTGATTTTTATCCTTCTCATTCTTTATGTATCCCTATGTCCAATTTGCTACATAGCTTCCAAGCCCGGCCACCAAATAAGCTATTAATCGCTTCACAGACCTTTTCCTGCGGTGGCCCTCCGCGTAGTATCTCAATCAAATGAGCATGAACTCTTTTCTCAACCCATTTACAAGTTAATGATTTTTAATCTGATCTGACAGATGAGAAATCGAAAAGCAAAGAAAAGAAAAAAAAAAAAACAAGCAACAATCGATGCTTGCAAAATTCACCACTCAATTGAAGTAGCCAGTCACTGCACCTCAGGGTCAGATTGGTCTCCCCTCCTTCAACCTCAAAAATAGCCCCACAGATCCCCTGCATAGCGGTTCTATGGCAGCATTTAGAACTGCACAGACTTCTAACTGCTGTTCTTCCAGCTTGGATAGGTAGCTGTCACTGGTGTGTGTTGCAAGGGAGAGAAAGGCACCTTGCCCAAAGCTGCTCAGAGGACCCACGCTACAGGCAGGCTCTGGCTATCATTACCAACTTCAGCAGCAAGCTCCCAGTGCTTTCTAAAGCTATAGCTTAACAACATAGTTAAGATGCTTCAGAGGGTTTAGCACTGAACCAGCAACGCCACCAAGCACTACCCAGCATAAACCCGCAACACAGATGAGCGCAGAGACTGAACGTCAGTGTGCTTCTGTCAGCAAAACCTGAACTCACTCCTTGACATCTCTCACTCCTCTGAGGGCTGCATTGCAAGGCTGAACACCAAAAACTTTCCAGTTACAGGAATTTTGCTTCTGGATCCTGGATCATCTTTCTTTCTTTCCTCCCTATACAAATATTGGTGGACGAAAAGAGGCTGCAATGACCTGGGCAAGGCACAAGAGTAAAACAGGGGAGAGACAAGGACCTCAAAGGTGCTTTGCCACTGGAGAAAGAACCATGGCACTACGCCTGCACTTAACCGAAAGACTGACCTTTCTCCTCCTGTAGCAGCCCCAGCCTCTCATTTCCTGCCCACCTTCAAACTTCTTCAGTAAATGAGGTGAGAACCATATAACAGCTTCATTCAGCGCTCGGCCTTGATTTATACTCTCAGCACCATCTGTCCTACAAAGAGAGCTCTGCCATTCTCCCATGGAAAAAGCATGTGACCCTGTAATTAGAAACGATCATCATCTGCAGGTACAAGACGATGGAGTAAAGGTTGCACAGACAACTGTAAATCTATAGCTTCCTGTCAAGTAATTGAATTTGTAATCATTTAGCATCAGTTTCAACACAGAAAACAATAACACACAACAAACCCCTTGCTATCATGTCACGGCAGTGTTTTGAAACAGACACCTTCCCTACCGCTGCTACCACTTGAGCTCAAGTACAAATTACATTAGCAGGCAAGCAGAGAATATTGCTCTTTGAAGCACTCACTACAGGACACAAATGCTGACAAGCATGCAGGAACAGCCCCGTTTTATGGGCAACCTACCCAAAGGCAAGTAGTTAAGACGTTTTTTTTCTCCCCAGAGCTGACACTTGGTTACATTATAGTTAGCATTTGAATTTTCATGGTTTCATTATTGCTTGCACCTGCCCTGTTGGAAGTTTGGGATTCTGCTTCTAGCTGGTGACATTTCCTATACTTACAATAACAGAGAAGAAGTATTACAGACATTAATTAGGTATGCTGGTATTTCCATTTTTAAAACAGTCACAAAGTGAGGCTTACATTTTGGTGTCTTGCCTAAGCTGGTGCACTCTGTTCTTCTCCATCATCCCCACAGAAAGAAACACCTTCAGAGTGATTCATTCCAGTCTAAAATAGACTCTTCTCATCTCTCAAAGATCAATTTCTTTCCACTGACAGTGACAAAACCCTGCACAATCAGTCTGACATGACAGCCCACTTCCAACACTAAGTTATTCTTGCCCCTTTTCTCATCCCTACAACTAATTCCAGATTCTACACCATGCAATGGCTGGCACCACAACTGTTTGCTGTGCCACTCTGTCAGCCAGCTCACAACACTAAATCCAGTATATATATATATACATATATATATATATATATACACACACATGTATATGTGATCTACCCAAGAGTGGCCCCAGAAACATTTACATTTGTGCACACCTGAGAAGTGCCAATAGGGATGCTGGCACTAAAAGTAACAGCCAGAATTCTTGGGTTGTCTGTTCTCAATTAAAAAAATTAAAGATCTTTCTGTTCGGTCCAAGGTGTTTCTAGCAAGGCAATCACTGCTATCTCACGTGCTCCTTACCCACAAGTCCTGTTTTGAGAACTTGTATGACAACCCCAAAGTGAGGTACCAGTGCACAGGCAACAACTATCCCTCAGAGACAAGCTATTCCCCATGGCATGAGAAGAAGAACTGGCAGTTCGCAATTGCCCCTTATTACCAATCCCAGTCGGTGGGGAGTTTCAAGAAACACCAGCCAAACGTGTATCACCACCTCAGAACCAAACACCATCCAGTTTCCTAGCTCCCCTCCACTCCAACCTGAGCTTTGGCACTGTTCGGTTCGTTCTAGATTGTGCATTGCTGAAGTTCCTTCAAGACAATTTCTGTAACAATTCTGCTCTCTTTTTGGGCAAGTGGGAGAGGAGAAAAGAACACGGGAAAGCACCACGTATCCTCCAGACCACAGGTAACCCAATCCACTGCTGGCAACAGTCTCGACCCAAATAGAAGGAGTCTCTGGAAGTCTCTAGTCTGACCTCCTATGTATTTCTCTGGTTCTACAATGGGGTTTCCTTATCAGTCTTTCCTGAGGAGAGGAGAAGTCCTGAACAGCCTTCTAGTGACATTGCACTCCACAGATCATTTACAACATCAGGATCTCAGTCTCCATTTAGCATCACCTCTCTTTGTTCAGCTGTTGTCTTTCACTCTGTTCTCCATGCATGACGTAGCACAAAACCATCTGCACGCTACAAAGGGTCAAGGTTGAGCAAAAAGCAAAGCCATTACACCTGCCGTAGGACACTAGTGTAGCAACATTCCACTCCGTCATGACCAAAGGAGCACGATGAACAAGCACTTGGAGCTGGATGCACGTGCCTCTGTGAATGGTAAGAGGTATGGCTCAGTAACATCCAACACACCTTGGACTTCTTGATGGTGGAAAGAGGCATGAATATACCCAGGCTAAAATGGAGAGAAGCTGTACCACACGGTACTCTCCATCCTGCTTGTTCTTGCATCCAGAAAGTGGGAAAACAATATCTGGTAAATCGGGGTTGACCCAGTTTTGTCTGGCAGAAAGACCAGCAGGGGACAGGATTTCTCCTCTTCAGCCGCAGAAGAGCAAGCTGCTCCTCTGAAGACACAGGTCCGACCTGTACCCCTTCCTGCAGGGTGAACAGAGGCTCTCACTCTCTCTCTGGGCAGGAGTCCCAGAGGACAGATAAGAGATTTTATTTGGCAGCTGGGTATTTCTCCTACCAGAGGCTCTGCCCTAGATAATGTCAAGCATCTGTCCAATAGCCAGGAAACGTCATAGAAGAAAACATCACTCTCCTTTGCTCCTCTGCTTCTAAGGAAGCCAGAAGCAGCTCCATGCAGTTCAGCATCCCCTATACGTTCCGTGCTCCACATCTAGTCCCTCCAAGCCACCATGCACACAGTACACGCACTTAGGGTCATCCTCCTGGCTCAACTGTATACAGCACTTCTGGTTTTAGTTTAATTTTTTTGGGGTGGTTGTGGGGAGATAATCACTCAAAAGAGAAATGAGAAACACACAAAGCCCCTGCCATTTGTTTGGCTCAGGCTCAACTTCAAGCACTGCTGCGATTGTCTAGAAATCAAACAAGTGGTTGATAGCAGCAATTAACACCTTCCAGCAGAACAATACCTCCAGCTCATCTTTCCCCATTCTCTCAGCAGCACCCTGGACGACTTCTCTCCCAGATAGCAGACAAACAGCAACGTGGAGGGAAGCAGGGATGAGGGTGTCCTGGCGGGAGCAGAGAGGCAGCACATAGCACTAAGTTATCAAAACCCTATATCGGAATAAAAACCTAGGCGTTGACCACGCACAACTGAGAAAGTGAAACTAGTTCGAAGAAATTCAGGCTTCAGGGTACATCACTTGAAGCCACTGGACTTGCTCCACATTTACACGGCTGTGACTGAGCACAGCATTATGCCTTTCAGAAAGGAGAGGGGCAAACATCACTGCCTCATTCACAGCCCGGCTTTGTTAAAGTAATGGGACTGCGGAAGGGGGATTCCAAGGATTAAAGCAAGGGCAAGGCTGTGGAGAGGTAAAGTCTTCTATAAAATCAGCAGCTCTAGGAAGAAAAAGCAAACAGCTTCTGGATTTGCAGCTTTTTTTTTTTTTTTTTTCCTTTTTTGCTTTTTCCTCGGAACTCGTGTTACTCAAGCTCACTGCTTGAAAATAAGGCCAACGAGAGGTCAGGGTGACATTGCCCATCCACCTTAAGACTTGGCAGCAGAGCAGCTGGACGGATGGCTGTAATTTGGGCCCATTCCCAGCACAGACGAGGCCTCGGGCTCTGCTCCTCCAGCCCCAAGGAAGCACCTCTGTAGGACAAGCCAGTAATCCCAAACCATCTCGGCTCCACCGCCTTCCACAGCACCCCAAGGGCCTTTGACTCAGAGGTACGGCATTGAAATGCTAATCTGACTTTGTAAACCCATAAACAAAAACAAAGAGGAGGCCAGAAGAGGTAAAAAGCCTCCCTGAGCTCCATCCCCAGGCCCAATCTCTGGCATTCAGGCCCTGCCCTGTGGAGCAGGATTTCACCCACATGAGTGCCTCTCCGGCTCTGGTATCGACATTGCTGGCAGGCACCATCTTTATGGCCAGATGCATTTAAATGGCCACTTCCACCACACGCCAGGATCTTCTTTGTTTCAGAAATCTCCTCAGAAAACAGTTTTTATTGCAACAACAGACCAGCCAAGCCTTACTCACAGCTCTTTTACAACACGGCAACATCACATATTAATAACACCCAAACCCAACCGGTTGCTGCACCTGGGCCCAACGGGTGCTATCTCCACTTCCCCCAGGCCCCACTTTCCCGCGCCCTCCAGAGGTGGGCCCCACAGCTCGGGGTCTGCCACTGGGCATTGTGGGGTGCACAAAGGACAGGAGAGGCCAGGCCAGGCCAGGCCAGGCAGAGGGCACGCAGCCTCGATGGCTGCCCTCGCCAGGGGAGCACTGGGGATCTGTGCGAAGGGCACACGCCATCTCCAGGCTCACCGGCACTACTCTGTGCACATCCTGATCTTTCAAACCCTGTCAGCGAGCCCAAATCTATAGGTAGCCAACGCGGGAGGAACATTTCTCACAGGAAAACATTCGCTACGGGACAGGGCATCACAACCACCTCATTACCCCAAGCGCTGCCCTTTTGTTTTGCACCACCCCTGTTTTCCTCTGTCTGCTGATCCCTTCTCACTGGCACCTCAGGCTGCTCATCATGCAGAAGCCAGATTTTAGGCACAAAGCAGTGGCTTAGATATTTATCCCTCCACCAAAGACTTCGAAGGCACCACTGCTACCAATCTACTTAGGGGAGAGGAAGGGGACACATCCTGCAACAGGGACCATAGGAAAGTAAAAAGCCATCCTACATGTCCCAAATGGGAGAGCAGCAATTTGTTACTGGGGTAGCTGAAGCCAGCCGTGGTTAACTTGGGCCAGAAGGTCCAAGGGCTTTTTTTCTGCCAAGTTTAGTCTTCGATGACAGTGAAACGTGCTTAATTTGACAGTTTCATTTTAACATGCATGGGCAAAGTCTAGAAGGCGACAGCAGCAAGAGAACAGCGTTGCATTACTATAAGGTGGCCACATCAACCTAGCACTCAGGGCTAAAAGCTGAAAGAAAAAGCATAGATGCCCACTGTTCACCCTGGCAATGAAATAATCACAGTGTCTTCGATGGTATAACGATATTCTCACAAGTATAGGCAAGAGTTATACATTTAGCCTTTCACTATGAATTTCAAACTGTGCCGCACCTCTGGCATCACAGAAGCTGAAAGATCAGGCACAGCACCGGGGCTGGAAAATACTGGAGAATGTTCTCTTTACTACTCTTTTCACACTCATTTTATAATCTTTAACAAAACCATGGCATTAATATGACCGGGCCCTCCTCAAACTGCAGGAGATACTCTTGTACTCCTGTAAGCATGTGCAAAATGCAGAATCCTATAAAACGCAAGGAGGTAACCTGGCTGTGTGGGGCTTCGTGCCAGCAGGCAAAGGGGAAGTCTGCTTGGAGGTGCAGGAGAACATTTGCTGATCTCCACTTGACTGTTTCTCCTAAAGAACTGTGAAGTGCGTTGTTCCTCTCTAACACTTGGCTCTTCGTTGTGTGAGACAAAGCCGTGCTGGCTCACAGTGCACACCAGGGCATCAACTCAGCGTGTTCTTCAGGCTATTCGGAGATAAGGTTTTTTGGTAGAGCACTGTCATCCATCCATATCGATCACCTGCCAGGCAGACAAAGCCCCAGCTCAACTGGAGGGTGAAACTGCCTATCTACTCCTCCTTGCAAGGCTCCTGACCAGAAAGGGCCGCCCTGGCAGCGCAGGCCTAGCTCCATTACAACCATTGCCCCCTCCTGCTTGCAGTCCCCACACTGAAGAAGCTGCCCTCTCCATTTCACACAAGTGCACCCCAGGCACACAGGGCAGTGAAGGGTTAATTTAATTAGTTCTGTGTGTGCTCAAAGAATTACAGGCAACTTCATTTAATTATTAAGTAGCCAATCAGGTAATCTCTGTATCTGATTAGCACGCTAATGAAATAATGTCTTCCAGTTCAAAGCTGTCATTCCAATCAGGAGACAGCCCTTCAGTTAGAAGGAAAAGCTGGCCATGTTTCCATGGGCTCCAGGCTCTGCGATTTTGGGGAGGGGATGGCAGTAGGAAAACCTTTCGGCCCTCCCTCTCACCGCTTCACAGAACGTAGCACAGCTCTCCCTTCCAGGCGGGCAAACACATTGGCTCCAGAGAGGCTCCCAGTGCTCCAGGCAAGCTTCCAGCGTCACCACCACGCGCCCCTTGCTTGTGCTCCTAGATGGCCAAGAATATCCCGCTCAGTCAGGAACCTGGAGCCCGGAGAGGACAAGGCCCTTTGCCTATCACCTAGGCACTGCCAACTGAGAGAGCTGCTAAATATGTGGGGCATGACTCTGCTATGGTCCACATGGGAAAAGAATCGCACAGCAAAGCCATTAGAGAACTAAGAGGAAGCCAGAAAGCCTCCTCCCTCCCCCATGCTGCTCTCTGCTTCTGTGTCATATGCAGTTATTTCCAGCCTGGGGAAAAGTGCAAGGCGGCAGCTGTCACACGAGGCAAGGACTTGCCCCTTTTAAACAGGGATTTCAGGACTAAATGACCCATTACAATTAACACAGCTGCAAGAACTGGGACACTTCCACACAGCCCAAGAGGGGGTTTGGCAGTGGGGGAGGACAGGAGGAGAAGCAGAGGGTTAGGATCGTCCTTCCAAGCCCTGGCATGGAGTCCCCGCTCTTTAAGCATTAGCTCAGCTGTCCTCTCAGCCACAGCAGCTCAGCCTCTCCCCCAGGCCAGAAGCTCGGCTACAGTGAGCTGCATGGCACGGTACTGTTCTGAAGCAGCCCTGCACTCTTGCTCCTGCTCCAAGCCCTGCTACTTTGCCACAGCAGCACCACTGCTTTACACACAGCTGCGCGCATGCTAACTTCTAATTAGGCAGCCCAGGTTAATCCCTAGCTGCAGCAGGATGTGGTTCTGCGTGACCAGCCCCCCCCTCTCCCCCCCAAGTATCTCCTGAAAGGACCCAGAAGATGCTGCTAGAGTCCCAGTCTCCGCTGTTGCAACTGTACTTCTGCATGTCCTCTGCTGCCAGTATAAACGCTAACTCAGCTCCTGCTGCTGCAGCTGCCAGTGTGCCTTTGCTCTGCAGGGCAGGTACACGTTTCTGAAAGCAAGATCACCTTCCTGGTGACACCCTTCTCCTGGCGCATTACCCAGGAACGGAAACCCGGCCTCCAGGATGCTCACACCAAACAGACATAGTTTTGTTAAGCCACCGCACTTAAAATGAATGCATTTACAGAGAGAATCCCAAGAGGGAGCAGAAAAATTGCAGGCAGCCTCCAGACAGTCAGCTAGACAGCTGGCTTTCTATGAGAACGCTGAAGTGTTGACACTTTTCGTTGACCCTTTTTTCCCGAGCATATCCCATGAACAAGAAATAGGACTGCCAAATGGGAAGATGCATCTCTCTCCTCTCTGCTGACTGCAGCCATTCCAAGCGAAGGAAACTGGTTAGATCAAGAAATTCAGGCTTGGACAGCACAATGAAGCATCCACTAATAATCAATCCCTTCACAACAGCCTTCCTGCCAACTGGCTGCAGACTAGGCAGTGATTATAAATTGTAGTTACTCCTCCAAGGAAAAACAACACAACATCATATGGCCGTCCACGCTCATCCTTTAATTCCGAAACCAGTCCTGCTTGCAATTACAAGACAAGTTTTCCTAAATGCGCATCCTGAAAAAAATATCTCAGCCCTGAAATCCAAAGCTGGGTTCTTTCCAGCCCGCGCTTCACTAGCTACAAGAAAATAGAGAGAAGTTATAAAATGCGTGTCATTGAAGTTAGCTGAGGATTCTAAAGATGCCGAGGGTGGAATTTGCTGCTGACGAAGATAGTATTATTACCCTGTACTCCTGCATCCTGCAACCTCAGGCAAGGCACACAACAGGCCCTGCGAGGCGGTCCCGCTCCACCACTCATTAACCAGCAGGCAGATGCAATTCGAGCCCAACTTCAGCGCAAGCAACTGCACCTGGGGACCAGTGCTCACTGGCAGCCCGTGCCGGGGCACATTCCAGCCCAGCTCCCCCAGCACTGCAAGCAGGCTGGGCAGGCGCAGCGTGACCTGATCCCCACCTCTGATAGCACCTAGCCCCGTCCCAGTCCTGTACAACCCGACCGCGTGTCGAGAGGAACGGGATGCAGATACCCATCTGCACGCATGGAGGGACTCCCTTGCAACGCTACGGCTATTTGCGGAGCAGCCACCATCCAAAACTCGCCCAAATGAGAAAGTCCGGGCATTTGGCAGGTCAGCCACTTACTACAGCGAGTAGTTTGTTCCACCGAGGGACTCGTAACACCCTCCCAAATTACACATTGCCCTTTACAGGACACCGCAGCAGCTGGAATCGGCTCCCTTCTCACATTCCTTAATAAGCACTTCCATTGCGGAGTGGGGTGGATGTAGGGCATCAGCTGCAGTTAATCATAACCGAGCACCGCGTTCCCCTTCTCCATGCTCCAGACACTATCTGCAGGCTAAGAATATCCAGCACCAGTCCGCCGGGGCAGGGGGAGCCGAGCGGTCCGAGCTGCCCGGCGCTGTGGGGCTCCCTGTTACAGGAGACTTTCACTCTGCCTCCCCCAAGCAACAGCCTTCAGTGGGGCCCCCTGATAGCTGGTCGAGATCCTACAGATCATGGAAAGATAATCCATTGCAGGACTAATGCACTACTGCAGCTGTCCATGGAGAAAATCCCCTTTCAACCAAAAAAACCCTCAAGCCCTTTGATCCTCTCCAACACACAATTATCTTAAGGGCAAAATAGTCTTCTGTGCCTCGGCACCTTGTATCGGGCTGAAAGAAAAGAAATCGAGACTGCTATTCCGTGTTTATTCTACACGGCTGCCTGTCCTACAATCGGGCCTCTCCAGCACAGCAAGTAAGTCCCAATGGATAGATGCTGACGTGTGCTGGGTCACAGCGCCCAGGAGAAATTTAGGAGAAAAAAAATACCCCGAAGATTTGGGGTTTGTTTTGTTTAGAAGAAAAACTGAGATCCTAAGAACAAGACAGTCAAGCTTTTCAATATCTTGTCGGCTGCAGTGAGATTAAATCCATTAATTTCAGCTTTCAACTGCATGGTCAGATCTGAATTTCTAAAGAGCAATTTAAAGGACAACCAACAACTTCTAAGTTCAGCTTTTTCTAACCAGAATGTTAACTAACAAAAAGAAAAGACAAGACAGAAAATACACCATGCTTTGACTTAGTGCTAGAAAACACCCCCAAAACCTTGCAGAGAGGTCTGCTAGGCTCCTCCACAGGTGACCCAATTGCTGCAAGACCTCTTGTTACCTGCGCAGTTCTGCTCCACCTGCTGCTCCAAATGCAAGGTGATAAGCATTGCTTTCAGCAGAAGAGTCAGCTATAAAAAGTCCTTCCCCTCCCCACTGCCTGTTTCCATTCCTGTGTCACTCTTTCACCCCTGGTGGTACAGCCCTCTGTGAAGCTATGCACCTAACACCTTGGGGAACTGGTCCCCGTTCAACAAGGCTCTAAGAAAAACTATTCATTCTTTTTTTAAGCCAGGTGAGTCATTTTATTACCATTAGTGAAGAGCAGGGGAAGAATGCTTGAAAATTCACACCCTCAGGTTCCACTACACGTCAACAAAAAGGTGAAAATGGCGAAAATGGCCATCCACTGAAGAACGCAGAAACAGGAAAATGATGTAAAGTCACATCCCTACTCCCCTGAAATCCTTTTAATGTCAAAGGTACTCAACATTACACTTTATATAAGGATTTTTAAAAGCTTGTCTCAAAATCCCTAAGTATTGCTTCTTGGGTGCGCTTCTCCATCTCTCACCTATTGCATTCTTGTCTGACTCAACCCAAAGTGATGGGATCGCAGAAGTTTGCACATGGTTTCCACACGGGGCACTCATCATTGCTGGCTCCTCCTATCAGCCTAAACACATTCATGTGTTCGTGTCTGGCTGGCAGGTGAGCTGCCTGGGATGAGCTATGAGCTTGGCAGGAGGACAGAGAGGAGTTCTAGGGAAGTTAGCCTTGTATGTCCTCACAACCATCGCCCTCCATGTTCAAACCGGAAACCCATATGAAATCAGTACACACTTTACTTCTAAGTGTTACGTGATCTGTATTCGAAAACACATTTCACTTTCACAGAGTGTCCTTATGTTAGTCACGCAGATGTCATGAAGTAAGTTATGCTCAGCAAAGGTTAGGCCTAAGTGAGGTCCTGAAATATCACATGGAGACATGGAAGGGGTCTTGCTTGTTGGCCTTTTCTTACCAACTTGGTTTTTTAGTGTTTTAACCTTCGGAGCACACCAGAAGAGGGAGCCTTGCACTCCTCTCCCATGCTCATCATTTGTTTTATATTAGTAACAATGACAAGCTTTATTAAGAGTCAAGTTCTTAAATTGAACTCTCACCCTTTGCCTCCTAAAACAAACAGAAAACCCATGCAAGAAAAAGAAAAAGCAACCACCAAACCCCTTTTGCTTTCTGTTGTGGCTATATAAATATATATATATTTTTTGTGCTGCCACAACTCCCAGTGCACAAGGCTTACCACAAATAAAAAGCCAGCTCTGCCTTCCAGTCCTCCAGCTGTGCAAAGAATCAGAATCATAGAATATCCCAAGTTGGAAGGGACCCCTAAGGATCACTGAGTTCAACTCCTGGCTCCACACAGGACCACCCAAAAATCAGACCGTATGACTGAGAGCAGTGTCCAGACACTTCTTGAACTCCATCAGCCTGGGGCCGTGCCCACTGCCCTGGGCAGCCCGCTCCATACCCACTGCCCCCTGGAGCAGACCCTGTCCCTCACCCCCAGCTGCCCCTCCCCTGACACACTCCATGCCGATCCCTCAGGCCCTGTCGCTGTCACACAGAGCAGAGCTCAGCGCTGTCCCTCCGCTCCCTGTGAGGAGCTGCAGCCGCCATGAGGCCTCCCTCAGCTCCTCTGCCCTGGGCTGAGCAAACCCAGGGCCCTCAGCTGCTCCTCGCACACCCTGCCCTCCAGAACCTTCCCCATCTTTGTAGCCCAAAGCTCCATTTCGTTTAGAGCAGGCCTAACAGGAAAGAATCAGAGGACAAGCGGCTTTACCAAAGAGGAGGAGGAAGATCTTCCAAAGCTCATTTTTCAACCCCAGCAATTCAACTACACCAAGAGCCCAGAGCACCTGAAGCAATGCTGGGGCAAGGCAGGAGCTTGAAGGACAGGAGACCTCCCTGCTGGCAACAGGACCTGTGGCACCAGAGCTCCAGGACCCACCTCCCACAGCAGTACCCATGCCATCCTACCCTGTCAGTAAGGCTTACATCATGTTAAGAGCTGAACCAGTTTCAACACACCCAGCGTTAAGAGCTTGTGGTGTTCAAATTGCCCTTAAAGCAGCATCAAGCCGGTGGCCCGTCCCAGAACAGAGGTGGTCTAAGAAACACTCCCCTCGTATTTCACATCTTTCGGTGCTCGCCGCCCTGGATTATACTAGCAGGGCTGTTTTTTCAGTGGGAAGCCGGTATTTCAGCTAGGCATTTATAAAACATAAAGAGTTCATAAAGGAGCTGCCGTGCAAGGCTGCTCGGCCACCTCTGAGCAGTGCTTCCAAAGTAAAGGCCCGGACCACGCTAGGCCTGCAGCGCCAAGCTGTTACCCCATCCCCGGGAAAGGCCAACTTAAAAGCAGGCACACACACAAAAGCAGGAAAACACAGTGAAAACGTGTCTTCTGGAAGCAAGCAAAACGCACTAAAATCACTTTTACCCATCAGCTGTTTTCTGCTCCTTACACAAAAGGCCGCAACCCCCCCCCCCCTAATTGCAGGAGCACTCCACCACAGAGAGCCCGCTCCCCAGCACTCCTTCCAAGGAACTGGGAGAACTGGGGCACAATAGGAAGGAGACTTGCTAAAGGGAATAGATCTGTTAAATTAACACATTTTCTGTCAACCAAATCAGCTGCCCCCAGTGCCATTGTTGGTGAAACAATGGAGACCCCAGGAATGGGCACCCATTAAAAGGAACAAGCCTGCTGAAAGGATACACTCTAAGGCACAGTGTTGTGTGTTTAACAGGATTCTCTACTGTAAGGAAGGAGGAATCACTGGGCTGCATTGTTCTCTCCATCACAGCAGATGCTGTTTCTGCTGGTAACGAGAGGGAAAAAATGATTTTCATAAATACCTACAATAAGATTTAAACGACAAACTTTTAATTTGGGAACTTTTACCTCCCTTGCTGTTGCCATTTCTCCCCAGCCCTTTTCTCGGGGAGATTTTGCCTGAAAGAAGTCTATGAAAGCATCCATTGCCATTACAAAAGTTAATTCTTCCCCCTTCATGCAGGCACTTAACAGATGCCAGGGGCAGAATGGCACAGCTCCCCGGTATTATTCGCAGGGAGAGAAAGACCACAGTTAAGGTCTGCACAGAAAGCTGCAACACTTTGAAGGTGTTACTTTTAGCTGGTTTGGTTGCAGCAAATTCCAAGAAGAACAAACTCGGTGACTAATTTAGATGGGCTGCGCAGGAGTTTGCACCAGCTTCATTAAACCGGTACAGGTTTGCAGCAGTCAAGGCTCGGTAAACAAAGCAAACCGCTAAGTCATATTTAAGCCGCCACGCAGAACATATTTCTTTTTTCCTAGTGCGGAAAGATTTACACCAGATTATCTTAAATTGGTTTTTAAACAAATTCAGCTTAAAGCGTTTAACTCGCGGGCGCAAATAAAAAAAGCTGCAGCTAACAGATAGGATTTCCACTCAGCTGTGCTGCTGGGAGAGGCGGTTGTCTCCGACTACCGCAGAAAATCTGCCGTACCGAACCCCGCGTATGGCATCCGAATCTCTGAAGTTTTTATTTGCTTCCTCTTTCTCTTCTGCCTTCGACCGCTGCAGTCATTCTCTGACTTCCCTGTCACCTAAGTCAGAGCCATTCAAAATGCTGCTGTCAAAATAGCCTTCCTTGGCCATTGTTCACACCGCCTTCTTTTCTGCGCGCAGTCACTTCTTGTTTCTTTTCAGGGGGCTTAAAGATAACGTTTTAATGCACGTACCAGCCCCCTCAACCACCTATTCCGTTTGTTTTATTTTATTTTTTCCCCCCGATTATCGTACAGTTTCATCACACAAAACGTAAACACTCGTTAAAAAGTTCAGCATCGGCGGTTGTGAAAAATGTGCCTTGCATCTGAAACGTAAACCCACAGAACGCTTTCCAATTTACAGGCCACTTGAAACAACGGCTCTGAGAAGTATCTCTCTGCCTCCCTGTCCATTAATCTCAATGAACTCTAGAGCCCGATACTGACATTCAGAGTGCTAATGATTCTATTATTAACAGAATAAGGAAGGCAGCAAAAGCCCAGACGGGCCAAGGAAGGGCTGCTGCTGGAAGGGATGAGGGGAGAGCATTGAGATGCTGCACAATCAGTGAAGCCCAGCACGCGCAGATGGGACAGGTAGGAGGGACAATAAAGCAGAGCTCACCCAGCATTTCATTCGTTTTTTTTCCACTCGATATGCGTACCACCTATGGGCAGACGGCATGAGGCACATCCCCACGCCTGAACTACTCTACTGAAGAGGCCATGAAACCGGCTCCGACTTACCTTGCACGAGTAGAGCTGATCTACACAGTATCACTCACATTTCAATCAGCTCTTTACACCTACTTGTTGCATTTATGTTAGATCCTAAATTCTCCTGTCAGAAGCTATCTGGCTACCGTAGGACACAACGAGGCACCCACGGGTGCTGTAGCTGCTGCTGTACTACCAACAACAGTGCAGTGCTGGACCGGGACTGCGATGGAGGGGGTGAGGGCTTAGCACGAAGTTTTGGTAGCTGTGCACAAGGGTTAACCCCCAGTAAGGCCGTGAAGTTTGGTGCCGTGAATCACAAGGGACGTTCGCAGAGATCAGAGAGCATGGGGCTCCACTGGGAAGTTTCGAGTAGGACCTAACACCATGGGACAGCGGAGGTCAAGGTTTATTTGGCCATCCTAGAAAAGAAGGGCACATTTAGCGAAGCGCTAAAACCCCAACACGCCGAAAGTGTAACAGGTTGAACAACGTTGGCTTTTCAAACTCCACTTGGTTCGTGGAGGCAGAACAGATCTTCATTCTGCGCTCTTCCCCTCCGCAGCCACAGCACAAATCCCCTCTTCTCCACATTCTTCCTCCTCCCCCCGGGACCCATGGGAGCAGCAGCCACTGATGTGTGGCAGCCACATCGTATTCCTGACAGAAAGACCCGGAGCCCAAAGCACGAGGGAAGGAGAGGAAAAGCACCTCAGAGCCATAGCAAAGACAGCAGCGGAGGCAATTTGCCCGGAGGCGCTTTTAAAAACCACAGGAAAAGATTTATGTTTTCCCTATGTAATGCGGCTTTTCCCCCTTTCCAAATAAACGCAGTTAACAACAGTGTTTTGACTATTTCCAAGCACGCTCTCAGAAGTCACCTCCCCTCGACCTACCCGGGCCCAAGCTCCCGGGAGCGCACGCCAAGGAGCTGGGTGGCCATGCCACGCTGGCTCCCTTCCAGCTCTTCTCTAAGTTGTGCCGAAACGCTGTTAAATATTCTCCCCGGATTTTTCTACCCCAACATCCCCTCAGCTGCCAGGAGGATATTTCTGTCGCAGCGGGGAGGGCGCGTGGCCAGGAGACACTTTGTCACGGGAGGTGTCCCACGGTCCTGAAGAGGAAAACAAATCGCTTCCTATCATCACATGCACCGACCCAACTGCGGAACGCATCCCTTCTGCCCACCAGGGCAAGGTATACCATAAAAAAAAATACAGAAAATAATACGTTAAAAGTGGCTTGTTTGGCCAGGCCTCCTCCCCCCAGAGCGTTGCCACAGTAGGCAAGGACAAACCCAGCCCACGCTGGCTTCTAAAGCCACCCAGAAAGCAGCCGTGACCACCGCAGCGTAGCCAAGAGCCCACTTTGGGAGCGGCGTGGAAGTTTGGCACGGCAGATGGCTGACAAGGCAGCCATGTAAAGGAGGGGGGGGGGGTGGGGGGGGGGGGGGAAGGAATTTACTAACGCAACACGGTGACAGCCGCGCTCCCGGCCATGCGGGCAGGCCCACGGGTGGACCCGGCTGCGTCCCGGCACGCCGAGGTTGCCCCACTGAACTTTTGACCCGGTGCCGGCTGCCCCCTCCCCAGCCCGGTTTGAAAAGCGCCGGGGCCTCGGGCTCGCCAGGCGCCTGCATCTGCCGGAGTGAGCCAGCATGGGGGCTGCCCCTGCCCCGAACAATGCCCGGCGCCCGGCCTGATGGATGCGTCTTCAAGGGAGCTCGGGCTGCCCTGGTCCAGGGAAAAAAGGAGAAACATCTGCCAGCCAAGCCTACGGCTGCAAAGGGCAGCCCGCATCTGGAGGCTTTGCTTTCTTTAGGGCAGCAAGCGCCGGGCAAAGGGGCTGTGTTTAGAGAAATAAGAGTATGAAAGAGCTCCGCGCTCCTTCACTTTAACTAAGTCCCCAAACTTCTCACTGGATAACCTGCTAGGTGTGGAGGGATGCTCCAGATGGCCTCTGCCTCGCAATGCAACCCAGGCAGGCCAGCCAGCAGAGCCATCAGCACAAAAGAAAAGATAATGACACCTTATGTACCGAAGCATATTGGAAAATGAGGCTCTGCCTGGGCTGGGGACTGCAGCGATTGATGCAGCAGAACCTGAAGGTAAAACCAAAGCAATGGGAGAGGGGGGGGATGCTCGTTACAAAAACACTGGGGGGTGCTAAAACTATTGCCTCTGCAATCGTGCTGTAAGTGTTCAGCACCAAATGCCACCTGAGACAAGGTAGAGCCACCAGAGCCAGGTGTGAGGGGAGGAGAGCTCTGCTCTCCTGGGACAAGGAGATCCCACCACGGGGAGCTGGTGGCATCTGTCCGAGGGATGCAGGAACACGGCTGCATAAGCCTCACTGTGCATCTCTCAGTTTGGGCACTGCCACCCTGCAGCTCAAGTCCCACCCCTGCCAAGGGACAGTGGCTTTTGGGGAAGGGATACCACAAACCACCCCCGCGTATCCCGCAGGCGCACCAAAGCTGAACAGAGAGCGTGCTGCTGGCGCACAACATCGCTCCGCGTCTGGCTGCTCTGCTTCCCAATGGCTGGGGAGAATAACACCTCCGTTTGGTTGGGACACCCCAAATCGCAGAGCCCATCTCAGACACCAGAGCGGGCAGCGGGCTCGAACCCAAAGGGGAAGCGAACCCAAAAGCCACGTGCAGCACTGCTCGTGGAGAACACAGCAGAACCGCACGAGCAGCCCCTCTGAAAGCCATTCGTTTCATACGGCATAGAGGCTCCGCGTGCCACTCCTGAGATCCTCGGTGCCACGGATGGGGCTGGATGGGAGGGAACACGACGGGGATAGTCAGCCACGCGGGGCTGCGGGGAACGGGAAGGAGCTGCCCGTGTGTCGCAGACGGCCCCTGACAGCTGCACTCCCACAACCCGACGGGAGCGGTGGTCTCCGACCCCGTCCCTTAGGGCACGCGCTCCCGGTGACGCTTACAGCGGGGAGGCGGCACCCGGCGCTCCTCGTTTCGGGCGGTGCGTCCCAGAGACGGGAGCGGAGCGGTGGGACCCCCCCAAACGCGAGCCGGGAGCCCGAGGGGTCCCGCACCGCCTCGGCCCCGCGGTCACCGCACGTTCGGGTTCCTTCGAGCCCCGCGCCTCCCCGCGATGGGTCTGCATCAATAGGAGGGGGAGGGGAGTTCCCGTCGGCCAGAAGTTGCATCATTGAGAGCCCTTCTCCCCCTTCGAGCTCTCGCACCGCGGAAGGGATTCCCCCTCTTCACAGATCCGCGCCCCGCCCGAAGGAGTTCGGCTCTTCGGGGCTCCGCGCATCCCGCGGAACTTCGGAGCATCTCCGGAATTCGCGTTCGGGCGCAGCCGCTGCCCCGCAGCCCCGCAGCCCCGCGTGACGGCGCGGTGCCGGCACGGAGCCGCTCCCGGCGGCGGCACAAAAGGGTCCTGCCGGGGCATCTCCCACCGGGACGCGCTCCGTCCGCAACGTTTGCGGTCGGGGCAGGAAACGCGCGCAGAGCCCCGGCCGCCCGCGCGGAAATCGGAATTGGGATAACGCTTCTTAAAACGACAGCGGCAAAGACAACGACAAAAAACCCCGCGAGAAAGTTGCGGAGGGCAGCGTGCCCCGGGCGGAGGTGCGGGCACAATGCCGCCGTGGGAGCGGGCGGGGTCCGCCCAGGTGGGGCCCCCGCGCCCCAACAAAGAGCCCGGTCCGGGCACCCCGGGGGTCGAGGCCCGCCCCTCGCCGCCTCCATTTTGGTCGCGGGGACCCCACGGCGGCCCCGCGCCGCCGCCGCCACCACCTTTGTGTGCCGCGGCGGACCCCGAACAATGCGGCCCCGTCGGGGCGGGGGGGGGGGGAGGGAGGGGAACGGAGCCGACGAAAGTTTGCGAGGAGACTTAGGAGCGCTCCGCCCGGCGCCGCCGCCGCCGGGGCCGCGGGGTCTCACCTCGATCTCGAAGTCGGGCAGGCGGAAGGCGGTGCGGAAGAGCGAGCAGAAGTGCGCGATGGCCGGGACTTCCCACCAGGAGCGGAGCTCGTCCAGCGCCGCCGCCGCCTCCGTGCCGCCGGTACCGGCCACGCCGCCGCCGCCGCCGCCGCCGCCGCAGCCTCCGTCCTCCTCCGGGCACATCTCCCGCGGCCGCCGGCTGCCCGCCCGCCCGCTCAGCGCTGCCTCACCCCGCGGGCGGCTGCGTGCCGCCGCCGCTCGGCGCTGCGCCGCGCTCCGCCCGCCCCCCGGCGCCACGCCGCCCCCCGGCCGCCCCCCGGCGGCCCCGCGCTGCCCCCTCGCTGCCGCACCGCGCGCGGGGCGGCTCGGAGCGGCGGGGCGCTAGGGCCGGCGGGGGCGCTGCTGCTGCCCCTGCCGCGGGCGGCCGCCGCTGCGCGGGCCCATCCTCCTCCGCCTCCCCGCGCCGCGGCCCGCGCCCTGCAGGGCAACAGCCGCGCCGCCGGGAACAGATGGGTCCGGGGGGGGCCGCGAGGGAGGGGCGGGGCCCGGCGCGGGGAGGGGCGGGGCGAGGGGAGGCCGAGCCAATGGCGAGGGCGGAGCGGGAGGGGGGCGGGGCGCGGCGCGCCCGGAGGGGCGGGGCGCGGGGAGTGGACAAAAGGCGGGAGGGCGGGGAGGGCGGGGCTTCCCGCCGACGGGGCGGGGGGGCCGCGCACGAGGAGGGGGTGGAGCCGCTCCTCATCACAACAACAGGGCCCCCACGCCCGCCGGGCCACGCCTCCCGGGGCGGGGTCGGGCCGGGCCCGGTGCCGGTGGGCGGGGCGAAGCGGAGCGACTCGGTGGCAGAAGGAGAGCCGCGGGATGGGACGCAGCGCCCTTCGGGCAGCGCCGGGTCGGCGATTGCCCGCTTCCCTCCCAAAGCGGGTGTCTGCCCCGCTTCTACGTGCGGGGCGCTCGCGCTGCGATCTCTCCCCGACGGTCCTCCCCGCGTTCCCAGCCGCGCTCGTCCGAGCGCTCCGTCTCTGCTGCTCGTGGGGTCCGGCAGCCTTGCGGTAACCCCGCTCCGTCCCATTAAGGGTGGCACCAACCTTACCGAAGTTTCCTCACCGCTCGTTTGGTCCAAAGCGCTGCGGCCCTCGTTTCCCCTGCCTTATTTTTATGAATTAATTTGGCTCCCTCTATCGTCCCTACCGTTGCCGTTAGGCTGCGTTCCCCCCGGCGTCGTTATTTCCCCGCAGGGATCCTACCTCAGATCCCCAGAGATGACTTCAAAGGTGCACTTTTGCACTGCTACGATTGCAGCCCTGCTCACAGCACGTCTCTGCCCACTTAGCCCAGTTCAGACCTGGGAGCACAGCGCCAAAAACACTGAACGAGGAGCGCCAGAACCAAGCAAGTAAGGGCCGGTTCCAACCCAGCCCATACAGTGGTAGCACCAAGAAGGATGTCTTGTAAAAACACGGCTTCCCGGCATTCCCCTATCATGGCCTTCAGCTGAAGCTCCCTGACCGGGTGTCCGCAGCCTGGGCACGGGAAGACCCACGGTGTTTCCCCACAAGGCCACAAAAATGAGGGCATGAGGTTCCCCGGGTAGCAGCGGGGAAGCGGTACGAGGCAGCTGCAGGAGGATGGTGCACGGAACACTGCAGCTGTCACACACATCACTGTAGACTTAGACAGAAAATTAGCAGCATCCTGCCACTTTCAGCTTACATCGTCTCTTAGGTGGTTGAAAAGCATCTGCCTGCTGGGAATTTGGCCAGCCCTGCCATGGCAAACCATCCTCTTTGCAGGCTCCTCTCCTGCGTGCTTTGCAAGCTGCACGTCAAACCCAAAGATCTGAGCCTTAGGTCTCAACAGATTTTCTGCTCTTAATCCACGAGAGCTGAAAACCACAGGTTGCAACTTGGTTTGTCCCCCAGAGAGCAACCTCACCTGTGGTGATGGATTCAAAGCTGGCAAGCACCGATCCTGCTGAACCTTCCCCAGAGCTGCACAAAGCAACTGCTGTCGGGTGCTGGAAATACAGGACCTGAACTGGTCAAAGCACTCTCCAGAGCCAAGACCAAGAACAGGATAAGGCGTCACCCTATCTAGAAATAAGACAGAGCCTCACGGAAGATGGAGCAGCCATCCAAGCAGTGGTAGTGCCAAGCTGTGGTTCTGGCTCTTTCGCTGAATTGCTCTGTGCCTTGGAGTAAATCAATTCAGATAGATTTTCCCCATCTATAAAATGAGAGTTGTTGTATTTAGATACCCCAGGGAAGTTGTGAGGCTTAATTAGTTAATGCTAGTGCCTTGTCAGCTCTCATTACCATGGTATCTTGGTGTTTATTGCTTTGAAATTGTGAAATGCTACTTACATGCTAAACATTGTTATTCTAGGTAAGATGGAGCGACTGAACCCTGTTCCTCTGTAAGCACTGAAGGCTGATGTTCCCAGTAACGGCATCGCTATGAAGTCTTTCCACTTGGAGACAAGTTTCCTTAGCATATAACAAAATTGATTTATTTCCAGCTTCCTAGCATAAGTGCTCTCGAACCAGTTTGAGCTGCGCTTTTACTGGTCTGCTCAATTCAGCACATGCAATTAAGCTCATCCAGCACAAACACAGCTGGAACTGGAGCATCTGTGCCTCACGAGGAGGTGCCTGAGGCTGCAAGGCAGCGTGGCTGCTTCCCTCACACATGCTGCAGCAGACAAGGTGCACTGAGCACTAGCAACACCCGCACCGGTGCAAGGTTTTAACTCCAATAGCCATGGAAACCAATATTCTGCAGCTGCCGAAGGGTTGCATCCTCAACATGAGTGACAGTTCCGGATGGTTTCCTTTCGCCACCTCTGACCAAGCACGTGGGGCTCACCTCCAGGGCTCCCCACGCTAGGGACTCCCTGCATGCTGCTTCAGCACAGCTTTGGTTTGTGCATCCAGGCAAAGCTCCACAGGGAGCTGCAGTGTGGAAGTTAGAAACGTTATGCACAGCGATTAGAGAGGGGAAAAAGGCTTTGGGGGGTTAGGAGGGGCAAGATACAGAACAATCATGCTATTGATCTTCTAATGTAGATGTATTGGTGGCTGAATTATGGGGCATGTCTCCTTCCTCCTCCTCCAAAGAACAGGCCTTTGAAGATGCTGCTGGTCCGCTATCAGAATAAGCAGTAAAGCATAATAAATCCTGCTCTGGAAATATGGATAAATACAGGTACTGAGTCACAGAAAACCCAAAGGGGTCGAGAAGCTCAAACAGGAGTCGGGCAGGCAGCCACCCCAGTGCCAACACAAGGCTGTACCTGTGAGTGATGTGAAGCGTGCTACCCTGCAGCACCCAGACCCACAGCCCCACCAGTGAGGCAGGATGGCAACCAGCACCTGAAGAGCAGTGCTGCACTGCCGGGCACACAACAGTCCTGTGCCCTGCCCTCAGCCCTGCAGCCCCTGAGCTGTAGGCTGAGGCCTAAAATGGCTCCTGGCCTTGTGCGCTGTGCTTCCAAGGCCTCAGAAAGGGGCCCCCAGGAGGCCACCATTTCCTGGGGAGCCTCTTTGGTTAGAGAGGCAGAGCTCCACTTCTCGGCTTTGCTTTCCCTCCCCTCTCTTTCTGATGTAAATAGAGCTTCTAAATACCCACCAGAACTCTACCCTCACCTTTCCACAACAGGCACTCTTTTCAACCATTTTTTCCTTCCCCACGAGAGACGGGCATGGTCGCTCTGATGTAGCATTACAGGAGTCAGGTTAAAAGCAAAACCAAGCAAAAATTCGTTTAGCAAAGCATTCAGATACCATTACAACAGAGATATTAAATGTAAACCAAACTGACACTCAGAATTCCCCGCAGCCTTCTCAGCCCTGACTTTGAAGGCCATGCTAGGGAGGACTAATAAGCAGAAAGAAAAGCAAGGATGGCTTGAAATACAACAGAACCAGCCAAATTAATTCCTTTGATCAAGCTGAGCAAAAAACACGGGAAGGAAAGAGCTGGTGTAAGTACTGACCCTTTTTTAATGCTGTCAGCTTGTATCACAGAATCATAACTCATCCTGAGTTGGAAGGGACCCATAAGAATCATCAAGTCCAATTCCTGGCTCCACACAGCACCACCTGTGTCCAAACTGCTGTACAAGTGATCTCACTGCCCCAAGAAAGACATCTGTGAAATGAAGATATTAACATGGGTTATAGCCACACGCAGTTTTGTTAGCAGCTTCGTGTGAACGCTCTTTGCTGCCACAGGTAGGTACAGAGGCCACATGCTGTGACAGAGTGTGAGGTGTGCTCGCTGTGTGCGTGCCGTGGATCCAGACTTGCAATCGTGCCTTGGCAGTAGGCAGAACTCACTGTGTGCCTGGGGAGCCAGCGTGGCTGGAGCAGACAAGAGAGGTGGGCAGCTCCAGGGGGAACTTTAAGCCCTCTGCATCCCTTCCTGCTGCAGCTGCCATGCCCTGCGCTGCTGCTTTTTAAAAACCAGAAGTGGGCACAGCGTTCTTTGTGCTCACTGCCATTTAGTGCTCTTCACACCACCCCCAGGCTGCAGCCACAGCAGTTGTTCCCATTCCTCTCCCACCCGTCTCCAGATAGATGCCTTCTGTAGTTTAGCGCCAATTTCCTAAAATCAATAGTGACCTTTACAGGATGAAGAACCACATGGCTGTTTCTACCCTTCCACTTACCCTGCCTGCCTATTTTGAGTCACTCGTGTACAAATACCTTCACTCAAGAGCTGCAGGCTGGAGGAGGCAGTGATTGGCTCATCCTACACACCAGGCTCAGCTAGAAGCACCTGGACTGAAAAAAAGGTAGTAACACAGAGGGAGAGAAATAATTACGTGATAGCACACAAACCTAACATTAACCGAAACACACCTCAGATATTTCTATTAAACTACCTCTGCTTTGCTCTCTGAAGTTACAGCTACAAAACCCAGCCGGCAGGCACTAAGCCAAAGGCTGAGACCATAGCTGTTCCCATTGTGCAGAGCCTCCTTCTGCTCCCATGTAGAAATACCCCGGGATGCTGAAATCACAGCACTGTGCTTTGTGCTGCTGTACTGCATCTCTCCGCTGCCCAGAGCTCCCACTAAGCCTATAGCCAAAAGATGGAGCTAACCATGCAAATACCACCCAGTCACACAACTCCAGCACAGCTGTACCTCCCAACTATTTATTCTGGAGCCATGTGGGGGTTAATGCTCTGCTTTCCCTATTGCAGAGTGACCCAGGTGGGGCTAATGAGCGCTTGCCTTGCTTAGCTAATTAGAGGCTCTGAGAGCAGCAGACTGCACTTCTAGGTGTGGGGCACTTGCAGAGGGAATATACTGTGTATTTTGTTTCCAGTTTTTGTTGTTGTTGTTGTTGTTTAATCCTCCCCCCACCCCATTTTTTCCTTCTTTGGTTGAATAAAACCTCTGGCAGAAGTAGCACAGCACAGATGGGAAAGAGAAGTGAGATGGGCTCTGCAGCACCCTTCTCTCCCTCCCTCTCCTAATCCGTATTGTTCTGGGGTTCTGGGAGAAGACACAAATGAAAGATGAGGAAGGCTGAGCCATTTGTTTCCCTTTAGCATTAGATTTTTGGTATTTGATCCAAATGAGTGCAATCCTTTGGAGCCCAGCCCAAGTCTCCTTGCTCTCCAACTCCTCTTTATATGGCACCCATCGCTCCACAGTGCACTGAAGAATTGCCCCTGCTGCTGGCTGCCTACTCTGCAGCTTCTGCCCAGCAGCACTCAGAGCATAGACTGTGCACAGAGCACTTGGGCACAAGCAGGCCAGGAGGGGCTTCACCTACGCACCCCTTACACACTGGATTACAACCCAGCTGCTACTGAATGGTGCTTGTTTTGCTTCTTGCTCCCATGAACTGCATTTGCCTTGTCTCTCTCGCTGGTATTTAGTTCCCTTTGCATTGTTTTCCCCGGGCTTCTCCTTTGTCTCTTGCCCAGGGAAGCAGCACATCATTACAGCAGGTCTTCCTTCAGCGCTCTCCTCACCGAGGTCATTACAGCAAGGCTGCTGTTTGTCTGGGTGCGAGCCCTAGGAAGAAGCAGCTAATCAATTCAGCAAATCACCCGGGTGGTAACCCCACTGTCAGCTTGTTTTCTTCCCTTCCACTTAGACATCAAACCGGCTGAAGAGGGCTCTAGGGACCATGCCGTGCACAGAGAGCCGTTCCTCTGCAGGCACATCTGTGCCTTTCATCGCTGGGGCTTAGGGAATACTCTCATCAGAGTGGGAAGAGCTCTTCGGAGCCAACAGGCTGGCATCCTCCACCCTCACCCTCCACAGAGCCTCTACCCCTTGGGGAAGTGAGCACAGAAAAGTGTCCCTCATGTTGCCATCCTTGTGCAGAAGCTATCACGTAGCACACAGAGCTGGGCTGGCAATCGGCGATGTGCAAACGTTCTCCTGCCACGTGAGCTCACTAAGGCAGCCCTTTGCTTTCACCCACTCTTTTTCTGCCCCGTGACTTTGGGGAGCACAGCAGTTCAGCACACACTAGAAGCAGCAAGGCCATACAGCTGGGTTTGGCAATTAGAGGTGTGGATGCTCAGCGCTGCCTGAGCTGGGCTGCGTGGTGACACGGCTCCTTCAGAGGAGATCAGTCACATCTGAGAACTGTTCCTGTCACCAGCTCTCCCTTTGAAGGGTGGGGGTGGGCGCCTGCATCCTCCCCATGCCTTTGGCCGGCAGTCTGAGAAATGTCAAGGTTAGGAAAAGCTGAGCTTCGTTTGCTTTTCACAGCTTGGGTAATGAATTTTTCATCTGAAAGTGTTGCTCTTGCCCGAAAAGCAAGTTTGTAGCTCTGGCATTTGGAGGTTCCACGTTAGTCTCTCAGTTGCTTTGGACTACGTTTCCTCAATTTTCATGTTTTCTAACACTGTAAAATAAATGGGAGGCCTGAGGCTTTAGTGGGACTTTCCCCTTCATCCACCTCTATCTGTGTGGCAGACTGTGTTAGCCAACACTTCATATTGATCTCCTACACCAGTTTTACTTTTGCAAGGGAGACCAGGCAAAACTGAGGGGCAGGAAGGGGAAAAACATCAAGAATGTCTGTCACTAGACAGAGCACCTCTAATTTTGATTACAAATAGGAAGCAGAACCATGCAATAAAAAACAAAGGCATCTTCTTCCTTAGCTTCAGCTGCATCCATCTTTTTCTTTCCCCTTCTCTGTGGCTGCGGTTTGCTAAAACTCCATGAAAGAACAAGCAGCTCAAAGAGATTAATTGAGTTCAAAAAGATCCATCTTCCTCTTCCACTCTGTGAATTCCAGAGATGTTCAATTACATTAGAAATAGTAGCAGGACAATAAAAAGCAATATTCCTTCACGCTGTTACCATTCTGCCTACGGAAGTTGCTTCTCCTGTGTGTGAGAGTCTTAACAAAGTGCTGGAGGAAAGTCAGTGTGACCCAGCCTAAAGCAGATCCTGTGATCCTGAGCTGTGCTCCTCTGCACTGTGGGCTGATGTGCACCATGGCCTCCTGCTCCCCTCCTCCCTTCCAGCACCTATGTTGTGCTACCCCAACGTCTGCTCTGGATGTTGCTCATACAGAGCTCACAAAGAGCCAGTGCGGCCAGCAGCTTCAATCTGCTTTATGCCTTGCTGCTTTTAACGTGGCAGGGAAATACAGCGTGGAGTTTTAATTCGCCTAAATGGCTTTAGACAAGGTTAACGCAACTCATCAATAACTGCCACTTTTTATTAAAGCTTTATTTACAATGTCATTTCACCGGGCCGGACAAATCCCACCTCCTCAGTGTAGGCAGTGGAGTCCTTGCTTCAACTGTGCCTTCTGGAACTTCATGGGGTAACGTCCATTGAGGACCTGAGAGCTGGCACACAGTCAAAGACCCCCACTGTATATCTCCACCTTGTCCCAGAGAAGCCACTAGTGGCTGCTTGCCCCTCTTCCATCAGGAAAGGAGCGAGGATGAGCTGAATGCTGTTTAATCCTTCCTGCCTTCTCCCAGAGGTGGGTTTTGCACACCTGAGAGGTGTGCAGATAAGATCTGGTCATGGTCCAGCTCACAACAGAGAGAATGAACAGGAACTGTCAGAATCACTGGAGTATGATAAGAGTGCAGCTTGGTTTATGGTGTAATCAGGAACACCGTTTTAGCAGAGGGAGGTGCATGGTAAGGCTAAAGCACAGTTCTCTCCTGTACACTGTGCTGCTTTCTGTCCTCAGCGTTGCTTTAAAACTTTGCTAATACGCCGTTACGTTTATGCTGTTGTCAGCTTCTCTGCTCACTTTCTTTTTCTACAGCAACTTTCCATTCTAGTGAGATCTTTAAAGCAGCAGAGAGCCTCATTGCTACAGAAGGCACAGAGGTGAGAAGCCACTGCTTGCTGCGATGCTACAACCCATCTCCCCCCCCCCTCCACTGCACTCTGCCTTCAGGAGGAACCAGGGAAGCTGTACCCAGCATCAGTGGCACCCAGCCTTTATCTCTGCCTTGCACAAAGGGGCAGGACAAGTAGGGCTCTAAGCTGCCAAAAGCCCACAGACAAGGAAAAGAAATGACAGCCAGCTCTAAATGGCATCTGCTCTCAGACAAAAACCAAGAGGATAAAACAATCAGAAGCAAGGCTTGGTTAAAACACAGCTCCCAGTTCTCACTCTATGAAGCTGAGTTTTGCTCAGGGAAACAGAGCTGAAGAGCAGCGTGCCATGCACACTCTGGTTACAGTGTTGACTCATCCCAGCCAGGCTGTTACTGCACGCAGTGAAATGAGGAGGTGGTTGTGGCCTGGGGACAATCACAGCTGCAGTGACCAGGGACAAACAGCTCCTCTGTACCAAGGCATGCGGGATGCCTGGGGCAGGAGGAGGGAGGAGGAGTGTAGGCAGAGAGGAGGTTTGCTGCGGGTGGCTGATGAGAGGGGGAGGCAGAGAGGAGAGCAGGCCCTAGCTTGGAAGCAAGGTGTACGGAGTAGGAGGCAGGGAGCAATGGGATGTTTGGGTGGACTACAGCTTTTAGGAAGAAGAATTTCGCCTTGCATATTGCTTGGGGCTAGCTGCCTCAAAGCCAAGCTGATCCATGGGAGGCAATGCAGCCTGCTGATGGACAGACTCGAGAGCCTTATTCATGCTAAATCATAAGATAGCTGCAGATGTAGCTGAGGAGGAAGGACAGATGGACAAAGGCAGGCTGGGAAGCTGAGTGTGAGTTTTTGAATGAGGATGGGGCATCTTGTGGCTGAGCTGAGTGTGGCTGTAGGCTGGGGAGCAGTGCTGCCAGCAGGACCTGGGGCAGCCTGGCTTGGCTTCACTCTGCTGCAGCTCTCCATCTGACTTTCTTGCTTGGCTACTAAATGGCCCATATTTTTGCCTGGCTGGGCGCAAAGGGGGAAAAAAAAAGGTAAAAACTCTCACAAAAACCAACCTGTGCCCAGGCAGACCAAAGCTGAAGTTATTTAGCAGGCCAGTGGGGAGGTTTTAATCATCCCAAACATCCTGGCATGGTCTATTCTCAATACTCATTTAGAGCACCCAGCACTCCACGTAGCTGGAGACTGCGTGCTGGGAGCAGGAGCTGTCCCGTGGCCTTACCCAGCTCTCATAGGATCTGGTGAAGGAGAGAGCATCAGTCACATCAAAGAGGTGTGAAAAGTTGAAAATAAAAAGTGATGTATATTTCAGTATGGAACCGAAACTGAGCCATGGGGAACTTGCTGCAAGCACCGTGCGGTGGCCCCTGGCTATTTAAAGCCCCGCATGCAGCCACTGTGCAGCTGGGCACTGGGTGCTGCCTGCCTGCAGCCTGTGCTGCTGTACCATGGGGCTGTGGCCCTGCTGCAGGGCATCCCACAGTCCACCACACCCCATCAGAAGGCAGTTGCCTCTGTGTTCCACCACTGCAACTCCCTTTGCAATCCATCTCCAACGCCTGCTTTCCCACAGCAAGAAAGCTTTCCAGCCTAGCCTGGTTTGGTTTTATGGTCCCAAACCCAAGCTTTACAGCTCTGAGATAATTCGAGCAATTCCCTTCCATCCTTTATGTTGTTCCCTTAAGGTATTTATAGGCAGAATACTTGTCCCCACAGAGCTGTCCCTCTCCACTCCCTCTATCTCCCACCTTGGGTTGCCTAAACCATCTGACGGTGGCCACAGATCACCGCATGGCCCTGCAGCTCCTCTGGCCTCTCTGGGAGAGCAACCTCCGTAAACGCCCCATCCTGTGCAGGGCTGCCTCACGCACACTGAAGCCGACTGCACGGATGGAAGTGGGCAACGCTTTCTGAACCACTGATGCTGATGTTGATGACAGCACGGGGTGAGTGGGTAGGAAGAGGAAGAGCTGGGGTGGCCTCTGGGAGGGCTGCCCATCCTACAGCTCCGCATCTGCCGCGGCGATATCGCACACGTTATTGGCCAGGTCTGACTTTCTGTGCCTTGGAAGCGTTCTCTGTGATTGTTACAGGTTGTTTTCAATAGCTCCCAACTTACAAGGTCTTTAATGATTAAAAAAAATTAAAGTAGTTAAAATTTGGATTAAATTAAACCGAGCGGGCTTTGTTCTCCCCTGGAAGCTGTTTATGTAACATCTGTTTCGAATAACTTTAAAGCTCAGTGCATCCCGACCACAATACAATGGTGAAAGCCCAGTGCTTGCTGCGATGCTTCAGAAACATCAGCACGCGCACCCCTCCGCTCGGCGGCATCCCAAACGTGGCCCCGGCGCTGGGCTGGGGCCAGCCCGCTCTGTGCAGCTGGCAGGGAGCAGGCAAAAGCATTCAGAGGCACCTTTACAAATCCTTGTATTTTTTTTTTTTTTTTCTTTTTTTCTTCTCAGATACAAAACAAGTTGTTAATTGCAGTGCTGGCACTCACGCTCGCTGCTCTGCCTGCCTCCGCCTGCGCCCCGCTTTCCGCTGACCTCCGCCGCCGCCTCCTCCTCTTTATATATTCATGAAGCACAGGGACACAGCGGGTGGGGCGCGGATAAATAAAAGCTGAGTGAGCTGAAACTGCACACAGGAAGAGGAACTGTGCACGCGGTGACTCGCCGGGACGCAGCCCGCTGCTCGTCTGGGCCCCGCCGGAGAGACGATAACCCCACTGCGGGGTGCGAGGAGCGGAGAGCTGCCCTGCGTGAGTCAGCCCAGGGTCGAGGTGGTGCCTCTGGGGATGGCTCACGCTCTGGTTCAGAGCCAGGCCCACGGCGCGGCTGCTCGTGGGGCTGAGGAACCCCAGTGGGAGCAGGGCTGGAGGAGACGCAGGGCCCCGCGTGTGCGCGGGGAGGTAATGTGGGACGCATGCGGATCTGCTCCGAAATACCCAGCCTTCCCCCAGCCTGCTTTGGTGCGGAGGGATGGGTGCACAGGGTCACCGGCGCCTGGCGCTGACGGATTATGTTGCAGCTGAGCTTTTTTGGGAAGGGCAGAGTTCTCTGAGTTCACATGTGCCTGTTGCCTGTGATCTCTTGCTGCTCCCGTGGGCTCCCTCCCGTTCTCTTTCCTTGGAGATTGCAAGGAAGGGCCGTGCCTCTGGGGCTGCACTGGGGTTTCCACCTGTAAATTAACCCCTCGAGTAGGGGTGCAACGAGGCCTTCTCCCAGCTGCAGGGAGCTAGCGTTCAATCAGCTCTGTGATTTGGTGCAGCCTGTGCGATCACAGAAGTCCCTCGGGCACCTTATCCCCAGCACCCCTTGTTGTGAGGGGTTCTGTGCAGTTTACCAGCCAGCATCCCAACCTTACCGACACCCAGCTTCAGGTCTGGGCCCTCCTCTCCTCTCCACCCTGAACACCATCTTGCCACAAGCAAGCAGCATCACAGGAGAACATGTGAGTACAGCCCCTGTGCATAGGGGACATCACTACCAGATGCTCCCCCAGCACTAAGCATCCAATTAACCCACTCCTCCTGTAGGACGGACCAGCAGTTTCATGTCTCAGTGGGTTGCTGCTAAGATGTTGCCTCTGCCTTGTGCTAACACATTGACTTCTCCTTGTGCACCAGGTGCAGATCCAAGATGAAGCCTCCATCTGGGCAAGGCATAAGGCTGGCGTGCCTTCTCGGCTTGGCTTCCCTCTGCCTTCCCACCCCGCTCTGGGAGGACCGAGACTCCCTCATGCAGGAGGAGGAAGCCAGACTGACAGGTGGCAATTTGGTGCTGAGCACCCAGGAGCAGCAGCTCAGCATGAAGCTCATCAGCCTCAAGAAGAAGGAGGTCGCCGCAGCCTTGAACACGGGGCAGTTCCCTCCAAGCATGCACTTCTTTCGGGCAAAAAGCCTCATTGAGCAGAGCGCAGTGTTCAGCATCCTGAAGCGCATGCCAAAAGGTAGGCTTGGGCTTAATGATTGCTCATCGTACTCATCCTCTTCTTGCCTTTTGCTCTCTGTGCCAGAGCTGGGAAAGAGCGTGGGATGCAGCAGAGCTCTGACTGCAGATGGGCTTCCCAGAGCTGGGAATAGCGCTGGCTGGGCAGTGGGAGGAGTCCTGCCTCTCAGCTGGGAGCGGGGGGAGAGGAAAAGGTGGCTAGATTGCATGAATGCTCATTTCCAGCAATTGTAGCATTCACCATAGCTTGTAATATGGATCTTTCAGCCTTTCAAAGGCAAGGAAAGGGCAGAGGAAGTTAAGATGAAGACATCACAGACATCCATGTTTGACACAGTCCTTTATCCACACAGACACAATAGACTTGCTACCAACCAAACACGCTCAGTACTCTGGGTTACACTGGAAAGGGGGAGAAGATACTGCAGCCAAGTGGAAATCCAAACCACTGACGCTGGGCAGCAGCAAGCCCAATGTCTCCACTTCTCTGAGCTGCAGATAGCTCAGTGGAGAGGTCAAAGTAATTGCTGGAGAAAGACCTTGACTCCTAGCTGGCTGCTTTCTCCCTCTGCATCCCTGGTTCAGTAAGAAAGCGTTGAACAAGGTGCCCTCTTTAACTAAAGATAAAAGACAGTTGCAGTGAAAGTTGCCTGCACCTCTACAGCTGTGAACGTGTCTACCATCCCAGAAGGTCCCTTTTTAGATGTAGCGTCCCATGGCCTTGCCCATGTGGCTGTCTGAAAACAGGTTGGTGACTCACTTGGAAGGACTTGGCAGTCAGATTTGTTTTTCATTTGTCAGGCAGTGACACTGGTGCATGGATAAGAGCTGTCTGCTCACTACCCAGCATCTCCCTCCCACTGTCCTGTGTGGGATGAGGCTCCTTGGCTTGCAGCATCCTGAGCAGTTACTGTAAGAGATTGGGATGCCAGAGTTGCCTTCATCTCTTCATCGCTGAACTGAGTAGTAGGGAATATAAAAGTTGTCCTCTTTTTGCCTCAAGTGGAATATCTTTGACACAAGGGAAGAATGAAACAAAAATCTAATGCCTTTCAACCCATGATACAGTAAAATAAGTTCTGTCTTTGCACGAACTGTAGGCTTTAGGCTCAAAGTCACATCCTTGCAGTTGCTTGAGTAGGACCTCAGCCTTGATCAGAACCCCTAGGAATTACTGTTGTTTCAAGCACTATTGCCATTTCTTTTGCTCTTAACACAGCAGAAGTGCAGCACTGTAAGTGACAGGAGGATCTAGACAGCTGTGGCACACATGTTCTGTTGCTCTGGTGAGAGCAGTAGCTGCAGACGCTCAGTATCTTAGCTTTCAGACCCTTTATAGTGAGGGATTATAGAGGCTATGTATATGTTATAATCAGTTTACTACAGCTTAGAGTCTTGACATTTCAGTTTGTCCAATGTCACATGCATATTGGCCTTTGTTCCTGCTGCTCATGTTCTCCCTTTACTCCTTAGGGCATCGAAGCTATTTAGATGATAACATCTCCCCTAGACTAATAGAGCACATCTCTGTAAGACTTTGGCTTTAAATTCTTTCCCTTTACAAATAGGAAGTTTATTTCAAGCATAAGAAGTCTCTGCAAAAAGAGATGTCACCAAAATAAATGGATGGGCTGAGGAAGGTAAGCACACAGAAGTCTCCTGTGCCAGGAAGGCTGGCAGTTGCCAACGTGCTGCACAGTAGCAGAGCATGCCAAAAGCCCATGGTGCTGGCCAGCAGCAGATGCACAACACAAGCAAGAAGTCATTTGATAAGGGAAGTGCATCTGATGGCAGTTCCCCACAGTGTCACGGTCTATGGTTTTGATGCGTGCCAGAGTTCCATAGAGATGAAGGAAGAGATGCAGACTAGATGCAAGGATTGAGGCTGGGAGTCACAAAGCTGAGGTACAGAGGCTTTTCCCAGGCCTGCCTCTCGTCTAGCATACCTTGTGAACTGCTGTCTACTGCAAGAGCTCCTCTTGCAGTCAGCAGGGCCCAAGCCAGCTCTCAGAGAAGCCAGCCTGAAAGAACACTTTCTGTCACAGCGGGGAAGCCGAGCTCCCTGTTGCTCCCCCTGCCCATTGCTGCCAGGGAGCTGTCAAGCTCTGCCTGCCCCATCTCTCATGTGAGCATCCTCAGCACAGGGAGGAAAGGCAGCACTGTCTGTGCTGGGAGAGGTCAGCCACAACCATCTGGAAGTATTTCCATATGCCCCAGATGGGCAAACTCAAGCTCTCATGATATTAAGCCTCCTTTCCTCTGCTCCCAGAACATCATCTCATTCGGCCTGCTTTCCCTCTCCCCAGGCGCTGTCCTACACCTGCACGACTATGCCATGCTGAGCGTGGACTGGCTGGTGTACAATGCTACCTATCTCCCTGACTGCTACATCTGCTTCACCCAAACGGGCACTGTTCGGTTTCGCTTTTCCAAGCCTCACCCTCCTCACCCAGTGCCGGCCCAGTGTTCCCAGTGGGTTTTGCTGGAGACTTACCGAAAACAGCTGCGCAACGTGACTGAGTTCGATCACAGGTGAGCAAGCAGGAGGTGTGGATGCTTCATGGTAGCATTGCATGGCCAGCAGAATTGTTCTGGACCAGTTTCTCCATTTACTTGTTGCTCTGAAAGCCGGGGACTCTATTTCAAGCTGTGCGTACATAACAAGCAAACAGCAAAGAACTTGAGGCATTACGTATTGCAACAAGAAAGACATTGAGGCCCTGGAGTGTGTCCAAAGAAGGTCAGTGAATCTGGTGAAGGGTCTAAAGCACAAGTCTTATGAGGAACAGCTGAAGGAAGAGGGATTGTTCAGTCTGGAGGAGGCTCGGGGGAAACCTTATAGCTCTCTACACCTCCCTAAAAGGAGGTTGTAGTGAGGTAGGCTTGTAGTGAGAGAGGCCTCTTCTCGCATGTAACAGCAAGAGGATGAGAGGTAATGCCCTTAAGTTGCTTCAGTGGAAGTTCAGGTTGGATATTAAGAAAAGCTGACTCTCAGAAAGAGGGGTGACGCATTGGAACAGGCTGCCCAGGGAGGTGGTGGGATCTCCGTCCCTGGAGGTGTTCAAGAAACACGTGGATTTGGCATTGAGGGACATGGTTAGTGAGCACGGTGATGATGGGTCAACAGTCGGACTTGATGATCTTAGAGATCTTTTCCAACCTTAACAATTCTATGATTCTAAGCGCGCCAGAATTAGAGGCTACTAACTTTGAAGTTTTCTGTTGCACCTCTACTTTGGTCTGTTGTACAGACAGATTGAATTCGGTGGTTTAAGTTGCTTCATGTGACCTGCCCAACCCTCCCTCAGCACCCAAGCTGGACGTGCTTCCAACAGGGAACAGGGCTCCATAGGAAAGGACCTCACCTCGCCCATTAAGGTAACCATGAGGAAGGCAGGCAACAGAGAGACTCAGTCTCAAGAGGGATCTCAGGCACAGAGGCATGCCACCTGCCCCCAGAAAAGGGGTTAGGGCTCAGCCAGAGCACCGGTTGAGCCAACGAGCCCTACACACACGTTCTGCGTCTAACAGCATACCATCTGCTAGCAGAGCTCCTCTCCTCCAGGTCAGATCTCCCATAGCCATCTGGGAGCGCCCAGCCCAGCCCAGCCTTCTCTTCCAGGCATCACTCACCATTCTGCAAGAGCTCCCTCCCTGCTGTCAGCCTTTTATCAGGACCAGGTGTGAGCAGACTGCCCAGCAGCCATCTCACATTTAATGACTTACAGCTGGGTGGGAATGGCCTGGCTCACCCTCCAGGCATGGTGTTAGGAAGACCAAGCCTGCTCTCCCCATCCTGGGTCTGTTCATCTTGTGGCAAAGCCCTGCTGAAAGGCCAAGGGGATCGTGTGGTTCTACATTGTGTTTGGGGGCTGGATAGCATGCACTAAATAATGCATGAAGGCAGACATTGAGTGATGAGGACAAAAAGAAACACTGAGTTGTGAGATGGTCAAGGAGCACTACTGTCTCCTGGGCTCCAGGAGTCTGCTGGGCTCTGTGGAAAAACATACTGTGTGGTACAGTGTAATTGAAAACAGTATTGTGGAGCTGGCACATGAGGGGAAAGTAGATGAAGGTGACATGGTGACCCTAATTATGGTACTTCCCGAGTGAAACTTCATGGTTTTGATAGTGTGTGTACATGTGCTTCTAAATCGAGACCTCCTAGGTCCATACTCCTCTGCATGGAAGCTGTAGGGCTCCATGCTGCAGCATGGGAAGGAGGTCAGGCTGGAGGCTGGGGAGCTGTCAGGTCAGCTCCTGTTCTACACAGGTCTTGGCACTTCCAGAATGGAAAGAGAAGGTAGTGCTGGGCTTAGGGCTCCCAGCCTTCCATATCCTAAGGCTCTACTGCCCTGACTCATGGTGGACAAAATAACATCGAGTGAGAAGTCACTTATTCACATCTTCCAAAGAGAAAATGGGTTCCTCATTCTTTCAGTTTCTTCTGGGAGTGATGAGGAAAGACCATGGCACTCTTCAGCCCCACCAGGAGACTCATAAATAATGTGCAAGAGATTAGATGTCAAAACAGCTCCACTTTTTTAAAACACAAGAAATTGCTCTGGGTGTCTCAGACCCTTGTGTAGACCAACCCATGAGTTGTATTTGGGTTTAGTTGTATTTATGTAGCGTGATGTCCCTTCCTGGTAGAGGCTATTGGTCGTGGCATCCTGCACTGCAAAAGTCTCACAAAGGGTAGAAGGGAAAACCAAGGCAAAGACCAACAAAGTGATTTTCCTCAGCAAATGTGCACTGCAGCCAAATACAAACATGGATCTCCTACGTCCCGGGTGCTAGACTTACATTGTTCTTTATTTCTTGCTTTTCTATGCACACTGCAAAACTGCAAAGAAATCACTGCACATAGTGCGCAAGCACAGGAACAACAGCTGCACTGAGGCACATCCTCTCTTATTTTGATCTTATCCCTGGGTACTAGTCTGAGGGTTAGGAATGTATTTGGCCGCCTGAAAATAGGTCTCTAGCCAGGAATTGGCCCCAATCTGTTCTGCTTCTCAGTTCCTGGAAACCCTCCCAGCCTCTCGAACATGTGCATCCCAGGCTACCTCTCTTCCTGCGCTCCTCTTTGCCCTTGAGCACTGACAAACTGAGGGAAAGCAGATGTCAGAGAGAGGAATGGATAGATAGTTGGGTGCTTTCAAGGAGCTATCAAGTGAGCATGGCTGTTGGGAAAGGGTTCTCCTACAGGATAGCGTAGATCAGCACATGTAAAGAAACAGGGAGAATGCTTCCCAGAGCCTGCACTGCACCTTTCTTACCTTCTCACATTCCTGGCCAGGAAGGCAAGAGGGTGGGAGGAAGCCACGTGACATTTCTGCTGTTTGTATTGTTGTGTACGTTTGCAGATATATATCCCCATATACATGTACATTTATATGTGTATTGGAAGTAAGTCTTTCTGTTTGTTTGCCTCAAAAGAAGGTCTTGTCATTCATATCCAAAATGCAAGTCTTATGGTCCAAGACCCAGAAGTATCCTGGTACTGGTAAGCTTCCAAAATGGTGCTGTTGGGAGAGTCAAGACACCACGGGTTAGGAGGCAGAGAAAGGCAGGAAATCTTGCTTTGAGATTTAAAAGAATCCTCACTTATTTACTTGTCAATCAAGTAGGACATAGGAGAATGCTATTTTTCCCCTCAAAAAGCAACACAATCACCACAATCTCTAAAGTGAGGGCTGACAATGGGCATGCCCCCAGATATTTAAGGGAAGCGGCGCTGATATGCCAGATATTTGTGACCCCCCCCTGCCCGAGGGTGGGGGCCATGCCCCGCGGCACAGCTCCCTGTCGCAAGGATGAAGTCATCTACGAGCAAGCTGACACGCGGCTCGAGCTGCGGGAGAATCCCCTGGGCGCCAGCAGACCTCCATCACCTCCCCTCTGTGCCCTCCACTGCCTTATCTCAAGGAAAATAGGGCAGTAGACACACAGAAAAAGTGTACACAAAACCCCACCAGAGAAACAAAGCACTCCACTCTCTGTACAAGTCTCCCCTTGGGGGGAAAAGAGGGGAAGAGAGAGACAGACAGAAAGCGAATGAGCCACATGTGACAGATGTTAGCCACTCTATTTAATGCACCACTGGAAGACATTCAGATACTATGGCGAGGAGCGAGATATAATTACCCGTGGTGGAGAGAAACAGAAGCAGGAAATAGATGCTCTTTAAAAACAAGACAACGTACCATTCACTTCTGCATCATATAGTTCAAGAAAGCAAAACGGTTAAAAAATAGCAGGAAAAGAGAAAAGCAAAAACGTGGTCGAAAACGAATAATCCTGAGCTGACTGTTTTTGTTGTGCCCCTTTGGGCATACGCATCACAATAGCATCGTTCACTGCCTATATGACATGACACGGAAGGCTATTTGTAGGCTGCACCTGATCACTGGCTGGCGTCCATTCTGGAAAACAAGCAAAAGTGTCTTTATGAAGCTTTGCTTCATCTGCATGAGCTCCTCGTGGTGAAAAATTATCAGCCCGAACCCTTAGGAGATTATCGGGTTATCAAGGCTGGGTCAGCACTGCACCATAAATCTTCAACAGTTATAGGGATCAATAATCGGTCTCAAAGGAAAGGGGATTATAAAAAAAAAAACGTTACTTGATTGATGTGCTTTTAGGAGCAGGGTGGTGTGAGGATTTATAGTCCAAGAGCACAGGCTGGGTAAACAACCTCGAGTTCATACAGCTCGAGTTTAAAACAGGGCACGAGGTGGTGGGGAGCTGCCATTCGGTTAGGGCTGCGGTGAGGACAGCAGGGAGCACCTCCACATCTGTTTTCCCAGAGGTTTGCCAAGGTGCCTGGCTCTTTCCATGCTGCATCTCCTCAAGCACACCCTCTCACCGGTAGCCAACAATGGGTGAGCTCCTTACAGATGCCCCAGCTCTGGGGTGGTGCTCCAGCATCCTTCCCTGAGCTGCAATGCCGTAGCATCACAGAGCATCACCCTTGTGCCTCTCCGGGCGTGGCAGAGCTTCTGTGCCAAGTCACATTGCTTGCTGGACTTATCTGGGGATGTCAGCCTCATGTGACAGTGCAGTAGAGACGCCACTCTAACGCACAGGAGGGCAAAGCTGAAGGTGCTCTGAATTTTTTGACTGGCTGGCATTTCAAAGCTCATCCTCAGTGTGATCCAAATATCTTTGCTTATGTACAATTATGTTTCTGAAATAGTTCCCAGCAAAGAAATTAGCTGAGTGAAGAAGAAACGAAACTGCAGCTGTGGGAATAGGGCCCTGAGGGAGGGGGGCGGCAGCCAGCAGGCAGGTGCTGAGCAGTCGGCTCCATTGTAAGGTTGGGATGGAGGGAGGGATGAAAAAGGATGTCCCATGTCTTAGTTTATGGGTCTGGTCCAGATCATGTCTGTGGGAGGGAGACTTCAAACACCAAATGCTATTAAAAACCAGTAACTGCTGTCAAGGGATGCCAGGTTTGTTTCAGTGGAGAGGAGGAAAAGATTTCTGGTTCTCAAACATCTCCACCCTGCCCATATAATCTGGCACGTTTTGATAAGAAGGTACTGGGGATAGTTACAGGTTAGAAGTTACAGTGATGGTGGTCTTAGCACCTCCTGGAGACAGCCCAGTGAACAGAGGGACAGGTGTCAAAATACTTGACATGCGTTTAAGATGCTTGGGAGAATACATGGTCTGCGAGAGTAACCTATTAGCCTACTTTGAGGTTAAGAATACTCCTGGATATGAATGACCCCGTCTCCAGGGATAGGGCATCCACCACCTCTCTGGGCAACCTGCTCCAGTGCTTCACTGCCCTTACTGTAAAAAACTTTTTCCTTATATCCAACCTAAATCTACCTTCTTTTAGTTTGAAACGATTTCCCCTTGTCCTGCCACAACAGACCCTGCTAAAGATTCTGTCCCTTTATTTCTTACAGCCCCCCTTTAGATACTGAAAAGCTGCTCTCACATCTCCCTGGAGCCTTCTCTTCTCCATGCTGAAGAGCCCCAGCTCTCTCAGCCTGTCCCCATAGGGGAGGTATTCCATCCCTGGGATCATTTCTGTGTCCCTCTGGATGTGTTCCAACAGGTCCACATCTCTCCTGTACTGAGGACTCCATATCTGGATGCAGTATTCTGGACAAGGTCTCACCAGTGCAGGAGGATCACCTCCCTGACCTGCTTGCCTTGCTTCTTTTTGGATATTCCCCCAAAATGATGGGTACTTTGAACGTCGTTATCGAGCTTAACACGTAGCAAAGGACTTTTTATCCGTCACAAGGTACAGATATCATCTCTACCAGCCATTAGAGGAGTTAAAATAGCTGGAAGAAAAATGATCTGAACGTCTCCTAGTTGTATCAGTTGCTATACCTACATCCCTTGTGGTATTATCAGCCTTCAGGTTAGGAATTGGGCCACTGCTGCAGCAGGAGCTGCTTTGCTTCTTCCCTTGGTCCTCCTTTGTGAACACATCCATCCTTTTGCAGGCTGAAAGCCAGCTGACTTCCCGTCTCTCCTAATTCTTCCTCTTCCCTTTCCCCTTTTCTGCAGCTTGCTGAGGAACTTGACCCTGGTGACGGATGCCCCGGAGCTGGCCTACCCTTCCCAAGCTTTCATCTGGAAAAGGTTTGAAGAAGTCTTTCTCATCGCTTCTGGACTTATCTGCTATGCACCTGTGTTCAAGGCCTATTTCTACCAGGGGCTGCTGGAGCTTTATGAGGATAACATACAGTATGTTGAGATAAGAGCTATCCTGCCTGCGGTATGTATTTTTTGGCTTCTCTAGTATTCCTTTAAGCTTTTATTTCTCCAAAACTTTGCTCAAGCCCTAGCTTGAATTCAATTCTTGGATGTTTGCATACCTGGCCTTGTCAGGACGCTGGAGGAGCCTTATCATATTCAAAGGTCTTTGCAGGAGATTTGCATGCTCGAGGGCTTGGAGACGAGAGACACTTTGTTCTTCATGGTTAAGGAAGATACCGACTGTGGCAACAGTACAAACTGTTTTGTACCATCTGAGTGGAGCTGTGTCTGATCTTGCTGGTGGGGCAGATGCTCAGCCTGTGCCAGAATCACCTGTTCTGGAATACCTTCCCACCTGGAGCAGAGACTTATTGTGGAACAGCTGCATTATTTTAAATTTATGGCTTATTTCAGAATGATACCGTACTTCAGCGGGATACTGTACCAACTGCAAAATGTAGTCTTACAATGGAGACAACCTGAAATTCTGGCTAGGAGATGCCCCTTGCATTGCTGCTAGTGCTGAAGTCTGCTGGTGACGAGTCAGACTTCCTCCTGAGCACCAGCCAGGCCATCCAGCAGTCCCAAGCTGCCTGACACCTTCCCAGCACCCTGAGCCCACTGTGGCTGCAGCAGATCCCCCAGCTCAGTGGCCGTTTCCATTTCCCAGACACATTTTCCATCCAGCTTTTTAAGCAGAGCACGAGCGGGAGAGCAAGGCAGCTGCATGCCTGGGGGCCCTCTACCATGCTGGGGCAATAGCACCCGTGCTGCAGGAGCTCGCCTTGCAACAAATCCTGCCAGGAGCGATCACTGAAGTAAAGTAAATGAAAGCTGGGATTTAGTGTGAAACAGCAAACACGGCAGAAAAGCCCCCCAGCTGTGTTTGCAAGTTCAGCTGTGCAAAGCCTCAGCTTCCCATGAGTAGTGGCAGTGGAAATGTCACCATGATATCCGCAGCCACCAGGGTGCTGGCAGGGAGACAGCAGGAGGTGATGGGGCACCGGGCTTAGTGGTGGGCAGCGCAAGGCAGCAGCACAGAGGGCTGAGCGTGGGGAAGCTTGGTTCTTGTAGCACATACTGGGGAGAAAGACTATTCCTTGTTTCTTGTAATAAAACCTCTCCTCTAACTCCTGCTTGCCACGTGCTTCTGGCCCACAGGTGTACGAGCTCGACGGCACTCAGCACAACAAGTCCTGGTCGGTGGCGGCGTACCAGGAGGTGAGCAGGCGGTTTGTGCAGGAGCACCCCGATTTCCTCGGAGCAAAGGTTATCTTCGCGGCACACAGGTAGAAAACGAGAGCTATCCAAGCAGGACTTTCCGAGGGGTGGGCTGGAAAGGCTGCCATCGCTTAGCGATGCCACACCTGTGGTTTTCCCCTGGGGATGAGAGGATCAAGATAGGGGAAGGCTTTTACATGGTCGCGCTCACCATCGTGGAGCTGAGCAGGGACAGCAGTGGCCGAGTATGGGCACAGGGCACAGCAGGGGTCCACAGAGGACCCTGTGAGTGCTGTTCCCTGGCAGCCTACATACATTATGTTCATGCTGCTGCGCGCAGGCAGGCACAAGGCTGTTCTCCAAGTCACCCAGATGCCACAAAGTCACATGAGGTCATCGTGAGCAAACAGAACACACCTCTCAGTGGCACTTACTCACTCTGTCTCAGCACAGTGCAGTTTCCAGTTCAGAGAGGCTTGCCTCTGGCCAGTGTGGGTATGGACACAGCCCCTCTGGAAAACGTGCTTTGATGTGCAAGTCCAACAGGGCTGGGGGAAAGCTAAATTTAAAACTACTGAAATGAAGCTGCTGTCCCAACTCCCAGTAAAATGGTAGAGAGGCAACAACAAAAAAAAGCCCCCAGAAAACAAACAAACAAAAAACCCTTTTTCTCTCCATGCTGCAGTGTTTCTTTCTTGGTGCAAGAGAAAAGCCAGTGAGTGTTAGCCAAGCATGCCTCACCTCAAGTGATGGAATTGTCTAGCCAGGCATTTCCTGGTCATTCAGAGCTTTCCTTTCATAATATCAATTTTCTACTGCCATTACTCTGGAGACCTGAAGCTGGCTGTCAGATTCAGGAGCAACTTTTCATTTTGGAAATAGCCCTGAGAGTCCCAGTTCACAGTTCAGACAACTCCTAAGAAGGCAGGCCTGTGGATGTGAGCCTGCTCATTGCTTTTGCTCTTGTGCTTTTTAGGATGCTGAATGTTTCCCAGATTAAAGAAACCATCATCACTGCCATGGAACTCAGAGCCCACTTCCCAGATACCCTGGCAGGCTTCGACTTGGTAACTGAATTTCTTCTGTGGCTTTGAGTTAACCGCTAGAGGTGAAATGTAACTATGTGTAAGTATGGCATGTGTTATACCAGAGCCAGATCCTCTGCCACTGTACTGAAATCAGTGTAAACAAGTAAAAAATCCTCTAGCTAAGGATACTGTTGGCAGTAATTGACCAAAAAAAATTCCAAAAACCAAAAACAAAACACCCAAACCCTGAAAGATTCAGCCCCATAGCTCCCACTCAGAACACAGTACTGTACTTTTGGTACAGTTGGCACTACATGGTGTTTTCCAGCTGTAGGACCCACCATCTTCCAGGGAATGTTCAAAAACACTGTTTTTCTTTCTGCTCCCCAGGTTGGCAATGAGGATGAAGGTCATTCTTTATGGGAGTTTAAGGATGTCCTGACCATCCCATATTCCCTGAGGGCTAACCTGCCTTACTTCTTCCATGCTGGAGAGACAGGTAAGCATGAGGACTTAAGGTCTGTTACTGCTTACAGATGTAGGAGGTGAAGTCTCACAAAGCAGAGAAGCAGCAAGCCTGGCTGTATCAAGATGGTGGGTGTGTGTGCTGTGTTTTCCCAGTGCTTTCCACACCAGCTTGTGGCTGCAGCATTCCTGCATGGTGTCTCCACTACCTGTGTAGGCTCCATGTTGGTCAGTATCTCTGTCCTGTGTGTAACGTGTAGTCACTCTGCAAGAGCTACTACTGCTGCTGGTCCCAATACATTGTTCGGTCAGTATGGATGGTATTTACCCTAACTATGCATGACAGTTGTGTCAGACTGCTGCGTTGCACTTATTAAATATTGATATCTACAGTGAAAATGTCTAAATCTCAACTAGTTACCCTGGGTTCTCTTCACGTTCACACTTCTAAGGTGCACAGCATCTCATCCAAATGCACAGCCATTCCCTAGAAATTAGTACTTATCTCCCTTGACTGTGAGCAGAGACCAACACGATTAGCTTAGCTGTAAGAGAAATGCTGTGGACATTCACTGCCAGGTGAGATGAGTGGCTCTCTTGATGCTGAGCAGTGCCATGGGCAGATCTGAATTCCCATTTCACTGAAAATGCAAAGTTGGAACTCGGAGTATGAGCAGTCCCCTCATCTTGCAACCAAGACATGCATTAAGAAAACCATCTAGCAGTTTGAGAAGATGCATTTCCTTGTAGCACTGCAGTGATTTTTGCCTGTCTCTGTTCAGACTGGCAGGGCACCTCTGTAGACAACAATGTGCTGGATGCTCTGCTACTGAATACCAGCCGGATTGGCCATGGACTTGCCCTCACTAAACACCCAGTAGCCAAAAATTTGTCTCTGAAGAGGGATATTCCTGTAGAAGTCTGTCCCATCTCCAACCAGGTATGTTGGTAAAAGCTTAGGTCTGGGGGCTGGGTCATTGGAATGGTATCTGCCATAGCAGCAAGGTGCAACTGGGAGGTGGGGGCAGACAGATGTTTTGTTGCACACAGGTTGGCTCAGTTTCCTTTGCACTGCGTTACACTACAGTCTGCTATACAGATACATGCTGCATGAGTATACGGCTTGCAGCACCAGTTAGTTCAATATCATTTAAATTCATATCCAGGGAAACATGGAAAGGCAGTGCTCCTGGTGGAGATGAAACCCAGAGCCAGGGAGGTGCCTAAAGGGACATAATGGAAAGTCCTTTAAAGCTAGGAGGACTGAAAGGTGAGAAGCCAAGATAGCAACTGAAAGTCCTTTTGGTTTGGTAGAACTCATAGCTAGGGGAAATCTTCTGCTACATATTATTATTTTTCACTCAGAGGGTGGTGACGTACTGGAACACATTGCCCAAGGGGGTTGTGGATGCCCCATTCCTGGAGGCATTCAAGGCCAGGCTGGATGTGGCTCTGGGCAGCCTGGTCTGGTGGCAACCCTGCACATAGCGGGGGGTTGAAACTAGATGATCATTATGGTCCTTTTCAACCTAGGCCATTCTATGATTCTATGATTAGCATGATGTACATTGTGCCCTGGGCACAGCAGGATGGATGCTCAGAACAGAGAGATGCTGGGGTGGGCCTTGAGGGAGAGGACCCTGACACCAGCTCCAGGTGCCCCAGGCTAAGTGTCAGGGCAAAGGTGTAATCAAAAGACTGCTCCTGAAATGCTCACATTTAAATTATAATAAGTAAACAGGTGTTATTCACACTGCTAGCCTTGACTTGAAGTGATTAATTTAAGAAACCAATCTTCTCATATAGTCAGTGGAGAAAAGTAGTCTCCTCCTGCAGCAATTCAGAGCACAATGCCTAATATGCTTTGAATAGCCCTCAGGCTCCTCCCCAGTGTCTGCCTGCTGACCTAAGCAGCTACATCAGGTACGCGGTGTGATGGGTGCAAACATGGCTACAGCCATAACCTGACATGGTATTGTCTTCCCACCAAGGTGCTGCTGTTGGTGTCTGACTTGCGGAGCCACCCCGCAGCCAGTCTCATGGCTGAAGGGCACCCTGTTGTGGTCAGCCCTGACGATCCCTCTATCTTTGGGGCAAAGGGTGTCTCCTATGACTTCTACGAGGTGTTCATGGCCATTGGAGGGATGAATGCTGACTTGAGGACTTTGAAACAACTTGCACTCAACTCCATAAAGTAAGTTCCTCACCTCTCTCACCTAGCCATAGCAATGCTGAGGAACATCAGCCTGCTCTCAGAAAACCCACCTCATTTGGGTTTTGGTCACAATCTCCTCTGCCACATGATCCAAGCTTCTGTTTATCCAAAGCCTCCTCTGCATGTCTCCTCCAAGAGAAGGACACAAGGACCCCCTGACCGTGCCCTTGAGTGCTTTTCTCTGTTCCAGTGTCTCAGTTTTCTCTCTCTTTTTCCATCCTTTGCAAAGTTTCCTCCTGTGCCTGGTTCTGGGTAGGGGAGAAACGTTATATCCTTGGACCATTTGCCTATTTCTGCTTGAATGTGATTTGTCCTGACATTTGCCATGACCCACTGGGGAAACACAGGAAAACAATTTACCAGCTTGCAGTTTGGCTGTGTTTAACCACTTTTTCTGTTTACCCAGACAGCTATGAATGTCCCAAAATAGTTTGACTATGGTGCCCAGGGCCTTTCTCCGCATTCCTAGAATTTTGTCTGCTCTCCAAATCCCATGCCAGTCCCAAATCCCTGCACGGCCAGGAAGACAACAAACGTTCCTATTTCCTACTGATTTGGATCAACTCCAAGGGGCATCTCAAAGCAGCAGCAGAGCTATCTGTCCTGTATGAGACACTGGGTGCTGCTCAGTGAGCCCTCAGCTTACGGAGGTTGAGCTGGTGTGTTCTCACGGCGCAGCATTCAGTAGCTGTTGAAATGGCTGGGACACAGTGTTACACTGAGCAGTATAGGTATGTCCCCAAAGGGTTAATCTGTTGCTGCTTCCTGCCTTTTCATTGCGGTCACTGAACTTGGAATAGCTGCCTCCTTGACTCCTGTCTGATACAGGCTTTTCAACTCCTTGCAGATACAGTGCCATGCTACTGGATGAGAAAGCCAAGGCCAGAGAGGTCTGGCAGAAAAAATGGGACCAATTTGTGGCTGATCTCACTGATAGCTCGTTGATGGAGCTTTAGAAGGGAGGATAACCATCTCGGAAGGCATTTGGCAAGCCGGAGAAAGCCAGGCTTGTTGCTGGGAGGCAGCCTGCTTCTTCCACGTGACTTGAGCAGATGAAGGAACCCCTACGTCTCAGCCAGCCCTGACAATGTGGTTAAGCTGAGCTTAATGCTAGGAATGAGCTCCACTATCCTGGGGACCTCACAGCCCAGAAGTAAAATGAAGCAGAGAGCCTCTGTAACAACACCAGCAGAGTACGCCACTCACAATAGTCAAAACAATTAAAAGTTGCCGATGACCAAATCCTGACATCCTTATTCAGGAAAAACATGCCTTCTAATTAGACTTAGTGGGTCACTGCCAACATGAGGATCCCTGAATTTTGCCTTATCGTTACAAAATGCAGACCTTGTCCAGAAACAGCTAAGACAAACATCCAGCCATTTGGGCCACTGACCTTCGGGAGAGCAAGGACTGAAAATGACTTGTTATGTTTAACCCTGGGCCTGCTGCCAAAATAGCACTGCTGGGTGGAAGAACCAGTCGTAGGTTTGACGTCTGCTATTTCAGGACCTACCATGGCTGGAAACAAGCAGATGGAACCGTGCAAATGTTCCAAGACCGTGTAAGCTTGGTTGCACAGAGATCAGAAGGACAAAAAGGGGTGCCTCATTTGCCCGTGGTTGTTTTCTTTTCTCTTCCCTGCAGAATCCTTTCCTGTCTTCTGGTCACAGGGAAGCTAAACACTTTTCACCTGAGAAAACCCACCCTGGCTTCCCAGATCCTGTTTGACTAAACACTCATCCTGCCCAGCAATGTGTTAACATAGGCTCTGAAGTTATAGGAAGTGCCTTTTGATATCAAGGGGTCCCACTACTGGCCTTTGTTGCCTTATTCAGCCCATTCATCTTGGTGATATTCACCTTGGTGAGAACCAATCGCATACTGAGCATATCCAATATGTTCACTTGGACCTTCGCAGTATTTTCACCAAAACTTATTACAACAGCTACACAGCAAATTGTGCCTAGACAAGTGGACTCCCTTAGTTAACAAGCTCAAAAATATCAGGGAAAGAACTAGTTTCATGGAGATCAAAAAAATCTTCATCAGGATGCTCAATAAATCCAGCAAAATCCTTGAGTACACACATCCCAGGAACAAGCCAGGATCAACCAGCATCTCTCTGGCATTAGCACAACTGTTGTGGTTTACAGCAGCCAAGGGAGATCTTATAAATGTTCCTTCTGAAAGGTGCCTCCTCCTCAGAGCCCAAGACTTGAGTGGACTGTTCTTTCCTGATCTGACCAGCTTGGGCAAATTGGCTCCCTTTAAGCATCCTGCTAATTGTCCCAAGCTGCCTGGTTGTTGTTTATTTCCTCTAACCTTGGCTAAAGCACCTTAGCAGGAGACAAATATATTCACTACAGAAGCGGATCAAGCTGTGCAGCCCATGTATCCCTTGCGTGCTCAATGTTAAATGGCCCATATTTCACATGCTGCAAGCTTCTGTCTAGTAATCCAAGGCAAAACCAACAAAAACACACTGCAAACTGAAGGCAGCTAGATTGCAGAAGCCAGCAAGGCAAGCCACTGAAAGCAGAAGTAGAAGCCAGTCACACACCACGTGGAGTGGGTGGGCTCTGTGCTGGGCTCTGCTGGGCCTTTCCAACCAGCTGCCTTCAGCTCCAGTTCTACCCACATAACCCACACCTTCCTCTTGTCCACCACAGCTGATCTTTGCTGTTCAGCCTTCTGTGGGCCTCACTGCACATTTGTCCATGGGACGAGCTTTATACTGGAAGAGGAGCTACTGTAGAAGCACCTTTCATCCTTTTCCTTCTTCATGGGTATAGCATGCAGAGCTTCGTCTGAAGTTCCCAAGGCAGGCATTCCTTTCAGACCCATAATAACTGCCACCTGGGAGAACATCTGATGTCTAATCCTGCTGAGGAAAGCTGTTGCAAACAGGTAGGATGACTGCTCACCAGTGACCTAAAGCCAAGTCCCTCTGAGTCCCCTCGATATTTCAGCTTTGCTGTATGGGAAGGGAGGAAGATGATGTATTTTCCATGAGTTTCTTCCCCCAGGGCAAGCCTCATTACTGACCAAGTGAAGCTAATAGCAGATATCAGGAACCACCACTGAGTGACACCTTTTGGGATTACAGCATAGAAATCACTGGGGAGTTCAAATTGTACAGGTCTGAGGTGATCTTCAGACAAAGCCCTCAGAAAGGTGAAACCTGACTGTACGGGCCTACGTTCAGACTTGTGATCTCCTGCTGCTGAAGGTGTCCATCTGAGGGTTGGTCAGATGGCAGACACTTTCCTATCCTGATCAGGTATGTTTAAATGTGAACCTGAACTGACTGGATGCCTCTGACTCCAGGGTATAGCCTTGTCTGTATCTCCTTCTGAACAGGGCATTGCCATCTGTGGGGCCTTCCCAGGAGTCCCCTTGGAAGATAAGCTATATAACTACTTTTAGGACTGTAGGGTTAGACAGGAGGAGGGCTGCCCTATTTTACAGCTGGCAACCAACTCTTTTTTAGAGCATGCCTTATTTCAGAGAAGGATCCTAATAGAAAGATCCAGACTGCATCCCCATGTCTCCAGCTCCAGGTGTGCAAAAAGGAGGGATTAAGGCTGAGCTGCTGCAGTTAAGAAAGTGGAATCTATTCAGACAGCTTCAAGGCTTAGGGTAAACTTGGCTATGGGGCTTGGTTGGGACTCGGCTTTTAACATTCACAACAATATTTTAAGTGTTTTGCTGCCAGTCTGTTTCTGTACAATTAGTACTTAGATCCCTGATCACATTTAATGTACTTTATATGTAACGCTCTCATGCACATTTCCTTCCGAGTGCAGTATTCATTTAAATCTTTAAACCCATTCCCACTACTTCTTTCTTTAACGAATGAACAAACAAAAAGAGAGCTAAGGATACTGGTATTTTATGCAAAGTTTTCTTCTGGAACATGCAGCACAAGGGGGATGTTCCACATCACTCAGAGGAGTACAATTATGAGTGAGGCTGAGATGTCCTCACAGCATGGTGCAAAGGGCAGTCTGACCCACAGGGCTAGCATGTTGGAGCTGAGCCTGGGCTGCCCTCCCAGTCCCTCTTCCCCACTCCACACGGTAGCTGCATGCAGCTCTGGGTCATGGTTTCCAAGGAATATCACCTGATGGACATGATCTGCCTGTCCCACTCTTCCTCCTGTTACAGCTTTGTACCATCTCTGCGGTAGCCACAGCACGGCAAGTAAGAGGAACTAATGCAGGTCATTTCACCCTCTTCTAGCGTGATTTTAACAGAGGAAAACAAGAATGATAAATACTCTGTGACCAGCCCATTTCCTTCAAAGCTGACAAGCGCCTCCTGGAGCACCAGCTACCACATAGTGGTACAGCCATGGCCTCTTTTTCCCAGTCCTAACAATGGTGGGCATGGGAAGAAAGGGCCAGCTAGAGAACCTGAGACATGGGTGGCACTGGGGTGAACAGAGCTGGAGGCAGCAATGAGAGTGGTAGGAGGCTGTGCTGCACAAAGCTAGAGCTGATGGGGAAGAAGGAGCCCCCTTCCATGTTCATTTGGGCTCAGGAGCAAAGAGGGAGAGCATAAAATCCTGAGATTTTTCTGTACCGGCTACCTCAATTGGTCACAGGCACATACCAAAACTTAGGCCTGCTCTCTCCCTGTGGCCTCTTCAGGCTTGATTTGTATAAAGGAGAGGTGGACGGAGCTTTGTTAGGAGCACACCATCACAGATCCATGGCCGTTTTGTGGCACAGCAGCTGACATTGCCTTTGGAGCACTCCAGTAAATGAGGTGTTTACCTCCTGGTCACTCACTGGCAGAAAACTGCTGATCCAGCACTACAAGTTGCTGTCAAAAATCACGCCAACAAAAACAGAGAAGTAAAACAGTTGGTTGAAAATAGAGGTAGGCCCAAGTGAGCCAGTGGGGCTGTATGCAAGCCTCCATCGCCGCAGTGGGACCACACAGAGGCCAGGTGCTATGCAAACCCTTCTGTCTGGCCATAAAGCACAGGGCTGCTCAGCCTGAGGTAGGTTTTTCTGCTGCAAATCGCTGAATTAGTCTCTTTCTAGGCAGCAGTAAGACACTTCCTTGGCCAGAAACTTGCAGCTCTAATTGGCTAAGTGCTTAATTCCTTTCTTTAAAGGTTTGCAGCAGTTGCAGTGATGGCAAGTGGATCGAGCATTTTCTGCCCGCTGAGGGACAGGCAGGTGAAGGGTCTGGCTCTCAATTCTCCCGGCCTGTCATTTTTATCAGGCCGTGTTCTCCCCCTAGGTCATTACGGGATAAGAAAGGCATTTTACTGTATTTTCTCAACCTCTCGGTTGTCCATCATTCCAGGGCCAGTCTGCAGGAGGGAGGGAGAGGAGATAAAGCCGGGGGGAGGGCTGGCTCGGCCCACTGGGGCCTCTGTAGGAAGAAAAGCGAGGGAAGGTGGGCTGTTTCCAAGAAGAGTGTTAGAAGGTCAGTAAGGGGGTGATGACAGGGCTGAGAGCCCGGGGAAAACAGAGCCACAGGGTTTACACAGAAACCAAAGGAGGAGGCTGTGGGCAACCAACTGCTGTGCTCGTCTTGAAAGCGAAGGGGGCGGGGAAACATCTAAGAGAGGAAAAAGAGTCTCCCTTGGGCTGGCGTGAGAGGGGCAGAGACCGCCTCTGGGGCACTGGGGGTGTTAGGGATACAGCTGGCAACAGATGCGCCCCTAGAAGGAATCCTCAGGGCCATGTATAACATGGAGAGCCAGAGCTCCGGGTAGCAGCACCAACAAAAGCCTCAGCTCCTAGGGAAAGTCACAGGCCAGCATTCGGCACAGGGATGAGCAGACTAAGGCCTGCTGCAGCCGGCAGGGCAGGCGCTCGGCAGCCAAAGCGGGTACAGCAGGGTGTGGAGCTTGGCAGCTGTACCGCTCCAGGCCTGGCCCCGTGTGCCAGGCCCAGCTTGTGCCTGACCGCAAACTCCCTCGTGGGGCTTTAAAAATAAACACTTCAGCCTGTTGGGCTTGTAAAAATAAATACGGCGTCACTGCCAGCCCCTGGAGCTGGGGCACACGCACTCTTTGGGGGCCTCTACAGCCGTGCATGCTTGGCTGGGAACATGGCTGGCTCCCCACAGCCTGGCCTTGAGGTGCCCACCCCGCGTGGCCATGCTGACCCCAGGCCCCGTGCTGCGTGTCGGGGGGCTGGCAGCCCCACTCCCACCGTGTGAGTGGCATTTCCTGCTGATCCGCAGGAAGAAAAGAACACGCAACCCAAACCGCGGTAGAGGGGACAGCAGCTTGCTCCCAGAGGGTGAAAGAGAGCGGCTCTCCATTGCAGCCGACCTCAAGGGCTCGCTCCTGTTCCCCCTTCTTGCCCCGGCGTGGAGCAGCGGGGACCCCTGGCGGCTCTGAGCGGCCCTGCACGGGTGGTTCGAGGGACTGGGGGATGGATCGTGCACGGAGAGCCGTGGTCAATGGCTCTGTGACCGAATGAAGATCAGTGATGAGTGGTGTCCCTCAGGGGTCAGTCGTGAGACTAGTGCTTTAATACCTTCATGAATGACATCGACAGTGGGACTGAGTGCACCTTCAGCATGTTCACGGATGACACCAAGCTGCGTGGTGCAGTCAACGTGCTTCAGGGCTGGGATGCTGTCCAGAGGGACCAAGACAGGCTCGAGCAGTGGGCCCAGGTAAACCTCATGATGCTCAATAAATCCACGTGCAAGATCTGTACCTGGGTTGTGGCAAACCCCACTATCAGTATAGCCTGAAGGGTGGAGCACAGCCCTGCCAAAAAGAATCGGGGGGTGGGCACCTCATGGCCAGCAATGTGCCCTTGCAGCTGGGGCTGCCCAGCCTGGAGAAGAGAAGGTTCTGGGGAGACCTGGTAGCATCCTTTCAGTATCTAAAGGCGGGCTGGAAGAAAGAAGGGAACAGACTTGCTCATTAGCTGTGATAGGACAAGGGGAAATGGTTTCAAACTAAAGGAGGAGAGATTTAGAGTGAATATACAGCTTTTTACAGTAAGGGTTGAGAGGCACTGGAAGAGGTTGCCCAGAGAGGTGGTGAATGTCCCATCCCTGGAGACACCCGAGGTCAGGCTGGACGGGGCTCCGAGCAACCTGATCTACCTGTGGGTGTCCCCGTTCATCACAGAGAGTTGGACCACATGGCCTCTAAGGGTCCCTTCCAACAGACGATTCCGTGATTCTAAATTCTATAATGAGAAATCAGAATGACGATGGCAGGTTGTGGAAACGATGTAAAAGAAGCAGCAGGCAATTCAGTTAAGGCAAAGGCACTTCAGGGAGGTGTAACCATCCATACAAACGTATAACCTCGTGCTGCCAGCACCTTAACAGCTCTGCAGAAAAGGCTCTGGGTGTGAAAGCGAGCCAAAATGAATGAATATTGGCACGCACGGCAACAGAAACAAACACAATCCCACTCTGTGTAACTGATGCTTAAGGTCATACACGCTAAAACTGCCCTACGGCAAGAGTCAGGAGATCGTAACCCTCTCCAGAAAGCAAAATGGCACCGTTTCGTCTCCACGGCCACGAAGGGCACCTTCGGCTCCTCTCAGGTCTCAGCAGAACCGGGCGCCGAGCTCCCTCCCCCCAGCACCACAGAGGGTACCGCTGCCCCTCGGCTCGGCCCGCCCCGCCCCGCCCGCCGTCCCCGCGCCCGCTGGGAGCTGTAGTCCGGGAACTACGCGCCCCGGCGTGCCCCGCCGCGAGCCGGGCCGGGCGGAGCGGCGCGGCATGGCGCTGCGCGGCTGCCTGCGGGCCGGGCGAGGCGCTCTACGCGCCGCGGGGCCGCCGGGACCGCCCGCCCGCCGGGGCTGCGCCGGTGGCCGGGTGAGCGGCGGGGACCCGAGCAGGAGGAGCGTCCTTTGAAGGGCGCTGGGGGCCGCGGTGCGGGGTGGGGGACGGGGAGAGCAAATGGCGGCGCGCCGGTGACCGTGCCCTCCGCTCGCCTTGCAGCCGCCGGCCTTCGGCTTCCTCTTCGACATCGACGGGGTGCTGGTGCGGGGCAGCCAGGTGGTGCCCGCCGCCCGAGAGGCTTTCCGGAGGCTGTCGGACGCGGGCGGGCGGCTGAGGGTGCCCGTCGTCTTCCTGACCAACGCCGGCAACTGCCTGCGGGCGGCCAAGGCCCGAGAGCTGTCCCAGGCGCTGGGGCTGCAGGTGAGCTCGGGTGTCCGGGTCCTGCGGGTCGGGGCCGTCCCTGTGGGGAGACAAAGTCCGGGCAGGGCCTTGGGTGGCGGCACGGAGACGGGGAGATGGTCGTCGCGCTGCCGCCGACAGCCTCTGCTCTCCCCGCAGGTGTCTCCGGAGCAGGTGATCCTGTCCCACAGCCCGCTGCGGCTCTTCAGCCAGTTCCACCCGAAGTGCGTGCTGGTGGCCGGGCAGGGGCCCGTGGAGGAGAACGCCCGCAAGTATCCTTTGCTCAACTAACGGCACTCTGCTCAGCCTTGTCAAATGCTCGGTCAGCTGGGAGAAGTGCAAGGAAACAACGACCACTGCTGTCGTCCTGAGGGCAGGCCACGTGTAGGTGCTTGCTGTTGACTCAGTCACCTCCCGTCTTACCTAAGGCAGTGTTTCGCTTCTCATGCAGATTCCCTCTCTCCTAAGCTGTGTTGCTCCTCCTGCTGGCAGCACAGACCGGAGACTTCGGGCCTCTTTCACTTTTGAGGTGAAATTCTGCTCACTGCAATGCTTTCATGGCAAAATACGTCACTCTGAGCACAGCTAATGTTTTCTCCAGCAATCTCAGAGCACTTGAAGCAGCTGAAATATCATTAGAGCAAGAGCATCACAGTACAGAGACAATCCCAACTGCATATTGACTAGCTGAGGGCATTGCAGGTCTGACATAGCCCACATCTGCAAGGAGGTTAAGATCCACCTGCAGCATGTGCTCACGGTTTCAGCCCATCAGCTTTATCACTAAATGCTGTGGGCAACTCCTCCTCATTTGCATTGCCTCATTCCCCAGGTGTTTGAAACTATGTCACCTCCAATGGCAGGATGGAGAACACTGTCCAAACTTGCTGCTGCTCTCTTAGCTTCTCTGAAGGGGTGGATTTGGATTGTGGTTCTTTCTGTGAGGCCTTGAACAGCTTCTTGGAGTTAGCTTAATGGGTCTGATGGAGGATAAGACTGAAAAAAGGAACAGACGGAACAACATACTCTGCCCTTCTGCATGTGTGTGTGCACGTGGTCACACCTTGTGCTTAACCTTTGGCTGCACTTGGTGTGAAACATCTGCGTGTGCATGTTTCCTCAAGGCAAACAAGGTGAGCTAACGGCAAGGCATTTTGCAGGTGAATGCGACTCAACCTTCCCTTGCGTGTTTTAACAGCATGCTCCATTTTCTTTTTCAGTAGCTAAGCTGACCAGAGCTTTCCTGGTTCTGCTCCTAGCCAAGAAGCCTGACCCAGGCTGTCCTGGTACAAGCACCTGGGTCTTTAAGGGCTCCTGAAGCATACCATACCTGTCCTGGACTCACCTCTGCTCTTTGCCTACTTCCAAAGCTTCCTGATCGCGAAGGAAATCACCTTGGCCTGTTTTTGTTTTTTTAATTATTTTTTCTTTTTGGTAAACTTCAGAGTCACCTTTAGGTTGTAGCGTGACTTACAGTTTGACTGAAAGCCAAAGTGTTATGCATTGCTATGTATATGTAACTGCTCTGCTGCTAGGACCCATATTTCCTAATCCTATAGATGCCCTTACTGGTGACTTCAGAAAACAAAGCCAAACAAGAAAGAGTTTTCACGTCTTTCCTTGATGAATTGAAATAGCCTGGGATTCAAGCATGTGGTCACCATAGAGGCACTGCGGAAGGCGTATCCCCTGTTAGACATGGTGGATCAGAGCCGGAGGCCAAAGGAGTTGGTAATTTCCTGACATATGGGTCGAAGGGGTGGCAAGGTGTTGCTTACAGCAAACAGCGTGCGGTGGAACAGCAGCTGGCTGCTAGTGGCCGTCTTTAGTGTGAGCCCAGTGTTGGCATTGAGCACTCAGCATCTCTGTGCTCTTCCACTGTTGGCTCCTGCTGGAAGGGCAGCAGCTTTTCTCCCTGCTTTGCCATGCCGGTGTTGCACTGCTTGTCCTTGCAGTGACCACAGTAAATGGATTGGTTGGCATCTCTGGGGCCGAGAGCTGGGAACACAAGATCTGTGAAATCCGGGCTGGATGGGGAAGGAGAGGAAATCTTTCTCGGGATTCAAGATGGCCTGTCCCAGTTCTTTGTGGGATTACATTTCTAGTTTTGTTTTGGAGATGGCATTAGACTTTGCATTGCTAACCTAGCTTTTTTTTTTTTTCTGGCAGCCTCCTCCAACCACTGGCTTCCCCACTATAGAAGGTAAGCAGTGGCCTTTGTTTATGTAAGAACAGCAAGCAGAAATAGCAGTAAGGCAAGCCAGCTGGGATGGGAGCTAATGATGTGCTGTCAGCTCACTGGTATCTCCAGGCAGCTTACGCAGAGGGTACAGCCAGGAGGCAGCTGTGCCATCTCCACGTAACACGAAGCACAAGCTGGTAAAAGCAAAGTCAGCTTTTCTGCACACTGCTCCAGTATATGGAATCAGTGGTGAATTTGGTACAGTGTTACTCAGACTGGAGCTATGGTACCAGGTATGTTCTGTAGGTAGTTGTATTAGCTAGGGCACTGCAATATGGAATAGGGGGGTGCTTTTGGTCATGGGTGGTGTTTGGCCTCGGGTCCTATATGTGGATACCTTAAGCTTCCAAGCATCTCTCCAAATCTTCCAGGGGTGGTTTTGTTTGGTGAGCCAGTGAGGTGGGAGACAAGCCTGCAACTTATTATTGACGTGCTCTTGAGCAATGGGAACCCTGGGGCAGAGCCAGAAGGTATACCGTACCCCCACCTGCCTGTCCTCGCCTGCAACATGGATCTCCTATGGATGGCTGAAGCCAAGATGCCGAGGTAAAAAGCACTTGTATTAATTTTAGTATAATTCATACAGCACTCCTGCAGATGATCTTTCATGAGATAGTACGTTTTTTAGTGTTAGAGTCTTAACTGTGACATAATTAGCAGCAGAAACATGAAAACTGCATGAGAAGCCAAGACTAAATCTTAAGAAGCCAGAGCCAGATCACTGCCTGTGTAGGAGTCTGTGGGTAGATACACCATGTCCAAAGGAGGCAGTACCAGGAACCCCTCACTGAGGAGTGTTTGCCACACGAGTGGTGAGACTGGGGATACTGATGGCCTCCTTTCTGGAGCAGGTTTGGCCATGGCACTTTCCTTCTCTGCTTGGAGAACATCTACAAGAAGGTGACAGGCCGGGAGCTGAAGTACGAGGCCTTGATTGGCAAACCCAGCACAGTCACCTACCGCTATGCTGAATACCTGATAAAAGAGCAGGCTGAGAAACATGGCTGGAAGGCTCCCATCCGACGCCTATATGCAATTGGGTATGAGACTATATATTTTCTTTTTCTGCTTGCTTAGGAATGTGCATAATGCTATAAGTGTAGGGTTTGGGCTTTTTGGGGGGAGTCATCATTGTTTGTTTTGATGGCTTTTTGTTTTTGTTTTTTTTTTTTTTAAATGGAGATTTCTAAATTGAATACCAAAATCCCCATGGCATCTATGCAGCCTCACATCGTAGAGCAGAGGATGTTAGCATTTTGCACCCTACAATTACAGTAATTTGAAGGCCACTGTCAGCTAGCATGACTGGCTTAAAGAAAGAGGTAAAAGACCCAGATATAGTACTGTTAGCCCAGTTAAGCCAAACGTTTTGGGGTTGTGGGTAATGGCTGGAACTGCTGTGGGTGCTTTGGACATATCTTTTTTGAAAGGGAAACAGATACTTGTGAAGCACGTGGCCATCGCCACTTGGAGTCACTGTAAGTAAGTGGAGTCGCTGGCCTAATCTGGGGGGATTTCCTTGATGATAGCAAACGTCTTGTTCTCTTTTCTCCCTTGGTGCTCCCTAAATCCCAGACTGCCAGAACTAGAAATTGATGTTTGGGTTGGTTTTTCATTTCTGTTTCATATTGTGGCCTTATCCAGGGACAATCCTATGTCTGATGTCTATGGGGCAAACCTCTACAACAACTACCTCAAGTCAGCTCAACAGAACCAGGTCGAGGCTGGGGTGAAGAGGATCCCACAGGCAGCCAATCCCCAAACTGAGGACCGCCTTGCAGTGGAGAGCTGTGAGTCGATTCTGGTCTGCACTGGGGTCTACCGCCACAATGCAGATGTTTCCAGGAAGCCAGAAGAGTGCAACATGGAGACTGTGTTCCACGGCCATCGGGACTTCTGCTTTGACCCCAGCCTCGTGGAGGCATCTTACATAGTGCAGGATGTGAATGAAGCTGTGCTACTTGCTTTTGAGAAGGAGAACTGGAGTTAGGGTTAAAGACAGGTTTGCCTAAAGAACTGCTGTCAGGGCAGAGTGGAAGAATGGAGAGAGACCTGGATTGATCTAATCTAGCCAACACTAAAGAGGTCTCCCATTTCAGCACTGAAAGCCCCTTACTTTTACTACTAATCTTTCACAATCCTGCCAGCAGGCTTTTAATTGTGAACTTAAATTTCTGTGATCACAATCTGAGCCATAATAGAAATGGGACATAAGGGAAAGGCTTGTCCCAGCAGTCTCAGTTTTGTTCAGCCACCGCAGTCCTTTCTTTCCTACCCTTTGTGCACAAGGATCAGGCAAGCAATCTTTGAGGATGAAGCTCTTCCCTGTGCAAGAAGCTGCTATCAGCCAGTGTACCATTCATACACTATATTATTCATCCAGTATGCAAGAAGAGCACGCCAGAAACTGTGTTGTGGTGGCCCTCTGCCAAGGGAAGGCTTCCAGTCTTACCATTCTCCTTATAAAGAATAAGTGCCTATGGACTTTAACAAATTCTGCTTGCTTGGGGATTTGCTACTGCATTGCTGTCAGCCTGAAACAAAGTCCCATTTTGTAGCTCTCCAGCAGCAATGGAGAGCCATGGCCCCTCAAAGGAAGCAGCAGTAGCCAGAACAACTTGCTGCAGGGTCTCATGGGAAGTCATTATTCCCTCCCCCCTCTTTAGCATTCTGTGAGCACTTCTGCCTTTTTGCATCCCGCCTAGGGAGCCATCAGCCTGTTCTCAATAGCAGGAGAAATCATTGCAGAGTCTGCATTTCCAGAGGTGTCTTTGGCCAGAGCTCAGTGTTACAGCAGGAAGGTGTCGTGGCGCTCACCCTGACCTCAGCTGATGCAAGGGACATTGCCCTGCTCCAGCTGACACAGCTTCCAAACAAGGGGCACTGAGAGCAAGGGCCAGCCAACACAAGTCATAGCCCAGCCTTTTTCTTACTTTGCCTGCAGTGACTGAGAGAAGAGATTGTCAAGCCTTAGCCCCAGATTTCAAGTCTTCATCTCTGAGTGTAGAAGTGTATCTGTCCTTCACTTTCTTTTTTCCACTTTCCACGTTTGGTTTGCAACTCAGGAATACCCCATATGGTCTGATCCCTGTTCCCTCCTCTTCCTGTAGCTTGCAAATAGAGTCTCCTTGAATGAATTAGCATCTGGGACTTTTCTGTCTGGGAACATTTCTATATCCCTACTGACACGTACCTTCTACTGCCTGTTTTCCTACCTTGGGCTATCTGGATCAAGTCCTCTGTCTCCTTAGACAAGCCAAAGAAGTTACTTGAGCACTGTTTGGGGAACTCCATGTGAAAGATTGAATTAGCAAGGGGTGTCATAATTCCAGAGGAGCCACGTGATTTTGGAAGCATAAGTCAGTTTGCATTTGCAATGGAAAGCATTTGGAACCAGCACAACAGAGTTGGTGTTCCTAGTTATACCCTGCACCACACAGATTAGAAATAGGTCTGCTCTGCCCCCACTTCACTCCTTCCTGCTTTACCAGGCAGCTTCATACACATGGTATGAGCAAGACATTCTGTGTTGTTCTTAATTAAAATCTCAGCATCCAACATTCTGCTTCAGCAGCTTGATGTACCTTCCTGGGAAGGTCAACTGCAGAGCAGGTTCTTTTCTTGTTCTGTTGGGTTCTGTGACTGAATGGGTTTGGGAATGCAGTCAAAGACCCAATCAAAGATGGCTTTTTTTCTCTCAGGCTTTGTTTTCTGAATAGGAGCAAGAAAAATACTTGGTGAATTCACTCCCTGGGTGAATTTACCTGTTGTGAAATCAGTAACAGGATGGAGCCTCTTCCTCTCTTAGTACTAGCTGGGATTCTTTTCCCTTGTCTTATCAGGACAAGAATAATTTGGCTGCTCCTAGGAGCAGCTGTGATGCATGAAACACTGTCTTTGATTTGAATCCTTTGCCTTTCACTGGAAGGATAAAAACAAAAAGCAGAAGTCCATTTCATCTACTTGCACAAAACAAAGGCTCACCTGCAGTTCCCAGAAGGATAAATACAGGAATGGACTTAGCATAAAACATAAGGAAGGTTTTTTAGCTTTCAGAGCATCTCCAGAGTTAGAAGCACGCTATGGAGCTGGTGTGCAAGGTCTGATACTAGAGGCCGAAGTCCCATTCATTAACTAACTCCAGTGTCCCTCAGCCACACTTTCCACGTACAGGAAGAGGAATGCTCCCTTTCATTGCAGTATTTGTATAGACCACAGGGGGCTGGTTGCTGGTAGTAACTCCTAGCCATATCCTCTAGTTGGTAGGTAGGTACTTCTCCACAGAAATACTAATGTCTGTCCATGTCCATATGCCTTTGGTAGAGCTCTTTCTTGTTATTTGTTAAGACTAAACCAGTGTTCCCTGAGGGGCATAGCGTCACTGAAACAGGTATCCCAGATGGAACACGGTACACTGGCTGTGCTTCTGGTGCCAGTTGTGGAAGGAACATGCACAGGAATTTTGAGAAATCACAGGCAGTTTTTAATTTCATACCAACATACACGGCATGTCTCAGCCAGAAGCAAAATAGGCATCAAGAGGACGGAGATGAGGCCCTGTCCAGCGGAGGAACAGGTTTGCATTTGTACAGAGATTGAGCAGGCATCTCTGTCTTTAGAACAGCAGTGATGGAGAACTGACTGATGGGAATCAACTTTGGATTCCAAATTAGCTTTTAGCTCTGGATTTTTTTTGAACCGTGTTAGTGTTAAAACAGTGCTCTGGGAGTCTTTAAAGTGCGTAGGAGGAACTTCAGCGATAAGGAATTCAAGACACGCTTCACTTGAGAGTTGAAATTGAGCAGAGGGGAGAAGCCTAGAAAAGTCTCATAGCAGGCTCCTTGCTTGTCGGCAGCTCATCCGTGGACATCTGTTATTGCTAGAATTCAGTGAAATCCTTTCTCCTTGGAATTGCAGCTTCCTGGAACAAGCTTCAAGAGTGGCTGGAACACATCCTTTCCTATATCTCATGTATTGCATTTCAGATGCCACATTTCTCTGGTTTGACGGTAAGCATTCTTCTGTGCAAATTATCGGACCAAGCAAGGACGGGGGACTTCACTTGTTCTTCTGATCCCTTAATATTCATATGGTGCACTACCTTATGCAGCAGCAAAGACCTGATCCAAACAGCTCCATCTTCCACAGTTGGGGAGGTTTTAGACAAGTCTAAAGGAAGTACACGGTGAGTTCAGGCAACTGAGAATAGCAGGGGCAGACTGAAGGAGGGACTGACCTAATTTTGGATCTGAAGCAGAGAGCTTTTATGTCATGCAATGACATGGTGGTCATAGAGGACAATTCTGATATTCCACAGGACAAATGCAACCACTAGCCTGGCATTCAGGGAATCATACAACACTACTGTACCCTTTCTTCCAGTCTTAATCCCAGTGTGTCTTTCTACCCTTCCCTCCCCCACACCATAAATGGGTAATGTTTCAAATTATGTCATGTACACTGTATTGAGGTGATTATGTATGGTACAGAGAAATCACAAGATGTGTTTGTTTTAGCATTCAAATCAAGTTTAACCCAGATCCAGAGCTGCTCCTTTGAACTAGCACATTTAAAAATACTAAAAGAGGTTTTCTTTGAAATAAATTTTAGCATGCTGTATGTACGTTTTGTGAGTGCTCTCCTGGCCTCTTTCATACCTTCACCCTACAAGATTATCAGGACCAAATGCTGTCTTTTGTTCTGCTCAATAAATCAATCTCAGATTGTCTTGAGGGAACTACCCTGCCAGATACTTCTCCAGCAGTTCTTTTAATTGGACCAAACTGTAATTCCCTGTAAGCTGCGTGTTTGCCATACTCAGATGAGACTATGAACAGTAACTCTGACTATTCCCACTCTGTAAAGTGGGAGAGGGAGGAAATCACCAAATGATGTCCTGACTGATACTTTGCAGTCAATTTTAGGATGCCACACGTATAAAGGCGCTTTCAGAGCAAGCATTTAGTTGTGACCTGACCTAAACAACCATTTGTTATTATTATTTCTACTGGGTGGGGAAGCAACAAGATAGATATCACCAACTTCATCTGCTATTGCAGAAGAAGCCTGAGGTGGTATGAAAGCCATCTTTACCATTGGAAGCTTTCTTGGCACTACGTTAAACCCCTTGTGATCATCTAAGAAACTCATCCTGTTTGACAAGGACAAGGTAGCAGCCATGCTCTTCTACCTCTGGAAGAAAGCAAGTGGTGTTAAAGAGACCAATACAGAAGAAGAGCTAAAGCTTCTGCAGACTGCAGCACATGGAAAATGAAAGATCCTACTAGGTGAAAACTATCTGCTTTAATGGTTTAGAAACTGCCATTGTGCAATAGTGCACTTGCATTGTTTCTATGAAATATTCCACAAAAAATCCTTGTGTCTACAAAGTTCACGGGAGGAATGTTAGACCACAAGAGGTGCATGACTCCCAGTCCAACCAACCTCTTGATACTGAAAGGAACTAATTGTTCTAAGCAGTTTTGGACAGACAGGAGAAGAATTCCCATTCTCAGCAGAGAAAGGAATTGAGTTGTACCCTCCATCCTAGAGAAATGACCTATGGCCTAGACTTCAATTAAGTAAAAATCGGACCAACCCCCTTAGTCTATCCAGTATTCAGGTAGTTGGAGCACTCACCAAAGACAGGGCAGACCAAGGTTTAATTAGACAGAGATCAGAACCCAAATAACCTAAATGAACACTCATAATCACTGTACTGTTGTTAAAACAAAGGGGTGGCCCAGAGCAAAGGTATCCTTGAAGGAGACAGCTTGAGCTGGAAGCCCTTAACCGACATAAGGAGCATAGTTAGGCATTGGCATAATGAAACACTGAAGAAGGAACAACTTAAACAGGAGGAATGGCAGAGTGCAGGGTTTTGCACTTGGGCCGGCGGAACCCCAGGCATCTATACGGACTGGAAGGAGCAGTCCTTAAGAGCAGCTCTGCAGAGAAGGACCTGGGGGTCCTGATGGATGACAAACTTAACATGAGCCAGCAGTGTGCTCTTGCAGCTCGGAAAGCAAATGGTATCCTGGGCTCCATCATGAGAGGGGTGGCCAGCAGGGACAGGGAGGTGATTGTCCCTCTCTACTCTGCTCTTGTGAGGCCCCATCTGGAGTACTGTGTCCAGGTATGGAGCCCCCAGTACAAGAAAGACAGAGAGCTGTTGGAGAGGGTCCAGAGAAGGGCCACAAAGATGATCAGGGGACTGGAGCACCTCCCCTATGAGGACAGGCTGAGGGAGCTGGGCTTATTCAGCCTGGAGAAGAGAAGGCTGTGGCGTGACCTCATTGCAGCCTTTCAGTACCTGAAGGGAGCCTATAAACAGGAAAGGAGTAAGTTCTTTGAAAGGGTAGATAACAGCAGGACAAGGGGGAATGGTTTTAAGTTGAAAGAGGGAAGATTTAGGTCGGATGTTAGGGGGAAGTTCTTTACCAGGAGAGTGGTGAGGTGCTGGAACGGGCTGCCCAGGGAGGTTGTGGATGCCCCGTCCCTGGAGGTGTTCAAGGCCAGGTTGGATGAGGCCCTGGGCAACCTGGTCTAGTAAATGAGGAAGTTGGTGGCCCTGCCTGGCAGGGGGGTTGGAGATTCATGATCCTTGAGGTCCCTTCCAACCCAGGCCATTCTGTGATTCTGTGAACTGACAGCACAGCTCAAATTGGAGTTTTCTCCCAGGTGGATGCTGTGGGGAACACCTGCCACGCAAGGCTGCAGAAACAAGGTATACCATCATCTGCTCACAGACCTTGGCATGTCCACACCCTCCATCTACTGAACCTAACCGGCTTCCATTATAAAAAAGTAATGGTCCACATGGACAAATTATGCAGCCAAACAAACAACTTAAAGACGTTTTTGGATCTAGCCTGTAATATTTTAAAATCCCACACCAGCAAGACAGGTGACATAACCTCTCAGATGCAAACTGCTCTGTCAAGAAAGTCCTTTCTTGTTCACTGCAATAAACCAATCAGTTCAATCACTAAGATCATTCACTTGCTCCTCAAGGTCAGTTCCAGTACACATTGCATGCTAAAAAAGACTAATTAAGCAGGAAATACTAAGAGCAACCCTCAAATCCTCACTCCCCAAGCCCTTAACTATGATAAGGCTGGGGGGGAAAAAAAAGAATGTCTTTACATTTTATACTGGTATCAAAAGCTCTTTGAACTGAAATGTAATTAGAAGTAATAAATGGCTACACCTTTATACCTTTTGAAGAGTATCTGCATTCCTCATATCATAATATTGGATCAGCAATTTAGTTACAGAGAGTCAGCACTGGGGGCTGACAAGTCTTTGAATATTGGTGCTGGCCAGGTGAGCCTGCTCTGCACTTAGCTGTAACTCCAATCCTGAACGCCCAAATGGATTAAATAAGTGCAGTACGAAGCCTGCATTAGAGAATCCCAGAACCTTCCTTTCCCACACAAAAGGCATTTTAAGCATGGTTACAGCAGATTATGCTCAAACTCGCTGAAATCAGCTTTGCTTCTTTCCCTCCCACTGCTGCCAGTTTCTGACAGCTTACTGCAGGGTATGATTAGGGTTTTAGCTTCTGGTCTTTCTCACAGGCATATATTCGTCCCTTCTTTCCCCCCCCACCTTCCTCCTCCCAAGCATTTGAGTCATTATTTTGTTTACTTTTGTGTTCTGCCCTCAAGAAATTCTTGTCTTTCCCCCACCAGGGTTATTTCTAAGGGCACACTACTTCTGTAATCTAGAAACAGGAGCATTTCTTATATTCTCTACAACTATTTCACAGAACTGTGTTGTCTGCTGCTTGCCTTTAAATATACACACACATATACCTATGTATTTACATAAATGTATAAAGAAGCCAGAAACACAGCTTTGGAGCTGCTGAAGAGTGGAAGCTATTTATAGTGTGGGTTTTTAATGTTTTAACAGTAATGGCTAAGTACTAACGCTTGCAAGGGCTGCGCAATAAGGAACTAGATCACACGGGAAGCATCAGCTTGTCATATCCCACCCCAGAGCATGCTACAAAAGGCTCTTCAGTGCTTTCTCAAGTAGAAGATATTTTCCCCTTTGCTCCCATTTTAAGATACAGGCACCATTTCCTCTTTCCACACAAAAAATCTCTTTCCTTATTCTCACCCATGTGTTTGGGTCTCACTTGCCCATGTGCCCAGCGCTGCCCACCCCTGCTCATTGCAGGTCTCCCTTCCCACCTGCCTACCTTGGATGCAGCAGCCTTTCCAGTTGAGCAGGGATCCCTCGGTCTCCACAGAAACATAAGGCTCCTCCAGCCCTGTTCATACAGCTCCAGGCCCAGCAAACCCACACTCCCTGAGAGGATGAGGCACAAACTCCTTCATCCATACTAACCCAGCTGAGTCCACTTAGCACCCAGCTGCCTTCCATCCCACTACCCCCAGGCTGAGCTCACTCAACACCCAGCCGGTTTCCCTATTATAGGCAGCCTAGCTGGGTGGGTCTGAAAGGAGACCACTCATCCTTCCCAAAGTCCAGGGACTTCACAACAGACACCATTCTGTCAAGAAACATGACTTGTCAGTCATGGTCTCAGGACACGATGCTTTCATCTCCAGGCAAATCTGCATATCTTGAAGGGCTGAGAGCAGCACCATGGGAGCGTATCTAGCACAAGAAGGAGAGGTGGCTCTGCTCTCTGCTGTCTTCTTGTGTCTCAAAAGACCTCAGACTGCTCAGCTCTGAGCAGCACCATGCTGTTCTGTCACTCAGAAGCAAGCAGGTTTCCTGTGCTGGCTGTGGTAGGACTGCACCCAGCACTGCAGACAGAAGAGCGTGTCCTGTGCCACTGTGGAGGTGGCAGTGCCACCAAGGCACTGAAGTGTGACGGGGATGGCCCATGGGAAAGGGCAGCCTCGGGGCTGGAGCTGTTGTGTCTGGCCTGGCCTACATACAGTACAGGTGTTTTGCCTGTACTGTGCTGGGATGATTCCTCTTGTCCTCCAACACTTTGAACATTTGTGTTTCGTATGATCTGCAGTCACTGACCTTCTTAAAAGGGAGGGGTTTTGTTGGCTAGTGGAAATGCTAGTAGAAATTAGAGAGAAAGGGCTCTTAAGCAGCATGCGAGTGCATGCATGCGTGGTCTCATCTCACCCTTCGCACCACAACGAATGCAGTTAGACGAATGGAGGGCACACAAGTAGTGTAGATGCAAGGATGGATCTTGGCAAGGACACACAAGCATGGGAAACAGTGTGAGAGCAGCAGGAAACACAGGTCCCCATCTCAGCTGCAGGACAGCAAACAGTGTGGGAGACCTTGGGGAAGGCTTGTGGGCTGTTGCACCTCCACACTCTGCACCTCCCTAGGCCTGCAATGCTTCCAGATATCTTAGGGCTTGGAGTTCTGTCCCTCCTGTTGTTCCCCAGTACTGAGCCCTTTGTGTTGAGGAGCATATACCCACAGGAGTCAAGCTGTTTGGAATCATTCTCAGAAGGTGCCCCGGGAGCAAGGGGCTGGGGACACAGAGCACTGGGCTACTTGGGAATGCAGCGTGCCACGTGTGGTGGTGCCACGGCAGCTCCAGCCAGCCACGCTCATTCTGAGTGCCTTCACTTGGAACTTGAGGGCTATTCACACCAATGTGAATAGAATCACAGAATCGTTATGGTTGGAAAAGACCTCAAAGATCAACCAGTCCAACCGCCAGCCCATCCCCACCATGCCCACTGACCACGTCCCTCTGTGCCACATCCACACGGTTCAACCTTCAGCACCTCCAGAGACAGAGACCTCACCACCTCCCTGGGCAGCCTTTTCCAATGCAGCATCACTGTTTCTGAGAAGAAATTTTTCCAAATGTCCAACGTGAAGCAATTGTCCCAGCAAGTCAGGCTGGGCAGAGCCCTCGCTACTCAGCGTAACTGAGATCAGGAAATCTGTGTAGTATAAGCCACTCACTTGGCTGTGCATTTACCTATGACGGAGCGAAAGCAAATATTCAGCTCCAGGATGAGCCACAGGTCAGCGCTCGGCTTCAGGCTGTGCCCAGGCTGCAGCCTTTCACTCAGGCAGGCCGGGGGGCCGGAGGAGACCAGCGCCATCGAAGCCTCTCTCCTTTTCTGGGCTCGGTGCCGGGGCTGTGCCATACGGGTGGGCGGGCGACGACCCTCCCGAGGCTCCGCTCCCGAGCTATACCGCCGGGGGGGTTCCTCCCCCGTCCCCTCCTGCCCCCCCGGCGCACAGCCGCTCTCAGCTCGCCCACCCCCAGCCCACCCACCGCCGCTGCGCTGCAGCTCGGCGCCGCCCCCGACCCCCTCGCCGCGCCCCGCCGCCTCTCGGGCTCTTTCTCGGTGCCGCTGTCGGTGCCGGTGCGGCGGCGCGGGGAGCGGGGGCGGGCCGGGGGCGGGTCGGGGGCCGCGGCGCGGCCGTCGGGCCCGGCGCGCCGGCTCGGGGGCCGGGGAGGACCATGCACCGCGCTGCCTCCAACCAGCGCTCGGTCTCCTCCTCCTCGGGTTCCTTCCAGCCGCCGCCGCCGCCGCCGCCGCCACCGCCGCACGCCGCCGACCGGCAGCCGCTCTTCCCGGGGAGCTCCAGCAGCGGCGGCAGCCGGCGGGGCTCGGGGTCGAGCTCGGGCTCGGCGCGGGCCTGCCGCCCTCGCAGCCCCCGCAGCAGCCCCGAGGAGGAGGAAGAAGAGGAGGAGGAAGAAGACAGCATCAGCATCAGCAAGCCGCTGGTGCCGCCGCCCGCCGCCCCGCCGCCCGCCGCCGCCTCGCCGCTCCCCAGCAGCAGCAGCAGCAGCAGCAGCGGCGGCGGCGGCGGCGGCGGCGGCGGAGGGAGCCCGGGCCGCGGGATGACGGCTGCGGAGCTGTACGGGGCGGCGGCGGCGGGCGGCGGGGCGGCGGGCGGCGGGGCGGCGGCCGGGGGGCTGCTGCTGGGGCCCGGCGGGGCGGCGGGCGGGCGGCGCTGGGGCTTCCAGGCGCTGTCCCTGGTGCTGCTGCTGGGGCAGGGTGCGCTACTGGACCTCTACCTGATCGCCGTCACCGACCTGTACTGGTGCAGCTGGATCGCCACCGACCTGGTGCTGGCGGCCGGCTGGGGCATCTTCTTCTGCCGCAACAGCCGGGCGCGCCGCCGCGAGCGGCCCCCGCCGCCCCCCGGGCCGCCGCCGCCGCACCCGTTGCTGCTGCACGGCCCCCCCGGCGGGCGCGGGGCCGGGGGGCGCGGGGCCGGCGGCCCCCCCCGCGGCGGCGACTTCGCCTACGCGCATCTGGCCTGGCTCATCTACTCCATCGCCTTCACGCCCAAGGCGGCGCTCATCCTGGGCACCTCCATCCTGGAGCTGATCGAGCTGCGCCTGCCTCTGGGCACCACCGGCTTCCGCATCACCCTGGCGCTCTCCGCCCCGCTGCTCTACTGCCTGCTGCGGGCCATCGGCGCCGAGGGCTCCGGCCAGCTGCTCCTGCCCCCGCAGCCTCCGCCGCAGCACCGCGCCGCGGCCGCCTTCCTCGCCACCTGCCTCGACCTCCTCGACAGCTTCTCCCTGCTGGAGCTGGTGCTGCAGCCCAGCCGCCCCGCACCGCTGCCCGCCCCGCTGCGCTACCTCCTCATCGCCGTCTACTTCCTCTGCTTGGCCTCGCCGGTGCTGTGGCTCTACGAGCTCAGCGCAGCCCGCCCGCCCGGAGCCGCACGCCTCGCCCTCCACCTGCTGCTGCCCGCCGGGCTGCTGGACGCGCCGCTGCTGGCGCTCCGCTGCCTCCTGCTCCTGCGCTACCAGCAGCCACTCTCCCTCTTCATGCTGAAGAACCTCTTCTTCCTGGCCTGCCGTGGCCTGGAGGCCCTGGAGACCTGCTGTGTCCTGCACCCCACCGCCACCCTGCCGCCGTCCAAGTACGGCTCTGCTGCCGGGCCCCCCGCCGCCGCCCCGCTGGGCCACGGGCTGTCCGACGTCGACGTGGGCCCCCATGGTTATGTCAATGCACTGGCCGTCACCGCTCAGGGCTGAGCCCGTCGAGCCCCGCCAGTCTCTCTGTGTTTCTGCTCAGGTTCCCTCTGCTGTGGCCAAGCGTGGGAAGGGACGTGGACACCCCGCCGGACTCCTGCTGCCCTCCCTGCCCTATAGACAATGCCGTCAGCGGAAGCTTGACGCGGACACTGCTACCTGCAGGAGCCCATGGCCGATATTTCACACCTGGAAAACACATCTGCCCCAAACCACGGGTCCTCTTCCAGTGCTTTTGCCTCTCCGCACTGCCCGGAGGATCCCACTCTTTCCCCTTCACTCCCCACCAAGACATTGTGTTGCTTTGTGACCATAAAGGTTTGGTTTTCTTTTCTTCCCCTAAGCAACAGGGACCAGACACTCCCCACTCCTTCAGGAACAACTGTTGACCAGCGATGAGATGCGAGAGGGGCCTGAGCAGCAGAGATGTGCCTTCTTGGTGCGTGCAGGACAAGGAAAAGCACTCTTGGGTTCCACCGGTCCTGCAAAGCCACCCCTATGACCCAGCAGAGCTGGGAAGGTTGGGGAGGAGCAGCTGGGGAACGCCTGGAAGCACTCTGGCCATCTGCTCATTTCAAGCCTTGAAGCCACTTCCTCCAAGCTGTAAATGTCTACCTCTGTGCTTCAACCTTTGGCATCTTATGTTGACTTCACACGCTAAAGAAACAAGTGAATCCAAAATGGACATGGTCCGGGGGATTGCTCCCACCGAGACACTGACTTCTGGTGACAACAGGGTTTAGGCAGCCTCCTGCTGGCTTCAGACAGCAGCGCCTGCTTGCTGGGGCGCTCATTTCTCTGTGAATATGCATGTTTGTGGGATCAATGTTGGTTTTCCTTTATGCAGCATAGGGACTTCCTTCGTGTAGGGCAGGAGGGCTGGAAAGGTCCCCCTGACCTCTTCCCACATCTGTTTGAGGGAGCAGCAGGGCAGCTCCCAAATGGCGGTGTGGGACTGGGTGCTGCCTGGGGCCTGTGCTGGCTGAGCACAGAACAGGGCACTCCAGCACCCTGCCCTGCAGGTGTGTGTGGTTAAGGGTGGTGGGGGAGCCGTAAGTTGTACTTTTTGTCTCATAGGAACACAGTTATCTTTGGTTTTAAGCTCCATGTATGTGTGGGGTGGGTTGCGGCCCGCTCTTCAGCCTGGCTCCAGCCACTTCCCAAATCGGCTGCACCGAAGCAGGAGCACGGAGGCCATGCTTGGAAGAAGACCTTTGCCTCCCACAGGCCTCTATTTCGCTCCCTGGCCAAGGCTGCTGTCATTGGCTTCCTGTCCAGAGCCTTTTTTCAAGCCGTCCTGATGGTAACGGGCACAAGAGCCCACCGCCTCCTCCGCAGAGCCAGCAGCAGGACGCAGGCACGGCCCAGTCCTGCCCACACCCACCTCTTCCAGGGCTCCGGCCTCCTGCCCTTCACGCAGCAGGGCCTGCCCCAGCGCACATGTTTACAGCAGTGCCAACTTCCAGCTCCCCCCGGCAGAACCGCGTGCCCTCAGGTGGCCAACAAGCCTCTGGGGCTCAGGAACAACGGGGCGACAGCGCTGCTCTGCTCCAAGCTGGGAGGGGAGACCCGCTGCTCTCCCCCTGCCAAACAGAGCCAGCACAGACTCGGCTTAACTTTCCCACCAGTGCTTTATTTTTAACCTGAGACCTCAGGTGGGCACTTGTGTGAATTTTGGCCAGTGGCCTTCTCTTCAGTAATTCCTTTTTGTCTGGACAATCTTGGTGCTGTGAGTGACCGTGATTGTAAAACTAAGTACTGTGAATTTTTCCTATGTGATGTGAGCTGTGTCTAGGGGATGCTACCGTCCTGGCCAAAGGGGTGCAGTCGCAGGTCTGTTGGGGTTGTGCAGATACTGGTTTCCTTGCACATGCCTTTTCCAGCAGTGGACAGTGCTGGACAGTTAAAGCTCAGAAAGAGCTGCAGTACAGCTTAGGGAGAATGAGAAGATACTTGCACCCAAGCTTCAGTCAAATGAGAATAATATGTGCCAAAAATACGGTGAAGGAAGAAAAAGCTATTCATCCCCAGCTCTGTTTTGCTGCTCCTATGGTGTGGTTCATGATAGCACCAAAGTGAGTAGAACATCCCTAATACACGCAGGCATGAGCATAGCTGAGACACCGGAAGAATCACAGCAGAATTACTACTAATGCATCTTACTTATTCAGTACACCCTCACAGCTGCTCTTTCAATAGTGAGTGCCTTTTTCCATCTAAGACATTAGTGAGAAAATGGCATATTGGAAATGTAAGTAGCCATGGCATTTTCAAACCTTTGACTACGTTGAAATTACAGTTCAGATTTGTCCCCTTATGCAATAACTACCTGGGGCAGATGACACCACAAAATGATGATGCTATTGCATCAAATTCCTCTGTAGAAAAAGTGGTTCTTCATAGCCCCATTGTTTATAGGGTGTTAGAAAATGTGCTGTTTGGGATGTATGAAGCTTCTGTAGCAGCTGACTGTACAGAAGCCCCCATGCAACTATCTATTGGAGGGCAGTGCTGCCCTCCACTTACTTACTACAGAGAAGCAATTAAAGCTCTGCAGTGTCTCATTCCTAAGCCTGCCCCACCTTTTAAACTCCCTTCTCTTTGTTAATTGAGCACTCATATCCATTTAGACCCTTCTGCTGCACAATAGATCCATCCGCAGAAGAAACGGACAGTGGTGCTGTCCAAGAGCAAACAATACCTCACCCAACACACCTTGCACACCTACTATCTTGTGCCCAACATTAATTACTGGTCCAGGTCAATAACACTGCAATATCAAGTTGTGCCATATGAAAATATACACCCCTTGGGGTCCTGTTACAAGGCTTGTAGCAGAGCTCAGCTATTTAGCATTCTGTTGCATGCCTCACTAAAAAGAGACCATTCCCAGGATGGGAAAATGAAGTGAGAGATGAGGCCTGTGGCCAGTGGACACTTGGCATCCCCCTGGCATTAATCAGAAGCTGTATTTTTTAAAAAGCAAGATTGTTAAAATAAAATTAGAAACTTGTGACTGATTCTGTCCTCCTTTGAGTCTTGCTGAGCTCTTCAGTTTTGTGTTCAGGGACCAACAGATGCATTAGTGTTCCTTGCTCTCCTCATGTTGGGTTGCTAAAATAGTGTCTGGATTTTTCCCCTCCAACAAACTTCTTGTAAGTGAAAGCGAATTCTAAAAGCTGCAACACCAAAGGGACTACTTGAAAAGGGAATAATGAAGACATAAAAAATCCAGATGACACTTCTGAGCTTCCTACTTAAATGATTCACAGAAGTGTATACCACTTGAAAAGAACTCATGGGAAAAAAAAAACACATATCATTTAAATGCTAATTACTGGAAGATAAAAGAAGTTTTAAAAGCTGGGATCAGCAAGATGGCAATTATTCATGTAATCTGAGAAATGAGTTCCCATTGGAGAAACTCTGAGCTCACAGCTTGCTTAGCTCCCAATGGATTAGGTCCTATGCTGACAGGACACGAAGGCAGCACCAACTTTCATAGAATAAGAAAGGTTGGAAAAGACCTCTAAGATCACCCACTCCAACCGTCAGCCTATCACCACCATGTCCACTATACCATGTCCCTCAGTGCCCTATCCACACGGTTCTTGACCACTTCCAGGAACATCACCATCCTGGGCAGCCTCTTCCAATGCCTCACCACTCCTTCTGAGAAGAAATGTTTCCTACTATCCAACCTGAATCTCCCCTGACACAACTTGAGGTCACATTTCCTCTCATCCTATCACTGTTACCCGGGAGAAGAGGCTGACCCCCACCTTGCCACAATCCCCTTTCAGGGAGTTTTAGAGAGAGAACATCTCAAGTTTGGTTGCACGAAGTGCTCAGTGCTCCTGAGCATTTTGCTGCAGAGACAGCCAGTGTTCTTGACAGCTCTGCCTCACTGTCCAGGCCCCACACAGAAACCACATGCATTCAACTTCTGTAACACCCATTTGGAAGGTACATGCTCTTCCCACACATGTGAAGGTCCCCAGCTGTATCTGTCGGTGCCTTGCAGGCATGTTTTGGTGCCTGCCAGCTGATCTGCTTCTGGTTCTGTATCCATTTTGCCAGAAGAAATTCTGATCTAAGAAGTTAGGCAGAATTGAAGACATACAAGTATTTAAGTAAATATATCCAAAAGCATTCCTATTTTTAATTTAAGAAAAAAAACAAGTCGTAAACAAAAGTATAAAATATACATAATAAAACATTGGTTGCAAGTCAAAAGAGCAGACTATCTTCTGAGATATCAGACTTTTAAAAACCCAAAATAAAATGATCTCAAAATTTCTTGACAAGTAAACTTAAAAGGACAGGAAGATGACAAGCTTGTCTGAACACAAAGCAGAAAAGCTTGGAGGTGCTTGTATCCCATGAACTGTAATCAGCTGGCTGGACTTGCAGAAACCGTGACAATACCTACAGTAAATGCCAGCTCCAACTAGTCCGCTACTACATGGGCCAAGAGAGGATGACTTGCATGGAATAAGTCTTCCTAGTGCATCCAACTCAATCTTGGAATTGACAGTTACCATCACTGCTCTGGAAGGATCAACTCCATAACCTATTATTAGGATGTTTTCACAATGGTTAGCCTGTAATACCTGTGCTTGTGTCTATACTCGCACAAGGAACATCTCACACTCATTTTTGCTCAGGATAAGGTCAGGGAGTATGTTAACAAACTGGACATTCACAAATTGTGGCCATCCCATCCCTGATGGGATTCACCCATGAGTGCTGAGGGAGATGGTAGAAGTGACTGTGAGGCCCCCCTTCATAATCCTTGACTGATCGTGGCAACTGGGAGAAGAGCCTGAAGACTGGAGAACAGCAAATGTCCTATCTTCAAGAATGACAAAAAGGAAGACTCGGGCAGCTACAGACTGGTCAGCCTCACTTTGATCCCTGAGATCCCTGAGAGTTGATGGAACAGCTTATCCTGAAGAAAATAACCATCAGTCTGCACAGATTCACCAAGGAAGAGTCATGCTTGACCAATAAGCTTCTGTGATGAAATGAGCAACCTGGGAAGAGACGGGAGCAGTGGATATCACCTTCCTGCACTTCAGTAAGAACTCAGTAATTACCTTCAGTAATACTGTGCCTTGTAAGATCGTCATAAACAAGCTGAGGAAGTACAAGCTGGTTTAACACACATCAAAGTGGGTAAAGAACTAGCTGAATAGCCAGGCCTACAGGGTGGCAATTAGTGGCTTAGTCTAACTAAGCAGTAACTAGGAGAGTACTCCAGGGGGTAATACTGGCTCCAGTCTTGTTTAACACCTTCATCAGTAATCTGGATGATGGGGCAAAGCATACCCTTAGCAAGCTTACAGATGACACAAAGCTGGGAGAAGTGGCTGATACACCAGAAGCCTTTGTTGCCATTCTGAGAGACCTCAACAGGCCAGAGAAACAGGCTGACAGGAACATCATCAGGTTCAACATGAAGTGCAAATCCCTGCACCTTAAGAGTAACAACCCCAGGCAGCAGGACATGCTGGGTGCCCTTTGTGGAAAAGGACCTGGGAATCCTAGAGGACACAGATGAGCATGAGCCAGCAGTGTACCCTTGCTGCAAAGAAGGCTGAAGGTATCCTGGGCTGCGTTAGGCAAAGCACTGCCAGCAGGTAAAGCTTTTCCTCTACTCAGCACTGGTGAAGACACGCCTGGAGTGCTATGTTCACTGCTGACCTTCTCAGTACAGAAGAGACATGGACATACTGGACAGAGTCCAATGAAGGGACACAAAGATGGTTAAGGGACTATATCATTTCTCTTACAATGAAAGGCTGAGAGTTGGGACTGTTGAGCCTAGAGAAGGGTCAGGGGCCATCTTATCTACGTAGAATGACAGAACCCTTAAGGTTCGAAAAGATCTCTAAGGTCATCTAGTCCAAACATCCACCTACCACCAACACTGCCCACTAAACCATGCTCCTTAGTACCACATCTACACATTTCTTGAATGCCTCCAGGGATGGTGACCCTACCACTTCCCTGGGCAGCCTGTTCCAATCCCTCACCACTCTCTGAGGAGAAATTTTCCTTAACATCCAATCTGAACCTCCCCTGACACAACTTGAGGCCATTCCCTCTCATCCTATCCTAGGTATTATGTGCATAAATAAAGGGAGAGTAGAAAAGAGGACAGAGACAGGCTCCTTCCATTGGCGCCCAGTGACAGGTCATGAGGCAACAGGGTCAAATAGAAACAGGAGTTTCCTTCTGAATGCCAGGAAGCACTTCTTAACTGTGCCAGCTGATAATGTACAGGGTTGCCCAGAGAGGTTGTGGAGTCTCCCTGCTTGGAAAGAATCAAAAGTGACCTGAAAGTGGGCCTGGACAATCTGCTGTAGGTTGCCTTACTTGACCAGAGGTGTTGGACCTCTGCAGTTTATCTGGTCCAACCTAAACCATTATGTGATTATGTAAAGACAGTCCTAACCTAGCTGAAGTTTAAGGCACACATCTTTAACACATTATTAAAAAATATGTATATTAAAAAAAAACACAAACTGGCAATGCAAAGTTTGCCATGCTAACTCTATAATCTGATTCTTGGCTTTGTTTTCTGTCCAGTGCAATAAAACTGTTACAGTTGGAGAAAGTTCTGAAGGCACTAGTGGGTGAACCAAAGTAATTTTTCTGCAGTGAGGACTCAATATAATACATGTCCCTCAGGAGCAGAACTACTGCCTGTTCTGTCACAGTGATGGCTAGTATTTGTTGCTTCGTTCCATACAGAGATTAGAAGCAAAGATGTTAATCAACTGCTGGGCAACCCTGCCTCCCTGCAGCAGACAGGAAGATCCCACCAATTAGTCACATGTAATACAAGGAGAAGGATGCTGTTGGAAACGCGGTTTCAGTGCTGGATGTGGTACCACCTTCCATCTGTGTATTTCAGATGGAGCGGGTCCCAGATAGAGCCTAACAGTCCTCTGGAGATGGGCTCATGTTCATCAGCTCTGCTGGATACCCCGACTCAGAGCTCCGTTGAATGTCCTGGAAAAAAAGCTGCTGCTGGAGGCTCTTTAGACTGTTCAAGACCTCTGGAGAGAGTTCATGACAAACCACCTGATTCTCCTGATCCTCCTCCTCCTCTTCCACAGGGTCATCAGGAGGCAAAGGAGAACATCTAGAGATGTAACCCTGGTCTGACTGCACTGACTGTCTTTGGTCTTTACACTGGTCTTCAAAGATCAACTGATGCTCCTTGTCAGCCTCCTCCTGGCAGAAACATGGATCTGAAGGAATGACACTCTGCTGATAAAGAGAGTACATAAGTCCATTCAGATGGTGCCTCAGTTCACCAGAGAGGTTTGCAGGACTCTGTTCATCTATTGCTGAAACATCACAGTCATCATGGAGGATGATGTTATTCCTCATTGGAAAACTTGTCTCCAGAAGAGGAACTCCTTCCATGCAGTCCTCATTACTCAGCACATGATGGCCAAGTATATTTTTGTCTTCCATGAAAGAGACTGGCTCTACTACCTGAACTGGAGCAGCCTCATCCATAGGATCAATCAGAGTCTGAGAAGCTGGATCTCCACAGAGATTAAGCTGAGGCTGTAGTTTACACCCTCTGCTCTCACCTTCCCGAATGTGGAGATTGATGACATAACAGCAGTTAGGGTCAGGTTCTCGTAGGTGCAGCTGGTGTTTCACAATTCCACCTGGTTCACTTAGTAATGAATCCACCTGGCTCTCTCTGTTTAGGGACTGCAACTCTTCTTCATTATCCAGGCTGATGCTTTCAGCCTCAAACCAGTCTGGGTGCTCTGTCTGCCAGTTTCTGAACTTCTGAATGGCCTCTTTCAACTTCCTTCCACTAGGGGTATCAATGTAGTTTTCAGCTGTGATTTCCTGGATTCGATGGATGCGACCGGGCTCAAACTTCTCCAAGTCCTGAATCCGAAAATAAATATCCTCAAACTTGTCCATCAGTTGGTACCTGGATGTGACATTGAACAGATCAGGAATATCTTTCTCACTGCTTATCCCATCAAAATAGCAGACTATATACATTCCAAAACAGGCTGGCTTCTTGAAATCTGGCAGGATCAAATTCAAGGCTGGGGTGAACAGGTCTCCAGTTGGCTTTTGCTGATCTTGCTTGAGACACACAGGCGCGCTCCCAAGCATTGCTTGCCATTTGGCCTGGGTGCCTCGTGAGCATAAGATTATGATCTTTGAAGACAGTTCTTCCATTTCCTTCTTCTGTCGAGTGAGCCAGGGTAATGGCCCAAACTCTGAGATCTGATGATCTTCTAGCAGATCTAGGGCTACAGCAGTGCCACAGACAGTCATCAGAAACTCAGCAAACTTCAACACCACATCCACGTAGAGCAGGTGATCGGCAGAGTATACGATCCAAACCTTTCGAGGCTTTAAGGGTGGTAGAGGAAGGTCGGTAGGTGGTACTGTTGAAAGACAGAAATATTAATCCCAACCACATTCCTGAAATTGTAATGATGCAAACCAGTAGCAGTCAACATAGGAGAACATGAACAAAAGGTTATACTAAATACCAGTTCTGAGGCTATTTTGGCAACATACAGAGATAACACACTATTGTAAAAAAAATTTATAGTAAAGTCCTGACAGTGGAGCTGTGATTTATATTGATGCTTGGGTAGTTCATGGAATTTCATCACACAAAAGTAAAATACATAGGTCTCATGAGGCTTGCAAATGTAACTATGTTCCCTGCTGGAGAGCTCAGTGCAACTCAGAACAATCTCCTGCTGCTATTGCTTAGATGATCAAAGATTCTTTTGCCAGTACAGCCTCAGCTGGGTCACTCACTTTACAAAACAATTATCCCCCATCTACCAAAGATGGCATTCCAACTTGCATATTCTCTGTCTGATGCTACCGGTTATTACAAAGTGTCTTTTGACTAAACAGGAAGATCCCAAGGCCATGTTTTGGTTTTGAGAAGCACCTACAGAGGAGCAGAGTGCAGGAGAGCCCCTTTCTGAACAGTTATGTGAGACTTCCAGAATACATTACATATATTTGGCAACACAGCTTACCAGTTTGCAAATCATAGTGGCTGCACTTTCCTCGCCCGTGTCCTGGAAGAAAGAGAAAGTCACTGTCAGTCCTGAAAGTAAGAAATTAATCCCTTAAAATGACAACCCCTTCCAAAGGCCACATTCAAACATCTTTAACTGCATGGGGTTGAAGACAACATGGACATAAAGATGACATGGGGAAGAAAAGGTCTAATATGAAATATACTAAATGAATGAAGACTTGTATCAGCCAATTTTGCTACTTCACAAAATTCTCCTTGGAGAGCAGAAGAGGTGCACACAAAACCTATTTTCTCCATCTTCCCCTGATCTGAAGAGTACAGAACCCCCAAACATTCTTCTACCTCTCTTTAATGCTGTAGAGATGGCATTTTCTTAAGAGGCTTACCTAAAGAGATAGCTAAAATGTCCCTACATACATCTTACAGATCAATTTTATATTAAGAAATCTTCCACAATATTTCCCATCACTCCTGCTCCTGTGATAACCGCTCCATGGTAATAGCATAATAGACCAGGAATTAATTCTTCATCACTCACTTCTCCGGTCTGTGCAATGTCATGTTTTTCAGTGAATGAGGAAGAAGAAAAACATTACTTAAACTCAAAAAAAGTATGAAAATGAATTTTTCAGAGACTCTGGGGGGAACAGAAGACTATGGTCTAGACAAATGGGAAGCTTCTGTCCTGTAAAACTCTTGCATAACATAGGAGAAGAAATAAATGGAAAGGATATCTGTAGCAATCTGCAGGAATCAAAGGGCTGAACTATGAAGTTTCTTTTCCCCTCGTGAGCTCTGAAGATCTATATGAAAATGGAGTACCAGACAGCAAAATCCATCAAAGACTTTATTTAAGTAGGTGTATAGTATTAAGATCTTACAAATCCCATGATGTAGATCAGAAGAAAGTATTTACGTAGACATTATTTTAGTGGCAGTACATCAGGACAGGAAGAAAGGAAACAGAGGAATAATTACAGAAGTAGGAAAAGTAGTTTTAGCACCAAGTCTTGTTTCTACTTTGATATGAGTCTTACCTCCTCGTTTTTTGGTCATACAAATGACACCTGCTATGACTGATCCCACAAGTAACACACAGATCCCAGTGATACACCAGTACACCCATATCATCATATCATCTGTGGTACAAAAAGAGCACACAGACATTGTTTACACAAATACAGAGTTACACTCGGGAACAGAAGTTTGCTGAGCAGCAGGGGCCAAAACGACAGGTAATCCAGTACTTCTCTCCTACAACAGGCCACACCACAGTCACTCATCACAACGACATCCTGCTTTCATGATGCTGTTTTGCACCACAAATTTGTTCCACAAAGAACTGTATGTGCAACACATTGAAAACACAGACCAATAATCTTTCTCTCTACACAGAAATGTTTACCCAGCTTTGATAGGTACACAGCCCACATCCTGCCTGTTTTGCATAACACATCTTCAAAAAAAAGTCTTTTTTTTTCCCCCGTTTTGGGTGAGGCATTTTTTTTCAAACTACAGGTGCTTATTTTTAAATCAGGTGTCGTTGCAGCCAAAAAAGGGTGTCAAATCATTATGCACATGATTTATCTTGACATCCATAGAAACGAATATATGCAAGCTATTCTCTCTAAAAGCTGCTAAATATTATGCAATTAAAAGAAAAACCAACTCCAGGCAAAGTGACAAAGTATTTTATATTAAGACTCTTCTTGTCAAAAGCATTTCTCAAGGAGTTTTATGCAAGTACCTCAAAAAAGTGCTCTCTAAGGCTTATGCTGTATACAAATACTTGCCTTCCTAAACCTGTGAAGTAACTGTAATACAATTCATTTTGAACTCAGCAGTACAATGAGATGTTTTCCAGCCATTGGGCCAAGGAGGATTATTTCTTATTCGATATGACAGTGAAAGAAGTAAGAGATGATTCAGGGTATTAGGAGACCTTACCTGATGGGCCCACACCTGCAAAAGACAAGAGATACGTTAAAATTCAGCTCTCATCCATACAAAATATAGAGAAGCTAATTTAGAGAAATGGAAATCTCACTTGGAGCTGGTGAACAAGGGATGAAAGTCGAGTGCCTCAGACAGTCTGTACCACAGATAGCAAAGAATGGCTGAATCTGCAGACAAAATAAATTCAGAAAACAAAAGCTATTCTTAAAAGCAATTCTGTTCCAGCTTGACTTTCCCCTCTGCTCCTACATTCTCTGCTTTACCACGGAGACACAGAATTCCCACTTCCCTTCTGAAAACAAGATTAATCAAGATTTCTTACACTCTTCACTATGAATTAACAAGGCAGGGAGCTTCTGTGGTTGTACACCTGTCATTCCCACTTCAGACTCTGACTTGACAACTCTACACTAAGGAAAAGCCACTGTCTACAAAGAAGACCCTTATAAAATATTCTTTCTGCCATAATCATTATTTCCCTGATGTAGGTAATAGCTCAGAACAAAACACTGTGCAAAAAATACAGAATTCTTAAGCTGCACATTGCATTGTTGAGGAAGGAACTACGTAGAGACAGCAGTGAGATCATACCTGTACTTTGTAGGTGCAGCAAGCTCTCAAGTTCTTCTCCATTTTGATTGTGACATTTGCTTGTGGTTGCAGTTCACCCTGCAGAAGTCAGATATGAGTTAACAGACAGAAGAAGAAAATGGAATGAAAGAGGGAAAAAAAGAAAAGAAGCTGAGCAGAGAATACAGAGCATTACAAAGACACAGACATTTCTAATTATTGTTAAAAAAAAGGTCTGGCCACCATCATGTGTGACTGACATAGTAACACTATTGAGACGGCACACTAAGGTTGCACAAGTAACAGGAAACAAATTTGTACATTGCATAACTTCAAAGATGTTAAGAAACTGTAAGCTTGAGTTAACAATGTAAATGTATTAAGCTATTTAATGTGTAAATGTTTAATCAACAAGGTTCCTCGTGTGTTTAATTAAAAAAGCTGTCAACACTGCTGCCTCTGACACTATAGCAAGACAAGTTTGCCCTTTGTTGAGAATTCATCAATTTAATAACAACGTAAAGATGTTCTTTACAGTGCTCAGCAAAGTGAGGTTTATTAACCTCTGTCAGGAAAGTGTGCACAGAGCTGTACCTGCTGTAATAACATGACACGTATTGGTACATGCAATATGAAAACGTCAAGTACGGAAGAAATGGAACAATTAAGCAAGCTGAATGCCAATTTACCTGCCCTCCCCCCAGGAAGGGTGGGGACTGATAACAAATATTCAGTACCTCTCTTCCCTCAGATGCCTGAAAGGGGAGGTTTCTTATGTCAAAAGGCATTCTGCATCTGCTTTGTGCTTCTCAAGCACGTAGGTCACAAGACCTGGAGGAACTGCCAGTTTAATTGAAACACCTACTACAAAAGGGTGTCGTCTTCTTAAAAAAAAACAAACAAAAACACACAAACAAAAATACAAAAAAAAAATCCAGCGAAACAAAAAACAACCAAACCACCAACTTTCCCCATACCATCACTTTTAATGAACTACTTCAACGACTTATCAAAGCTTTGCACCTTGGTTTTGGTTAACTTATTTAGTCCTAACTCCCAGGTGCTAGCTTGGCAAACGTAGTAAGGGCTGAAGAATCACAGGTCAAAATTTCATTTCCAGTGCAGGTGCTTACACCCTGCCTCACACATTAAAAAACAAATCTTTGAGAAGCTCTTTTTGGTCTTCTATCCACCAAGTTCCTGATAGAAATTTCTTTTTCAAAGGCAAGATAATAATCTGAAAATAACTTGGCAATTACTGCGCAAGTGCATTCGTTACATCTCCTGCATCTTGGCTCCAACTCCCTTAACAACTGTTAGAGAAATGTTTGTCTAAATTACCACAGAAGATACAATTGGTATCATTTAGGAAGGTAATTACCTCTGTGACATCACGTGTGATCATTTTACACTTCCTCTCATTCAGGAAACTCGTCACATGAATTTGGTATCGGGTTGGCTCCCTCCATGGGTTAAAGCTCACAAGCAGAGTTATATCATCTAGACTTCTGGCTTGGATCTTGGGTTCCCACAGACTGCCTGGAAATAGTGCAGGTACTCTCAGGTTTCTCAAACGTCAAAAGCATTTCAACAGGATATCCATGCCTCTGATAAATTCCTACCTGTCTTTATACACGGAGTGGTTCTTTTCATCAGAGTGTCCGTGCAATCTGCAAGACAGACGGACCATCAGTGACCAGTCAGAAACACTGTACTGCTGTTCAGGAGAAATACCCATTTTCTTAGCAGAAGCCAGAGACAATAACTTGATAAGTAGATCTTTGCTCCAAAGCAGCAGCAAATTTCAACAGGAGAAACATCAGTTTGCAATGTATAAACTAGTCCTTCCGCTGATGTTTTGTTTTTTCATTATAGAGATACTAACAAGAAAAGACTAAAAACATATAGTATTTATAATGACAGTAATAGTTGACAACCCTTTCTGAGAGAAGACTTTGGTATAGAGAGGGTCACAGTAGAATTAAAGCTTCATACTGATCTCTGGACTGGAAGCACCACAGCCATAACTTCCTTCAAAAGTATTCTGTCACGGGAAAATTAGGAGGTTGGTGTCTTCTTTGAAACCCAAATCCTCTTCCACATTTATAATTCTATGAGCTTAATCTAGCAGACTGGCCCTGCTCTTTGGGACCTTTTTCGAATACAAATACAGATTTACGCATTCAACATTCAGCAATGTGGAATTTACCGTTCTCAGCCTAAACTATAACCCTCCTCCAAGGCTTGGACACAAATGAAAAGAACTCCCTATCACTGCTTGCTTAAACAGCTGAAAGAAAAAAAATTATAGATCTTAAGTTTCCAACTTTCAAGTTTAGGCCACTGTAATCCACAGGTATGCTCTAATCAGCAAAGCTCCCTGCAGCTGCTGACCTTGACACAATGCACTAGGCTTCTGAGGAACAGAAGAAGGATAAAAACAGAAGGGCTCAGTACAAGCACATACAATAAAGGATAGGATGGCTAAAAACTGAGTGCCCCCTCACCTTTTCCAGCACACACTGACTGACACACCACATACATCATATCTTCTAACTGCAAAGTCATATTGCCAACTATAAGCGAGAAGGAAATTAGGAACCAGTTTTTAAACCATGTATAGAATGTATTTATAAAGTAGCTAGTGCAGTCAGAGAGCACTGCAGATGCTCTCCATCTTCAGGGAAAACAAGTTCTTCTTAGTCATAGGAAAATGCTCCTATATAGAAGAAAGGATCAAGCAGTCAGCTCTATCAAATTTCTTGGTAAATCATATCTAACTCTACCTCTGAAATCAAAGTTCACGTGCCTAAAATTTGATAGACTGTGGACTGACTATCCACACCCTCTTCTTCTATTCTAAGAGCTTTGTGTCTGTTTATCTATTAGTTAGGGGAATCTCAGGGGAAGGCTCCTCCTCCTACTCTAAACAGCAACAAGGGTCCAGTCTCCCTCATCCTGCACGTCTATACCATCTGTCTCCACAGGGTTAGAAGCCTGCTTATCTTTTTCCTCTTGCTGGGACTTAAGACAGTGCTGTTGGTCTGCCCATGTCACTGCATGATAGCATCGGCCTCTCTCTCTAATTGCTGGATATGTATCAGCTTGGTGATTTCCTCTCACAACCACCTGCTCTTTTGAGCCACCTGCTCAAAAAGTTCATCAAGCTGGGCAGGTTTGCACCTATGACACCTCTCTCTTTCCTCAGGCCCTTGGGGAACTCGAGCCTTGAAGTTCCATGCAACTGAAGGTCTAGGCAGCTCTGTTTCCCCTCAGGTGCTTTATCTGGATGCACGTGTCAGCCCAGAAAGGTTATGGCCCCTGTCTGGGTTTCTGCCTCAGCCTGACTGTTGTGGCAAGTGGTCACCTTCTTTGTTTCAACAAAGTGCTGCACCCTCATGTTCCCAGGTAAGAAGAAAGCAGTCTGCCTTGTGCCTGCTCTGCATGCTCTGCCTATTCAAGCTGTGCCATGCCCTCCCCGTTTGCCCATCCCAGTCAGCACACTCCGGGGTCACTCACGCTCCCCCTAGGAGCAGTCTTTGTATGTGCCGGAGTGTTACACTGCTGCTCCAGGCCCCACTCCCATTGCATCATCAGCTCTCATAAAGACCAGCTCCCTCCTCACTCTGACTTCTACCCCTTCCCCCCACCCCCCCCCAGGTAGCCTGTCTCACACGGTGATTCCCCATTTCTCTGTATAACATAGCTGCACTATTCATTCTCACAGTTCACGGGCCTAGTTTGGGGGGAAAAAAAAAGAAACACAACAAAACAGGCCCATTAGCTGGAAAACAGAGTCCTAAGCTCAAAGCCTAAGGAAGATAGAGCATCTCTTACCAGGCATTGTGAGAGACACGGACTTGCAATTGTAGTCTCCATTCACACTCAGTTTGGGTAGGTGGTAGACAGTCACTTGGTAAGTCTGGCCAGGTTCCACCTCAAAGCGGTTAAAAGTGAAATTCCACTGCAAACAAAACACACTCAAAATAAGACTGCTGCGCAATCAAGAAACTGAAGTTAACAGCTCCTGTCCCATTCTGTTGTCTTACATGAACTTTTTCTCTAAAGCTTGACTGTAGAAAACAACTCATATGCATTAAATCATTAAATGTATCAGTCCTCTGGTCTACCTCAAATTCTTACGTTTGGAATGAAGGGAAAAAATTATTTCTTGGGAATCTCTGAGCTGATACAATGGTTTCATAGCAAACAACTGTGTGGAGTTCTGTACTTGGCCATTATATACATATATATACAGACACATTAAGTTTATGCTGTTTTTCACGTATCAGTAAAGTTATTCAACTTCTGGAAGAGGCTTCAATTGGTAAATGAACTGTGGCCCAGTTCTGGGTGATAAGGAACAAACTCCAAAATCCTCTTCTGTAAGGGATCTGTGGGTGCTCAGCAGTTTTCTGATGAGCTCCCTAAACCAAGCACAGGTTGGAAGGACCAGGTTGGTGTTCTCCTCTCTATGAAGAGACTACAAGAGGGAACTTAACTTAAAAAGAAAGGCTGAATTAGAAAGGAGGCTGTATCACAGTGGCCAAACAGAATGCAAAAACTCCCACAACTGTTTGCTTTAAGCAACATCCAGAATAGTGACACGTGGTAGGCACCAAGAGCAACAGTACTAAAACTCAGAGAACAGTAAAAGTGAAAGGAAAACCAACTAAGTAGAGCAGTTTGTAGATGGATATATGCAAGCGTAGAACAAAATGGGTATGACACCAGACCTCAGACCCAATATCCTGATTCTTATGCCAACTCTTCTGACTAACCAGTCTGTACATAAAGAGAAGAAAAAAAAAAGGTAGCCTTGCTATAAGACAGGAAAAGTGGAACCAAACCCATGGTAGTTCAGGGCCCTTAGCACTCACCCGGCCTCCATCTGGACGGACCTGAAGAGGCAAGTTGTTCTGAAATTCAAACTGGGCGCAGATCTGTTGATTGCTGCTCACTTGCATCACAGCCAGCTCTGCCCCTCGGAGATAGCGGATGCTAGCTGCAGGCACACAGACAGAGACGTGTTTTCCCTTTCCTGTCAGCTGCACGTTTGAAGGCTGCAACCCCACAAAGATCACTACTGTGCCTAGACTTATTGCAGCTTTGCTCCTTCGAGGTGCTGGGGATCTCAGCACAGAGATAATTAGCTATTAAAAACCAAGTGTGCAGGGTTGACTAACACCACTGCTAGCTTACAGGTTGTCCTGCACAGCAAGAGCTCCATCCATGCTGATGAAGGGGCAGAGCAGCAGGCAATTGCATCCTCTAGGCACCCTGGAAATCCTCGGGTTGTTTGGTGATGTGTTTAGCTCTGCCCTTCCTAACTGCTTTATGTAGTTTTGGCACCAAAGCAAATACTGTTTTATTTGATATCAACAAACCCAGTGCACCAAATGATTGGGTTACCTGAGGCACACCTGCCTCTCAGCTATGCAGAGGTAACAGCTTTATACTGCCCTCAGACATAGGTGCTGTAGAAGCAGAATTAAGCATGTTTGTTTCCTATCTTGAATAACTGCAAAACTATGAATGAGAGCACATAAGCAGAACATCATATAGAAACAAAACCTCCATCAGATATTTGGACAGTAAGAAAACCTGATTAACTGGCACTCGTTAAGGCTCTAATAAGTCAATTATTTCTTTACCAAGACACATGTGCATACAGGAAATTTAAGTTACAACAACTAGATTACCCTAAATAGGAGACATTTGCACTGGGTTAACAGCACATGAATTACTATTTGCACGCTCTCAAATTAACTCTCATTTGTTCAGTTTGCAGATGTAATCCTCCTGCATGAGACTCCAGCAGTCACGACTATTGCAAAGCTTGTAGCACAAGTCTTCTTTTTCCCCCTTGCTATTGTGGTAAAGGTATGTGCCACTCTTGGGTTAGGTTTCATCTGTTTTCCCCATTTTAACTGCCATTATCCCATGCTAACGGGAATGTTTTAAACTTCTGAATCCCCAGCATACCCCAAACCTCGATTCGTTCCTCAAGAAAAAACAAAACCACCCTTCAAGCAAAAGCAAAGCAAAGCAGCCAAAAGTCCAAATTTCAAGCTGTCCTTCCACAGCTCAATCAGTAAGTCTTCAAGTCATAATTCTCCTCCCTGTCCTTCCTAGACCACACCTCATTCCTCTGTTCTGCTTACCATCAGTGGCCACCTTCCACTCTATCCGAAGCACCGGGAGCAGCTCTCCATCTGTCTGACGGAAAACATCAGAGAAGACATCAAGGCTGCTGGGAGCAGAGGGTGTCCACGTCTGATTCTGCAGCCAGCTCCTCTCTATGCAGGTACCTGCCCAGCAAATAAAAGCTGTTATCCAGAGAAGGACGGAATAAAGTCTGAGTAACTGCAGTTACTGTCTGGGTGAGGGTTACTCAGAGGGCAAATCTGAGTGACAGATTGCTTCACTGTTCAAACGGGCAGCTTTCAGCATGTCAGTAATTTATAAATTGCCCGTAATATTCTCAACTCGGGCATTCTGGTAACTTACACTTCCTCTTTTCCTTGAAATCCATTAATAGATGATCACAATTAACCTAGCTGGGCCAAGTAAGTTTACTCAGTACCTCTCACAGCAAGTCGCCATCTTGCTGCTGAAACAGAACTGTGCTAGAACACCAGCACTCATTTCAAGCCTTCCAATGATAACGTCAGGTACTCAAGCAGCTCTTTAAACAATGTAATTAACTTTTGGAACAACTGCCTTATTTCTAATTTGAATACACATCTGACTTCAGCTTCCAGCGACTGCTCTTGCACTGCCTTTCCTAAACTAATGAGCCCTCTGGACAGAAAAATACTTTATGTCAGTCAATAGAGTGTTAGGGAAAACAGGGCCTGTAATCCCACGAGAACGTGATATCAGGTATGACAGGCACTAGATGGATACGATAAGTGAAATGCTGGACAAAAGTCTAAGTGGATCATCTGGGCACATTAAAAATAGCTTTGCTGAGTATGAGCGAAGCACCAACACAGGAAGAACCAGGCTGCCAAGTCAAGGAGGAGCTGCAAGTGGGAGATTGTTACTGTTTGAGTGTTTTAAATAAATCTGTGATGGTGGCAAGAATAGGCCCAACGGTATGCATTTTTCTAAAGAAAAAAGATTAAAAAAATATCCAGAAATAAATTGTAAATATCTAATGATAGAGCATCTGATAACTGTCAGACGTGGGGGTAGAGGAAAAAGCAGAACCATACTGACATACCTATGATCATTGAATGTATTAAAAAAAAACAAAAAAGAAAAAAGATCTAAGAGGTAGAATGATTACACAGCCTTTGCAGAGCCCAGTATGACATTCTTCAGCTACTTCCTGCATGCACACAAGAACTAAGGCTGCTCACGACAGCCTGATTTTAAGTGAAGGAAATAGCTGGAAAATCCTCAGATGCTCATTCTACAAATATATATATATATATATCTCTACAGAAAACCTGGTGAAACTGAAGTACATTACAGAGAAGTGGAAAATCCTCAGATGCTTATTCTACAAATATATATATATATATATATATATATATACACACACAGAAAACCTGGTGAAACTGAAGTACATTACAGAGGAGTGTGCCAAGCACTAACAAGACTTCCCCCTAGAATGTACTAAGAACCAAGAGGCAGAATTGAAACCAAACATTCAATCAAGGCAGAATTCTAATGGTGGAGCTGCAGTTTGGCTTGCTGTGCTTGTATATTGTAATGCCTAGCCACCAATGGGAAATATGGTCCAATCCCATCCCACCCAGCCCCTCTTCTTGCAAAAAAAAGTTTAAAATCTGTGACCTACAGTAACTTCAGTTTCCTTTTCCCATTCATACCCGGTAATCCACGCACTGCACTCAGCTAAAACTCTTCATGCTCCCTCTTTTTAAGAATTTTAGTTCATGCAAAATTTTTCCATTGGGTACTATCATATATTTAACAGTTCGAAATAAATGCGTACTGAAAAACTTGTCCTAAAAAATCCGATTTCTTTAAAAATGGGCTCTCTCAGATTTAAATATAAACTAAGCAATTTGGGTTGTGTGCTTTTTCCCATACCCCGACTCTGTCCTGGGAAAGAGACAACTTCCCATTTGTCTTTTAGCTAGAACTGATCATGGATCAAACTGAAGACTCCCCGAGCAATGCTTTGCTTCACACCTCTCTGACTCCAGCAGGAAGGACTTCCCATATGAAGCCAGTTAAAAAACCAAAGGGGTGATCTGATGGGAACGCGGCAGTGAAGAAAAACATGACTTACTATTTCCTACGAGGCAGTTTAAATCCTGTTGAGGGAAGAAAAAAGAAAAAGAATATTACTCATCAAATAGAAACTGAATTGAAAATAGTTTGCTTCTCTTTGGTAGCGGGAGGAAAGCAATTTAGTGAATAGCAAGGCATACGAGCTGGCAGAATCAGCCATCACACAGCTACATACAGTTGCTCTGCAGAAAAGCAAAGCTTCGGTTTGGGTTTAGCCACTGCCCGATGACCTGACACGTGCCCTGAACGTTCAAGTGGAGATGATGTGGGCTCTGCTTGGTTTTCCCCACGTGTTCTGTTTATGCTGGGAGACCCCACCATCAGTAGGAAAAAAGAATGTGAACATGCTTGCTAATGTGATCCTAGTGATAAGAGAAGTTTTTGCCGACTTCGCAGATGAAGATGAAGGCAAGGTTTCCTCCCACTCTCTTCCTATGCCTCAACATATAAAGAGGGATGTTGTCATTGCACTGTGGTCACAATAGGAGACAAGGCGGTGGTGTTTCTGACCTCTGTGCAGCCTGTTATGGCCAACACAAGGTGTGCTTGGGCTTGGCTTGTGGATACAGGCAGGCATCACGCCAGCCACACTGACCAACTGGTTATTTCAAATGGGAACACAGCTCTGCTAGCTATGGAAAAGCACACATGCCATCAGTGGTCATATCTCAGCAAGCACAACTGTGCTCTCTCCAATCTTGAGCAAAAGCAAGCAGCTTTGGCATTAAGGTCCTTGTGCTTAAAAAAACCCACCAAAACAACAACAACCAACCAGCCAAACTGAACATCTCTTTCAGGCTTTGACCCAAGTGGAAACAACATAAAGGTGTAAATCTTCAAGCTTCCATCACAAGTAACACACCCACACTCCAATAAATAGTGGCAGTATAAAAACACCTGTCTCAGGTGCTTTAGGACTATTTCAATATACAGATACACTGAGAAAGATTCGGTGCCATACTTATGTTATGTAGTACTGATCAACTTCATTATTGCTTAGAAAACCATCATTTCATTTCAATCACAAGGAAGAAATCTGTCTAATCAGCCACCCTGCATATTTAAACATTTATCTATGCAGGCAGAACCCTTGCCTTCTCCAGCCCTGTTTCAGCTCTGGAATAGTGGTTCAGAGCTCACTGTGGGAACCCCAGCCCCAGGCTGGAGCTTTTCCCATTGCAGGATGGGGCCTTGGGACAGGTGGCACCAAGAGCCACACAGCAGCGCCCTGCCTTGGGCAACAGAGTGTAACTGGGAGCAAAATAGATCGATATGCTTAACATCAACATGTAAAACGTCCAGGAGGAACTTGACTATGAAGGTCAGAACAGTCACAGCTGGAGGAAACACCCTGATAATCTGAATATCAGATAGCAACTTAGCATGAACTGTACTCCTACAATTACACCACACTTAACTATTGCAGATAAATCCTCCACTGTTTACATCCTTTCGTACTTAAAAATTGTGTGTATATTTAATAGAAATGTTATCACAACTTTGTATCTCCCAAATCAGTTATAGTTTTTGGTTTCTTTTTTTCACCCCTGGAAGACTCGTGTAACATCTGCAATAGAAACAACCCTGAGTGCAAGCAGGCAAATGGTGGTGAACCATGACAAAATTATCTATGCTACCTTCACAGAAAGATGTATATTAGGTAAATTATTCAATGTGACAATGCTACTTGCATAAACAGGTGCACTGGTTTTGGCTGGAATGGAGTCAATCCTTCTCACAGAAGCTGCGTTTGGAGTTTATGATGGCAGCAGAGCCAAGCTCACAGCCATTACCAGGCAGTGCCGGTGCAACATTGAGGCACCTCCTCTCTCCTCTTCGTGCATTTCCTTACAGCTGCCTGCCTGACTCATGAGTCTTCTTTCTTCGACCCTCTGGCTCTCCCCAGATGGCTGAGAGGAGCAAGTGAGCAGTGGGGTGGGCTGAGCAGAGGGACAAAAATAATGGGCTACAAGCCACAGCTTTGGTTTGTAACCTAATGACTTTTAACAAAAGCTATTGATTATTATTCAGTCATTTTGTCCTCCTGTTGTTTCAGTTATCAGTAATTACTGTAAACTGCCCCATGCTATAGTCCTTATATAAACTATAATGCATTATTTGCTTGAAGAGCAGCACCATCTGCTTTTATCTGCACGTTGGTGCTTCTGTTTATCAGCAGATAAGACAATTAACCAAGCAACAGTTGCAATTTGTTTTGTTTCATTATCAGTGTGAACATTGAACCAGCACAACAGATCAGTGGGCTCTCTCTTCCTCCAGTTATACTGCCCTGGGTGAAGCGTTTGCAGTGATGAGACTACTTCCTTTCTGGTGTTCTCTGAAAAAGAACAGCTGAACAGGGAACACTCAGTTAATGACGACTCAGAACTGAAATCTGACAATTAAGATGTCTTCAAACTTTCAACACTGAGTTTCCACTGGGACAAATAACAACGAGGTGTCAACAGTGCCCCAGACCCACCTAATGATTTTCATAGAATTGTCTGAGTTGGAAGGGACCTTTAAAGCCATCTGGTCCAACCCCCCTGCAGCGAACAGGGACACCCACAGGTAGATCAGGTTGCTCAGAGCCCCGTCTAGCCTGACCTTGGGTGTCTCCAGGGATGGGGCATCCACCACCTCTCTGGGCAACCCATTCCAGATCCTCATTGCCCTTATCATAAAAAAAATTACCTTCTTATATCCAGTCTTAATCTCCCCTCTTGTAGTTTGGAACTGTTCTCTCTTGTCCTATTCAAGAGGCTATCAGTCTTTTTCCACCCCATATGCACTAACCATGTTGGTTTACTATGCTGTCAGTAGCTGAGAATTTAACAAGGTCATCACCAGAAGGGAAGGGCCTTCTGTCCAGAGGGCAGCCTTCACTGGCCCAGCTGTTGGCCCACTCCCTTCCCAGTCCCCAGGCAGTACAGGGATGACCCAACAGCCCCGAACACCCAGAAGAAGAATCAATCCATTCAGCATGTCCTTACTGTTGGCCACTGAAAACCAACAGGAGATGAAGCCACAATGCTGACACAACTTTACACCAAAAGAACATAACTCCGGAGAATGACAGCTAAAAACCAGGAGGCAACTAAAGATAAAAAATGAGTCAGTTTTGCAGTAGAACAAGTCAATTGCCTCTAGAATTGCATGAGCTACCTCCTTAGCACTAGAGGGGAATACTGCTGATTTTCAGCCTTATCTGATGCACTTGCTCATTCAGATTGCATTAGTAAAGCTGCAGTCAGCAGAAACAACCTAGTTTCCCTCCATGAGCAAACACAAGTTTAGATCATACAACAGAAATACAATTACAGTGATGGTTGCTTCTGCTCGCCCACACAAAACTAGAAGCGTTAGAAGCGTTGACAGAGCCGAGACATGTCAGGCTGCACAGGACAGACAAGCAAGTAAATGGGAGGAGAAGGCAGAAGAAATGCAGAGCTCTGCACATAAGATGGAGATAAAGCCTGCAGCCAGGCAGGGTGCTGTGTGTGCTGGTACAGAAGAGGCTTTAACTGAGATGTTCTCCCATTCTCCCTATTGCTCTCAAGATGAAGAAGCAAAGCTACAGGGACGCATGCTGCCTGGAACCTCCTGGCAGAGGAGCACAGGCACGGCCAACTCCTCCTGTTTACTTGTCATATTTCACAGAAAGCCAAACAACAGTTTCTTTTACTTTTCCAAGCCTTTTTCTTCCTTTTGACATCAGAGAAGGACAGACCATATGCCATGGAGAATCACATGAATCTGAAACATATGAGAAACTGATTAACAGCAGCACGTCATAGCAATTCAATTGAAATAATTGGAGGCCAAGATTTCCCAGCAGGATGCTGTGGTAACTAGCAAGAAACTGAAGTAAGCTGGGCAGGCAGCCAATTTTATCTTAAAGAGCAACTGCTGAGTGGGAAGAGCTCCAGCTTCCCAGATCTGCCTCTCACCTCCAGGCCATGCTGCCTCTCTCCTGATGCCTGTCTGATGTGAAGTCTTCTGCAGTTTCCTTTTCTTGATTTGTCCGTTTAAAGAAGCAGAGATCAATAGAACGTGAACACGTAAAACCAGTGATTACTGAAAAATGATTCGTTTAAGGCTGGTGGAAAACTACTTTCTACAAATTGTGTGTGTTTTAATTTAGAACCCATGGAGAAAAATGTTCTCTTCTACAAATTCTAAGCAAAATGGAATTCAACTTTAAAAGCTGAAGTTACTTCGTTAAAATTACTTTGAGGTTATTCTTTTATCGTGTTTTGGTAGCTTTGATCACTGATTGTTTTTAGGCCAAGAAACCCAGACCTATCTTAGCAGCTCTAAGCGTGAACAGGGTCAGTGGTTTCATCCTGCACAGCAAACCCTCACAGAAAGCAATGGGAGAAGGTCAATAGCAAATGCAAAGTGAACGTGCTTGTAAAACAGGTGCAAGTAAAGGCTTCTTTACATGCATCGCCATCACTCATCTTTATGAAAGATGTTGCATCCACTCTTCTCTGGAGACTTCGTGAATGTCATTGGGCCAACAACAGTGATTCCCATGACCCAACTAGGCTCACCTGCCTTAGGGTTGGCGGGGCTATCACAAAACCCACATCCCTCCAACACCAGGTATGGTGCCTCAGGATGGGCACTCAGGGAGAACAGCCAGATGGGATCTGTGTGCGCATGGGGAGGAAAGCCAGCCCCGCCTCCCTGGAGATGACACATTCCAGTAACAGTTACTGGAAGGAGCTGTTTGCAGCCCTGCTGCTCAGCCTACAGCCAGACAGGCTTGGTGGAGCAGCATAAATAAGGAACCTTAAGTGCATTTATTAACACTTTAATGCACCGGGCTCCTGCTACTGAGTATTTATTTTACTTCTGTTACAATTAAAGGTGTCTGTGATACTGATGTGACACTTCCATTCCACCCCTGGTGGCTGGAAACCCGCTGCTGTTCACCCTGCCCTTCCTCAACGCCTGGCAGCAGCGGGTGAGCAGGAGGATGTGGTCTCAGCACCCGGCCCAACTCTGAAACCACGGGAGGGGCTCCCAGCTTCCCCAGAGCAGTGCAACTGACAGAAAAGGGAAACGGCTGCCAACCACTGCAGCCTCTGTCAGTCACACTTCTGCATGCGTCAGCAGCTGTACCGTTCCCTTCAGCAGGGCTGCTTGCAAGCTTTGTCTTTAAGCCCGCTCCCCTCTGAAAGCTGGAGCTGTGCTAGGGAGTCCCTCACTGCGCTCAGTGGTCCACCTCAGGGAGGTGGTCAGCCCAAGCATCAAGGACTGCAGGAACTCCACACTGCGCTGCTTTCAAGCTCTGTGTGACTAATGGTGTTCGGGATGCCCATGCAGTTTTGTAATGTCCTCTTTGCCTTTTCCAAGAGCTTTCACTTTCTAATTTCACAACACCCGGGGCAAAGTGTGGAAAATGAGTGCTTTTGAGGAGGTATTTTCACATAGGAGCATAAAGCAGCAGAGGAGAGGTCAGGTAACACAGGAACGAGCGTGTGACCAAACTTTAGGAAAGGTCAGTGAGTAGACAAAAGACAGAAAACGTGTACAGGAAAAGGTTACAGAAGAAGAGGGTCACAGCTTCGGAGGGGCCCTGGCCTCCTGTGGGGCCAGGCAGACAGCACCAGGAGTAAAGGACATGTCTGTCAGCCCGGCACTCAGCACAACATCGGTCTGACCCGGGCGGGACAGGAAAATACTTCTACACTACAGGATGGACACCATGCTGCAGGCTTCACACAGTGATGCACGCACAAGGCTCGGAAACAGCAGATGTGACACAGAGCAGACGGGAGTCGTCTCTTAAACAACACATTCTCTCCGTGCCGCTGACCACACGCACCCTGATGTCACACACAGAGGAAAATTCCTTTCTCACGAGAGCTGGGAGCGCACAGCGCTTCCAAGAAGCAGTATAGGAACTGCGCTACAAGAAACGAACCGCTTACAGACCCATTCACAGCCGCACCACCCCGAAGCAAAGGAATATACCTACATGCGAAAAGCCGTTTCCCCAGCGCGGCGTCCCCGTCCCTCCCCGCAGGCCGGGAGCGGGAGGCCGCAGAGCCCGGCACAGGAGAGGCCCGGCCCCGGGCTCGCAGCGCCGGCACTCCGTCTCTCGGGGCGGGCCCCGGCAGCCCCGCACTCCCCGGGCCCGAGACGTCCCGGAGCTCCCCAAGATCCCTCCCCGGCGCTTACCGGCTGGGAGCACGTGAAGGGCGGCGCGGCGCCGAGCAGCAAGCGCAGCGCGGCGGCCGCGGGCGGCACGGGAAGGACGAGAAGGAACAGCAGCGGAGGAGACAAGCCCGGCCGCCCCGCACCCGCCATAGCCCCGCCGCCGCCACAACCTCGGGGCTTCCGGGCTCCGACCTGAGCGCGGGGCGGGGCCGGCCCGCACCTGAGGAGGGGCTGCGCGGCGGGGCGGGACGCTGGGCGCGGCCGGGGCTCCGCGCTGCCCGCTGGGGGTGCGGCCCAGGGGAGGGCGGGGCGGGTGGAGGGTTGCCTGCTCCGCTGCGGCCTGCGGGACGGGGCCCAGAGGTTTGCTTGTGGGGTGCCGTGCTCCAGCTTCAGGAGAACGTCTTGAGCAGAGCGTGTGCCAATGAAGTGTTGTAGCTATAGGCAGCATTCCGACACAGGGTTCTGTACGCAGGTTTTCTGGGCAGTTCTGCGTGCACCCGGCTCACAGGAAGCTGTGCAGAGCTTGCTGCCGGCGGTCTCACAGCTTTCACCCAGTTTCACACCTTTCTTTGCGCTGCGGTACACCCACAAGTGGCTTTCACCACCAAAACCTCCGTGTGGTTCTCACACAAAGCCCAGGCGCCGTGAGCCGGCAGCAGAGCCGAGCTGCGTGCCGTGCTCCACCAACAGCCAAGGGCATAGAATCATTAAGGTTGGAAAAGACCACTGAGATCATCTAGTCCAACCATCAGCCCAAGGGCGTCGTGCGTCCTTGGGACCCGTGGTGGCAAAAGACTGCCCGAAAGCGTGAGCCTGGAGGTACGGGAGCTCTGGTGGTCGTCCTGTCCTGTCCTCCAGCTCTTCACGCTGATGGTGGCATCCACGGCTTGAGATCACCTCCTGGCTCCAGCTGGTGTGTAACACCACTACCTAACAACAAACCTTGAGGTTCCAACATTTGTGTGCGAGTTGGGGAATACAAATATACACATAATAAAAAAAAAGCATGCTTTCTCCTTGTGCTTGATCTTATGCCAGCGTACTTGGGCTAAGCACTCTGTGGCGCTCAATGCAGCACTCAGCTGGCGTTACAACATAATTGCTTGATAACTGTGTTGTTAGAACAAATTCGTTTGATTGAAAAGTAAATGTGTAATACGTTACTTATTATCGTCCCATTAGCTTCATAGCTTATGTAGAGACTAATTACATGGTGTTTAGGCTGCAGGCATTCCTCTTTTGATGCATACGCTTAATAAAAAAGAATCCTGTGGAGAAAATGGTAACTATTTGGTTATGAATGAGTCATACCTTGGGCATCATTACAAGGTAGCATTTCTGTGATGATAACAGTACACAAGTGACAGGCTTTTCTAAGTTAATGTTTAACAGGACAGCCTGTTACTATCCCATGCTGTTCTGCAGCCCCTTATGCACACGAGAGACTCCACAAGCCTAGAGTGGACATTTCCTAGTGGGAAATGAAGGGCTGCAGGATGCCCTCGTAGTTTGCAGCCACCGCTGAGCAAAGGGAGCAATGTCAAAGCAGTTCTCATAATATTTACGATATTAAACAAATCTGGACATTGTTTAGAAATTTATTAGCAATTTTAAAATAACATCATTCCTTAGATAAAAATGCAATCTTACAGGAATATACATTTGTCCCACACAGAGATGACCCTATAGCTCGCTTGCGGGCCATTCACTCTAACTTTTCTCTGTTGACTTTAAAACGTGCGAGAGGGCAAGACGGACTCTGGCACTGATGACAGGCTTACATGATGGTTACAAACTGTACAGCATTATTTACAAAAGCATTTCTGTGGCTTCATGAAAACTAGATATAAAATTGTGGAAGGAGGTAAAGACTTGAGAGAGGGAAGGACTTGGGCGGAGGTGAGAGGGAGGGCTGGGGTGGGCAGGGAGCACAGGGAAGAGTGGGAGAGGAGGTGACTGACTGGTTTATACTTGAGAGAGGTCATTTTACAGCTCTGGGCAATTCAAATGAAGGCAAAACACTTATATTTATCAACAGTTATAGCTGATGATCAGAGCAGGAAATGATGCTCCAGGGCCTGAACAGAAGAGGTGTTGAGGAACCCCATCTTCCCTGAAGTCACCGGGAAACACAGGTATGCAGTACCTTGCCAGGCCAGACCGCGCCATACAGATACAGGCCAGGTACAGCAACCCCATGCCTTAAGCAGTTTGGATCCTGCAGTGCTCAGTCGTTAGTGTGGATATGAAGTCAGACTGAGTGAGAGATCAGCTCCTAAATTACATTTACATTTCCCAAACTGGACCAGATTCCAACCATTTCTTGCCAGAATTTACCCAAAGCGACTTATCCCTTGATCTACCAAGTGGCAATTGTTTGGAGGGAGACTCCGTCATTCGGAATTGATTTTTAAGGCAGTTTTAAAAGTATCTCCCCGTTTTTGTGTGTGATGCAGCAATGTTGTCAAAGAGATATTTACAATCTGACTCCTCCTCCTCTTAAATCTTCCCACATTCAAATTGTCAAGACTGAATAATCCTGAACCAATCACTCCGATGAGCAATCATGAAGTCGATGATGTTTAGGTAGTATTGGTTACCAGTCTACCTGCTTAGGATGGGAGTGGACTGGCTTGGGATGCTTAAAATATTAGAAAAAAATATATATATTAAAAGGCATTACAGCCTGTTTGAGGAAGAGCTTGCATTTTGCCTGACTGGACAAAATGCAAAACGAAACAGGAAAACACAGGTATTTTATCCTCTGAATGATGAGGCTAATGAATGGTGTCTGAGCCCGTGGGTCTGTCTTGAATAGGAAAATGCTTTGGAAAGGGGCTGTTTGAACACTGTCAGAAAAAAATGCACTGTGGGGTGGGACCATGCCTGCTCTTGCTGCTACTCCGAGGGCCTGGGGTGCAGGCACTAGGCCTGTGCTGGGTGAGGGCTGGGCAGGGTGCCAGGGCTCCAGGCCATAGGAGCAGGGCCTGCCCGCATGGCGTGGGGTGGGAGAACAGCATGGGAGCATGGAGATGGGCTCCCAGTCATGCCTTGCTAAGCCCTTGGTAATGCTAAAGAAGATTCCCTCCTTACTTCAGCTGTTGGTGCTGCTCGGCTTGGTTAGCCCTTCAGAAAGGGACTTGGTTAAGTTGCCTAACTGTCCCCTGCCGTCTGAGGCCCACACAGCACATGTGGGGCTGGCAGACATGGCACCAGTCAAGGAGAAGTGTTGTGCCCTCCTGGAACTTCTGTTGCAGGCTGGGCAGAATACTGCAGGGTATCTCAGATGGCAGAGGATGCACACATTTTGGCAGCTCAATCAAGGTCTGTGCCCTTAAAGGCCTGTTTTAAGATCAAGTGTTAATTAACAGTTAAGTCATGTTCCCTGCATAGGGTGGGGGAAGAATGGAAGATTGAACTAGAACACTAAATTTCATTTCAGAAAAGGATTTTTCCACTCCAGTGTGATGCTGCTACTCTGATAGCAATTGTGGCTTGGTCTTGTTTTCAGTACAGGATTTCTTTATGCTGTGTTTCTGCCTTCAGCCATACCTTCTCAGGCACTGGAGCAGCAAGGCCACAATGGTTTCAGCTGTCCAGAAACAAAGCAAGAGAGAGCAAAGCTCCACAGACTGAGATCCCATCGGAAACCTTTTGGATCCCTGGGCTCGCTAATCCAGAACAAGACTTTTATATCTTTGCAACATTCAAAAGATGAGAAAAGAAATCCTATGCAGCTATTGAAATTTGCATTTCTTCATCTTTGGAGAAGAAAATAAATGTAGGAAAAATATTAAGTTCTTTCTAGGCTCAGTTCTGTTTTCCACATTCTTTATATTAGTAAAACCTCCCTGACCACTAGTGAACTCTATCCCTGTGTTAGCAGGATGGGAACAGGGGCTTCTGATGGCCAGGATTTTTTTTTTTTTTTAATACACGCTACAGATTAATTATTGGAACTGATAAAATCTCACCACTGCCAGAAGCCTCTGAATGGATTCTATTTACTTTGTTTCCCCCCTCGCTGTTCCTCTCCCCACCCTATCCTGGGACAGTCTCAACTGGCCCATACCATAGGATGCTCAGTTCTGACTCAGTGGGGATGCCCCACTTCAGCTTTCTGGGCCCATGGGTTGGGGTTTCTCACCTAGACGTAGGAAGCAAGGCCTCCAGCTTCACCTACAACACAAGTCCGCAACCCCACGGGCTCGTGGTGCTGTCACCTTGTGCGATTGTGTCTGTGTGCAAACGCGCATACATTTCATACAGCAATCTGAAACTATCAGGCAGAAAAGACACAGGAGCCTGGCTGAGACCCATACAACTGTTATATTGGCGTCAGTCTAAAGAAAGCAATGATACATTGCTTTGGAAATTATCAAGAAATGTAAAAAATGCATTTGCCCTTTTTTTGTTGTTGTTGTTTTCATCATCGTTGTCATAGTCACTGGGGGCAGGGTTCTGAGTCAGAAAACAAAGCAGAAATAGATGCGGTTCTGTACATGGCACCTCTCTGGCTGTCCTTCCGTGCTGGGTGAAGTGGGCAGGGTAACAAACCAGGCCGGACCCTGCAGCAGCAGCAGCATCCACACCATCATCATCCGTATGTCCAGCTGAAGATACAGGTGATGCAAAAAAGGTCTGCGGATAGTGAAACCCCAGCTCTGGACCACGAGTTCCGCTTGCTTCCCTGTCACATCAGCCACACAGAATAAGGAAGAAAAAAGAAATGCACCCGGTGTGGCTGGCCCAGTACTGCCTGGAGTAATGAGCAGGAGTGGTAAAGGGATGAGGTTTGTTGTTTTGTAAGAAATGTCTTTAGTCTGCAGTGTACTCCTGCAAGTCAGAGATGCTCAGTGGCAAACAGCAGATCGTTTTCCCCTTTCTTTCCTTCATTCCATGCCACTCCTTGGCCATTGGTTCCTCCGTGGCTTCCATCCACAGCACAGTGTCTGTACCCACCATCTACTCCCATGCACCGGGAGAGGAAGGACCCCGCCTACCATGCCTGCCCCACTTCCATCACCCCCAGACTCCACCTCACCTGAAGGAGGCAGTAGCTCTTTGCTCAGGCCTGTCACAATGTGCATGTTGCGTGTACCTCAAATGGAAATAAATAATAATAATAAAAAAAAGCCACCCTCCCCAGAAAGAGAAAATTGCACAGCTGGCACCAGCAATGGCTATATTGAACTGCCCCTCAGACAGCACAAGGCATCTGCATGCTCTGCTAGCCATACATTTCTCACTCTGCAGGACCTAAGCCATTTTCCAGCAGACTGCAGGGATTTCCCTGGCTATTGTCACCTTTGACCCATGGGGGAGCCACAGCTTCACCAGCAATGTGCAGGGCACAGTCCTTTCCATTCTTCTCCTTCCCCTCAGGAAAAGTCCTAAAAGATGACAAGTGCTGGTAGACATCCAGAATGCCCCTTGCCTCTGCTGCTCTAGGCCAGAACTTTGTTAATCAGGAGCAAGGAGCACCTCTGCCCCTTACTGGGAGGGCCAGGGGGACTTTCTAGTGGAGGAAAATGAGACAGGGAGCCCCTTTGCTGCTTTCATTTACAGAAAATAGCCAGTACTGCATTATTTCCTTTCAAGTAGCTTTGGAGCACTACAGAGCTACCAACAGCAAACTCACAAAGGGAGAACTGCTCGCATGCCAATCTCGGTACAGACAAGAGGGATGGAAAAAATGAGGCTGACAGACTTCAGGTGGTTGCTTTCTCCAGGGACTTGGATTGGGACTCTGATGCCAGATGGTTGCTTAAGTAGGTTCACATTTCCCCAGTTTAAAAGGATTTGTTGGCAAGGCATCTCGAGCTGCTACTGGCCAGTTCAAAATAACAAGGAAAAACTGCACTTTCAAAAATATCTTCCACTATTTCTGCTTAATGGCCCAAGCAGAGTCAAGAAGTAAACCCAAGGGCATTACAAAAATACATAATAAATGATGTACTCAAACATCTGTGAAGCTCAAGACTGGAATGAAAGTTTAGCTCTGAGTCAGATCACACCTATGAGCACTCATCTGCAAGTTTGTGAAACATCTTGAAAATGGAAAAAAAAAAACAGTAGCAGTCTAGACAGAAATCAGCCACATAAAATCTAATAATATCTCCCTGGTTTCTCAGCCTCTGCCATGGGTGAGGGCCGTGTACCATCGTGGGGTGAATCAGGAAAGGTTCGCACTCAGCAGCAGGGAAGTATGGCCGGGACACGCTGTGCCATCGGATGTTTTGTGACTTAGAGCATGACCCATATGCTAAGGTCTGGGAACGTGCATGGAAACACACGAAAGTCACCGAACATCCGTGTCATGACCAGACCACAACAATTTTCCTAAGCAACGATCCAGAGCTCTGTCCCTCACTTACCCAGTGCTTTCAGTCCAGAGTTAGGCACATTTATTTTGCAAATGATTCTGCCATTTGCATCCTTACTCCAGGATCCTGTTACAACCATCAGATGAACTATCTAACCTCAATCTGCAAGCAGGTGCTTTTCCCCTCCCTGAATTGCTGGTGCCAGCTGAAGAGATGGGATGGATCTTCCACGTGGGCTTGGGGATCTCACCACCCTCTCGTGGGAAGAGACCTTCAGAGAGGCTGAGCAAAAGGAAAGAGAACAAAGCCTGAACAAAACGTCCCAGCCTCGGGAAGAAAGGTACTCTACCAACAAAGTCATCGTGCATGTTTAAAGGGGTGAGGAGGAAGGGTAATGAACACAAGATATGCAAAATCAGTAACGTTCGACCTGTCAGTGGATTGCAGAATAGTCACTTACACCAGGTACACTTTGTTCATTGTACAAATTAAAAAAGGAAAAAAAAAAATAGTACCCCTGTCCCCGACCACACGTAGAAAAGCACTTAAAAGTTCAAAGGTAAAGCTTGGCACATTCCAAATACGAAATGATTCACTTGACATGCAGCAAAATATACAAGAAGTGACTCTTTTTTTTTTTTTTTTTTCTTTTCCTTTTTAAACAAACTGAATTCGATTCGATATATTTGCTTGGCACAATTGCAATTCCTTTTAAAAAAATATTGGAAAAATACCGAAACTGACCTGAATTCAAGTATAACGGTTTCTTCAACAGAAACATCATCAATGCAATAAAACATCACACGGAATATATTGAAGCGTAACGCCTTCTGCTTGGTTGTCCCCCCCCCGCCCCGTTAATTTTCTTTTTCTCTATACAGTTTTAATGCCAACACGACTTATGATTGTATTTCAAAATTAATATTATTGCATTGCTTTTGCATATCTTGTGGAACAGAAGATGCAAAGAGTTACTGGTTCCCCTCCCGGCAGCAGGCGCTGCTTCGGCGCTGAATCCCAATGGCCCCATTGGTCCCTGGGACACGTGGGGCTGTGCCAAGCACGTTGCCCGCTGCCGTTATATGATAACACAACAACAAAAAAAGGAGGTTCCGCTCGGTAGCAAATCAAACGACAGAGTCTCGGTGTACATAGTGGTCGGTAAAACTCGCCTACAGCGTTATGCTTCTACCAAATGCCAACGGAGAAGAGAACCTGGCTTAAATAATACAACATGGTCAAACCAACGTAACATCTGCAAAGGTGAAAATAAACCCAAACAAAAAGGTAGGTGGTTACAGAACCTTGTAAACACTCCCTTCTCCCTCTGAAAAATTATAATAAAAATAAAATAGTCGAAATAAAAACCGCAACATGCTCTCAAGGAAACACCCAACTGCGGGACAAGGAGAGAGACCCGTGCCCGGCCACTCCCCGCTCTCCCATTGGCTGGCGCGGCCGGCTGTCTGAACTCCGATTGGTCGGCAGGTGACTTGCCCATGCTCGGGTTGGCTGGAGAGCAACCCTCGAGCTCTGATTGGCCAACAGCAGGAGCCGCTGCAGTCCCCGCGCTCCCCTTTTGGCGGCGCTGCGTCCTCCGGGCCCGGGCGGCGGGGCCGGGGTGGCCGGGGGCGGTGAGGCTCGGACAGAACGTGTGCAAAATGATTTTTACAAGCAAAGTTGAAGGATGCCCGCTGGAGGCCGGGCGCGTTTGGCTGGGCCGCCCTTGGGAGGCAGTCGTCGTGCCTTGTGCAGGGACTGGAAAAAGAGGGAGCTGACTCTCCTCCTGGGCGCCACGCTCTTTCCAGGCGGACGCGTGCCGGGGTCCTATCCGCTCCTGACAAGTTCTCTGCCACCACCCAACTCTGCGACTCGTCCCAACAGAAATGAATGAAGAACGCTGTTCCGGTTACTCCAGGTCACGAGAACAGTGAGGCACTTCTGAAACAAACCCATTAGGAACATTGAAACAAATAAAAAACCAGCATCGCTTCCAGCCCTGGCAACTACAGGCTGCTGATATAAATCCTGCTGTCCTTCAGCTCCTCCTGACTTTTTCTACAATCCGGGTTCTGCACCTCTTCCTCTTCCTCGCCTGCACTGTCCTGCCCTGCGTCCCTGCAGTTAACAAAAGGCAACAGGTTGCCATTGGGGCTCTGCTTGCTGTTACCATTGAGAATGTTGTCTGCTGCGTTTTCCATCTCTTCTATCGTCATGTCACAGGCGTCAGCGAGTTCCTGGGTCGTGACCTCAATGAACTTTGGATCTTGAGCAAACTGCATCAGTCCTTCCGAAATCAACACCTTCAGGAGGAGGCAGGGAACCAGAGACAAAAGCAGACGTTAGCACCTTGAGTTGCCAGCCCTACTGCACCCGTACTGCATCCTCCTGTAGGCCATATTGGCCGTGGTGGCCCCTCTCCTCCCACTCATGCTGCTGACCCCTGCTCAGAGGTGGGCTTTGGCTTTGCAGTGCATCCTGCCCTCCCAAGGGCCATTCTTCTACATTGGCCTCCATACCACATCCCCACGCCACCATGGCCTTACCGCTTCAACCAGGCTGCTGGCGCTGCCATGGAACTGCCTGCTGCTCCCTGCCGTCGGGCTGGGGACGGTGAGGGACACCGGCCTGGCTCTCCTTGGGCTGCCACAGTCAGAGCTGTCGGGGAACCGGGAGCTGCAGTGCACGGAGGGGAAGCTGCTGTTGAGCTTCTCACTGGACTCAGCCCCCTCGAGGCGCAGCGTCGGGATGGGCTGCTGTGGCCAGCCTCGGCTGCAGGGTGTAGCAGGCGGTGTGGCGCACAGCCGGGAGAACGTGGTGGGGGAATGGCTTCGCTGGAGGAGGGGGCTCAGGCCGGCCACCGCCAGTGCCTGCAGAGAGAGGGGGACACATGGAGTGAGGACTTACTCAAACTTCAGGGCTGGGACAGCAGAGTGCTGGAGGAACTACCTGCAAAAGGCCCAGAGTGTCTTGAGGCTTGGAATAGATGATCTTAGTGGTCTTTTCCAACCATAATGACTCTTATGAGGCTTGTGAAATAGCTGCCAGCTCCTGGAATGCTTGGGATGTTTCTCCAAACTCATTTGCAAGTTTTCCTTTAAGTGGTGTGGCTTGTACCAGTGCCAAGCACCAGACCGAGAGCTCTCAAGGCTGAGCTTCTTCCACCCTGGACCCACCATGCTGACACGAGGGGTGAGCCCTACACCCCACAGCCCTGCCAGAAACACCACCTCTTCTCCACCGGCTGTGACAGAGCTTCGTTTTCCCACACTGTCACAACCCATACTGCTAGCTTTTACTGCCAATTGATGTGCTTTATCTACGCATCCATTATAGAACCTGAACGGATACCAGATGTGAATTTTAGATGTGTCTGCAGAAGGCAACAATTACAAAACCACCACTGGATTCTAAGGCATCTGTTGTGGGTGGGAGGATCAATATCTGGTGATTGTACTTTGAGCCTTCCAGCCCTTCCCACAATTGCATTTACAGCCCCTGAGTCATTCAGTCTCCTTTGATAACAAATTTCTCAAGAAGCCCCTTGCTGCACAGGGCTGATCTGATGCCTTATTCGTGGTGGATGCTGCTTGTTCCATAAGCAATGCCATTAGAATCAGCAGCTCATCTCACGCAGCTCACTGCTGTCTAATATGAGCAAAGGAATAAACACACAGAAAATACAAAATGTGGCTCTTGATCAGGTTGGAGTTTGTCTCTGCAACTTCAGTTGTCTCAAAGCAATGGGTTTAGTCCAAGCTAATTGGGCATAAGCACACCAGAAAGCTCCTGCCTCTTGGATACCTGCTTGAAAATGCTCTCTGAAGGATGAGACTTAGACAAGGCTTATCACACTTGCCCTTTGGAGATGCTATTTCTCTCTGTTGACCACAGTGGGACTGAACTGACTGGTTTAAACCGGACAACTAACATTTAGATATCTGAAGTTAAGCCGAGCTCAATCCATCTGCCACTGAAATTCCAGTGAACTGCTGTCAGTGTGCTGTGCTGCTGATTTCAGTTGCAGACAAACAAAAGAATCAATTATTGGTCACCTGCAAAGTTTAGCATGCTTTTCTCAAGAATTACATACCAGAGTCCTATCAAATATTATCAGGGAAGAAAGCCCTTAAAAATTAATTGTCTAAGTCACAGCCTGCAGGCTGTGATGGCATCAGCATTCCCTTACACTGTGGGGACTTTAAGGAGAGCCCTAGATCTGTCAGGCAGAACAACAGAACCAGATTTTCAGCTTAGTAGAAATGCATACAAGGTGTTTATCCAAAATGTAAGGTACCAGGGAGGTTGAAATAAACTTAGGGATTACTTTTTCAGCTGTATATATATTTAGATACCATTATGCATTAGTATTTCATGAGAATCTTCCTTCAAGCACTGAGGAACAACTGAATACATTGTGCTTAGCAGAAGCAACATTTCCACTTCATATTCTCATTTTAAGCACTTTTGGAGGCAGATGACATTGTAAAGTACTAACACTGCTGGGTGTTACCAGCTGGAAGCCAGATGTCAATTTCATGACGACCCTGCAGTCTGGCTGGGGGATGCTGAGGTGGGTAGAGCTCTGTCCCTCTAGATTTGGAAATGTATGGTGGGATGAGGAAGGATGAAGCAGCTCCGTCCTCTTTGTACAGGTTGGAAGGAGGTGATTCTGCTGGCCAGGCAGGGTGAGAGGGTAGGAGGCATGTGTCCCCTCTGCCTGCAGGGCTGACACTGCTATGGGGAAGGCAGGGAACTGTTCTCTGTACCCTGTCCTGACAGGTGCACTACCACAGCTGTAGCTTTCTGCAGACCACTGCTTTCTGGAGCTTGATCCTTGCAGTGTAACTGCCTGCTGCTGCCAGGAATGAAAGTGAGAAAGCACAGAGCATCCCAGGTGCACTCACCTCTCACTCCTCCAGCTGCTGTGACTTTTTACTCCTCCCTTCCCTGCCACGTGGTATTTTCTGCTCCCATGCCCCTGTTCTGCCTTGCCCTGGGAGAGTACATGCAGTGGGATGCCCCCGCATTGGTGCTGCCATTGGCACCTGTTTCTTTTATGGTAACAGTGATGTCATCAGTATAAAAGACACAAATCTACTCTGGACTATGACAGCTGGCTAACTGTCTAGATACATGCCTAAGCATACACAGGTAGGCTGCTGAATGCAATTATAAAGCTCTTAAGAGGTTGATCAATTACATGTAATCAGTTCATCTTTAAAATGATTAATTACCTTTACTGGCTAACTTTCATTAATATGAAGTCGGACTTGGCACATTTTATTCATATGTGCACAATTGTCCAAGCCAGTGCAACTGCACAGCAGAGTGCAATTTGGGTAGCAATTTTTATCTGATAGCTAGGTTTCTATTTTGCTCTTTAATGAACATCAGGTAATGATAACTCTGATGACTCTAAAGAATATGTCCCTGTAACACTCTTCTGGGAATTATAAAAATCCTGAAATGAGTGTCATGACAACTACATTTTCTAAAAATTGGACCTGTAATATGGGTGAGAAATTATCTCAAAAGGTGTTTAAAAGTTGGCTGGGATGCAATGGGAGAGCACTGCACATGGTAGATTCTCAGTTGCATTGCTGGGCCGTCTGTGGTTATGAAGAGCTTACCTGATGATGTACCATTTGTAAAGGCAGAACTGTCTTCTGCGAGACATCTACGCCCTGGTTTTTCTGTCTTTTCAGACACTCTAAGTGGAAAGATGCTCGTCGACCTGAAAGACCAATCACAAACAACTGTGTCCATCACTCATATTACACTATGGATAATCTGAGTTCAATTTCATTTACCGCAGTCCCACTGGAGAGACAGCAAAGACACCCACAGTTAAGCTCTGTCCGCTTTCCCTCTACGCCTTACCCTTTCCCAGGTACTTGTATTTGTATTGCTCATTTTAATTTTCGAGACATCACTGCAAAACACAGTCAAGCAACATGGGGCAACTAACACCATTTTCCAAGCAGGTTGCAAGACAAAATTCTGGATGATTCTATGATTGTCCCAAGCAGTTAAAGTGTTCTCAAATCTTCCTGGTTGATGCAAAAAACTTGGCAAGGCTGAAAGGGCAACTGAGGTCCTGGCGCCATGCCTGGCTGTACCCAATGTTCAGGAGGAGACATGTGGCTGTTCAGGTGACATTGGCCTCCCACTTGCATGTGACCTGTCTCCCTTAAAAGCCAGACATACCACAGTTTATGAGGCTGTTTCTGTATCAAGATCAAGTGGAAGTGAATTAATTCAGTGGTTGAATTCACTGGTGAGTTAAGTGTTGGTTATGTATAGATGTGGTGCTTTTAGTAAACTGAAAAGAAGGGAAGAGAAAAAGTCTTTTTTTTTTTAAGAAAATAAAAGGTGTTGGGAGGAACTATTAAAATATCTGCATTGTTTACCTGATACAGAAGTAAGCTTTACTTCTGTAACTATGAGAAATGTGTTCCTTATACAGGAATTTCAAAGCACTGCAAAGTATACAAGTGCACAAGCTTTACTTCTGAAGAATGGCAAATAAAACCATTTAAGGTAAATGGTACCAATTAAGGTAAACCAATTAAGGTAAACTTATTTAAGGTAAAGCTGCATGGCACACTAAAATGTTTTGTCTACTTCTCGATCTAATTAACATTGTGACATAGGAAGGAGAATTCCTAAGCCTGAAAATAATAAGAATCTATGTTATTAATATGTTGAGAATAGGCCCTCTTGGGGAATGGAGGGAATATCTGTTATAGCACAGAGAACTGATGCTGCCATGCAGATGTTTTCTCTTTCTTGAAAAACAACAACAACAACAACATTGTAATAATGTATTACATCACTATCTATTCACTAGGATGTAGTTAATGCAGTATTTTATCAAGGACTGTCCACAAATTTGGCCTTCCAGATAGACACTGGAATTCTCATTGACAAATATTTTAAGTTTTGAAATGAAGTAAATGCTCTTAAAATTCTCAATTGTACAATCTGGAAGGAGTTAAATGAACTCTTGGTAAAGGATTTAAGTAGAGGATTTAAGTGAAGTATCGCTTTAAACAATACACTACATAGTCTTATATGCAAGATTCTTTTTAAGTTCTCCTCAAATGTCTTTTTTTTTTTCTTTTTGTTTTCCACAGCACTTAGGAAAAAGGCTGAAAAATATTCTACATAAAATATTTCATTTTATTCTAGATTTTTTTTTATTTTTTTATATTTTTTTTAGTATATAAGGTTTATTTTGTTTTCATGAAATCTTGTGACTCATGGATTTCTCCTGAGCATAGTCTGCAGACTCAGCACTCGAAAATCTTCAGGTGCAATTAGAACACAAAGCAAATCTGTATTGTATTAACTTAAACTGAAATTCACTGTTTTCCATGTAGCAGACAAAAGAGACAACCTCTCCTCTCTCCCTGCTGAATACACACAGAACAGAACACCATATACTCAAGGCCAGTCCACCCGGTGACTCCCTAGTGATTGTTTGGAGAGCCTACAGAGCTCTAATAAACTCATCTAATTCATAAGAAGGTTTAATCAAACAGATCACATGGACTATCCAAACAGCCACAGGTTTATCTACTGACTGAGCATAAAGTCCCCTGCCTGATCACGACAGCATGCATGCCATGGGATTCCTGGTCTCAATATCTAAATGCATCAAACACTGACACCCAGCCCCCCATACGCTGGAATTTCTCCAGCAAGATGTAAGAACTCAGCCAAGGCAGAGGAGAACACAGCTGGCATGTTGTGAAGGGATGTTACCTAGAGCTGAGGAGCACAGAAACCCTTTCTTCGGAGAGTGCCGGGTGTCCTCTCCTTTGTTGTTTTCTGGTGGAGTAAGTTGTCTGTTTTCGTCATCTTGGTATGCAAGCCTGGAAAGGAGAGCAAAGGGGTTCTAGAAAAGTAGCTCATATTGGATGGAATAACCCCTCTTCCGGAAGGAAAGCCAGGAAGATCATGCTATCAAATGGATGTGAGCTAGCTAACAGGTCCAGGTGAAGCAACAGAGACCGTGAGGCAGGAATGCTCTAAATACGAGATGTGTGAGCATTAGGCAGTAGAATCATAGAATCATAGAATTGCTCAGGTTGGAAAAGACCTTAAAGATCATCGAGTCCAACCACAACCTGACCATACTACCCCAACTCTAACAACCCTCTGCTAAATCATGTCCCTGAGCACCACATCCAAATGGATGTGTTTAAACACATCCAGGGATGGTGAAAGAAGTGACTGGTGGGGAGGCCCTGAACATCCAGGTGTCTCATTCAGAGGAGAAGGAGAAGGAAAATCTTATGCAAAAGATCCAAAAGGTCTCCCTTTCAATGTTATTTTGTTATTTCTCAGGGCTGAACTGCTATTTGTTTTTCTTTAAACTTTCTGATATTTGAATTGCGTGACTAAAGTTTTGTGGCTTTATCCCATTAGTTGAAAAATTAGTAGAAAAACGTTACATCTTCCCACCTCTCCCCCTTAATTCAAGAACCACCCAAACACTTTGACTAAAGCTGCAAAGCTCACATTTCAGTAGAGAGCAGACTTGGTTCACTACAGTACTCAATGTCTTCATTCAAATTTTCATCATAAGTCTCATCCTGAGACACTTCCTCTTGGCAAACAATTGCCAGCTGGCTGTCTCTGGAACTGGAGCTAATGAGCAAAAAAGACAAGTCAAGATACAGAGACGGTAAAGAAAACCTGATATAGAGACAAGAATGACAGGCTCCATCTGTCCCAGTTTATTACAATGTTGAAGAGCTATCATGGAAAAATCAGTCACTGAACACAACTGCAGAGTTCACAAATACAAAAGCAACAACCACCACTGCCTGTGCCCTCTTTCACAGGAAGCTTCTTAAGTCAATATTGAATGATATTGGAAACATTTTGTTGTCATTTGTGACTACTCTATACATGTGCATATCACCCTGAAAACTTTTCCAATAATCTGATACGGGTCCTTGAAAATACAGCTTTTTATCTTGTTGCAAAAGCTTTGGTTATGAACTTCAAAGAGAAGCCTTCATGACAGAGTAACCTTCTCAGCTCTGCGGTGTATTGTCTGTCTCTCAAATCCTTCATTCTACATCATCTCTCCCTTTTGCCTCTTCTTTAGGTCCTCATTTCTTCCAGTGTTTTCCACCTTTTCTCCCTTTCTTCTCATCACTAGCTGCAGAATGCTTCTGTGTGAATTCCTTTGATCTTTTCAAACTCCTTGGCATAACAACCCTTAACTCCCTGTTTGGGTCCACCCTGTCCCTCTGATTCAAGTCTCAGCCTTCATACTTCACTTCATTCTGAGTTTGTTTTCTGAGGAGTAGAGTAAAATCTGAGGGTAACATGACTCTCTGAAATACTGGCATGCAGATATTAGAGTCAGTTTTGACTAGCATTCACAAAAGAAAGCAGTGTGGTAAAGGTTGTTTCATCTTTCAGGGACTGCATAAGAAACATTATTTTCTCATTTGGTTCAAGCAAAAAGCACAAGGAGCAAAGTATATATCCATGGTACAGAACAGCCTAAAGGACAGTGCTGGAGTGACCTTCCATCTGAGATGGGAACCAAATAAAACTGCTAAGGTTCAATGGGGAGAACATGGCAGCTTCTCCTATTCTGCAGTCTATGTTTAGTCAAAACCAAACAAAATTTTTGTGTGAACATGGCAGGGTGTAATGCACTGTGCTGTGGCCAGAGAGTCCCTATATGTGTGATCCCAGCTAGAAACTCTAAAAAAAGAAAACAATTTAGAGACCAGCTAGAAAAAATCTGTACATCATGGTGAGCAGAAAAGCTCTAAATTGGCAGTATTTTCTGGAGTTGTCACAGCAAACACTAAAACTCCTTTTCAACCTACTGACTCTAAAAAGAAGAGCTTATATTCAGTATTAATTGGGATTTGAACTTTCAATGGGACAAACAATGGGCCTTAAACCCAGAGAGTGTTAGAGCACGAGAGAGAACACGTACCGTCCCAATGTTTCGTAGTAGTGCGTCCTAATTCAAGGAAGGTGCACAAGGAAGAAAGGAGAGAAAAGAACACCATGTTAGCAGTGTCACATCAGTACAAGTCAGCAAGTGGGGGCAGCTGATAACAAACTGTGGCCTCGATAAGGTAGGCAGGAAGTAGACAAGCCACTAGATTCTTTACTTGAGTAATTACTTGAGTAATGCTGCACCCACAGACTTTCCTCCATCGTATTATCATCCTCAGTCCTGTTCTGGAGCAGCATTTATCCACCCTTTCACACTGCCCTCTGTCTTAAAAAACAATTTCCAGCTTAATCCTTTTTTTACTGAGTGACTAAAAAAAATACCCCACTGATAAAAAGGGACATTTATTTTGCATTAGTCATCTATGTGTAGACAGCCTGAAGGATGCCCAAAGAAGGGGATTTTCTTTGCTTTACCCAGTATTGCATTTCCAAAAACCTTGCTTCTCTCCTCCCAGAATGTCTTTGGTGACTGCTTTATGGATATGATGCACTAAATAAAAAAACACTGACTTCCACAGATCTCCCTGACTGGGTTTTTAAGAGATGAATTGCAGTTCCTATTTCTTTCAGTCAGCAGTTGATAAAACACCTCTCTTTGGTGAAAAAGGGGTAAATAAGGCTCCCTTTGGTCCTTATAAAAGTTTCTTCATGATAGAGCCCAAAGAAATCAAGTGTGCTGATCAGTGAGGCTGCTGCTGCTTTGCAGTGATCAGTGGATCCATATCTGCTGCACCGTGGGCTTTAGCACAAGTGGAGAACCCAGAAGGCTCAATCCAGCCTGCAGGCAGAGCAATAGGCAGGGTGACTTTAGCTAGGCAGCAGTACTTTGGTGTTGGCATGCATGTTGCTCCCCCTGGTCCACTGACCCACACTATGCTGTGAAGCTTACCTTTTGGAAGGTAGTTTCCAAGGAGCTTCTTGCACACGTATGGTAGGTGACAATGGAGTCCCATGGCCTTCCACTGTGCTGACAGTGCTGGGGTAGCTGGGTGGGCTTGGGAAGCGGCACAGGGCTGTGTTGTTGGCATTGTTGATGTTTGCATTGGAGCCTGAAGATGAGTAGCTGCTGGGAGTGAAGGTAGAATCCACCAACTTCTCATGAGATGGAGACTCGGTATCTCCCTGGTTGTTGCCAGACTTATTGATGTGCAAAGGTCTCTGCGTGGTGAATGTCTGGGGGAATGCACTCCTGCCATCACTTTGGTAATAGCTGACATGGTTTCCAAACAAGCCTCCGGCTCTCTGTAAGAGAAACAAATAATATTTTCCCTTTGTCAGTAAGAAGATGTGCAAGGACTCTGGTATTTCCTGTTGAACCTGCTGTTGAGGGAAAGGAAATGTGAGGACCAGCTTGGCACTATGGACACTGCTCTCTATGCCAGAAGATACAGTCCATGGACTTCCCTGTCAGAGAGACCTCTACAGACAGGCTGTGAAAGTGTTACCATGATATTTCATAGAACTGGCCTTGAAGAAATGTACAGATGCATTGGTGACACAAAGGTGTCCATATACCTCCCACCAGACCTGGGAATGCATGACTGGGTAGGGTGGCATGAATGAGGTTACTGCTCTCTGGTCTTCACAGTGCAGTTACAAAACAATATCTAGAAGTAAGAGGGAATCTGAGAAGAGCATGAGTAGCTATTAATCACTTGGAGGAAGAAACGAAGAAAGATTTAATAAGCCAGTCATCTACTGTTTGGATGATGAATTATGGGAAGGACAGACAGCATCTTTCTGTAAACGATTTGAAGGGGAGACATGCCAAAGGAGAAGAAATATTACCAGAGGGTACAAATAGAAGGAATGGGAATGAAATAAGAAAGAGAAGACTTAGGCAATTGCTCAGGAAATTTTGTCCAGGACTGTAGGATTTCTGTTGGGCTCTGGGGTACATTTTGAAAGGATAATACTTGTGCCACTGAAAGGAAGACTAAACAAGCTGAAGTGTGTCCAGCTGCTGCTATATGGACAGGAAGATGGCTGAACCTAGTGTTTTTTCAGATACTTTGGCCATTGTCATTCTGATTTTATTTAGATTTCATACTGTGCAAATGTCCAATAATAATAAAATGAGATAAAAAACATGTAAGATTTGTAGGATCTGGCACCCTGACTCCACCAGTCTTTCTTGTCAGCAGAAATACAGACTGCATACAAAAAAAAAAAACCCAAAACAAACCAAAACAAAAAAAAAAACAACCCAGAAACATTTAAGCTGAGCTATTGGTCTAGCCTCAGCTTGTAAATTTGTTTAGCACCTACCCGGAAGATATCATCTTCAGAGGCAGCAGAAACAGCTTCTTTCATAGCCTTATCTAGCTCTTCTTCAGCTGTCAGGTCTCCAGAGATCGCTCGTCGGATCTCTGGACCAATGTCATGAAGTGTGCGCAAACCAGCCTGCAAAACAGCAAACTGTAGAGCTTCATATCTCCGAGTGGTTTTATGAGGTATAAAAGCAATGCTATTTCTTCTAAGCACAGTGAAGCTTTTCTACTTAACGTAGCATTGCCCAGCTTCTAGAAAAATATCAACAAATTCAGTTATTTCACCTCCAACTTAGAGAGGGAGAAACTCCTAGCAATCCAACCCAGGAATGCTCTTTGGTAGTCTCTTGGTTTCATCAAAACGGGTTAAAGCCATAAATTGATGGGCCTGATTGAGCAAGTCTGCAAGCTTTCAACTTCGGCTTCTCAGATCCACTACCAGAAGCCCTAGAGCAGCCACAATTCCAGCCAAACCCATACTCAGCACCTCCGAACATCTCTTCTTTTTAATCAGAAGCTTAAATAAGGATTTCAAAGCCAAACTTCTGACATCTGAATCTGGACAGTGCTCAAACCCCTCACTGACTGGAGTCCACTCCAGGGAGGTATGCTGATGCTTTGTCCAATGGATTGTCTTGGAACCCAGGTACGCTTTTGCTTTTTAACTTATTTTGTCTCCCGGCAACATGCTGTCCCTGATCCTGTTACAGTGACTCTTTTCCAGTGGGGATAGCCCATTGCAGCCCCCAGAATGGCTGAGAGGGAAGGGGGGGGGTCAGATGCCTCAACCGTATCACCCCTGTCTGTTCTGTGCCCGTTTGTCACCTGCAAGGAGAGTGCGTTGCGCTGGGAGGGCTTGCCCACCAGGCCCTGCTCTTTGCGTTTCTTGAACTTCCGGAAATACTCTTGAATCAGGAAAGTGGCGTAGAACTTCCCAACAGTCACCTCATCATCTGGAAAGGGGCATTGCCGAAAAGAAAAGTAAAAAAAAAAGGTGAGACTGGCAGTTCAAAGCAGAAACACCAGGCACCACAGCGCTTCTCCGCTACTTATAACACCAGTACACAGGTGAATGAAGGAAGGGACTGCTCCACAGTCAGAGCTTTATGTAAGCAATCAGGAAGTGAGGTGAGCATGGTGTTTGGATAGACTGGCTTGGCTGGCAGAGAATGCCTATCGCTATGCATCTCTGGATGTACTTTGGTCATGGAGAAGTGCCTCTAAGCTTTCTATTTTCTAGTACTGGTTTATTACTCATGATCTTGCTGTAGCAGTAGCCTCCCAGTCTGGGTCAGCACATGCTGTTTTCTCTTCTGACAGCCTGGGGTAATGCATACTCCACGTCTGTTCCCACTAACAGCATCTGACTGACCATCCATCCCAGATCTGATCTGGCCCTTCTCTACACTGAAATTCTGTCTTGTTGTGTCTAGTATGGGTGTGAGTGAAACAGTGATCACCTCTCCCCAGAAATGCAGTCACTGCTCAGTCCTTGCTATATTCTTATTCAACACGAGCTGTTGATGAGCCATTTTTGCACCCAGCTTTTATTCAGGCAACTCTCCTCCTTTCTCCAAACCTGCTGGAAATTTTTATGAGATGAAGTCCACTGTGTTCAGAAGAGGCTGAGCAAGGTTTCAAGATATGGTTGCACTTGTTAACAAGCTGCCAAGTGGTATTTTACGTGATAGTCCCCAGAAAAGCCTGGAAGGTCAGTGAGGGGACACAATAGATGCCCATGCATCTGGGCTTCTAAGAAGCCTAGCAAAGGAGGAGCCTGGAGGCTTGGTTAATTACAGCCCAGCAGGGACACTGCATAGAAACCTGCAGCAATCAGTTTCACCAGTTCTGACTGCTGAGGATTGTCCCCATGTCCTTATGCCTTAGACAGGTATCCTAGTAGAAAGCAGGAATTATAAAGCATAGTAAAGGTGGTTTTACTCAATGTGAAGAAATTACAAGAAGGGGCTGCATCCTCAGCTTGAGTGTAAGTCCATATCTCTTCTACAGTCACATAAAGTCCACGGTGTTCCTGAAGTTACTCAGTTCTGTTTGCTTCTTTTGTCCCCATCAAGGCATTAAGTAATGCCCAAGGGAGCATATGCCTACAGTTGGAGTGGGGTAACATCTAGGAATGAAAATTTCAAACTCACATTTAAACATCTTCCTTCCTCCCTTGATTTTTCAGCACATATATGTTTGCTGAATATATATGTTGGTGCAAGCAAAACCACATCTCAACCTGATGAAACATCCAGCCAGGTAAACAGGTAATAACAGTTTGTAGAAGAAAGCCTGACCCCTGTACTCTACCTGATGATCAAGAGGTGCAGTAGGACATGTCAGGTAGGGAAATGACAGACATTCACAGACTGGGACAGCATCCTGCACTCACCACCTGCAGGAGGCACCACCTGGTCCAGCAGCTTCATACTGGTGCGCTTCCAGATTTTCTTAATTATTGCTCTAAGCTCTTCATTGGCTTGCTCCAGGTTACCTGCAGGGTGAAAATCATTAGAGACAGGAATTAAGCCAGAGCCTGCAGAGGAGCAATTTCACACGTCTAGCATGGCAATCTCAGGAGTAAAACACCAGAGCTTTTAAAGTGGTGGAAAGTTTTGGGCAAAGAGGTTCTCAGATGATTGCTAAAGTCCCCTTACAAAGAGAGATTGTCTTCCTAAATATGCACAGTCATCTCAGGGTGAAGGTGACTGTGTTACTATCTCTGTAAGCCAGAAAGAAGGGAACCACAACACTACTTCATTCTGAAAAGCAAAAATCTCATCCAGTACTTCTGAATTCTGAGATCCAGTGAAGGTTAGATATAATGAGAACAGAGGTCAGTTAATGGGAAACTAACTACTCCTTGAAGAACGCAAATAATTGTTGGTAAAGCTTCAGCTAGAAGTCTGAAGATCTAAGCCTCCTTGTGGCCCTTTCCAGGAGTTGCCTCATAGAATTGTAGAATTATAGAAGATCCTGAGTTGGAGGGGACCCACAAGGGTCACTGATTCCAGTTCCTGGCTCCACACAGCACCACCCAAAATCCAAACCCTATGGCTGAGAGCAGTGTCCAAACACTCCTCAAATTCCAGCAGCCTGGGGCCGTGCCCATTGCCCTGGGCAAGCTGTTCCATGCCCACCGCCCTCTGGAGCAGGCCCTGTCCCTAACCCCCAGCTGCCCCTCCCCTGACACAGCTCCATGCCGCTCCCTTGGGCCCTGTCGCTGTCACACAGCAGAGCTCAGCGCTGCCCCTCTGCTCCCCATGGCTCTGCTCCCATCCCTTGCCCAGTGGCAATGGTGGGCCTACCATACCCCAGGGTACAGTTTACCTTTTTGGCTGCCATGGCACACTGCTGATTTGTGTTCAGCTTGCCATCAGCCAGAATCCCCTGCTGCGAGTATAAACTACAAAGGACTAAACTACTGTATTTTCTTTCCAAGGGTGCTGTTCCTCTAACTTTTCTTCCTGCTCTCCAAGCACTAAGGCTCCTCCTCAGTGTGCTACACTAAGCCTCTGCATACCAGCAGCTCTCTTAATATAATGCAGTGAAGACATGAACATTAAATAACATTGGTGAGGATGAAACAGCTGGAAAGCATCAAAGGCAGAAATATGACTCAGGAGGTTGAATTCCAACCTCCTGCCCTAACCACTTACAGGATCCTGCAAAGGAAAGAGAAAGCGCTTAGATGGTTTCCCAGGAGTTCACTGGTGATGACTCTGAGAGTCTACGGCTAAGACAGACAAGAAAATCATGTCTTTCTTTGGGCCTCTTTTTCATAAGACACAAGATGTTGTATAGGGGTTGCAGTTCGCTTTTTCCTCAGGAGAGCCTCTTTGGCTACAGCCAAGTTTTGCTTAGCACAAGATTCAAAGCCTCACTATCATTTTTTTAATCCTACAATTTTTTTTTGGTGTGCTCTCCTGTGCCTGAAATGTAACGTAGCTACTCCTGAGACGAGGACTAGCTGTGAATGACAGAACCACATGCTCTTTTAGAATATCTAATTAATCTATCAAGCCAGGTTTTGACTCAGGACCAGTATCTTTCATTATAGAAGGTGATAAGAGTGCAACAAAGAGGACAAGCTGAGCCCAGATTTTGCCTGCTTTCCCCAAGTGGTCCAAGAAAATATATTAAGTTTGTTTGCTTCCCATCTGACCTTTGGCCTACAACAGCACTATCACTGCGATATCACATTAACTTGTGTTAATGGAAGCACTAGCTTTCTAGATAATATTGAGATAGAAACACTTCTTAGAAGACATTATTCCTTCAAACATCTTTATACTGATTTTTTCTACCCGGTAGTGCATATTAATAACTGGGATAATTTTACACAAAATGTCGTTGCTTTCCAGCTTAGCTCACTTTGGTGTGAACATTGCTCAACTACCCTTGCACTCAGCAAGCTTGTTACCTTCTGTCTTGATCCTCAGTGCAGTTCTGACCAGCGCAAAGAGGGTGGCATTGAACATGACAGTTCCATCGCTGTTTAGTGGCATATTCATGGAGACAAGGCGCTGTGGAGTAAGGAGGAGAAAGAGAACAGTCATACTTTGTCAAGGCCTGAATTGCTCTTCCTTACTTATGATACCCTCCAGACCTGCCACCCCTTCCAAATGAGCATCTGTGGCCTGTGGGTTTGGTTACACGATCATAGGAGTATGTGTCATATACAGCTTTTGTCCCAGCTATGTTGAGAGTTTGCCCTGGGATCTCTCTCCCACTGCTGGATACTCTGTTTTCTTCAATGTGGCTATCACTTTCTACCCTTTGTTTCCCCAGTGGCCAGTAGGCATTTGAGCAAACTTGATTTTTCATACCTCACGAGACACTTACAGGCTCATCTGCACTAAATATATGCCCAGTGGAAGTGTATGTAAACAGAGGGTTAGAAGCCTTCACTGACATAGCTGACAGACTGGAACAAATGGGATTAACCAGACCTGAAAGATGGTCTGCTTTATGGAACCATTTTCCTTCTCTTTTTTAAAACAGGGCTGTGCCCACCTTGTGTTATTACTGTAAGGCCATGTAGGACAGAGAGTGGGTGCCGAGTACTGTTGCAGCTACAGGGTGAACTTCATAGAGACCAAGGACATGTATCTGAGGCAAGATGTAGCCTTTACCAGATCCTCCATCCTTATTCTGCCTTGGGACAAGAGTTAACACCAGGGACTTGGTTTGAGCTCTTAATGCTTTAAGGGGTTGATTTTGTTTGAGCTCTAACGCCACTTTCATGCAATGGTATTTCTGTATATATGTCTTGGCCTTTGAATTGTGCTCTGAGATTGATAAAAACAACTACAAGAGCCACATACAAACACTGGGACTTGCAAGTAGCTTCAAGGGAAGGAAGCATAAAGGTTATAAACATGTCAATATTCACTAAAGAGAGAATCTTTTCCATAGCTGGAGTCACACTACCAAAGAAACGAGTGAGACAGAAAATCTGCCCTTGGTATTTGTTTTTGATACCACAACTGCATGTGAACTCCCAGCCACCTCCAAGCTGCTGTGTGCCTTACTTTGCAAGCCACTCGGTGAGGGCAAAGCTTCCCGAAGCCCAGTGGAGGCTGAATCCGCCGGAGCAGTGTCACCACGTCCAAGTGCTTGATCCGTCCCCTAAGGAAGAAAGCATACTGAGGGTCACATCCTTACCACAAGTGATCTGCTGAACCCTGTGCAGATGCTGCTAGAAGTACCACCAAGATCCTTCCAGGCCTGCCACCCCCTATAACCTGGGCACAGCTGAAGGTATTATTTCAGGCCTCTTGTATTCAGTGCATTCCTCAGGATTTGCCCAACACTCACAAAACTCCCATCAATACAGAGCACACAGATGTCAGTGATACACAAGTCAATACTTGCAAGAATTGACTGCAGTGTTTTGAAAGCTGCAGTTCCCTAGTGCACAGATAGTTTGGTGTTCTCGCCACAGCAGTGACCTGCTCTAAATCTATGGCTGCTTGTTTGCCTCCTAGCTGTAAGGCTACAGCAGTTGCAGAGGTGCAAAGGGTCTCTTTTTTCTTGAGCTTTCCCTCCAATACCATGAGCCACTGTCTTTTGATGCTTGTTTATGCCTTGGGCTGTCACTGGGGCCAGTGCAAAACAGTCCTTAAGTGCCTCAACTGAGACAGCAGCAGTTGGATTTAAGTTTTGTAAATGGTATTTCAAAAGAAGAATTCTCTCAGGGAGGCAGGAGGGGAGGTTCAACCATGGGACATTGAGGGGGAAGAGTTAAAAAGAGCACACCTATAGACAGCAGTGAACAGAATATTATTTGGTGAGGGGCTATCTGTTATATGGCTTCAGCTGCTGCAGTCTTGCCTTCAAACAAACACAAATAGCAGCATCTGTTTTGTAAGCTAGCAGTATATTTATTAGAATGCTGTGCTTGCCCCCTAACAATATTGAAATTCTCTTTGGACAATCACCCTGGATGGGAAGAGGTGTTTCAATTTCACTATCACTCTGATAATGTGACATGGCCTCACATATTGCAGAGCTGGGGACCAGATTAATCTTGACACTATGTCTCCACATCCAGAACTGAAGAGATCTGCTTTTCATTCACACTAAGATCTCTTTCCATGGATTTTGCATTATGGAAGGGACTTTGCAATTACAATTGTCAACTACATTGTTATGCAACAGGGATCTAAATGCACTTTAAGCCTAAGCATGTGTCAAGCAGAGCATGTAATACTGAATGTCAGTTAAGCTCTCGTGTGAGTTGTTCTTGTGTAACTTTAAATCCCTGCAAGTCTGCTGATACAACCCTGCAGATCATGTAACGCAGTCATGTGAAGCTACCAGTTTTGATGGGCCTATATGACACATGACAAAGTGGAGATTTGAGCACAGCAGCTCTTCTGTGAGTAGAAAGTCAAATAGGAGGGTCATAGCTTGGATTCAGTATCCCAGACACTTACAACAGCAAAACAACTCTCAAACCTTCTCTTTAATTTTCTAGTATCCCTTCACTAAGCAGTCTGTATCTCCCCTTGACTGAAAACAAAGCAATGTCCTGCCAGGTAATGGTGCAGCTCAGATGCATAGATTTTCATGTGTATCACTGCATTGCTGGCCTGTGGATTTACCAGCAATACTTAAGGAGGGATCTGCCTTAAGATTCTTGCAGAAAAAAAGGGTTCCTGAGGAAGGGATGTTGCACTTACTGCACTGGATCTGGAGAACAGGAAACAACGGGCCTGTTCTCTTGAGGAGCTCTGCTGTCCAGGCTGGGTTACTTACTTGGCTTCAGGGTCATACTCTGCCCAGATCCTTTTAAACTCATCTAGGTGGTGTGGTCCTAAAATGGACCAGTCCCGTGTCAGGTAATCGAAGTTATCCATTATAACGGCTACAAAAAGATTGATGATCTGCAAACAAGGACAAAGATGGCTTTGTGTTTGAGATAGGTAACAGTAGACTCTACCACATTCTCAATTCAAAGTCCAGGTTTGGACTTGTAAATCTAGGAGATCATTTGGGGTGGTTTCTCTCTGTTCCTGCATGTAACCCCCACATTTTAAACGGGAAGATCCCCAAGACAGGACATCGTCAGCTGGTCAGCAACTGGATGGATGGATGAGGCCCAAGTGTGCTGTAGGCGTGCAGTGAGGGCTTTTTGTTTACCTGTGTCTTTGCCCGCCAGAATGCGGTTGTGGTAGAGAACCTGGAATTTATCCTCTATGGGTTGTGAGGCTGAGATAAAATTCCTTTCTCTTGGCCCCAGACCAACATTTAAAAAATCTTGCTGCTGTTCACTGGGAGAGTTTTGCGCACTGATGCGCGCTGCAGAACATGTGCTGTCACTCTGAGCAATGCCATATTGTCAACACGGAGCAGATGCAAGTGGGGTATGTGTATTCTCACAGTCATTGCTGCTGGCAGGGGAGAAAAAACCTGCTCGGCAGCCAGAAGGAAGGTAGGAGGGAAGGTGGGAAGTGTGGCTGAGGCGTTGCTAGCCTCAGCACAGCCCACAACATGCTAATTCGGTTTTCTCATACAGGGGTGGAGGGAAGAGGGCTCCTTTGCTGTGCACAAAGAGCTGGGGTGGGAGCAAAGCATACCCCAGGCTTCAGGGAGAGGTGGGACCTGCAAGACCCAAGCAGGAATTGTCATGGCAAGAGTGCTTCTGGGAAAGACCCCACAA